>NW_028098229.1:1337831-1956000 GCF_014824575.4 Sturnira hondurensis
CACAATTGCTTCAAAAGTATAAAATACCTAGGAATAAACCTAACCAAAGATGTAAGAGACCTGTATTTGGAAAATAATAAGAAACTAAAGAAATAAACAGAAGATACAAATAAATGGAAGCACCTACCATGTCCACAGATAGGGAGAATTAACTTCATTGAAATGTACATATTACCCAAAACAATCTATAGATTCAATGCAATTCCTATCAAAATTTCAATGACATATGTCACAGAACTAGAACAAATATTCCAAAAATTGATATGAAATCATAAAAGGCCCCACATGTGAACAGTGATATTGAGACAGAAGAACAAAATTGGAGGAACCATGCTATCTACTATCAAACTATACTATAAGGCCATAGTAATCAAAGCAGCATGGTACTGACATAAAAACAGACACATAAATCAATGAAACAGAATGTAGAGAGCCCAGAAAGAAACCCACACTTTTATAATCAATTAATATTTGACATAGGAAGCAAGCACATACAATGGGTTAAAGATAACTTATTTAATAAGCGGTGTTGGGAAAATTGAACAGATACATGCAGAAAAATGAAACTAGACCACATTTTACACTACACACAAAATAAATTCAAAATGGTTTAAAGACTTAAATATTAGACCCCAAACCATAAATGTCCTAGAAGAAAACAATGGCAGTAAAATCTTGGACATTACTCATAGCAATATTTTATATATCTCCTCAGACAAGAGAAACAAACAAACAAACAAAAAACCACAATTGGGACTACATCAAACTAAAAAGTTTTTCACAGCAAAGGAGACATGCAACAATACACAACCAACAGAATACACAACTCACAGAATGGAAGAACATATTTGCCAACACACCTGATAAGGCATTAATATCCAAAATTTATAAAGAACTTACAAAACTCAACACCAAAAGAACCTAAAGAATCCAATTAAAAATGAGCAAAGACGTCAATAGATACTTCTCTAAAGAGGATATTCAGATGGTCAGTAGATATGAAAAGATGCTCAATGTCAATTAATCATCAGAAAAATGCAAATTAAAAGCAAAACGTGCTATCACCTCACACCTGTCAGAATGGCTATCATCATTAAATCAACAGACAATGAGTGCTGGTGAGGATGTGGAGAAAAGGGAACACTTTTGCACTGTTGTGGGAATGCAGATTGGTGTAACTACTGTGGAAAGCAGTACGGAGGTATCTGAAAAAATTAACAACGTATCTGCTTTTCCACCTAACTAACCCACTTTTGGGAATATGTCCAAAGGAACCCAAAACACTAATTTGAAAGAACATAAGCACCTCTGTATTCACTGCAGTGTTATTTGCAATATCCAAGATATGGAAGCAGCCCAAGTGCACATCAGTAGATCCATGGATAAAACAACTATAGGACATTTACACAATGGAATACTACTTGGCCATTAAAAAGGAGCAAACTTTACCTTTTGTGACAGCATGGATAAACCTGGAGAACATTATGCTAGGTGAAAGACAAATTCCATATCATTTCACTTATATGTGGAATCTAATGAACAAACTAACCTACAAGCAAAATAGAGACAGACTCATAGAGTAGGATGATAGCTATGGGCAGTTATAGGTTAGGGGATGGAGGGTTCAAGGAAAATGGACTCATATGGACATTAAACAACCCTGTGGTGACTGCAGGGGTGATGTAATAAAAGGGAGTAATGGAAAAAATAAAAAAATTTAATAAACCAATTAAATAAAAGAGAATTAGTGAGAAGAATACATTAACTGGAATGAAAAACATTACAGGAAATTAATAATGGAGTAGCTGAAGCAGAGTATCAATTCAGAGACTTGGAAGGTGTGGAGGCAAAGTATACCCAATCATAACAGCAAAAGCTAAAAGAATTCAAAAAAGGAGCATAAGGTAAGAAGCTTCAGGGAAAACTTCAAGCATACCAACATTCGCAGCATATGGGTGCTAGAAGGAGGACAGAGAGAGAAAAGAACTAAAAACTTATTTGAAAAAATGACTGAAAGCCCCCCTAATCTGGTGAAAGAAATAGACATACAAGTTCTGGAAGTGCAGAGAGCCCCAAACAAGATGACGCTACAGTTTCACACACCAAGACATGTCATAATTGAAATGCCATAATTTCAAAACAAGGAGAAAATCTTAAAAGCAGCAAGAGAGAAGAAGTTAATTACCTACATGGGAAGTCCTACAAGATTGCCGGCAATCTTCTCAATAGAACCTTTGCAAGCCAAAAGGGATCGACAAGAAATATTAAACTGATGAAAAGCAAGGACCTCAAACCAGTATTTCCCAGCACAGCTATCATTTAGATCAAAAGACAGATGTAGAGCTTCTCAGACAACAAAAGGTAAAGAAGTTCATTGCCACACCAAAACAGTATTACAGTCGTCCCTCATTATATTGTGGTTCACTTATTGCGGCTTCACTGTATCACAGTTTTAACAACAATATATCTAACTCTGTATCACAGAGTTTTCACTATATCGTGGAATTTTGCAGTATAAAGGAATTTATATAATATTTATGATTTTAATTATTTTTGCCTAAAATTTTAAAATATAAAAAATATTTAAAATGTTGAATCAAACATATTAAAAATATTACATTGAAATAAAATATAGTATGTATTTCATCGGTGGATGAATACCATACTGTACACAATGGAAATGCAGTAGGCCACTACTGCTTGCACAACTTTGCCAACGTGATATTGTGCACAACATGCTACTGGCTGATGGAATGGAAGGTGACCAACCACACCACTGTGTTCTGTATCCTGGGTGTTGACTGGCTCAGTGACCGTAGCATTGGTCTATTTGCTCTCCGCACTGTGCCCGTATGTTCAACATCTCTCCTTGTCTACTCCACATCAATGTCTGATCGCTGTGCGTAGTGTTGCTCTGCAGTGTTGTGTTTTTGTGAAATTTTCATAAAAGTCTGAATTTATTTCAAGCCCTACGATGCTACCCAAATGTTCTGTTTTCTAAGGCTTCTGGCAGTGAACACAAGCACCAAAGGAATATGCTTATCATCAAAGAAAAGGTAGAACTTCTTGACATGGTAAAGGAAGGTAAAAGTTACGTGGCTGTAGGCTGCCACTATGGAATCAATGAATCTACTGTTTGCTACATAAAGAAAGATGAGAAGAATATTAGGTCTATGGCAACAATAACTTTTAACAAGACTGCAAAGAGGGTGTTCGCTTCCCGAAATAAGGCCATTGTGAGGATGGAGTCTGTATTGGCCCTGAGGATAAATGACCGCAGGAAGAATATCTTGCTGGATACCAACACCATCCAGACAAAGGCCAAGAAACTTTGAAAGTTTTTTGGAAAGCACGGACGTTCACGACTTGGATGAGGATGAAGACTCAGAAGCAGGACCATCGAATACTTCTCCCACCAGATCAACCCCATTCAGTGCCAGCAAGGGCTGGTTTGATAAATTTCAGAGATGCTTTGGACTTGAGCGTTTCTCTGCATGGCGAAGCTGCCTCTATGAATAAAAAGCAGGGCCAGCAACTTCCCATAACTATATTCATCACTCAGACAAAGAGATCAGTTACACCTACACCTTTAACGGAAATAGAAGACACAGGGCGAAGATACCGCACCACCTGATGAAGCACCTGATGAAGTGGTGCCTTCAGAAGAGCTGTAATGCTCTTCTTGGCTGTGCAGTACATTCATCTCATCATCATCACCTTCGTCGCCATCAGTACTGCACAGCTACACAATTCACGATCTTCATCATTCAAGTTGTAGTATACTTCACTGGTGAATACCCATACAGAATTTTATATGCTGTTAAAATTATGTAGGTTTAAGAGTGTAGAAAGTGTTGAAAAGCATACGAAGTATTTATTAGAGTGTGGGAAAGGTTAATAAGAGAGTGGGAAAGGTTTAAAGGAGTGTGGGAAGGGTTTATAAAGCCTTAAAATACATATAAATAATAAAATAAATATAATGCTACCACTTTGCAGATTTTCACGTATTGTGGGGGGTCTCTGGAATGTAACTCCTGGGATAGGTGAGGGATCACTGTATAAAGAAGTGTTAAAGTGTCTTCTTTAAGAAGAAGAAAAAAATGATAAAAATATGAATAATAAAATGGCAATAACTACAGATCTATCAACAATTATTTTAAATGCAAATGGAGTAAATGTTTCAATCAACAGACATATGGATGCTGAAGGGCATATAGCAGTGACATTTACAATAGCCAAGTGTTGGAAACAGCCCAAGTGCCCATCAGTATATGAGTGGATTAAAGAATTGTGGTACATTTAGACAATGTGCAGGGATTAAGAAGTACAAATTGGTTGTTACAGGATAGTCATGGGGATGTTAAGTACAGCATAGGGAACACAGTCAGTAACATTCTAATAACTATGCATGGTGTCAGATGGGTACTAGGTTTATCAGAATGATCACTTAGTAAGTTAAGTGTCATAAATGTCAGACATAAATGTCTAATCACATGGTTGTACACCTAAAAGTAATGTAATATAGTATGTTAACTGTAACTGAAGAATAAAAATTAAAGTAAAAAATATCCACAGATTGCAAAGATAGAAAGATTTTTTTTAGAATTCATATCAAAATGTGAACATTTGCATGATATTGTTCTTTTGTGATATGTACAAGGCCAAGACTAAGGATTTCACCATATATAAGAAAATATGTCATGTATCTCCATTGTTACCATGACGTAAAAATGAGTTGTGTATGTGTGCATTCACAAATGTTGTGCACATCTGTGCCTATTGTACATATGTGTGTGTTGTAGGTGGTGGAGAGAAGACCAACTGGAAGACTATGAGGCATATTTGGTTTTACTTCTGTCCTCTGCTCAGTAAGTTCATGGTTTAGGTCTTGTTGACATGCTTATATACACAGCAGGACTGTCCCACATATTTTGCATATGAATGTTGGATGAGGCATTTGATGAAACCAGTGGTGATGGAAAGTATTTCTTGTAGGACACACCTGTACACTGAAGCCAAATGACCCTGTAGCTCCTGAACAACTCAAGTTGTTACGGCTCTTGTATATACAAGGAGGAAAGGATAGACCAGCGGAACAAAGTAGAAATAATTTATTATTCTCTTGACAGACGTAACAGGTATATTAATTACCACCACCTTGCTACCTCAATCTCATTGCCATCCCAGTCACAGCCTAGACTCACTTCCCAGGGCATATGGTGGTCTGGGATAATCTGAAGCACCTGATTCCTAAGAAAACTAGAATTTAGTCCACAGACGCCACTCAGACAATTTCTTCTTGACTTCAGTTTTCAACACAGTGTGCTGGTAAGGAGTATGGTGTCACGCCCTGTTGTGATCCCCTCCCCCAATATTAAGAGAAGGTGACAACTGCTTCCTATGTACTGTATCAAGGTATATATAGGTGTCATCTCATTTAATCATACCTGCCTCACTGAATTGACCTGAGAATGGACCCACTGCCCTTTAGGCCTGTGACTGGCATTTTATAAGCACTGACAAATGTTGGTTCTCTTACCTTACCTGTTAATTCTTACGTTTATGTAAGGTCAGTGTAATCACCCCCAATCAACATATGTGGAAATGTCTTGGGTCTTAAGATTGGCCGTGGCTAAGTGAAGATACAGGTCCAGTTCTGATCAATCTGACCCAAAGCCTGCACAGGCCCTTTTACCCTGCCATTCACCTCCTACAAAATGTGTTTTCCCTTTAAAATCAGGGTCATAAAAATGGAAAAGGACTATACACTAGGAATATTCAGAATATTGGGAGGGCATAAGCAGAGAGTAGTGAATATGAAGGCAAAGACAGAGAAAGAAATAGGAGGAAAAGGAAGTGAAGTGTCAGATGGGAAACTGAGATGCGTGTCTCGTTGTTCTTTATAGGCATATGAGCATCTCCATATTCTCTTTCTTCCACATTCTCCCATGGCTCCTGCTGTCAGGCATTTGAAGACATTGCCTTTCTTCCTTTCCATCAACAGAAAAGGCCACTTTTGGGGCACCATGTATTTTTAGAATCTGACTACCTTTCTTTTTTCTCCCATATATTTTTGTTCTATATATTGCTCCTATGTGTCTATCTGCCCATTCCTCCCATCCTTTGTGTTCTTCTTTAAGTGTACTCAATTCACTATCATCCAAACTAAATTTATGATGGTATCAGATAAACCATATTGGAAAATCTGGCACTCATTATTATTGCCCCTCCCCCCATACTTTTATTTCCCTATATTCGCAGCACTCAATATATATTTTAAAACATCTCTAATAAACTCACATCAGGATTTGAAGTTCTGTTATCCAGGGCCATTCCTCTGGATCCTGTGGCTGTCAGCCTCCCAGTTTTCACATCATTTTAGCCTGACTCCTGATAGCAATATCTTGCCGCTCAAGTTAGCATAATTATTTTGTTTTCTCCCCCTTGGCCCCAACTTTATTTCCATCACTCCAAAGTCAGAATACTCTGGTAGTCTGTGATGGCTACTGAGAGAAATATTCAGAAAAAGGCCTCACTTACAGAAATAAATCCCAATGTGTAACCATAAAATGTTAAAAATACAAGGGAGACAAGACCAAGACATGTTTTGTCAGTCCTTTAGCCCACCATGGGGCAGGGGACAATGGGAAGGTTGATGTGAGAGTTTAGATAGTGCGAAAGAGGGCCTGGGAGGTACCAGGGCTGAGGCTGCAGCAGTGGAGTGAGGATGGTGGATGGACCTCAGTTCACTGTAAGATTGTAAGATGCCTGGATATGACCAGTTAGCTAATAGGAGGTGCTGAGCACTAAGAAAGGCTATTAATAAACCAGGAGTATGATCTGGTTTGAAACCCTAGAATAAAGGATGGATTGGAGAGAGGAGGAAGTAATGATGAAAAACAAGTTAGTCCTGGCCAGGCAGCATAGCTGGTTAGAGTGTAAGCCTGATATGCCAAGGTTGCAGGTTCAATCTCTGGTCAAGGTACATACAAGAAGCAACCGATGAATGCATAAATGAATGGAACAACAAATGCCTCTCATACACTCAATCATTCTCTCTCAAATCTATAAATAAAAAAATTCAAATTAAAAACAAAAAAACAGTTAGGAATCTTTTGCAAGAGTCTAGAAAAGGGATGTCTTAACTTCATCAACACTTCCACCAACCTCAGGCTCATAAGAATCACCAGGACATTCTTCTTCACAGTCCCTTCATCTCCAATATCTTTCCTCTTCTATTTCACTCTTAAAATCATCTTAAATCAACCCTAGGCTTCTCTGGCTTCCCTTTGTTCTCATACTACCTTAGGTCTTTACAAAACTCCTTAGGTCTTTTCTCCAGTGAAGCCAATCTTTATTTCATCCTCACTCCCCACATTCCACTCAGACCTAGAGAACTTACTGGTCTAAATTATTCATTCACAATTCAGTAAACAAATACACATTCACTTTGGTTTATAAGTGTATGGCCTTCTATTCTGTTCGGTTGTGGGGGGATGTAAAAAGAAAGGCCTTCAGAAGGTTCCTCATCCTGCAGTGGAGATAGGATGGAGATTAGGTAACAGGGATGAGGGGTAAGCAAGCACCAGACATCCCAGAGGATGGGAGGGGAAGAAGCCAATGCTGCTCCACATTTATAACTTTTATTTGATGACAAAAAACATTGATTTTTTTCTGTTACACATATTTCAACTATCTTGATTTTTGTACAAGAGTAACTTTTCATGCTAATTTTTATATTTGCACTATTGATTAAGTACAGTACCTTAATTTATAGCTCTTTGGGGTCCACAGATTGGGTGCAGGTGGGTGTCTGTGGTTTCAGAGAGCTATCATTAAGTCCCTGACATTATTAATCTGGCTATACATGCAACAATGATAAAAAGAACTTAGTATTTCTTATTGTCACCAACAAGGTAAGTGACCACAAAGGCCTTACAGTTCCAAGTCCTGTTCTGTGACTGTTCTGAGCAGAGGAGAAAAGAATAAGAACAGATCTCCCACCTGCCCTTCCTTCTGGTTGGTACTACCTCTGTGTAAAGCAGAAAAAAAAGCATGGTAGTTTATACCGAGCTTGTCATATAATGAATGCCTGAAAGTATCATGTAGAAAGAGGACTTTAACAACTCTTTCTCAAGAAAGTCTAACATTAGAAAGTAATGTTATGAAGACAATTAAAAACTTTATCAGAGGGAAATGGGGGTAAGGGAAGGTAGAACAGGTTATGGGGAGATAAATGGTGATGAGAAGTAGAGTTGACTCAGGGTGGTGAACACAAAACAATATACAGCTGATGTATTATAGAATTGTATACCTGAAATATATAATTTTATTAACCAATGTCACTCCAATAAATTTAATTTAAAAAGTAAAAAAATATTAAAAATAAGAAATAAAAACTTTACAAAGACTTTTTAGTAAAGAAAGACTATGACATGAGTTCTCAGCACTTCAAAAACTCTAGACCACTTGAAAAGCCTAAAACGGACTTCCTGTCAAGATGGCAGCAGAAGCAGACATGACTCATCTTTTTGTACAACCACGTCAAAATCACAACTAAAATATAGAACAACCATCAGTCAGAACAGTCAAAATTCAAGTTGAATGGAAGCCTGACAACTACGGAAATAAAGAAACCACATCCATCCAGACTGGTAGAAGGGTTGCAGATGTGGAATGGGCTGGTCCCACATCCATGTGTGGTAGATAAAAATTCTGGAGGGATATCTCAGGAGCGAGGAGTCCCAGCCCCACTCCAGGCCCCCCAGCCCAGGTTTCCAGTGCCAGAAGATTAGTCCTACAACTTTTGGCTGTCAAAAAAAGTGGGGATTAAGCCAGTGAAAGAAAATTCTGTAGCCACAAGAAGCTCCTCTTGAAGAACACACAGATGGATTCACCTACTCAGACTCCCTCTGAGCTCCAACAATTGAGTAGCACCTTGAAAGGCACAATTGGCATAGAGGGAGGAACTGAGCTGTCTGGCATCAAGGTAAGCAGAGGCCACTGTCCCTTTTCTAAACCATTCCCCTACAGTCAGCAAGCTGCTGCCATATCTGAGACTCCATCCGTCTAACTAACACTGACTCACCTTGAAGATTCCCAGAGGTTCCACCCCACCCAACTTATACCCCATCCAAAGTCCTTTTCCATATGAAACGCTCTTCTAGGCTCATGCTTCACAACTTCCTAAATCTTTTCAAACAAGCTTGCCTCAGTGTGCCCCACTCCAAGCATGAGCAGCAGCCAGCCTAGTTTCACAGTTTTGGCTTTGGCTGGTAATCTCCAAGCCCAGCACAAGTAGTAGCCACCTCAGATTGCTTTATAGCTCAGACAGGATGGTTCTGGGCAAAAAACAGATAGGGCCTGACATTGGCCTGCACCACCCAGAAAACCCCAGAGCCCGTGTCCCCAGTGGACAGCTACAGACCACCCTGGAACCTCACCACCCTGCCCCTGCACAGCTGATCCTCCATGGAGGGCAGAGGTTGGTGATAAGTGGTCACAGCCAACCCTTGCAGCTGACTGGTCTGGGTAAATCCCTCTCACTGATCTGCCAACAGTAACCAAGGCCGAACTGCAAGTGTGTACTCAACCCACATGAAGGATGCACCTTGAATATTCAGTCTGGGTGATAGAGGAGGTTGTGCCACTGGACCCCTACAGGACATCTACTACATTAGGCCATAACACATAGAAACAAACACAGGGAAGCTACCAAAATGAGGAGACAAAGAAACATGGCCCAAATGAATGGACAGATCAAAACTCCAGATAAAGAGCTAGACAAAATGGAGATACATAATCTATCAGATACAGAGTTCAAAACACTGATTACAAGGATGCTCACAGAACTTAGTGAGGACCTCAAGGGCATAAAAAAGATCCAGTCAGAAATGAAGAATACAGTAGTTGATAGAGAGAACAATTTACAAGGAAACAAGGATACAGTGGATGAAGCCGACAATCAAATCAATGATCTGGAACATAAGGAAGCAAAAACAACCAATTGGAACAAAAAGAAGAACAAAAGAATCCAAAAAAATGAAGACCGTATAAACAGCCTCTGAGACAACCTCAAGAGGTCCAACATCTGCATCATAGGGTGCCAGAAGGAAAAAAGAAAGAGCAAGAAATTGGAAATCTAGTTGGAAAAATAATGAAAGAAAACTTCCCTAATTTGGTGAAGGAAATAGATATGTGAGTCCAGGAAGCACAGAGAGTCCCAAATAGGAAGGATGCAAAGAGGTCCACTCCAATATACATCATAATTAAAATGCCAAAGCTTAAAGATAAAGAGTGAATCTTAAAAGCAGCAGGATAGTTACCTACAAGGGAGTTCCCGTAAGACTGTCAGCTGATTTCTCAAAAGAAACTTTGCAGCTAGAAGGGATTGGTAAGAAATATTCAAAGTCATGAAAAGCAAGGACCTATGGCTAAAATTGCTCTCCCCAAGAAAGCAATCATTTAGAATTGAAAGGCAGATACAGAGCTCCCAGACAAGATATAATTAAAGGACTTTATTATCACCAAACCATTATTATATGAAATGTTAAAGGGACTTATTTAAGAATTAGAAGATTTTTTCTTTTTTTTAAATATATTTTTTTGATTATGCCATTAGAGTTGTCCCATTTCACCCCTTCATTCCCCTCCACCCTGCACACCCCTCCCCCACCCTTCCCCCCCTTTAGTTTATGTCCATGTGTCTCAAGTTCTTTAGATTCTATATTTCCCCCACTATTCTCGCCCTCCCCCCTATCTATTTTCCACCTACCATCTATGCTACTTATTCTCTGTAACTTCTCCCCCCTTCTCCTCCTCCCACTCCCCTGTTGCTAACCCTCCATGTGATCTTCATTCCTATGGTTCCACTCCCGATCTAGCTGTCCTCTTAGTTTGCTTTTGTTTTAGGTGTGGTTGTTAATAACTGTGAGTTTGCTGTCCTTTCACTGTTCATATTTTTTATCTTCTTTATCTTCTTTCTTCTTTTTATCTCCTTATTTCATATAATAAGGGCTTGGTCATGATGAACTCCTTGAATATGACCTTATCTGAGAAGCGCTTTATCTGCCCTTCGATTCTAAATGAAAGCTTTGCTGGATAGAGCAATCTTGGATGTAGGTCTTTGGATTTCATGACTTGGACCACTTCTTTCTAGCCCCCTTTTGCCTGTAAGGTCTCCTTTGAGAAATCAGCTGACAGTCTGATGGGAGCACCTTTGTAGGTGACTGTCCCCTTATCTCTTGCTGCTTCAAGAATTCTCTCCTTCATTTTAATCTTGGCTAATGTAATTATGATGTGCCTTGGTGTGTTCCTTCTTGGGAAGGAACACAAGTTCAATTTTCAACTTCTTTGGGACTCTCTGAGCTTCCTGGACTTCCTGGAAGTCTATTTCCTTTGCCAGATTGGGGAAGTTCTCCTTTATTATTTGTTCAAATAAGTTTTCCACTCATGGCTGTTCCTCTTCCCCTTCTGGTACCCCTATAATTCAGATGTTCGAACGTTTAAAGATGTACTGAAGGTTCCTAAGCCTCTCCTCATTTTTTTGAATTGTTGTTTCTTTATTCTTTTCTGTTTGGTCATTTTTTTCTTCCTTTTGGTCCACTCCCTTGATTTGAGTCCCAGTTTCCTTCCTATCACTATTGGTTTCCTGTGCATTTCTTTTCATTTCAATTAGTTTAGCCTTCATTTGTTCCTCTAATTTATGACTAAAATCAACCGTTCTGTGAGCATCCTGATCACCAGTATTTTGAACTGTGCATCTGATAGGCTGGCTATTTCCTGGTCACTTAGAGTTATCAGCTCTGGGGCTTTGAGTTCTTCTTGAGCCATAATGTTTTGGTCTGTTCACACCTGTTACTTATGAAGGGCAGAGCCCTAAGTGTTCACCAGGGCAGGGCAACCCAGTCGCTGGGTTGTGATGCTGTATCTGGGGGTGGGGTCAAAGAGGGGCAATGGAGGTCCCCTCTGCTGCTTCCCGCCACTAGGGCCTGCGCGGTCTGTCTCACTGCTCACTCCTCTGCCTGGTTTATCTGTCTGGCTGAACAGTTCGTTGTTGTTGGACTTCCATATAGTTCAATTTTCTGTGTTTGGTTGCTTTTTTGTTACTAAAACTTTGTTGTTTTTAAACTTGGTTGTGTGAGGAGGCACAGCGTTTCCACCTATGCCTCCATCTTGGCCGGAAGTACAGAAATAGAAGATTATGAACAACGCAATGGCAAAATATACTATCTATCAATAGTTGAATCTAAAAAACAAACTGAGCAAACAAGAACAGAGACAGAATCATGGATACAGAGAGCATTTTGATGGTTGCTAGCCAGGGGGCGTATAAGGAAATGGGTGAGGAGATGAGGGGATTGAGAAGTACAAATAGGTAGTTACAGAATAGCTACGGGGACATAAGGTACAGTACAGAAAATGGAGTAGCCAAAAAACTTATACACATGAGCCATGGAGATGAACAATGGTGGGGAGGATTGCCTAAGAGAGTGGGTGATGCCTGTGGAGTGGTGCAAAGGGATAAAAATCAGGATTAGTATAACAGCATGATCAATAAAATATAATTACCAAAAAAAATTTTTAAAGCCTAAAATGATCAGGCCTGGTTTTCTTCTGAATCAGAACTACTCAGAAGTTACCATGCTAGCTTTGCTAACAGATGTCATATCAGCATTAGTTGTAGCGGCCCATCCCTCTTGCCTATTGGAGTTCTAGGCACCTTGCATAAATCCTGTGCAAGTTCTAGGCACCTTGCATACAATAAGACCAATAAAAATCTCATTTAAAGGTAAAACCTAAAACTATGCCAATGAATACTAACTTCACTTTAAATACATCCAATTTGCATCACTTTTAAAAGATAGAATGGCATGAATGTTACAAAGCCTTATTGAAGACAGTACTAATCTCAGGAGGTCCATTTGGCAAATATGATTAAATTAGTAAAATGTGCTCAGACTTCCCAAATTTCCAGGTCTGGTTTCCATCACTATTTAAGGAATTTTCTAAGTTTTACATGAAGCTCCACTTCTACCAGTAATAAAGTAAGAGAGAGACATATCTCGGAGATAAATGTGTATTACAAAATACATAAAATGTCATGATAGGCAAGATGAAATGTCACTTTTAAAAATTTATCCCTTTATTCATAGCTCATATGTCTCATCAGAGAGTATGGAATTTACTCTGTGAATATCTCTTATAGAAATAAAAGGAGATACATTTTAAGCATGAAACTTAACAACTTGTGTGAACAGACCTAAAGAGCAGATGTTCAAAAACTCAGGAGTTGCAACTCCGTGGATTATAAAAATGCCTTCTTTTTCATCAGTACAGAAGTATAAAGGACAGGCTCCACTTCCATTCTTTCTACAAAGTATGAAGTAAGGTTAATTGTAAGAACTTCCTAAGGAAAGGCACATTTCCTTTAACCAAATATAAACAAATAAATTATAACCACAATTAAACAAATATTTAGTTAAGAAAAGGAACACGTGCATATGTGTATATGGGGGTGTTGGGGAGATACATATTTAAAACACCCAAAATACCTGTATCCAAAAGCACATAATTATCACTGGGTGGTGACATTTTTGTTCCTCATTGTGCTTTTCTGATTTTTCCATGGATTTTGCACTAAAGATGTAGTATTTTTGTATTTAGTAATATGGTGCTCTCTAGAAACATGAGTGGGTGTTAGAACTACAAAGACAGAAGTAGAATGAATCTATTTAATTGGTTTCAGAAAAAAGAAAACAAAGTGTCTGAGTTAAATGGCTGACATTATTTCTTACATTAACTGCTATACTCTCATTTGGGCACAGCTGATGATCTAAGATGGCTCTGCAACATTCATGAAGTCCTGCCACCCATCAGTATCTTTATACAAATATTTAAGAAACACACATGAAATTAAGTGGGTTATACTGCTTTGAGAATAAACATTCTTTATTTATTTATTTAAATTTTTAAATATATTTTACTGATTATACCATTACAGTTGTTCTATTTCCCCCTTAATTCCCCTTCACCCTGTACACCCCCCCACCCGTCCCCCCCTTTAGTTCATGTCCATGTGTCTCAAGTTCTTTAGATTCTATATTTCCCCTACTATTCTCGCTCTCCCCCCTATCTATTTTTTACCTACCATCTATGCTACTTATTTTCTGTATCTTCTCCCCCCTTCTCCTCCTCCCACTCCCCTGTTTCTAACCCTCCATGTGTTCTTCATTTCTATGGTTCCACTCCTGATCTAGCTGTTCTCTTGGTTTGCTTTTGTTTTAGGTGTGGTTGTTAATAACTGTGAGTTTGCTGTCCTTTCACTGTTCATATTTTTTATCTTCTTTTTCTTAGATAAGTCCCTTTAACATTTCATATAATAAGGGCTTGGTGATGATGAACTCCTTGAATTTGATCTTATCTGAGAAGCACTTTATCTGCCCTTTCATTCTAAATGAAAAAGCTTTGCTGGATAGAGCAGTCTTGGATGTAGGTCTTTGGATTTCATGACTTGGAATACTTCCTTCCAGCTCCTTCTTGCCTGTAAGGTCTCTTTGGAGAAATCAGCTGACAGTCTGATGGGAACTCCTTTGTAGGTAACTGTCCTCTTATCTCTTGCTGCTTCTAGGATTCTCTCCTTCATTTTAATCTTGGCTAATGTAATTATGATGTGCCTTGGTGTGTTCCTTCTTGGGTCCAACTTCTTTGGGACTCTCTGAGCTGCCTGGATATCCTGGAAGTCTATTGCCTTTGCCAGACTGGGAAAGTTCTGTATTATTTGTTCAAATAAATTTTCCACTCATGGCTGTTTCTTTTCCCCTTCTGGTACCCCTATAATTTGGATGTTGGAACGTTTAAAGATATCCTGGAGTTTCCTGATCCTCTCCTCATTTTTTTGAATTCTTGTAACTTCACTTTTTCCTGTTTGGGCATTTCTTTCTTCCTTCTGGTCCACCCCCTTGATCTGAGTCCCTGTTTCCTTTCCATCACTATTGGTTTCCTGTGCATTTCTCTTCATTTCAATTAGTTTAGCCTTCATTTGTTCCTATAATTTGTGGCTAAAATCAACCAGTTCTGTGAGTATCCTGATTACCAGTGTCTTGAATTGTGCATCTGAGAGGTTCGCTATTTCCTGGTCACTTAGAGTTATCAGCTCTGGGGCTTTGAGTTCTTCTTGAGCCATATTTTGGACTGTTCGTGCCTGTTATGTATGAGGAGCAGAGCCCTAGGTGTTCACCAGGGCCGGGCGACCCAGTTGTTGGGTTGTGACCCTGTATGTGGGGGTGGGGCCAAAGAAAAGCAATGGCAGGCACCCTTTGCTTCCTTCTGCCACCACCGCGGGCCACGTGATTCGTCCCTCTGCGTGCAAATGGGTCTTGAGATTTGTCCAACTGCTCTGGAATGTGCGACCGCGGTCAGCCGCTGCTGGGTTTGTTGCTGGGGGCTGCGCAGTCCCTCTGACTTCTCATTCCCACCGTATTGAGCCCTCACTGGGTCCGCCTGACGCTACCCCGGATGCCTGGGCACCTGGGGTCGGGGGATCTTTCCTGCCCGACCCTGCTCCGCTGCTGGCTCCATCCTGCTTACCCGTCCAGTAGAATGGTTCCTTGTTGTTGGACCTCCGTATAGTTCAATTTTCTGTTCTTTGGCTGCGTCTTTGTTCTCCAAACCTTTGTTGTATTCAAACTTGGTTGTGGGAGACGGCACAGTGTTTCCACCTACGCCTCCATCTTGGCGGAAGTCCAACAATAAGCATTCTTAATGCTATTTGTACTAGTACTAGCAGAGAACAGCAGTGGATGATCTCTTTGGGAATTTTATAAATGGAACACTGTCAAATTTATAAGCAACAATTTAGACAGCAAATATGTTGCTTGGATTTTAGCAGTCTTAAACACTGTAAGCAGCTTAACCTTATCTCCCAGAGCCACTGCCTCCTAGAGTAATTGATGCTCGGAGTCCCCAGTTCCACATAAACCAGGCCACTGTGTTACTGTACACAGCAACCCAACTGCTGGCAGACAGAGAAGCTACACTGAACCCAGAGCAATAGACATGTCAGCCATAAACTGCTTAATCTAATTTGACCTATCTCATTTGGGGGTATAGAGTTTGCAGTTTTGTTCTTGGGTCCCCCTGGTAGGAAATGATTTGGAAAGTTAAGTCTTAAGAAGTTTAAATGATATTCTTATCCTTTAGGACTTGAATGTATATTCAGCAGAATAGCTGTTCTAAATGTTTTATAAATGGCAGGGATGTAAACAAGGCATGTCTTACTTCCCTCACACATGAAAACTATAAGGGTGATTTCCTTGATGAGAGACATCAAGGTTAACACTACAGCCTATTACACTTGCAGAGCTACGCAACCCACAGCCCAGGATAGCTATGAACGTGGCCCACAGTAAAATTAAAATTTACTTAAAATCTTTTTTTTTTTGCTCATCAGTTTTTGTTATTGTTTATGTATTTAATGTGTGGCCCAAGACAACTCTTCTTCTTCCAGTGTGGTCCAAAGGCACCCAAAGGTTCGACACCCCTGTAAGAAGGAACTGTTTTGGGTCACATATTCTGAGCTACTGTCATCTTTAAATGGGGGGGGGGCACCCACCCACCCACCATCCAATGGCATTCTTCTGAAAAAAAAACAACAAAAAACAAAAACCCCTAATTTTAAATAAATATTTATTTCTTAACTATATTTTAGACAAATGGCTTCTTTACTTGTGACACCTCAAATGAGTTCCAACCAAAACATCATTCTTCTTCCTCACAACAATGTGGGTTAGAGGAAAGATAACAGGGAAGATTAGAGGAGTCTGAACCCCCATGAATTCTGGTGCTGCCTGGGATATACCCTCAGACTGCTAAGTCACCTCTTTCCTGTCCTGTCCCCAAGCACTTGCTCACTCAACTTTCTCCATGATACCACATACACAGTCATGACTTGGATGACAGTGAGCGTGAAGTACCTAATATTGCCAGCAGTACTGATGAATGTTGCCCTTTAATTATCAGGAAAGGAAGGGTACAGATCCTTTTCCACCTAAAAAACATTTTGACTTGCGGCCAAGATAGATGCGTAGAAAGACACACTGTGCCTGCTCACACAGCCAAAACAAGGACAACAACAAATTTAAAAACAAAAAACAACCAGAGCTAATAGAAAATTGAACTGTATGGAAGTCTAACAACCAAGTAGTTAAAGAAGAAACATCCATCCAGACCAGTAAGAGGGGCAGGGAGGACTCACGGCAAGGCAGCGGCTAGAGGACTGGGGCAGGCAAGGCGGTGGCTGGCAGACTGGGTGAGGTGGTGGCCTGCAGACTGGGCAGCCCCATATTCACATGCAGATAAACTGGAAGGAACAACTGGGGAGTGAGAGAGATCACTCAACAACCCAGGATTCCAGCTCTGGGAAATAAAGACTCAAAGCCTCTGACTGAAAACACCTGTGGGGGTTGAGGCAGCAGAGGGGAAAACTCCCAGCCTCACAGGAGAGTTCATTGGAAAGGCCCACAGGGTCCTAGAACATCCACAAGCTCACCTACCTGGGAATCAGGACCAGAAGGGCTCAATTTGCTTGTCAGGAGAAGTGACTGAAAACTGGCAGAGAGCAGAGCAAATGGTACTCTCTGACCCCTCCTCCATGTACAGTGTCACAGTGCAGCTAGGTGGGTTGCCACGCCCTGGTGAACACCTAAGGCTCCACCCCTTACTACCTAACCGGCACATCCAGAAAAAAATGGCCCAAATAAAAGAACAATTCAAAGCTCCAGAAAAAATACAACTAAGCAACAAAGAGACACCCAACCTATCAGATACACAGTTCAAAACACTGGTTATCAGGAAGCTCCAGGAACTCATTGGGTACTTCAACAGCATAAAAAGACCCAGGCAGCAATGAAGGTTGCATTATGTGAAATAAATAAAAATCTACAATGAACCAACAGTGACAGGAAGGAAACCAGGACTCAAATAAAAGGTTTGGAGAAGAAAGAAAGAAACATTCAACCAGAAAAGAATGAAGAAACAAGAATTCAAAATGATGAGAGGCTTAGGAACCTCCAGGACATCTTTAAATGTTCCAACATCCTAATTATAGAAGTACCAGAAGGAGAAGAGGAAGAGCAACAAGTGGAAAAGTTATTTGAACAAATAGTAAAGGAGAACTTCCCCAATCTGGCAAAGGAAATAGACTTTTAGGAAGTCCAGGAAGCCTAGAGAGTCTCAAAGAAGCTGGATCCAAGGAGGAACACACCAAGGCACATCATAATTACATTACCCAAGATTAAAGATAAAAAGAGAATCTTAAAAACAGCAAGAGAAAAGGAGACAGTTATCTACAAAGGAGTTCCCATTAGACTAGCAACTGATTTTTCATAAGAAACCTTGTAGGCAAGAAGGGGCTGGAAGGAAGTTTTTCAAAGTCATGAAAGACAAGGACCTACATCCAAGATTATTCTAGCCAGCAAAGTTATCATTTAGAATGGGAGGGCAGACAAAGTACTTCTCAGATAAAGTCAAGTTAAAGGAGTTCATCATCACCAAGCCCTTATTATATGAAATGTTAAAGGGATTTATCTAAGAAAAAGAATGTAAAAAATATGCACAGTAAAATTCTCAATCATTAACATTATCACATCATCACAATCATTAACAACCACATCTAAAACAAAAACAAAAGCAAAGTAAGCAAACAACTAGAACAGGAACAGAATCGCAGAAATGGAGATCACATGGAGGGTTATCAGTGGGGGAGGGGGAGGAGGAGAGAGGGGGAAAAGGTACAGAAAATAATTAGCATAGATGGTAGGCAGAAAACAGATGGGGGAGGTTAAGAATAGGATAGAAAATGTAGAGGCCAAAGAACTTATGTGTTTGACCCATGGACATAAACTAAAGGGGGGGGGGAATGTGGGTGGGAGGGGTGTGCAGGGTGGAGGGGAATAAAGGAGGGAAAATAGGACAACTGTAATAGCATAATCAATAAAATATATTTTTAAAAAAGAGAAAAAAGATTCCACATATAAAACTCAATACTTCCGTAAGCCTTTGGAAAAGACAATTCATTATCACTCATCCTTAACACGGCCTTTCACAGAAGTGTAACAAGTGATTCAATCCTACTTTGTGGTTTCAGAGGGCATGGGGGATGGGGCCAAACACAGAGGGCCTGCAGGATACGGGGGACGAAGATGTGGAAGAGTAGGAGGCAGTAGACAGAGGAGGGGGAAGGGCAAACGGGGATTCATTCTGCAATCAATGGCATGCAGAATACAGACCATGAGGACATTTTAAGATCAGGACTGCTTCCGAAAATTAGTTGAGGTTCTCCTCTACTTAACTGAACATTTTCTAAGGCAAAACAGTGAGAAGATGTGCGGAAAATACAGGTGGAAAGGAAAGCCCACAGAAGAACAAAAGCATCCAAGAAATTTCCAGCTGATAGGTATGTGGGTGCAGCCGGGAGAACTGAAGTCAGTGCTGATGCCCAAAAGCAAGAGCTCTGAGAAACGAAGGTTAGACACTGAGACTCCACAGCACTGCACTGAGGGCAGAGAGTGCAAGGGGAAGGGGACATGTGAACTACCTATTTCACAAAATCTAGTCTTCAGGGGTCTCATTCTGTAGCTTATGCTAACACACAAGGCTTTGCCTTGGCTTAACACATGCTAGCCCACGGTGATGAAGTGACTCTTGAATCATGGACACCAATACTAAAGAGTTTTGCGTATTTGGTGGGAGCCTGAATTTCACAAACTTAAAAATATATATTTATATATTTAATTTTAGAGAGGGGAAGGGAGGGAGAAAACAGGGAGAGAAACAGCAATATGTGGTTGCCTCTCACACCCGCTCCCCACTAGGGACCTGGCCCACAATCCAGGCATGTGCCCTGACTGGGAATTGAACCGGCAACCCTTTGGTTCTCGCGCTGGTCCTCAGTCCACTGAGGCACACCAGCTAGGGCACGAATTTCACTATTTTAAGATAGATACTTATAAAAAATTAATTTATTAAATTTTACTTTAACCTAATTTTTATTAATCATAAAAGAATATGGTGGCAAGCGAGGAAGCACTGGGAATAATAACAAAAACCTCTCTATTACAGATATCAACAGCAAAAATAATTTTAAAAATGTTCATTTTCCATGGGGCACATCAAAACCTGAGATGATTTTTTATTCATTCATAAGTAGATTCATGTGAAAATTCATGAAGGTGAGTATCATGATTCTTGGTTCATGAGGTGAGTGAGCAAAGAGGACAGAAAGGAACGTCACTGTGTGTGTGTGTGTGTGTGTGTGTGTGGCACTGCCACCTGCCTGACAGGGACCTGCTATTTTCATTCCTAACAGATTGGGAAAGAGTCTCAGAGGGTGAACAGTTTGCTCAAGGCCACATGACTTGCAAGCAACAGAGCTATGACCCTGCCTTTCCCACATTTCCTTCAGGTCTTCCTCAGAGAGTTGCCATGCTGCGTATTGTACATGGGTGCTGTCACCAAGCAAGTGGGCATTGTTACAACAGTGTCTATCCAGAATTGTCGTGCAGATTTCCTGGCACGTGACAATAAGTGCCCCATGTTAATAAAATGCCACAGAGAGAGGAAACAATGATTCTGGAGGAAGGCATGCCTTTTCTGGCTGGTACAGAAGTGCTAGGTTGGCTCCTGGAGGCCCTGACTATAGGGGGCTTACCTGATTCAGAAGGTTAAACAATGGAACTGACCCAGGGCACCCACAGTGAAGCTTGGTGGCCACCCAAGTTCCCAGTCCAGCCCAGATTTCCAGTGTGTGCACTGATGTGGAACAAGCAGTCCACGTCACTGCAGGAGGAGCTGCAGGCCAGGTGTGGGCCAGTGGGCACTCCCACAGGCCGGGAGAAAGAGGAGCCCATCTGAATGCTCATCTTAAGAGTCAAATACATTGACGGCTTAGGAATTATCACTTCTCCTTCTCAACTGAGTCTGTCCATTAAAAATATTGAAGTTAAACTGAGATCTAGAAACCCTTCTGGATTTCTAGATCATTTAGCCTCTCTTGTTGCCCAAGGTCAATTTCACAATGCAGTCCTGGAGCTTCTCTCCTGCTGGGGGAGGTCCCAGCAGGAGGAAGAGTTGCAGGGCACTTCCTGAGAAGCTGAGAAACCAAGAAACCAAATGCAGCAGGTCCTCAAATAACACCATTCAGTGCAATGTTTATGGCATGGCCTAGGAACTTAACTCTTGTGGTAAAATTGGTTTCCTTATATGTTGTTTTGCTTAGAGTCACGGAATCCATTGCCATCATTAAGCAAGGACTTACTGCACTGACAAACCCCAATACCAGGAGTAAAATTAAAATTCTAGAAAAAAATGGTTCCATTTATTATGGTACATATTCTTAATTAAGGAGAAGAAAGAACTCTGACGAAATGTTCCATTCGCTCTCTCACATTAGCGGAAATAAGCCCCCCTCCCCCCAATCATGAAATGAAGCTCACCTTACATACCTGGTCATTTCCTACACAATGGTGTAGTCTAATAGTCAACAGGGATTATTTTAGTAGAGTTGGTAATGAGATCTGGGTGAAAAAAACCTGCTAATTCAGCAGTCCTCCTGATTTAAAATTCTACTCTACAAGTGTTTTGAAGTTCCTCTCCAAGCATGACTCCAGCCTGCCCCCTAGTTTTGACTTAGGTTTTAAATACTACCTTTAAATCTTAGTCAATTTTTCCCTATCAAAAAAATTGCTATGTTCTCCTTGCCTCTATGCCAGCATGAGATTTTTTTCTGATTTGCTCAGAACTAAAATGTTATTAAATTAATAATTTGACATGATAATAATCCATATATTCTGAAAACAAGCCTCTACAAAGTTGAAGCCCTGAAATCTTGCCCGTCGTAGGCAGAGCAACGTCAAAGAGCAGAATGGAACAGAGCAGCTGTTGTGCTTCCTGACCTTTCTGCTAAGGAACCCAGCAGTCCCTGCAGCGAACTTAAATAAATGACTTGCAAATTAGAAGAAACATTTTTATGATTCACTGCAGTAGCTTGCTTTTTGGGATACAAGGTTAAAAGTGAACAGTAAACCTTTTAAGGTTATTGAAACTAAATTATTAACACTGCATTTCACCTTCCTTTTGTCCTCTTTATGGCGTTCTCCCTGATTACTCACTGCAACTCCACTCCTGCAAGTTGTAAATCAAATGAAAAACCTTTAAAGCACAAAACCAGCTGATTAACATGCTAAACCACAGGGGGATTACAGAGATGATGGGGAGTGACATACTGCTTTTTTTTTAAATATGACGCTTCTGATAGCTTTTGAAAAAACACGTTGTGAAAATTGTGCACTTTTATGTCCAGAAGTAAGCAAAAGGGGCAGTCCCACTTTTGAAATCTATTTGCAACCTTCCAAATAATAAGTACTTTCCTCCCCCTGAATGGCAGCTTGTACCTCCTAGAGTGCATTACACTTGTACATTTTATGCCCAGACATGAACTACTTCAATGGGGTCTGGTGATTCTTGGCAGAAATGGGGTTTTCTCCAGACCTTTGCTTAGAGGATGATGGAAAAAACTCTGAAACAGAATCCAGGGCCTGTAATGTAGCCAGAAAATGCCAAATTCCACCCTACCTATTTGGGGCCTCAGTCTCATCAGCTGTAAAATGGGCTGGCAATAGTTTCTTCTTAGGTCACAGCTGTGAATATGCTCTGCCCTTCTCAGTACATATTCAATAAAAATATTCATTGAGTAACTAATGCACTACACATTTGATAAAATTATAGATCTTTGATTTACAAAACAGTCTGAATGAGTTAAATGTGTTCTGATTAATAAGGCAAATCCACCTCTTGCCACCTTAGCTCTGGGACACCAGGGAAGGGCTATTGAACCTGAGGGAAGGAGAGAGGGTGGGCACAGCACGGACTCTGGAAGGTGGACTGCAAGACTCCAAGCGGTTTGACTGAGGGGCTCTCAAAGTGGTGCTGTCTCCAGTGCCTTCCCTTCTGCGATGCTGTGTAAAGCACCCGCCATAAGCAGGGCCAGCTCCATGGTGTGCAACCTGGCAGTCAGTCACACAGGGCCCCATGTGCTGTCACTCTTGAAATTTCACTAATTTATCTGAGTCTGATGTGATGTCTGAGGAGACAATGGAGGAGGTGTGAGGAGAAGTAGTCCCTGAGCACCTTCCTCCTCTTAGTCCATTTGCATTTTCCATCCTGGATGCCCACAGCAGAGGGTTCAGGAGGGCCAATGGTGTGGTGGCCTGGTGCATGCAGGTTCAGTGGAGCTGCTGACGACCCCAGAGGCCACTCTTCCAACCAGAACCTGCTTCAAATGCGGAAGAAGCAATGGCATGCTAAGAAATAGAAATGACTAAGGAGCCCTGTTGTGCCCTTTCGTGCCCTTTCTTACGCATATTAATTCCTGTAATTAGCCAAACACACAGTGTTCGAGGGGAAACCCCCAAACCGGAATTTATTTATAAAAATTGTGTACTTATTCTCACATGTTTAAATTTCAGTCACCTTCGAAGTACCCTCTGTTTGATGCAATACACCCATTGAAACGTTTTGTTCCACTGCTCAAAACAGTTTTTGAACAAATTGATTTTGATGCCTTTTAGTGCTACTATTGTTCTTTTGTTCCACGTCAGCAAAATGTGTCCTTTTGTGGACTTTTTTCATCCAAGGAAAAACAAGAAAGTCACTCAAGTAGAAATCAGGTAAACAGGGAGGGTGGGGCAAGAGGTTCATATCATTTTTGGTCAAAAACTGCCGAACCCTCAGCAGGTGTGGGCAAGTGTGCTCATAAAATCACCTATCATGAAATGGGCAAACATGTTGAAAATATCTTCAAAAAAAGTTGACTGCAGCTGAAAGTAGCCTCTTACAACCATGCCAGCTGGTACACTGACACAGATGGGCTTCTAGAACACTCACATAGAGGGGTTAGCCTATACCACAAGGGGCCACCCTCTAGAAGATAATTCTATTTTGGGGGGTCTCCCCTTGTAAAGAATGGCACAGAAGCAAAGAGAAAGACAGGAAAACCCCAAGTTCCTTTTCCTTTGAGGCCTTATTTGTTGGTGAGATGAAGGCAGAGATGGCTGGTAGACATTGTAACTATCACGATGAGATAAAAACAATAGAATTCTCTAGAGTGCTTCCCTTTCTGTTGACAACACACCACACACACACATGTATTAGTTACTACAAGTTATGAATGAGTTCAATGCTCTTACATTTGAAATTAAAACTGGCATTGATCACAACAATGTGAATGTACTAGGTAACACTTTGTACTTAGCTTAAAAATCGTTAAGATGGAAAATTTTATGAGGTTTTTACCACAATAAAAAGACTGGCTTTACACAATCTAAAGATGAATGGTAAATTCATGTGAAAAACCTAAAGTTTTAATGTTTCTTTACTTAAAGCAATATTCAAAAATAAATTAAAAACATGATCGATCAGAAAAGAGACTACAGAAATCAGGAATTGTCTTTTTATTTTTGCACCTTCAATGGCACCTTTTCCCTGCGTTTGAACCAGGTGCCAGCCTTCTCATTTTGTGCTGGACCTTGTGAACTACGCAGCTGTCACTGAGCACAAGTCACGTATCCGACTGCAAGTCTTTGTCCTTTGTGTGACCTAAGAAAAACAGAGGCTAGCCCAAGAAGGACCAGGAGCTCACCTTCTTGCAGAAAGCAGCATAAATAAGAGTGCTGCTAGGGACTGATGACACGAGGCTCCAAATGTGGAGGCCCTTTGAAGATTTAGGAGCCCTCTGCATACCCCACTGCTTTTGCAATCAATGTGCTAAAAGAAGCAACAGCTTCCTGGCATAACCAGGAAAACAACACACCGAGAGAGGAAGAGACCCATCTGGTGGTGGTGAAGGGAGACAGAGTGCTTCTCACTCACCTGAAGCCTATCTAGGTCTGCAAGCACCTGCTGGGCCCACAAGTGGCCAGAACTGGGCCGAATTTTAGCTCTGGGAACAAAGCACCAGCAATGTCTTTATTGACCTTCCACCTCCAAAGGGGCTTTTTTGCCCTGGTGGCCCCTCAGAATCGCTGCCTCAGTCTCCCCCTCTACTGCCTCAGCTGTGCTGCTTCTTCTGGATGCCAAGTAAGTACATAAATGCTCAAAAGAAAAACAAACAAAAAAAAAAACAGTCCTCTAGGCGCTTGTTACCCTTGACTGCTGTGGTTTAGGATGTACTCTCTCTACTCCTGTCCTCCCGGAGCCGGGCGACCTCTCTCTGAACAATAGCCCTCTGCTGTCTCACTGCCTCTTTGCTGGTCTATCACATGCCTGCATTAGGCCCTTCCATAAATCATCTCACTAGGAGCTCCTGGCCATCCTCTGTGGTGTATAAATCCCCCATCTCAGATGAGAGATCAGTAGGACATGTGACCTCACTGCTGAAGCAAGGTGTGGGGTAGCTCAAGATGTGGCCCCCCTACCACAGATAACAGGTGGCTGCCTGGCCAGCAGCCATAAGGAGCAAGGAAAACAGTCTGTCAGCCTTCTCAAGGCCCCTGTGTTTATCACAACCCTGTAACACCGGCACACTATTATGGCTCCTTCCCAGCTGCCACTGCTTCCTCCTTAACCCTGTAGTAGCCCCAAGGTTGGTGGCGGGGTGCAGTCTCTCTCACACGGATCCACCCCCAGCAGTGTACTCCCCTGCAATGCCAGTAATAAATGGCAGGTCCACATCTGCAGGTCCTCCGAGTAGTTTTTTTGAATATCACAAACACGTAAGCAGCGCCCTGCTTGGAGCTTCTGCATGAGACAAGGGCAAAGTGGAAAATGCCCCTGTGTCAGCCCACACCTGCCTGTCCTGCCACAGCACTCGTGGTCACAAGGCACACCACACAATATGGGACAATATATGAGCAACTGGCCTGTACTCCACATAGTGGAACCATCAAGAAAGATGTACAACGGGGATGAGAGGGAGAAAGGATGTTCCAGATGAGAAGAAACTGAAAAAAGGCATTGCAACCAAATGCAATACATAAAACTTAATTAGATCCTAGATCAAAAACAAACTATACCAATAAGGGAACTTGACTATGGATTTTATATTAGATACCAGTGAATAAACATTAACATATTAGGGGCTAAGTATTTTTAAAATGGATTAGAAGAGAAAGATATACTTCAGAAGAGAGTTTACCTCTTTAAGACAAGAAGGTGAATGGAATGGAAGGTAAATTTGACCACATCTCTAATACGTGATTTCTTTAATGACAGATCTAAAGCATAAAAAAAAATCAAAGCAAGGGAAACTCACTAAGGCAAAGAACGCTATGGAGAGATTATACAGGCTCAACATAAGTTCATGTCAGCACAGAAATGTTTAAAAACATTAGTCAAGACAGCCATTTATTAAGACTTTATTATTTGTGAGGCTTAGATCTACACACCTTCTGTATATTCTTAGTTATCCCTTGTAACCTCTCTGTGAGACAGGTGTGAACACTATCTTCACGGAACCGAAAACTGGGGTTCAGAGAGGTCATGTACTATAGCCAAGGATACACAGCCCAAGATTCAAACCGAGGAGGTCTTTTTGGTTCCAAGACTCAGCCTAAGCATTATTCTAAACTCCATGTTTTAAACTAGATGAGAGCTAAGGAAATAAAGGTGGATAGACAAGTGTTTGTGGTTCAACCTTAAGAATGTATTTGATCCCTTAGGAGGGAGAAGCCTCATTTGGAGAGCCCAAGCCAAATCCTAATCATTGCTGCCCTTGTATTTCGGTCTCAAAACAACCTTAAGAGATTGACTTACAGCTTTTCATAACACACAGTTAAGAAGACCAATATCCAAACACATCACTCACTGAATCTGCTTAAGTTGACAATATGGAGAGATTATTCCTCAGTTAGATTTGGGAAAATCTCACAAGAGTTTACAGAGGCATATGGGGAATTAGGGCGAAATTCCTTTCTCTTTCATTAATGCTTTGAACACACTGAACTCCCCACCCCAGGGTAAGGGCCAGATGTCATTCGTGTGTGTGTGTGTGTGTATGTGTGTGTGTGTGTGTGTGTGTATCTCCCACAGGGCACAGGGTGACGAGCTTAATGCATACCATTGATAAATCCTCAATATCTGTAGAAAAAGCTAAATTTTTTCTCATCTGATTATGAAGAAATACTATAAACAAATCTTTTTTGGAACAAATTTAAAACAAATCCCAAGCCACTGGTTTTTGTCTGACGTTGTGGACCAAGAAAACTGTCTCAGGAGCTGCGACAGGAACTATGCAGAACAGGGAGAAGAGAGGGGGAATGTCTTTGTGGTCAGCAAGGACATAGAAAGCCCTGAGCAGAACAAAGCACTAAAGCACAGAAAGACTGAAAGTAAATATCAGGGATGGAATGGGGCACATGTCTGCTGTCATCTGTGGGTTTCCAGGTTTTCTTAGCTATGCTATTTCATTAGAACCAGGGCAGTTATCCATCAGCATGTTCAAGTCCCATCAAGTCACTGTCCCTTTTCATACCTCTCTCTCCAAAAGCAACAAAAGCAGCTCTGCAGAAATCAGGGAACTGTCAGCTAGAATGATTAATTCCTTTTCCTGAATAAGCTGATTCCCTGGACTCTTGTCATTGTTGTTTCAAATGCTAGCATGTTCTACATTGAGAGAGAGACAGAGAGAGAGAAAGAGACAGAGAGAGAGAGAGACAGAGAAAGACAGAGAGAGAGAGAAAGGGAGTTTTAAGGACCATAGAGGTTAGTGTTTAATCAAATTCAACCAAAAATACTTCAGATCCTACTATGTTTCAAGTACCGAGGATATATAGATGGAGAAGCTCATATTGTAACAGGGAAGATAGACATAAACACTTCACAATACAGGTTTTTACATTCAACAACAGAGTACAGAGGCGTATGAAAAGAGTAAGTTCTATCAGAGTGGAGAATGAGGAGATGGAAACCATCACAAGAACTTAAATGTCCAAGATGGGTTATGGAGGATGAGTGAAATGCTGCCAGGCAGATTTTTGTCTGTTTCTGACCTAACTATTGCTGAGGGTACCCACAGTCAAACAAGGTGACTTCAGTTCCTTCCTTCACTTGACACACACATACACACAAAGCGAATCAAAAATCTTAATATAAAGGCTAAAAACAAAAGTTCTAGAAGAAAATACTCATGGTCTTGGTAGAGAGTTTTTAGATATGATGCCAAAGTCATGATCAAGAAAGGAAAAATTGATAAATTGAAATAATCAAAATTAAGAACTTTTGAACTTCAAAAGATATCATTCAGAAAACTGACAGGCCAAACTGAGAGAAATATTGGTGTCTGATATATCTGTTAAAGAATTCATATCCAGAATATGCAAAGGACTCTTATAACTTAATAATAAGACAACCAATATTATCCAAATACAGGCAAGATATGAATAGTTCACCAAGAAATATATGCAAACGGCCAATAAGTACATGAAAATATGCCCAACATCATTAGTCATTAGGGAAATGCAATTAAGATAATAAGATATGGATGTGAATAAAATAGAAAGCACTCTCATACATTGCTGGTGGAAATACAAAATTACACAGCCACTTTGAACACCAGTGTGGCAATTTCTTGAAAAGTTCAACACAAACTTAGCATACAGCCCAGCAATCTCTTCCTGCGTATCTGCCCAAGAGAAATAAAACATGACCACACAAATACCTGCATGTAAAAGGTCTTAACAGCACTATTCATGACAGCCCCACAGCAGAAAAATCTAAATGGCCATTGACTGGTGACTGAATAAACAGAATTTGGTGTATCTACCCAATGGAATACTATGAAACAATAAAAGGAAACTATTGATATATGTTGTAACATGGATGAACCTAAAAACATTAAAGAAGCCAAATGCAAAATTATGTTTGATAGTTCAACTTATATGAAATACAAAATGCCCAGAAAAAGCAAGTCTATGAAGGTAGAGAAGGTAGAGAAGTGTCCACCTGAGGTCGGGGCGAGAACAGGGAATCACTGTCACTAGGCACGAGGGGTCTTTGGTGGGTGATGGAAATTGTCTACACCTGTACTATAGTTGTGCAGTGCTATAAATGTACTGAAAATAATGGAATTGTACACTTAAAACAGATGAATTTTATAGTACACAAATTATATTTCATTAAAGTTGTTAATATTATTGACTAGGATGAAAATAGGAGAGAAAGATAAGAATTTTTATGCAGCATGGTAGTTGAATTAGTCTGGTACATGATAAAGTTATTGAAACAAATGAATAAAGAAGGAACCTCATGCCCCCAACTGATAAAGACTTCCCGTTGTGTGAAACTCTTTTCACCTTTGCCTCTGTTAGAAACATATGCTTTTGTGCTTGGAGAGTAACTGAATTATTTGGAATTCTCTCCTTTCTGCTTTCTCTTTCTACAGTCACCTTATCCTGCGTTTGACTGTGCTTTCTTGCTCTTTATACACAAAGGACCCCAGTCACCTGGTCTCTGTTTCTCATGAAACACATGAGATGAGTGTTTCCTGATAATTTTCCTCGGCCTCCTGACCTCCAGCAGCCAGCCCTCCTGTTCTTTTCTGGTCTAAAGCAGACAGTGAGTCCCTTTGACTCACCCATTGGTGAGTAGGGTCCCAAGCCTGGCATCTGGACATCAGCTACAGAACTGTCTGTACTTTATGTCTGCTTCTCCAAATGTGGTGGCACACTCTTCTGTCAAAACAGATCTCATAACTATTAAGCCTAAAAATGCCCCTTTAATATTCCTTATTCATATGTCCCTTTGTCATTCTTCTCTTGTTGGGATGTGTGTGTGTGTACAACCAGATTAAAAACTCAAGATCATAAACAATGCCCTGTACCTAACCCATATTTGTTATTTTTATTGTTGGACAATAAATGAATGAACGACCAAAGGAGTGAATGGATGAATTGCTGATGTAGCAAAGAAACATGTCTTTCACTTTAAATGATTCATCCAATTTGCCATTTTAAATATTTTTGGTTACATGAGAAAACCCTTCAGCGCAAACTACGTACTCATCCCCTAGATTTTTCTTACCATGTGGCTCTGATGTGAACTGCTACCCACATTTGGGTAGTTTGAAAACACTATGGCTTTAGTTCACATTTATTCCTTTGGTCAGCTATGAGGTGAGACAAAACTCAAATACATTAATACCAGATATGAATAACTTCCTTTGCACAGCTCTGGGTATGCCCTGAGCTGAGGAAACAATCTGGCCTTTTGGCTCTATTTAATACAGTACATGACCACAAATCAAAGACTGTAACTAGTAAAGAAAAACATACAACAGAACATAAACCAACAAGGTCACAGAAAGCAGGAAAGCCTCAAGCTGTCAATTTCCTGACCAGAGAGAAACCCAGGGGGTGTGGCCCAGCCCAGACCACAGCCCAGCTGGAGCTGGAAGTGCTGCAGAACCTCCAGGGTGGGCCACTCCCCACCCCACACACCACCTGAAGACAGGTTTCCTCTGAATTCCTGCTGGTCAGGCTGGGCATTCTGTTTACAGTGGTCAAACAGAAATAGTAAAAGAGCATTTTAGTATAGCCCAAATCTAAGTGTTCGCTAAAGGAAGAAATAGATTGGAAGCTTTGTGTGCTTAGCAAGTCCCTCTGGATACCTGCACGTAGATCTGGAACAGCTCTATCTCAATCAAGTTCTGTGTCTTTTAGTCAACTTAATGCTGGGGATGTTTTGCCCCATTTTGGCCTTTTACTGCTCAGTGCAAACCAGTCACCTGGAACACAAGAGCCCTCTGTCTATGCTCCCTGAAATGACAAGGTCAGAAAGCAGAAGGGAAAGTGTAGGAACAATTATTTAAAACCCCAATCTCCCTATGGTTCCTTTCCCTCCTTAGGTTACCCTAGCTGGACCCAAAAGGAGAGGCTCATCCCTGCCACAAAAATTTAACAAGGTTTGTCAAATTAGATTACACATTCACATATACACAAATGAATACCAACATTTCTTAGAATAAATGAAATTATAAACTCTATGCTTACAGGAGAAAAATATATATGAGTTTTTCCCTTTCATTTCATATATGTTTTAGTGTTCTAAGACAAAAGAACTACATTCATGAACTATTTGCTATGAACAATCAACTTTTGGTGGCTGACCTTTATTATTTCCCGAAGTCACACTAGCTGGAAATATATTAGTTACCTCTGAAGGTCATAAAATTTCAATCAATTTTAGAATGTCAGGCTGGCTGTGGCATATTCCAAAACTCCACATTCATTGTGGCAGCTGTGGCTTACAGAGGATCACGTCTCACGTCCACTGCTGACTCATACAGTTTCATGGGCAGAGATGCACAGAGAATGTGTCTGAGGCAAAGGCATTTTCTGGAAAGTCTCCACTGCTATCCCCACACAGTTGCCCATTGTTCTCTGACATGGACAGACTTTGCTTTAAATCTTCATCTTTTCTCTGTGGGCCTGGCTTGTTAGTGCCCTGACCCTGGCATCTGTGCTTGAACAACAGCTAGTGTCATCTGCTCCAACAATGCTGATTATTGGCAAGGAACACGAGCATGCTCCCTGATGTCACTAAACTCATTAGGGGCAGATTTGACATTTTGGCCCAACAGAACATACTTATTAAACACAATCTTAGTGAATTCCAATGTGGCCTTGTGATAAGTAAAGTAAAACAATACATGTTTTGTCCTGGTACAAAAATAGCACTTTGACCAAGACATAAAATTTCTGTTCTCATCTCTCTCTCTATGATAGCAATGCAAACTGAAAGATAACTTATGTAAGAAGAGGTTATAGTCTAAACCCCTCAGTGCTACGTTAGGCATTCCATGGAAATAATAAAGGTTCAAATATTAATCAATCGTTTAGCAAATGCTGCCTTTTCCAACCCTGGACTCGAGAACAGATGCAGATGCTACTGCTGCTGAGACAACATCACTAGGAAAAAACTGTGTTCTATAGAGACAATAGCAACACCTAAGGTGTGTTTTAGTTTACATGGGCTATTTGGTGACTGATAAGTGGAGAAAATGTTGGTTTCCAAAGACTCCAATCTACTGCAGTTTCAACACCCTCTCTATTCAGTCCAGAGGGCTTTCCCAGGGAATGACAGGCGGGAAGGAAGGCTCAGAAAATGACCCTAACACCTGATCTCTAGCATCCCAGAGAAGACCCACAGTTTACGAAACATGCAAATGCGGCAGTTCAGGTTTCACTTTGGCACTTAGGGCTGTCCAGCCTTTCTTCAGACTTGAAAGAAATGAAGTCCCAACAAACATGTTCTGAGGTTTTTCAAATGAGATGACTTTTAGACAGGGAAATGGAGTTTTCCTCCTTTTATTAAGCAGTATGATTGAAGAAAGTTAACATAAATACAATCAAGTAATGGATGCTGTGCAGTGTGAACAACCACTTGGTCCCCACACTATGATGTGGAGAAAGCAACCTGAAAGGGCAGACAGGATCTGTGACAGAGGAAAGCATAGAATACAGGCTGGGGCCACTATCCCAATGCAAATATATTAGGGCTAAACATGAAGAACATTTTTTTTGTCAGCTCTGCATGAGGCCCTGAGTTAAGGAAACAATCAGGACTCTGTCACAATGGAGTGCCCCTGCCTTCTGTAAGCTCTTCTGCCTTCCACTCCATCAGGGATGTAGCCAAATGTCTTCATGTGGTGAAATCTATGGTTGTTATCCTGTCCACTTCTCACTCCACTTTCCAGCACTTTAGAACTGCTGACTGCTGCCCTGCCCCTCCCTGTCTTGGTCTGCACAGTCCCACACTCTCTGGACTTCCTTTGTACCATCTCTCCATCCTGTGTCTGTTCCCTGTGCTCCCTCCCACCCTGCTCAAAAAGAATGCCTCTCTTTATCTTCTCCCTAGATGTTAGCAGCATTTCCGTAGTTTTAAATACCATCTGAAAGATGGTGATTCCTGTACTTGTGTCTTGACCTACACACCTTCACCTTCATACTCATGTATCAAGATGGTTCACTGGACATCTCGCACTTCTCATGTTCTAAACTCACCACTTACCACACCTACTCCTCATCCTTTTCCCACCTCAACAAGAGGTGCCACCTAACATTCAGTTGTTCAAGTCAGTTAATTTTGATTTCCTGCTCAATAAAACCAATCCCTCACAGCAGGCCCTATCTCAGAGCAGGTCCTCTTGAGTTTGTTTCCAAAATCTCTCACAAATCCATTAATTTCCATTTGAGCACCCAGTCCCAGCCTGTTGTTTCATCTCTAGACCAGGGCAACACTATCCTGTGCCTGCTACTGCCCATGGGGCTGAATGTTTATTTGTCACCTCTCAACTCCAAAGCCACCCTTTCATGCTCCATTCTGTTGCTAGAGCTGTTTCCCACACTTATTTCGAGGTACTTCTGTGCTACCTATTTCCTCTCTCAGCCCTATTAGTAACCAACCCCTATACTAAGCTCCACCTGTCTGAAATTCCTAGTGTAGTTTCTGTTCTCCCACTGACATGCCCATCTTATAATCTATTTTCTACACAGCAGTCATTGGGATTTTAAAATCATATACCAGATTGTGCTTACAATTGAAAAAAAAAACACTGTAATGGCTCCCCCGTGATGCCTTGAAAAAACTCATCTTATAAGCTTTGCCTGGGGGTTCAATTTACACCTTTTTCTTCAATTCCATCCTATACCAAATTGGGTCCCTTCTAGTCTCTGGAACATGCTTAACTTTTCCTTGTCCTTCACTTAGTTCACATACCTGCTCTGCCTAAACTGCTCTTCCCTTCACATCCTTTAGGATTCAGTTGAAATGGCATCTGCTTAATAAAAAATCTCTTTGCTGTGAAAGTATTCCTGTACCCTGATTATATCCTTATCACAATCTGCAATGAAATATTGATTCATTTTTTAACATGAATAGGTAACCCCACCCCTTGGATATAAAAGTCAGGGAGGGACTCTGTTGAACTTACTACTGTGTGCCCAGTAAAAAAATGGCATATATATATGCATTATATATATATATATATATGGCATATATATATATATATATATATATATATATATATATATATATATATGAACTCATTAGGGGCAGTTTCAACACCCTCTCTATTCAGTCCAGAGGGCTTTCCCAGCCATATATATATGGATATATTGTTGTTGTTCAATGAATAGGGCATGAATGAATAAGTAAACAAATGACCACCATTACTACAATGCTTCTGTAGATGAGTGACTTCCAAACACCACACATCATTCAAAAACCAGAACTATTTCTCTTTATTTCTTATAAAAAAAGACTCTGTAAGGCATATTAATAACATACATATACTGCAGGGAGAAAAGCACTTAAAAATATCAGTCTGTGGTGGATTCTTAAGAAATATTGCTTTATTTACCAACTGATGTGCTCTTTGTAAATTTTTCTTTTCTATTTACCAAAGCAATTTCTCCAAAGAACTCCATGCATTGGTAAGTAATTAAATTACTATTAATTTCTTTTAGGATTCTATAATTCAGATCACTAATTTAATTAGGTCTTTCTCTAACTTCATGTGAATTTATTAACATTTGCTGTATTTTCTGCATTCATTTTTTAAAGTAAGATTATTATGCTATAGCACTATAAAAACTCCCTAACTCTATAGGCTGGAATGTCACAAGCTCATTTGAAAATGTCAAGTCTGTTGTTTGGAGACAAGACAACAGCAGCCGGGCTAGTGCTGCTGCTGGGCACAGAGATGAGCTGGGCAGAGCTGGCTCTGGTGCTGCTGAGAGTCCAGGCATCCTTCCAGAATCTACCAAATTGTTTGCCTTTGTCATGCTCTTTCCTACTCAGATATTTTTGTGATGATATGGCATTATTTACAAGTCCCTATTCACTATTTGCAATTCATCTATGATGTTTATCAAATGCCACATTTACTACCACTGCCATTTAGTTCTGAGGTCTGTCATAAAGGAACATGTGTGTGTGTGTGTGTGTGTGTGTGTGTGTGTAAGAGAGAGAGAGAGAGAGAGAGAGAGGCAGAGGCAGGCATAAAGTCAAATCTGGCCAAGTTCTGACTAATGATATTCACTTGAGGTCTTATTGGTCCAAGGATGAGTCATTGATGGATGCCTACTTGCATGAGTGAAGACTGTAATAATTGCTTTTGCATTTGAATGTCTTTGATATTATTACATAGTACTAAATGACTTTGATTTGTTCTAAGAAAATGACAATGTTCACTTCAATGCATTTTTCAGCTGAAATGCTTCCAAATACAGTATTCTCCTTGCAAAGTATGTAACCAGATAAGAACATTCCTATACATTTAAAGGTGTCTGCATCAATAGAGACAGAATATACCAAGGAAATCCTGCACAACTAAAGAGTTCAGTATGACCATGTCACCTGTTTCATAATTGGTGAATACTAAATGCTAGAATCAGAGTTAGAAAACACCTTGGGAATTATGTCCAATTCAACCATTTAGTCAAGTGCATAGCTGGTGCTAGAGTCTGTGATGGCTAGCATACAAATAATCTATGGTTTATGATCTAGAGAAATAAAGAGAGCACTTTCTGGAAGGTTAATAACTGGATTCCACATCTTCACAGACTATGGTTCAATGACAGATCAATCAAAGAAAACTGTTGAGTAATAGATACTATATTTATTTTTCCATTCAAGACATTGAAACTTATTTTTCTTCCCCTCCCCACCCCGCCCCACTTCAGTTTCTGGGCTGCCTGATCAGTAGTTTTCTTGCTTCTTTTATCGGGGTTTTCCCACAATTATAATAAAGAACAGATAATTTATTAAACTATGCCAAATACAAGACTAAAAATAATGGCACTTTCCTATAAAGAGCGTATGATACATTAAAAGCTTTAACTATGAAAAATGTCCTTTCACTTCTAGTAAAGCAGGGACCTTTTTGTTGTTTTCCCTTGTTAACCTCATGCAGAAGTTGTCCCGCCACACTACTTCACAGGAAGGGGAACTCCGGTCCCACGCAGACGTTCAAGCTGAAAATGTTCGCTGATGCCAAAATCTTTGAACCAAGGTGAAATTTTCAAAAGGTTTATTGGGAATTTAAGATGGAACAATGTGGGATAAAGATCTTCACCACTATCTCAGTGCCAGTCAAGCCTGTTCTCCGATAAGCCTAGAAGAGTCCCATCACACAAACGGTCACTGGTGCCTGTCTGTGGCTCCTTTCATCAAGAGGGCAGGGAGAGGGCTGAGAAGTATTATTCTTAAGGTACTTGGAAACTTCAAGAGTCATTTAGATCCTAAGACTTATAACCAATGTTTATAATAGTTGATATTAAAATAATACCGAATTAGATGCACTATGATAAAGAATTTTTAAATTCCTACTGAGAACAGAGAAGCTATAATTGACAGACCCTGAGGTCAAGCCATGTCACCCTTTATGGCTGATCCAAACCTACTACAGCTCGCAGCACCCGTGCTCTTGTCAGAGGAGCCTGTGTCTTTAAACTTAGCCACAGATTACAGACTAAGATCCTGAGGGTTCTTAGTTTCTTTTAAACAGATGGTCCAAAGTGTTGATGAAGAAAGCTGTTTTGATCCATTGTGTAGGTACAGAATGTTATCTTTGTTTTGTTTAAGCATTATACTGACTAAAGTTAAATAATGGAGTGAAAATTCTCAGTTTTACTTTGAAGTTAGAGGACCACATGGAGACAAAGTGTTTGATAATTTTTCTTGCTGTATTTATTACTCTCCTCTAAATAGGACTATAAATACAGCCATTCCTGGAGTTTATATTGCTATTTTAAGGGATAGAGATACTTTTATGTATCCTGTTTGCTTGTATATATATTTTAAGCAGCTGGATTCATCATTTGTGGAAATAGAAGAAATGGGGATGTTGAACAGAGTTTAACTAATGATAGGAGGACACAGCCTAATTTAATTTGCCACACAATATTTCAAAGAGCTTTCCAATGCAGAAGGCAAATCTTCCTGCCACTCTTCTGATTTTACAAACTCTGAACATACAAATGTGAAATTAACTCTGAAATTCTGACTAACTTAGGAGCATCTGCACATGACACGAGTGTGCTGCTCACTGTAATCCGAAATTGCACGGTGGAAACAAGGCTCAGGGCAGTGCTTCCACGCACACGGTGCAGGGAGGGAGAGCACTGCCTCTGGGCGCTTAGCATTTGAATGCACGGTTTTATGTGCCTCTCCTGGCTCTGCTTCACACAGGCAAATGGTGTTTCATCAGCCCAAATAATTGGGAAGATGGTTCATGAATTTGGTTTATGAATACTGACGCATTTCAACCCACAAACGGGGATGTAACTCCGCATCAAAATGGAGCTACAAGAGGACGAAGACTACAGCAGCCAATGGTAAAACCCAGATGAGCTGCACAAAGGCACTTAATTTAATAATAAAACCACTTCCACCTACAATATACTGTGCTCTACCTCCAGCCATTCAATTATTAAAATAAATGCATATTCACATTTCCCAAAGATCCTTTTCTTCTCTTTCAGATTCAAAAGAACGGCTTTCTAATCCAATATAATTCTTTTCACTCTGCATTTCAGCAGCTGTCTTTCGTGATTTCTAATCAAAGCTGATGATAACTGGCTTTGGCAACAGACTGCAGTATCCCAAATGAGTAATTAGAGCTATAAATGTGCTCACTTCTTCCTCAAAACCCAGGGTGTATTTCGAAGCCTAACAGATTCAGGCTCAACAAGGCTCTCCTGGGTTTTAAATTTGGTCAAGATCTTTAATGCATTAATAAAGGAATGGCTGAGGTTTTGTGTTAGCATTTTTCAATAGCCAGTTCTACTTAAACAATACAAATGTCAGTCGGACTAACACAGGCTTCAGTCCCAAATATCTCCCACACATGCGGCCCAGGACAAAGAGGCTGGCAGCCAACAATGGGTTTAGACTAAGAAAGAGAAATAGGAAAAAAGATGAGGTGGCATTTTAAAGGGAAACATAAGAAATTATTTTCAAAAGCAGATAAAATGCTTTTAAAAATACTATGCAGTGCAGAGCACTTTAAGTCTGAGGAACAGCAGTCAAGGGCAGAGACGCTCACTGGAGACTGACTGTGTGGTGAAGGACACTCTCTCTACCCTACCCCACCCTCTCTCAGAAAGATCTGAGGAATTCCTAAGACAGAAAAATCAACAGATATACTGTATCAACTTCAAACCTAAACAACATTTTGTTTCCAGCTCTTAGTAGTTAGTATGCAACTGTGATATAGATTTTTAACTTTGACACATTTTAAAAGGAGAGGAGACCTTTAATTAGAAATAAAGATGGGTATTTTTAAAAAAAAATAATGCAACATAACAGAAACTGTTCACCATTTCTAAGTTCATTTACTTACAGGCTAAACCCAATGAGAAAAAAGATTCAAAATAATAAGTTTTCACTTTAAATTAAATCAAACAAATTTTTATTTACAGTCACGTTCGCTCTTAAATACTTTTGGTGAATTCAGTGGTCCCTGACCTTTCTGACACCTGGGACAGCGGTCTGGGGATGATTCAAGTGATTTACATTCAAGTTCTCCTCCTGCTGTGCAGCCCAGTTCCTAACAGGCCCCACACCCGCCCCATACTGGTCCACAGAACGAGGGCGGGGACCCCTGAATTACACAGCACTAACAACGTTTTTGGTCTAATACCACCCTGAGGCTGGCAGCCTGAGGAGCCCAGAGAAAGGAAAAGAAATAAGAGAACCAGCCCTGGCCGGGTGGTGCAGTTGGTTGGAGGACCACACTGTTATGGGTTTGATTCCTGGTTGGGGCACATAAGTCAGGTGTGGGTTCCATCCCGGGCCAAGGCATGTACGGGAAGCAACCGAACCATGTTTCTCTCTCCCATCGATGTTTCTCTCACTCTCTACCCCCTTCCTTTCCCTTCCTCTCTCTCTAAAATTAATAAACATATCCTCAGCAAGGATTTAAAAAAAAGAAGAGAACCAAGAGAAGAGTGTGTTGAGTCAATGGGATGGAGATGTGGAAACCAAGGCTGAGAGAGGCTGGGGAAGTGGGCGGAACTTCCACTCTCACGTGGAAACCTGTGAGGCAATCCTGTTTATAAAATTTGAGTGTTTTTAATTTGGGATTAGCCTTAACTAAAAACGCTCTACTATATTTTGATAATATTATTTAAAAATAAAAAATATGTTTAGAGTTTAAAATGTTTTACTGATAAAATACAATGATACATTTGGATGTACAAGAAAAACAGTAGGCTAGATCACTGCATTTAAGTCATTAAAAGACAGTAGGAAGTGATAAATAGAAACAGCAGGTAACAGTCCTGGCTGGTGTAGCTCAGTGGATAGAGCGCGGGCCTGCGAACCACGGTTCAATTCCCAGTCAGGGCACATGCCTGGGTTGCAGGCCGGTTCCCTGCAGGCCAACTCCCAGCAGGGGACGCACTAAAGGCAACCAACCATACATTGATGTTTCTCTCCCTCTCTCCTTCCCCTCTAAAGATAAATAAATAAATTTTAAAGAAACAGCAGGTAAGGATTGCTGAGCACTAACTACGTGACAAGCACTGTTCTCTTGACAGTATGGGCTCCTTTAATCCCCTGAGATTATCTAAAGCAGGATTATTATGCCTTTTCACAGGTGAAAACACTAAGGATCAGATGGTTAAGAAATTTGAGCAAGATAAATCCATAAAATGAAATACCACAGCCATTTAAAAAATACTCTTATAAGAGAATGCTTACTGGCACGAAAAGACTTTTGTGACACATTAAGTAAGAAGCAGGCTACTAAAGGGTTGTGTATGGCGCAGTTCTATTTTAGTTGTGAGTAAGCACAACATGCAAATATTAATCTGTGTGGGTGTGTCTAAGAATATACTCTAAAATCATAACAATTATTGCTTTGGGGTGGGATGATATTCTCTCTTTCTGTATTTTCTAAGTTTTATTTTAAAAGCATGACTTTAATATGAGATAATTTTGAGGTTTAGTAAAAGGAATCATTCTATTAACGCATGTTAATTCAATAACAGTTTCCAGAAGCTCTCCACTAACTATGACACAAGCATTTCTTTAGAAGGCATTCATTAAAGGTTAAAAGCAGAATTTTTTATTAATAACATTTAAATATGGCTTCCTTAAGGCAAGATAGGATTTTGGATTTGGTGAACAGGAAGTACTCTAAAAATTAGAAACAGAAAGCACCACAGAGGGTTTGTTTTGCTTATGGAGGGGTATCTTCTTGGTGGCACATCCAGCACTCAGGCACCCCAACCCAGCAGGGTTTTCTGAGGGTAGACAGTCCTTCACACCGGGCAGAGTTCAAAGCTGTAACTGAGGAATTAGAAGAGAGAGCACAGAGAGAGGACTGCCTGAGCATGCTCACCCCCCAAAGACAGGGAGCACAGGCAAGGAGCCCATTCCCCAAAGACACATGTACACACACATCCACACATAGAAACACACATACTTACCAACACACACACAAATATATCTACATACATACAAGTATATACATAGAATCACACACATAAACATGCACAAACATGTGTATCTGCTAATATAAACATATACATGCAAACACACATTAATACAGATGTGCATAGGCATGCATACATAAACACACACATGTACACAAATATCCATGAACACACACACACACACACACACACACACATATGCCTATGGAGACATACACTAAACAAAAATCAACTAGCACCCACTGCTGGACAAGCACTGTTAGTTGTTTACAGACACACAGGTAGACAGGACAGATGGCATCTCTGCTGTTGTAGAGTAATATCCAAGAGGCAGAATCAGACATAATAACACACATGAATGAAGAGGGCAATGAGAGATAGGGATACATGTATTCAAAGGATTAAGGAAGGGAACAAGCTAGGAGTGCTGGGAGGAGGGGCAGCCTGCTGCTGCTGAGTGGATGTCCAGGACACCTGCCCTGCAAAGTGAACTCTAAGCTGAGTCTGGGTGTTGGGAGAAGCCATCATGTCAGGATCCAGTGCAGGGCCTCCAGCAGGTAAGATGGCAAGTGCAGAGCCACTGACATGGGGACACTCCTCTTTGCTGGTCCAGGAACTCCGAGGAGGCAAGAATTGCTGGACAAAAAGAGGACTGGAGGCAGGGCCCCAGGACGGGCCCCAGTGACGGAAGCAGGGAAAGCGAGCCCTTAATGCAGAATGGGGTCAATGTGCCTCAGTAATCACTGCAACGAAGAGACATGGAGATGCTTCACAAGAATCTGTCACAAACTGAACAATGGAGACACACAGACGCTGCTGAGGGTGGCACAACCCGTAGGCCAGTGGAAGAACCGTAGTAAGGAAGGATGGCATGGAGTTCTGAGCAAACACATGCGGAGGGCCCAGGCCAGAGCACCCTTCCCAAGTTCTAAATGAGAGAGGACAGCGAAACGACGCTGTACTGTTTACTCACAGACAAAGAGCTCTGTCAATTTAACTTTAAGCTAAATCTGGTTACAACTACTTATATTGCGCATCTGAGGTCTTTTTGTAAAAATCCCTTCTCATCTGAAGTCCATTAAGACCCTTACCTGGACATTGCTTATAACAGAAACATCTAGTATTCCAATAGCCTGCTGGCATGGAATGGCATGCTCTACTTCTCAAAGTCGTTATTACAAACCTCTCCTCCTTGAATGAACTCAGCTGCCAATTCTACAGGTCTGGGAAGAGGTCAACAGGCAGAGGTAATTAGAACACGATGCTACAGCACCTGGTACAGCTTTCTATTTTTAAGTATGCTTTCACATAGATACTATAGTTGATCAGTATTCTCTTTCTTCTGTAACTGAGCAATCAAGCATGTTTGTTGCTGTTTTATAGCTTTGTAAAGAGGCTACTGACAATCGGGTGGCTCATACAAGGCAGCACCTCTATTGGAAGCCACTGGCTGCCCTGGCCCTGAGGTGGGCTGACTCCCTGTCAGTAACCCTCGCCATGCTACCAAGACTTCTTTCAGTGTAAAGCCGGCACAAGCAGCACCTGCCTTGCCCTGCGCCCGGGCCCCCTGTTCCTGCCTCTGTAAGGCAGGGCCATTAAAACACATTACTTTCAGCTCTAACATGGTATGAAACTCTGATTTTAAATTAGTTTTAGTAACATAAAATTTAATGAAAACCAACATTTCATCACCAACAAAAGCAACATCATATTGCTACCCCTGGACAGTGGAAATTTAGTAATGATTACCACTTTAAGGAACTTGTTAAAAAGTGTGCATATTAAAAATAATTTACAGAACCAACTGTTGGGTTGTGGCCATAGCCTAAGAAACGATAAAATGTATTTGCATTTCTATCTTATTAATTCCTGTGTTATACTGATGTTACTAATAACATAAAGTATTTAAAATTTATGTTACACACAGAGCCAACTATCATTATCTAGTGAGAAAACAATTTTATATAGAATCTAAAAATAACCTATTTCACCGCTGCTACAGATCGCACACATTATGAAATAAACTCTATTGCTGATTAATGCTGCAGTAGCCCCCTACTGACAGAACACATCTGAAAAGCTCTCGCCCAGCCGGCGCCCACACGCACGGCACAGGATCCAGGTGGACACAAATGGCTGCTACACCTGTGCAACTCGAGTGCACTGTCAGCATGTCACGTTCAGGGGTTCTTTCGTGTCACTCACTCCACAGTGTGGCCAGCGGTCTACACAGATTACACTGCATTTAAAATTAAGTACAAGAAGTTGTCCAAAATTTTACAATGTGCTAAAACCGAATGCTTTTTCAGGTAACTAACTGTGCTACTCATTGAATTGTCAAGACCTACTTATTAGAAGGATTTTCTTTTCCTATTGATTTTAGAGTGAGAGGAAAGTTGAGAGAGAGAGAGAAACATCAATCTGTTGTTCCACTTATTTCTACATTCATTAGTTGATTCTACAATGTATTTTAGCCCTGACCAGGGATAAAACCCTCAAACCTCGCATACTGGGATGAAATTCTAACCAGCTGAGCTACCTGGCAAGGCCTAGAAGGATTTTTTGTCATAACATATTTTTGTTATGATATTTGACCTGCACCACAATGAAGTTTATTTATAATACTGTGAGCAGGCACTATGCAAAATTTTCACCTATATTATTTCATTTATCCTATACACTGCTACAAGATGGTGATTACTTTTATTGCATATAGTTGTTTCATTTTACAGATGAGGGAATAGAGGTGTTAAGCTTCCCAAATTCACAGTGTTTCAGCTTGAGAGGAAAAAAAGATCCTTATGTCGGTATAGAGTCCTTGTATGTGATTGATCAATTAAATTGATAAATGTGCTAATAAGCTGAATATTATTTCCACTGCACCTCAACTTCAATATTGCAACATATTAATTAACAAGGTGCTCCATCAGACAATGTTTATTTACCAAAGTTTTTGCTTAGAATTTGAAACTAATTGGAATAGGATTTTATTTAGGGTAAACAGACATCTCAAAAGAAGCTGATTAGGAAGTAGTATGTTTCTTACTCAAGAAACATATAAAAGAAATCAGCAAAATGTTGTGCTAAGTTAAACACGGGCCCAGTGGTGCCTAAGTAGCTGCAGAGAAAGAAAGCAGACAAGAGAGAAGATGTTGAAGGGTCCTGAAACAACCCTTACCCTTTGTCTCCCCTGATGCCTGGTCTTCAATCCAACATTATCATGATCACTGGCTTAACAAATTTACCGAGGGGAAACAAATGCAACTCTATCACTTCTGAATTATAGGGTTTTTTGGGCGGAAGACCTGGCAAAAAAATTACTGTCATAATGGATTTATACAGCAATATTTTCTGTTCTATGTACTTGATAAGTTACTAAAGCTATACATACCTAATTTTTATACATTGAATTATCTTTACATGTTGAAGTCATTGCTACATTATGGAATCTTCTTAAATAAATAAATTAAGACATTCAACAACTTTAAGTCAATTTTTTCGTTCATTCATCTTACATACTCATCTTCAAATTCTCAAAAATGTACAAAAGCATTTGGAGAGTGTAAGAGTGAATAAAGCATGGTCTCACCCTTGTTTCCACAGAGGCAAGTTCTCATCTCCTTTCGGAGAGGTCACGAGGGCCCTGTGTGTACAACTGCCAGAACTGTAAGTCCTACTGCAAGCAGGGATGTTCTCAGGGAGGCCTGAATGATTTCCTATCCTCACCAAAGAAGATGTCCTGAAGAACATGTGGAAAAACATAAATCACGCAAAAAAGTGGAGGCGATATTATCCTATACAGACTCTTATGGGAATCTTTAGTAGGCATGCAAACTGCTTTGAAGCCAAGCAAGAGGACAGAGTTATTCCAACAAGATGTACTAAATTTGCAGAGGAGAACTGGGATTTCAACAATAGGGGTATAGAAGGCTATGTGCATCAGTCCCAAGTGACTGAAAAAAAAAAAACAAACAAACCCAAAACCACTCATAATGGGGACTGGGGTAGAAAAATGCTTAACATATTCTGGGACCTGAGTGACTAGAGTTTTGATGAGGACAAGTACAGAGGAGTAAGAATTTTGGTGGTTCTCTATGAAAATACTACACCAAAAAAAGTTTGGACTTGATTCTGCAATCCGTTTTTGTGAGCAGGAGTAATGCCATCCAAACTGAACTTCAGGGAGGTAATGAGGACAGGGCCATGTAGGAAGATCACAGGTAGTTGACGGGGTGTGAAAATGTTTGTGCTGTTACGTTGTTACACCAGACAAGGGACAATGCATCCCTAAATCAGCAAAATGAAATAGGTCGGGATGAAATGATGAAACAAACAGTCAAGAAGAATAGTGACTAGGTACAGGGATGAAGAACACAGGAGATGGGGAAGAGAATGTTGAAAACAGCAGATAGAGGGGACAGTGTGGTGGCCACAGTTTTGGTAATAAAGGTCATACCAGACAGGCTGGTCATACCAGCCTTTTGAGTCTGTGGTACTGTCAGGATCTCCGGAGACATATGCACATAGTAGGTCCAGCACTCAGAAATAGACTAGCTCTACTGACAAAACTAGATGAGAGAGCAGGCGTCAAGAATTGCAGTATGTAGGGGACAAAAGAAACCTCTAAGAAGGTGGATGTCAGCAAAAAAGAAAAAAAAAGACATAAAACAAAAACCAGATAAGAGCATAAGAACCCAAGGAAGAAGAGGGTCCTGTAAATCAAACATGGGCACCTTCCCAAGATGGTATGGAGGAATAGGCATCAGAACTAAGTATTTCACAAAGTACAAATCTCCATATCTGGTGATTTGGTCACATGAAAAGAGCCTTCATTAATGGACAGGAGCTGAAGCCAACTGGAGTGGTTCTGGAGTAAGAATGAGGTTTGTCAGGTTCTTCTTCCAAGAAGAAGCCCTTGACAGAAAGAACAAGTATTCTAACAATTTTAAGAGATTTCCACTTCAGACAATGAGAAAACAATGTAGTCTAGGTTATATTTTTACTACAAGCATCTAGAAAAACTAGAAAAATACAGGCTACAACTATTTTCAGAAATTGGGGGTGAGGAGTCTAAGACTGTCATATCCAAGAAAGGGAAATGACGAGGTGATCTTTACCATCATTGCTCTTTCTTTCTGGTGGCAATTCCCAGAGTGCAGTGCAGGGAGGGGAAACCAACTGTAGTCACTCAGAGGTGAGGACACTGAATTCTGAATTTGGAAAGGTTAAGGTGGTCAGAATTTGTGGAACAGATCACCTGAGAGGAGGGATCTACACAAAGAAAATCCAAAAATCTGCAAGGGTCCTCTAACTCAGTCTTTAACACCAAGCTGAACATAAGGTAAAAACCCTACCAGCCCGGACAGGAACAGCTTCTGTGAAAAATCAACTGTGGGCACTGTGACAGTGCCAGAGCTGGGCACGCCCCATCCCACCAGAGGAAGAGAGAGGCTCAAGGAATACAGAGGCTCAGAACGCTTGGTGTTCATTCAGTCAACAAGGAGCACATCTTGGAAATGGGGATGAATTAGGCCTTAGCATGAAGGCTACTCTGGACTGGCCTAGAAGAGATTGAAAACGCACCCTAAAATAACAAATAATTAGCCAGTAATTTAATGGCCAAGACCCAACATTCTTACAAAACACAACAAAACCCAGCCTCAATATCATATAATTCAAACTTCCTGACAGCCAAAAAAAAATTAACAGACATAAGAAGGAGAAAAATGTGATTCATGACCAGGAGAAAAAGAAGTCAATGGAAAAGATTCAGAGAAGGTAATGAGGATGGAATTAAGGGGGAAAAGGACATTTAAGAAGCTACTTTAGACTCTGTTCATATGCTAAAGGATGTAAAGGAAAGTACCAAAGTGGGGAGGGGAGAAACGAAAAGTGCACGGATCTTGATTTTACTAAGAAGGCTAAGGATGCAATAAACACTTAAAAACTGATTACATTAGCAGACAGCCTAATGCTGTTACAGTATCTGGCTACTATACACAGGAATTAGTGGTATTCTGATTCAGGATGATTTGTCTACTAAGTCTTTTATAAAAATGAGAAAAATACAAAATCTTCCTACTTTAAGTCTTAACTATTTTTTCAAAAATGTTACCACTAAGTACTACTAACCCCCATATTTTACATTCTTCGAGGGTTACACCACCATTTAAAGAAAGCAGCCTGTTCTGTATACACACAATCAACTGGTTTACGGTAGTTTTATTACAATTTTAGGCACCCCAAACTGTACTACGCATATTCTTTCTAGCTCATTTCACATACTGGTTGCCTACACTTCTTTGGTGCAACAAATTTCAAATAACTGATGATGGATAATGTGAGCTTTATCTTAGATGGGTATTTATGCCACCAAGAGCTTGGATAATGGATCAATTTGAAATAAAACATTTTGCTAACAATTTTCATGGTTCACTGGCAGAGAAAAGAAGGCTTATTAGCTTGGCACTCTAGATATGGCCTTGTCCATATGGTAAAAAACATACCAGATTTTTAAAAAGTCAATCAAACCATTCTGGTCTAGCTATTAAAATAAACAGCATGGTCAATAAAACTGGTCCTGTTATTTAACTCCGTCTGTTATTCTCCCAAAAGACTGGAAGAGCACTACTCTCAGAGACTGGATCTGTATTTTTCTTTTAGCCCCAATACTTTCTACCACAGATAATGAAGCATGGTTATAAAGAACATATTTCCTGCATACGAAAAGCAGAAAACAGGTGACATATGGTCTAACAATGGGACAAAAAGTTTAAAATACGAATGAATTCAATGAAGCTCACAGAGGTTAAGTAACTTGCCAAACATACAAAAAAGTGTCGGAGCCAAGATGTGAATGTAAAGCCACACGGGTCTCTTCTGTTGCCCAGTGCTCTTGCTGCTATGCTAGAAAAAGGCTGCTGAGGTCACAATTAGATAAAGGAGAAATCCAGTAAAGAGATTTATATACTGTCTTAAAACTTCTTCCTGGAATCCTGAAGAGTATCATAAGCAAAGAACAGAATTACAGAAACACATACTCACAGAAAGCAAGTCATGGTAACTCTAATAGGTAACAAAAAGTATATATTTTATGGGAAGAGTTATCAACGTACATTCCGAAGTTAAGCAAAATGTGAAGAGTAGATGGGGGTGAATAAGGAGAACTTTTAATTTTTAATGGTGGCTAATACTCCCTCATACATTAGTGATCTTTTATTTCTCCGTAAGTAGATATTTATTTATCTATAGGTGGTTCATTAATTTTTTAGACACGTTTCTGGAGTAGAAACTTGGGACATGAAGAAAGTAAACATTAAGTTTTGGGGAAATATTAAAAAGGGAAGAACGGTTCCAGTCCAACGATAATATTATAAAATTGTGAACATATACACATTTTCTAAAATTTTAAGTGTAAAAATTTTAATTTTTAAAAATATTTAGCAGTGTTTACTCAGCATCAACACTGGTACAGCCAGTGAATGTTAATATAATCTGTACTTTATACAAACAGTTTAAGATGGCTATAGAAGACATACATGGTATTTTATAATCTAGAAAAATGAAAATATCTATTTATTCATCTTTTTCACGGCCAGCATTAGCTGTCAGATATCTGGGTATATTTCTATGTTCTAGATTAGTTACTTCCAAAAAACCTAGGATAAATCCATGCATTTAGGAAGAGGTGCTTGGAGTTTTGGTTTGGCAGAGGTTCCAATCATATACCCTGCACTGCCTGGGCTGTCTCTGGCTGTGGCCATTCACACTCAGTCAATGGACAATTTCAGAAGAGAAATGGCTCTTTGCTGCACAGGCATCAGGGCAGGCTCTGGCTTTGCTATTAAGAGCAGCACTCCCCAGGGGGCAGCACAGAAGCCTGGGACAGGGATGTCACCTGAGGACACACAGGCAACTCCACATCAGAGGACAAGTGTGAGTCTGCATCTAAAGCAACCAGAGAAATGTTCTGACAATGAGGCAAAAACACAGATAGTGATCTCGTCTGCTGAGTATGCCACACACAAGATCCTTTGTTCTTGCAAATGGGTGCTGTAGTCTAAAAATGTGTCCAGTTTATTTAATTCCTACTTTTTGCATATGATAAATCCGTACTTACTCTGAGAACATATGAAACATAAAGTGTGCACCTTATTACCAGCTGTTCAAATGATGAAAGAAAACTGCCTAAAACACACACACACACACACACACACACCCCTTTCCACAGCCTAGAACTCTTAGCTTTAAGTACAGTTAAAAAAAAGTTGGGTCAATTAGCAACCCTGTGAATGTTGGAAATATCTTAACAGTGCCTCAGAGATGAAAGAGTATAATACAGAATGAGAAAAAGGGGGAAAGATAAATTATGTTAAATTATGTCTGCAGTCATAATGAATCAAAGCACAGAAGGAGGTCTGCAAATCAGCGGGTTCTAATGAAATATTAAGATAAGTGATTATTGATGAAAAATGAATAAGCCTTTTTGATTTCAGCAAACTTTAAATCACACCTAGCTAATTAAAACAACTCAAATGCATTCATTTATTCCTGACGGGCATTTAGCTATTTTGGGATAATGAGACTTCATTTTGTGAGGTTTGTATATAGTTGATCCCACATGAGAGGACAAAATGTGCCAGAAAAAGACATTATAGAAGATGAAAATCTACCCTCTTTCAAATATTTGATCTGTCCAAGCTGAGAATTAAAAAAAACATTTGAATTATTTATTGTTTACCATAAATATAATATCAAGAATACTCTGTACTACATATTTATTAACAATGACCTTACTTTAATTATCATATAATGGATATAAAGCATTTATAATACTAACATTACACCATTACATGGTAGTTTTTGTTTTAATATATCACTGAGCTCTTTAAAGTGGCCTATTTTCCCACCCCAGGCTTCCCAGAAGGAAGCAGTAATAGTTGCCCCAAAGGCAGGAACACCCCCAGACTGCATTCCACAACACAGGAGCTGTGACTGCAGCCCCAGGCATGAACCATCTCCATTCATGCCCTCTAATGTCACAACCCTCATTCACCTTCGTCTCCTGCTTTGGAAATGAATCTGAGGCTGTTGAATTTAATCACTCCACTAAATTACTGAGGGTTACATTGCTTCTTAATTACAGAAGTTCATCAAATGCCCACAGCAGCACACATTTTAGAATCAGTATATAATGTAAAAAGCTGTAGACATTGACTTTACCATCAAAATAAAAAGTTGTGAAACCTAAAATAAGTTTTTACACAAATAAAGGATCATATCCATATAAAAACAATTTATGCTGCAGACTTTAACTTCTAAATGTCCTACAACTTGAGAACAGATGACAGATGATGGGGGTGGTGGTGGAATAATAATGATAATAATAATAATAGCATCAATTAATATCTACTGTCTTTCCCTATGTTCCAGACAGTACTCAGAGAGACTTACATGTAGTAATTCATTTAATTCTCAAAAAAAAACCCATGAGGTAAGGAAATACTACTATTATTTCTATTTATAGATACTAAAAAGTGGGGCACAGAAGGTTTATTAGTACAGTTGGGCTGCAAACTCAGGCTAGCTTCAGAGCCCTTTCTCTTAACTATACCTATATCACACCTTAGCATGTCATGTTGTATGGTGTCCTATCATCCCTCCTCTCGAAATTATAATAGCTCTAGAAAACCTATAAGAAACATAAACTTTGTCTCCCCATTTTGACTGCCTCTTTGTGTTTGTTTCTATGTATTAGATAGGTCTGTTACGACCTTCCTATGTATTAGATAGGTCTGTTACGACTCCGAGACTTCATTCGGTGGCGTCATGTAGTAGGTGTCCCGTGGTAGCAGCACCATTTCCTGGAGATGGGTGCTCCAGAAATATCCCTTGAGTAGGTTATGTGGAACCTCCTGTTGTAATTGACCTTTGATTGCTAACGGCATGTTCCTGCATGGGATCGACCCTCAGCTTGACTGACTGTGGGGCTCAACCAAGACCACAAAGTACAAGCTGCTCTGCAGGTGCTAACTACACAAAATGAAATGGGCCTCGGCAGCATTTGGCGCCTGCGAAAATCTCCTTTTGGATATGCCACTCATAAAGCTTATTGGATCCTGCTCTGATGTCTGAATCTAGCCCAAATGAAAAACAGAAGAACTCTCCAGAAAAAAAGCTAAATGAAATAGAGGTAAGCAGCTTAACAGATATAAACTTCAAACCAATGGGTATAAGGATGCTCAAGGAACTTACTGATATCTGCAACAGCTCAAGGAACTTACTGAGAATTACAACAGCATGAAAAGGGACAAAGAAACAATAAACAAGGACCACTCAGAGATTAAGAAAACAATACCTGAAATGAAAAACACACTAAAAGAAATAAACAGTGTACTGGATGAAGCAGAAGACTGAATCAGCTATTTGGAAGACAAGTAAAAAAACACCCAATCAGAACAGCAAAAAGAAAAAAAAAATCAATAGGATTAAAGATATTTGTTACCCCCTGCCATTTTCAAATTACAGTCAAAAAGGTTTTCACTGGACCTTGGTGGCACAATGGTCATTATCTCATTGAAATTGTGATTTGAGGAGTTAGTACTGGAGGGTGGTGGTTTCCTGTCCCAGGAATAACCCAAAAGCCAGGTTGGAGGAGGCACAGAACTAGCACTCAGGGGAACAAACGTTTGCTGAGCCCTGTTCTACTCTTTCACATATGGTGTCTCTCACATTTAATGGTAACCACCAGCTCTGCAGACAGATGTGTTGTTTTTCTCCATTGGATAGATAAGAAAGTAGATTCTAAGATGCTAAGTCACTTACACAAGGTCACTCCAGAAGGCCAAGATGATTTTCCTTGAAGTCATTCAATTCTAACACAACTAGTAAATGTCAGAACGAAAATGAAAAATGGGTCTGTAAGACTACGAGACTGTATCTTTGTACCAGTAAACATTATCTCCAGGACTAATCCAATTCCGGAAAAGTTCACTGAATTTCTGAGGAGATTACAAGTAAGGTTTACTAGGAGACTGTTAGGACAACATGAAGAATAACAACATAAGGGTACCAGAAGGAGCAGAGAAAGAGCAAGAGATTGAAAATCTTTTGAAGAAATAATGACCAAAAACTTCCCTAACCTGGTGAAGGAAAAACACACAAGTCTAGGAAGTGCAGAGTCCCAACCAGGGACTCAAGCTGAACCCAAACAGGCCCACTCTAAGACATATCATAATTAAAATGGCAAAGATTAAGGACAGAAAATCCTAAAAGCCACAAGGCAAAGTCAGTTATCTACCAGGGAGCTTCCATGACTGTCAGCCAATTTATCAACAGAAACATTTCAGGTCAGAGGGATTGGCGTGAAATATTCAAAGCAGCCCTGGCTGGTGTGGCTCAGTAGATTGAGCACCAGCCTATGAACCAAAGGATCACTGGTTTGATTCCCTGTCCAGGCACATGCCATTGTGGGTTGCGGGTCAGGTCCCCAGTAGGAGATGTACGAGAAGCAACCACACATTGATGTTTCTCTCCCTCTCTTTCTCCCTCCTTTCTCCTCTTAAAATAAATAAAATGTTTTAAAAAATACATCATCACCTTAAAATTTCAAAAAAACATATTGAAAATAATGAAAAGCAAGAACCTGCAAGCAAGGCAACTTGACTGAGTAAGGTTGTCATTTAAAATTGAGGGAGAAATAAACAGCTTATCAGACTTGAAAAAAATAGAGTCTGTTACCACCAAACTAGTATTACAAGAAATGTTAAAAGGCTTGCTTTAAGAAGTAGAAGAAAAAGAAGAAGAAAACCCATAGGAACATAATTAAAAAACATAAATTGATGCCCTGAAAGGGTAGATTAATTGGTTAGAGCATCATCCTGTACACTAAAAAGTTTGAGAGTTTGATCCCCTGTCATGGCACATAACTCAGTTGTGGGTTTGACTGCTTAGGGGGACTACAGGAGACAACTAATGAACATTTTTCTCTCACACTAACATTTCTTCTTTCCTCTTTCTCTAAAATCAGTAAATAATCTTCATGTGAGGATTAAAGAATAAGCAAAAATTTTACAAAAAATAAAATGGCAATAAATACATACCTATCAAAAATTACTTTAAATATAAATGGCTTAAATGCTCTAATCAAAAGAGAGACCCATGTACACACACAATCTTCAAGAAACCCACCCCAGAACAACAGACACACACAGACTACATTTAAAAGGACAGGAAAATATACTTCATGCAAATGGAAATACTACTTCCATTTGGTAATAGTGTACTTCCACATGGAAGTATAAAAAATATACTTCATGCAAAAAAACAAACAAACTGAGGTAGCAATACTTATATCTGACAAAACAATTTAAAACAAAAGCTATAGTAAGAGACAAAGAAGGACACTAGATAATGATAAAGGAAACAATTCAACAACAGAAAATAACCCTTGTAAACATTTATGTACCCAACATAGGAGCACCTAAATATGTAAAGCAAATCTTGATGGACATAAAGGGAGAGACTAACAGTAATGCAGTTACAACAGAGGATTTTAACACCCCACTGACATCAAAGGATACATCTTCCAGATAGAAAATAAACAAGAAGACACCAGCCATAAATAATATACTAGATCAGATAGATTTAATTAATACTTTCAGAGCATTTCAGCCAAAAGCAGCAAAATATACATTCTTTTTAAGCACACATGGAATACTTTCTAGTATAGATTACATGTTAGAATATAAAACAAATTTCAATAAATTTAAGAAGACTGAAATCATATCAAGAATCTTCTCTAACCATAATGCTATGAAACTAGAAATCAACCACAAGAAAGAAAAAACTGAAAAAAATTTCTCACAAACAAATGGAGGTTAAATAACATGATCCTAAACAATGAATATGTTAACAATGAAATAAAAAAAGGATGCCTTGAAACACATGAAAATGAAAACATGATAACCCAAAATCTATGGGACACAGCAAAAGTGGCCCTAAGAGGGAAATGCATAGCATCACAGGCCTTTCTCAAGAAACAAGAAAAATCTAAAATAAACAATCTAACTTTACAATTAAAGAAACTTGAAAAAGAACAATTAAAGAACAATTAAAAATGCAAAATGAATAGAAATAAAGAAATAATAAATATTAGAGCAAAAATAAAGTGTAAAATAACAATACAAAAGATTAATGAAATCAAGAGTTGTTTCTTGAAAAAGATAAACAAGACTGACAAACCTTTAACCACACTCATCAAGAAGAAAAGAAAGAAGACCCAAATAAATGAAATCAGGAAAGACAGAGAAGTAACAGCTGACACCAAATAAGTACAAAAGATTTTAACAAAATATAACAAACAGCTATATACCAACAAGTTGGACAATCTGGAAGAAATGGATAAATTCCTAAAAACACACAGTCTTCCAAAAGTGAATCAAGAAGAATCAATCTGAATAGACACATTACACCTAGTGAAACTGAAGCAGTAATAAAAATTAAAAAAACCCTCCCAACAAACAAAAGGCCTGGGCCAGATGGCTTCACGGGTGAATTTTACCAAACACTCCAAGAAGAGATAGTAGCTCTCCTTCTTAAACTATTCCAAAATGTTCAAAAAGAGGGAAGACTGCTAAGCTCCTTATATGAGGCCAGCATTATCCTAATTCCAAAACCAGATAAAGACACTACAAAGAAAGAAAATTACAGGGCAATATCACTGATAAATAATGATGTGATAAATATCACTGATGTCAAAATACTCAATAAAATATTAGCAAAGCAGATACAGAAATACATTAACAAAGATCACAAACCGTAATCAAGTAGGATTTATTCCTGAGATGCAAGGTTGGTACAATATCCACAAATCAACAAATGTGATGCAACACATAAACAAATGGAAGGGTAAAAACCATATGGTCATATTAATAGACACAGAAAAGCATATGATAAAATCCAGGAACCATCTATGATAAAAACTCTCAGCAAAATGTAAATAGAGGGAACATACCTCAACATAAAAAGGTCATATATGACAAACCCATAGCAACATCATACTCAATGGGCAAAAGCTGTAAGCGTTTCATTTAAGATGGGGAATAAGGTATGTCAGCTTTCATCTCTCTTACTCCACAAAGTACTGGAAGTCCTAGCCACAGCAATCGGACAATTAGAAGAAATAAAAAGCTTGCAAATTGGAAAGGAAGAAGTAAAACTATGGTTATTTGCAGATAACATGGTATTGTATATAGAGAACCCTAAAGATGCTACTGGAGCCCTGGCTGGTGTGGCTCAGTGGATTGAATGCTGTATGGTGCACCAAATGGTCGCCAGTTTGATTCCCAGTCAGGAAACATACCTGGGTTACAGACCAGGTAGGTCCCTGGTAGGGAGCATGCGAAAGGCAACCACCCGTTGATAGTTCTTTCCCTCCCTTTCTCTCTTTCTCTTCCCCACCCTATAAAAATAAATAAATAAATAAATATTTTTAAAAAGATTACACCAGAAAACTACTAAAACAGATCAATGAATTCAGTAAACCTTCAGGATTCAAAATAAATATCCAGAAATGACTTGCATTTTTATATACCAATAATGAACTACCAAAAAGGGAAACTAAGAAAACAATGGCATTCATATTTGCTTCAAAAAGAATAAAATACCTTGGAATAAATTTAACCAAGAATATAGAATACTCAGAAAATTATAAGACACTGAAGAAAGAAGTTAAGAAAGATACAAATAATTGGGAGCAAATACCTTTTTCATGGATAGGAAGAATATACATCATTAAAATGTCCATACTACCCAAAGCAACCTATAGATCCAATGCAATTTCTATGAAGATACCATTGGCATATTTTACACAACTACTAAGTACAAACATTCCAGGAATTTATATGCAATAACAAGGGATTCCAAATACCCTTAGCAAACTTGAGAAGAAAAAAAGCTTGGAGAATAACTTATCTAATGTTAAACTATACTATGAGCCATAGTAATCAAAATACCATCGTACTATCATAAAACAGACATATGGAACAATGAAAGAGAATAGACAGCTCAGAAATAAACCCGTACCTTTTTAGTCAATTAATATTTGACAAAGGAGGCTAAAACCTACAATGGCATAAAGATAGTCTGTTCAATAAATGGTGTTAGGAAAAGTGGACAGATACATGCAAATAATGAAACCAGATTTCCTTCTTATACTACTCAAAAGAACAAACTAAAAAAAATTTAAGACTTAAATGTTAGACTTGAAATCATAAATGTCCTGAAAGAAAACATAGACAGTGCAGTTTTGGACATTTCTATAGTAATATTTTTTCTGATATATAACCTTGGGCAAGAGAAACAATAGAAAAAAATAAATGGAACTACATTAAAGTAAAAAGGGTTCGCACGACAGAGGAAAACATCAATAAAATAAAAAGATAATCCACTGCATGCTAGGATGACATATCTAATAAGAGCTTAATATCCAAAATTTAAAAGAGCTTACTGAACTCAAAATCAAAAAAACAAAACAATACAATTAATTAAAAAATGGGCAGAGGGCTTCAATAGACACTTCTCCACAGAGAAGTGACATACAGATGGCCAATAGACAAATGAAAAGATGCTCAACATCACTAATCATCAGAGAAATGCAAATTAAAACCACAATAGGACATCATCTCATGCCTGTCAGAATGGCTATCATCAATAAATTAACAAACAGCAAGTGTTGGCGAGGATGTGGCGTAATGGTGACTTCATACACTACTGGTTGGAATGAAGACCAGAGCACTGCCTGTGGAAAACAGTATGGAGTTACCTGAAAAAAAACAAAAAATGGAACTGCCTTATGACACAGAAATTCTGCTTCTAGGAATTTATGTGAGAAATTGGAACACTATTTCAAAAGAACATATGAGGTCTGTCCAGAAGGTATCCAGCCATGTGATATGAAAAATAGAGACATTTACTGAAGAAGATACAAGACACAAGAAATATTGTACACAGGACAATGATGCCTCAGTCCCCTTCAAAGCAGACATCTTGGGACCTCACACAGTTCTCCCAATCTCAATCAGCTGCCTTGTTTTATTTTCCTGAATCTCACTGATGGGCTGAAATTTCTTCCTTTCAAAAGTGATTTTGGTTTTGAGAAAAGCCCAAAGTCGTAGGGTGCCAAATTTACACTGTTAGAGGACTGAGTCACCTGAGTGATTTGATGTTTTGCCAAAATCTCTGCACAAGACATGATGCATGAGTGGGCACATTATTGTGATGAAGCTGCCAGTTAACAGCTGCCCATAGCTGTGGCCTTCTGAACCATCTGAACAGTTTCCTTGTAGGAATGTTCAAGCTTAATGCAAAATCTGATGCAGATTTGTTGCTCTATCCACTCAGTCATTTTGAATGAGGGCCACACAGCACACATGCTCACTCAGTGGTACAGTGAAGTTGTCATTGTTCATGCATGTGCACTCCGAGTCACTCTTCTTGGCTCCAGGTTACATTGATGTTGCGAAAACCATTATCATTATATTAACAAATGGCTGGGCTTTTTGTGGACAGACCTTGTATACACTCCTATGTTCATTGAAGCATTCCTTACAATAGCCAAGATGTGGAAGTAGCCTAAATGCCATCAGTTGATGAGTGGAGTAAATAAAGAAAGCTGTGTTACACTTATACAATGGAATACTACTTGGCTATAAAAAAGAAGGAAATCTCACCTTTTGCAAGAACATGAATGGACCTGGAGTGTATTATGTTAAGCAAAAATAAGCCAGAGAAAGACAAGCGTCACATGATCTCACGTATATATGGAATCTAATGAACAAAATCAAAACACATTCATAGGTAGAGAACAGACTGGTGGCTGTCAGAAGGGAGGAGGGTTGTGGGGCTGGGTGAAAAAGACAAAGGGATTAAACAAAGAAAAAAACCTTACAGACACAGTGGTGAACACACCATCCAATACACAGATGAGGTATGATAGAATTGTATACCTGAAACCTATACAATTTCATTAACCAATGTCACCCCAGTATATTCAATAATGTTTTCCTTCTTAAAAAAAAGAATCATGGACTTGACATATATGTGAAAGGGATTTAAACAGTTAACTGTTTAATTATATTTTGCTGAAATTCCACATTTCTTTTCTAAAGCAAGCAGTCTCTACTTACATACAGCTTCCATTTTTCCTTATCATATACCACACCCTATATACTGACTTTGCTGTGCTGATGAAGATTCTGATTTACTCACTTGCTGATTTAATTAACATATCTGACTGCCTATGTATCATGTTCTGGAATACAGCTCTGGACAAAGGAGACAAAAACGCCTACTTTAAAATGGAAAATCATTGTAGTTGTTGAAGGTGACTAACAAACAAAAAATTTTAAGTGTGAAGGGGAAAGGAAGAAGCCCACATGCCACGTGCAAGCCTTGACCAGAGCCCAGACAGTGCTCGGGAAGAGCATCAGTGCATAAGAAGACATCTGGCTCCACATGCCTGTCCCTACAGTGATGGGAAAACGGCTGGTGGACCTTATCACCAGTGCCTGCAGGAAGCTTTGTTACTTTTTACTGCAGTTTCTATCTCTCTAGGAGCACAATCTCGACCAACCCCTTCATCCATGTATATTACTTGCAGTCAAATCAGCTCTCACTCATGGTGACCCTATGAGTGATGTCCACAATATCCTGTCTCAATGGCCTTACTCAGCTCCTATTGACACAGCCTGGAGCTTGTTTATGGAGTCAATCCATCTCATATTTGTTCTTCCTTTCTTCCTTCTCCCCCCACCCCCAGCACTATTGTATTTTCCAAAGATCCCTGCTTTTTCATGAGGTGCCCAAAGTAGGACAGCTTCCTTTTTGTCATTTTGGCCTCCAGCAATGTTTCAAGCTTAACTTGCTCTAGGACCCACTTGTTCATTTTTCTGGCAGTTCATGGTATCTGTAGAGTTCCATTTAGCACCATTTCAATGAATCAATTTTTCCCTATCAGCTTTCTTCACTGTCCAACTTCTGCATCTGTACATAGTAATTGGAAACACGAGGGTGTGTATGATCTTGGCCTCATTCTCTAATGATATACCCTTGCTCTTCATAACCTTTCCTAATTCTTCCCCTGCTGTCCTTCCAAGTCTCAGACTTGACTTTATTTCTTGGCTGCAGTCTCCATTGGAATTGATGAGTGAACCGAGGTAAGCAAAATCTTTTGTAGCAATTTCAGTGTCTTCATAGTCTGTGTTAAAGTTGTATATACCTTCTGTAGTCATGACTTTTGTCTTCTTGATGTTCACATGCAGTCCTGCTTTGGCACTTTCTTCTTTCACTTTCATCAGAAGTTGTTTCAAATTATTGCTACTTTGCACCAATAAGATGGTGTAATCTGCATATTTTAGGTTATTGATATCTTACATTATTGATATTTCTTCCACCAATTTCATTCCTCCTTCCTCTGAGTCTAGCCCAGTTTTTTCCCATATGTTCTTTGTACAGATTAAACAAACAGGGGGATAAAATGCACCCTTGTCTGACACATTTTGTCTCTATATTCTGTGACAGTGAGTTCCTGTCCAAACTACAGGTTATCCATCAGGACAATCCAGTGCTGAGGCACACCCATTTCTTTCAGAGCAACCCAGACCTTTTCATGATCCATGCAAAGCCTCTATAAAAAGTAGACTAACTTCCTTCTGAAATTCTTCGGAGCACACCAGTATCCAGCAAATGCTCACAATTAGATCTTGAGAGAGCGCCTCTTCCTCTTCTCAATCCAGCTTGAACGTCCAGCACTTCTTCTCCCTACAAGGCAGAGGCCTTTGTCGCATCACCTTGGCATCTCTTCACTTATGTGGGAAGGTAGAGCAACGGTCCCATAACTGCATTCCTTGACATCTCCTATTTTGAAGATTGGGAGGTATATTGAATGTTTCTTGTCTGTAGGCCATATTCTTGTTATGATTTCTAACAGATTCAGTCTGTGTAGCTTGACATAATTCTATCAGTATCCAGTTATAAAAGTGGGGAAGTAATACTCTCATGCAATAACAGTCAACAATCAGAGCACTGCCTGACCTTTGAAAAGTGTGCCAGAATTGTTGGACATCATAAACCCCTCCGTCAGTGAGGGTCGACTATACCTACAACCAGTTTGCCTTGACCTAGTATAAAAGCTGGAAATTTTATGCAATACCCAACATAATCCAGATGTTCTGATCTTTTAAAAAAAAAACAGAGTAGTGCATTTGGGATTCATCCATTACAAAGAAGACTAACGGGACTCTCCCAGATGAAAATATATGCCTTGAAACTAATATTAAAAGGAAGAGGTTGACTAAATCACGATTTTATGAGTTCCACCAATGTTTCTGAACTGGCTTCATGAGACAGTTTATGTCTAGTCGATGCTCAGTGGATACTGCCAGTGAATAATGTAGTTCCCTCTCCATGATGCTCCAGCAAAGTCCATATGCCCTAGCAATGCTGCAAATCACATGTCATTCAGAGGCACGAATAGCCAAAACAAGAATTTTAAGTTCCTCAGATGCTGAAAGTGATACCATATTAAAGACATTAATATCCTCACAGGCCTCCTTTAAACCCGATCTAGAAAGTCAGTATCACCAACCATAGCTGTCACTCATGCATGGCACCTGAATCCTGCCCACCACCCCCCGCCCCGACCCCCCAGAAACCACCTGGTTGCTAACTAATAGGATCTTCAGCATCTCCTCCTGTCTGGTTTTTCCTTATTATCCTATATGCCTCTATGTCCCACTTTCTTGAGGGTTTGACACCAATAGCCCTAGAAGCTGAGCATACCTTACTTGCTGAAATCCCATACAATTTTTCAAAGAATCAGACCACTCAGAGAAAAGTCACCAGTGGCTTTTAGGGGCAGGAGGTATTAGGGAATGTATATTCCCTAATGTACACTTCCATTAGGGAAGTGTTGACCGTATTTAATATTCACCAGGAGTACAAAAATCCAGCACTTTAATTAGAGTGCAGTGCCAGCCAAAAGTCAAAACTAGGTCACTATACATTATATATATACTTATATATATTTACACATATATACTTATATATATACACACACACATTTTTAATAGCATCTATATAATATAGCTCTGACCCACTGACAATGTAGCTCAAGCACACTACCTCTTAGAAGCCCCTCCTTCCCTAACATGACTTACTCTTAGAATTCTATTTAATTCCTATCACTCTTTGTACGACACATTGTGTGTGGTCCCTGATGTGATACTATGAGAGGAACTTGGGAGGTAAATCAGGTCCTGCTCATTTCTGTGTCCCAGACACTTTCCACAGTCCTTGGTATAGAGTAGCTACTGAATAACTCCCTGGGGTGGGAGCTGAATGGACGGTCACAGAAGCTGGAAGATAAATATGCACAAGAACTTTGGGCTTGTTCAAAGGGCTGAAGCCTTTGAATGTTTGAAAAAGCTTAAACATACAGACCAAAGGAAAGAAGGAAATGGAAGAAAAAGAGAATTAGAAATAAGTACTTATCCTCAGCCTCAGTGTGTTACAGAAGAGGTGCTTTTTTAAAGTTATGCTGCTGTTGCTTGCGAAAGAAACAAAGCTCTTCTGCACCAGAATTGTAATTATATAGATTTTACATCATTTTTCTAGGTTATCCTTCTTTCCTCAAGAGGCCAGATGATGACTTGGTGAAATCTGCAGGAAACCCTCACTGACTCCATCTGCCACAAAAATCACCGCAACTGTCCAAATCCACAAGTAGTAGTTCTATGGAAATCCTTGGAGTTGTATAGTCCATGACTTGTTCAACTGATACCCTATGTCCCCAAGCATGCCCCAATTCCATTGACATCCTACCCAGCCACTCTCCCAACCTTCTTTAAGAATTCTAAGTAGCACTTGAATTTAAAGCAAACTTGCAGAGCAAATTTTACTTTACTGCTTCTCCAAATGACAGATGCAGGACTCATTTATCATATGAGCTTCAAAAGACCAAGCACCTATCGCTTTTCACACTTTGTACCTGGCACTGAATGAAACTTTCAGTATCAAAGCAAGACCAGAGAAAGAGGCAAAAGTATCTCTTACCTGATTGTTATGCAGATTTATTTGGAAGGAATTGTTTTCAAGTCAAGATAATTAGTAAGTTTTGGAATGGCAAACTTTTAAGTCACATTTTCTTTCATGGAAGACAACAATATACTTTTACTTTTAAAATATATTTTCACAATTCCAGAATTAGATTAAGTCCTAGATGGATGATTTACAAAATCATTTTAGACTTAACAAATGAGTTTCATCTAAACAAAATTTAAGCAATTTGATTTATATCTAAATTAGAATAATAACAATCCATGTTGAAAATAGAAAGTCTTGCAAATTAAAACACTGTTAGCCCATCATCTGCGTTGTTGGATGTTGGGCACCTATTTTAGTGGAAGAAGCTATGGATTTCGCAACTACTTCTTTAATTGGAAAGGACAATATATATCTTTTTAAATCAACTACTCCTTCTCCCTAAGTTACACAGAATCAACCAATGGGGAACTCATGGAAGGAAAATAAATAAAGCAACAAATAGGGAGTAATCAAATAGTTATCTACACTGAGGGCTGAGGTGCTCAAACAAAAACTCTAGAATACCTGAAATGTTAACTTAAAAATGGATTGTGGATTCAAGTCTAGATTAAATCTCCCAAGAACTTGATAATGCATTTCACAACAAGGCTTCACAAATCCTCATGAATTCATAGTCATACTTGACTGATATTTCATCCTTGTGCAGGAGCAAGAAAGAAAATTACACCAACCTAAGACCACAAAGTCAGTAAGATTGGTACTTGATTAATACATAGGGTTTGGACTGTCTGATGGACAGAAGAACCAGGTGATTGGGTCAGAGAGTCAGATGAGTCATCATGCCAAGCTTCAGGTAAAGCAGGATCTTGGAGCTTTTGTTAGAAGGCTAATATCAGATGAAATACCAAGCAGCTCAAGGAGATTTTGAACACTTCGGCCAGCTCACCACCAAAATCCCCCAAAAGTTCAGTGTCCCACAAAGGGAAAGACAGTAACACAATAATGAAAACCCTCTGCTGGAAGACTGTTTGCCTGGTAACTACAAACAAGGTCTGAAACACTTTTCACCTACTTTCGTATTTCTATGGAATATTTACACTTTCTCTAAGGCTAAAAGAAATATATAAATTAAAAAACCCATTACACATTACTTCTACAAACAAACTGTGGTTTTAGGCAATGTTAATCAAAAAAGGAATTAAACAAGAAGGCTTTAAAATTAGCCATGACCTTATTAATGACTTCATTACTTTCAAGATTTCACTTGTCGGGCTATGTCACCTCAGCCTTTAATTTAATTGCTCCATCTCCAACTGTATTAGAATAGCCTAATGAATGGTGATTGCTTGTTTTTACTCACCAAGATTTAACATTTGCAGAACATATCACACCAAAGAGCCACTTAGTTCACGATTGTATAGATTTATACTTTAAGACTGGTGCTCTACTAGGAAAGTGTGACATGAACCAACATGACATGGTCTGATATAATTAGAGATGAGGCTGAGAAGTGGGGGTCTTAGAGTCCACAGACACCATGCTTTAGGCCTAGACTGCATTGTGGAGATTAGAAAATACCAAAGGATAATTTTATTTTTATTTTTAGAGATTTTATTTATTTATTTTTAGAAAGGGTAAGGGAGGGAGAAAGAGAGGAAGAGAAACATCAATGTATGGTGGCCTCTCAAGTGCCCTCTACTAGAGACCTGGCCTGCAACCCAGGCATGAGCCCTGACTGGGAATCAAACTAGCGACTGCTTGGTTCACAGGCTGGGGCTCAATCCACTGAGCCACACACCAGCCAGGGCAACCAAAGGATAATTTGAACTGGGGAATGAGATGTCAGATTTTTATTTTAGATACAAAATTTCAACTACTAGTTGAAGTAGGAATTTGAGGAGAACAGGGCTGGAGGCAGCGAGAAGAGTTAAGAGACTACTGGCAGTATCCATATGTGGTGGTATGGAAGGAGAGAAAAGATTTGGAGAGATTTAGAATGTAAAATCAGTAGGCCTTGTCATTGACTGGTATGTGGGAAGGGAGGCTGGATGCAAAAGAAAGGCTTATGGCGCTTGAGCAGATGTCTGGGTGGTGATAGCATTCTCCCATATTAGGCTCATAAAACTAGAGGAGGTTTGGAATAAAAAATTATGAACCTAGCTTTGGATAGGTTGGTTTTAGATGCCTGAGAATCACAGGAAGTACACATTCCCTGCTGGTCCTTAGCACAGTAGTTAAAACTAACCAGAGAGAATACCTAGGGTGTAGCAGTGCCATACAGCTATCTTTCTAGGGAACACAAAATTAGGTGGCAAGTATCAACAGAAGAGAATCTTTAAAGAGATAGTTAAGGAATAATCAGAAAGGAAGGAGGAAGCAAGAAATAGCAGTAGTATACACAGAAACTAAGAGAACAGTTTCAGGAACGCCATGGAGTGATCTGCAATGAAAATATAACTGAAGTGCTCACTGAATCAGGAATCCAGGGGGCCACTAGGAAACTGACACTATGGCTGCTATAACCAATTCCCACAAACTATTGGCTCATGGTAACACACATTTATTACGTTATAGTTCTAGAGGTTAGAAGTCTAAAATGGGTTTCACTGGGTCCAAATCAAGATGTTGGTGGGTCTGCATTCCTTCTGGAGGTTCTAGGGAAGCCTTGCCTTTTCAAGCCTCTAGAACACACTTGCATTCCTTGTCTCAAGTTAGCAGCTTGGCATCTTCAGATTTCTCTGACTTGGACTTTCTGCACTTTATTCACTTACAAAGACTCCACTGGGCCCATCCAGATAGTCTAGGAAATTCTCATGTTAAGATCCTCAAGTTAATCAGATCCACAATACCCTTTATGCTGTGTGAAGCAATTCATAGGTTCCAGGGACTAGGGTGTAGGCATCTTTGGGGAACCATCATTCTGCCTACAAATGGAGTAAACAAGATGTGGGAAAGAAGATACAGACAGCTGTCAATATCGAATGTAGATCAGTATTTCAAGAAGTTTGAATTATGAGTGAAGAGAAAAAATTGGAAGGAACAAATGGAGAAAAATAGCTAAAGGGTAAAAAAAGGTTTGGGTTTTTAAACAGATGATAAAGACATTGGGATGTTTACCAGCTCTGTGGAATTGACAGAGGAGAGGCATTGGCTGGAGAAAGGACTAAGACAAGAGACTGATGAGCAGGCTCCTTGCCGGGTAGGGCTGGCTTTTGGGCAGAGAGTTTACAGAGCTAACCTGGAACAAGAAAAGCAGAGCCTCAGCAAGGAGGGAGAGGTGTAGTCCAGGTGCAGATGCAGGTAGGTGTGAAGATGCAAGGTATGCTGAAAGGAACAACGAAGTCTGAAACATTTGCTGAGGTGAATGGAGCTGGCCAAGCTAAGAAATGGAAAGCTAAGGACCTGGAGATGGGCCACGTTCAGTTCATTAGCAACGGCAGCGGCACCAACTTGCATAACTCATGTAACAATGAAATTCACTACATTTAAGAATTACTTTCTCACATTTCAAGAAGAGTCAAGATAAATAATACCAAGTAAATGGAAGTAAATAAAGTTGTACTTGATTTTTTAAAAAGCAAACACAACTTTGTTAGATGACCCACCATTTCTAAAACAGCACACATTTAATAGCTGCCTGGATCTAAGAAAATTAGTTTTGTTCTGTGTTTGCCAGGCTTCCTTTTGACATAACTGGATTCCAGTTTCAATGGTAGAAAAACAAGTTCACAAAGGTCTTTCCTTTTAAAATTGCCATTTTCCCTTTAGTGGCAACATGCATGTAAAAAGCATATGATTACAGTATTTATACTTCCATTAAGGTGTCCTCAACAAGCAGGGGAGCCTAGCCTGCTATTTTCCTGCTATTTAAATTTCTAGCAGCACAGTACTTATTTTATTTCAATTATATTTGAGGACAATGTACTCTTGGTGGCAAATGATTGCATGGGGACAATCAGCAAATGTCTTTAGAGCTGTTTTTCTGTGGAGTTTTTAACTATAGATTCTGGTAACTGAGTATAAAAATATGAATTGTATCATGTCCTTGAGTAAAAAGCATTTATTTGATCAGCATTTATTTGATCAGTTCTTTGTTAGAATTCAAAGCATACCCAAACTTTTAAATTGAAATTGAATAACTTACATGAAAAGAAAAATTTTGGTGTCAAGAAACACTGAATAAAGTTTACAAATATCATACACGCAGGCTTTGCTATTAAAAGACCTTAATAAACTAACTTATATTGGAGTTCCAATTTGCTTTTTCATTAGTGCAAGACTGGTGCCTTTCAAAGAGTATATGGACTGCTTGCAAAAGTCAGCTGAGGCACTTGTTGAAAATGTGAGTTGTTAGTCTCTAACCAGATCTACTGAATCAGAATACTTCTCCTGAGGGGAAGTCAACAAAAATTACATCTATGAGAAGCACTCCAGGCCCTTTATGTACATGCTAAAATTTAAAAACTCACTGTTTGGAACACAGTCTGTGAAAATTCTTAAGATCATGATTCTTGCCAAAACCATACTGTTTTAATTATTGTGCTTTGTTGTATAGTTTGAAGTCAGAAAGTATGGTACCTCCAGCTTTGTTCTTTTTCCTCACAATTGCTTTGGCTTTTCAGGGTCTTCTGTGGTTCCATACAAACTTGAGAATTTTTTTTGATCTATTTCTGTGAAAAATGTCATTGGGATTTTGATAGGGGTTGCATTAAATCTGTACATTGCTTTAAGTAAAATGGTCATTTTAATAATGTTTTTTTTCTTCAAATCCATGAGCATGGAATATCTTTCTGCATCTTTGTGTCTCCTTAATTTCTCTCAACAATATCATAATTTTCAGTATATAGGTCATTCACTTCCTTTGTTAAATCTCCTAGGTATTTTATCATTTTTGCTGCAATTGTAAATGGAATAATTTTCTCCATTTCTTTTTTCTTATATTTCATTATTAGTATACAGAAACCCAATGGATTTTTATATATTGATTTTGTACCCTGCAATGTTACTATATTTGTTCATTGTTTATAATGGTCCTTTGGTAGAATCTTTAGGGTTTTCTATATATAGAATCATGTCATCAGCAAATAGTGACACTTTTACAACCTAAATATCCTTCAATGGATAATTAGATAATGATGTGGGCCATATACCGTGGAATATTACTCAGCCAAAAAAGAGAAAATATTGTCTTTTGTGGCAACATGAATGGATTTTCAGAGTATTGTGCCAAAAGAAATAAGTCAGACAAAAAGGACCAGAACTGTAGGATTTCACTCATATGTGGGATATAAAACAAAAAAGTAACAAATGAACAAACACACAAACAAACAAACAAACAAACAAACTGAAGTCTCATAGACAACACTGTGGTGGTTACTAGAGCACGGGGGATGGACAAAGAGGGCAAAAGAGGTTAAATATATGGTGACAGAAGACTAGACTTTAAGTTGTGGGAGACACAATGGAGTACACAGATGTTGTATTATAAAGTTGTACGTCTACAATTTGTATACTGTTATTAACCAATGTCACTACAATATATTTGTCTTTTAAAAAAATCAAGTTTCCTACCTGCCTGCCCTGCCTGGAGGTAACAATATGAATAGAAATATCAAAATTTTAGACAAGGTTTGAAAAGTCCAAGCCTGCACTTCTCCATGGAGTATTACAAGCTTAGAATCAGCAAGAACTTCATGCCAGTAGAACACAAAGAACTTCAAAGAATCCCATGAAAGTAAAAAATTGAGACTTTCAAATTGTCAAAATACAGAAGGAAACTGATACCACGATTTTACACCATTATCCCCCTATTCACTCTCAGATAAGCCATTTGTAGCACTTCTATTCCAAGTATTCATACTGTAGAGGCAATGTGGAATGTGTCCTACTGAGCTCAGTAAATCCTAATTTAAAGAGAAACTGTTCATTACGTGGTATGGTTTGGGGAGAATACTTAGAAACCAAACTATTTAATACTGAATCAGCAGACTTCTACCCCCAAACTTTTACATGCATGCTAAGTATAAGGAATAAAACCTACTTTTATTCATTTCAATTCCATTCCTTGCTTGTTTCTGCATCCAGGTTAGGGTGTTGTGCTTTCCAGAGAGCAAATGCCCATTCCCTAGCTGACAACAGCAACATCGAACACTTCACTAGTGCTGTCTGCGGACAAGGTACCGTGCTGACAGATTCAGTCCTCCCTAAGCTCAGGAGGTCAGCACCAGTATCATCCCCATTTTGCAGATCAGGAAAATAGAGCATAGAGTTCACCACAGCTGGTGGTGCAGGCAGCGTGGTTCCACAGTAGATGCTCATGTACATCCCACTCAACTTCCTCCTACTTTAAGAGCAGAACTGCAGCTAGCAGTAGTATCAGAGTTAAGGCTCTATGCTAGCAAACATTTGATTGGTAATACTTCTTTAAGCAGAGGCTAAACAAAAGCAAAAAAGAGCTAATTGAGTGAGAATGGAGAATTCTGCCCATTACTTAATTTTATACTGTTAAAATGATTTGAACAGGGATACTTCTCCAATATGTAGATGATTTTTGACCTAAAAATGGTGACACCCTTTGGGTTTCTATGTTCCTGATTCATTGCATTCAGAATGGTGCTGGCTCCATGAGGCAGAGGGCTCAGTTCCATAGATAATGAGGACCAGAGGGTGGGCAGGCCAGGACTGGGACAGCTGCTCAAGGGACTGGCTGTTTCCCTGTCCCTCCATGTGGCCTTTATCCTCAGGGTTGTTAGATGAACCCCACCTTGGAGCACCCATCAAAGTCCAAGGGAGGGAGAAGAAATAAGAGCAAAGGGAAAAAGCTGAGCCAGATCTACTTTAACCAGGAAAACACTAGCTTTGCCCCAAGTCCCATCCTAGTCCCACTTCTTACTCATTAGTGAGAACAGTGTCATGTGGCTACCTCTTACTACAGGGGATTGTGGGATATTGAAGTTCTTAGTGGGACACATTGCCAGCCTGAACAAAATTAGGATTGTGCTAAGTAAAGAAGAAGAGAGAATAGGCCTTAGGTCGGCAACTGCAAGTGTTTCCCACAGCACAGAAGGAGGCGGGGACAGAAGGAGCACTGCCGCAGACATAGGAGTATTTTTCTAGCTGAAAACACAAAAAGCAAACAGGAAATATGCTACTGTCAAAGGAATGAAGAATTATGAATCATTTGCAATAGCTAAATCTTTGAGACTTCTACTTATATGCAGATAAAAAATAAGTATACCAACATTTCTGTAACTTTAAGCCTTGTTTTTCATATACAACAGTAGAGTAGGGTTGACTTTTCTTGGAAAAGTCAAAATGTTACCAAGGGCATTAATAAATAGTAATGATGACATTAGTAATGATGACACTGTGACCAAAGCATAGAGTCAGATGATAGGTTATGAGTCAGTAAGATTAAACAGGCATGGAAATATTTCTAGACATAGCATAAGGCTTTCCTATAAAAAGCACTTTATAAAACATAAAAATTGAGAGAAGCATCTTATTTCAACATGAAATTCACAGCATTTATTAACTTATGCCAGGCTATTTCCACATGGGGCTACCAGACCCACATTTCTCACAATAAGATCCATCAAAATGATTAATTGATAAAGTTCAGAATACTGCTTTCTCACTGAACAAGGAAAATCCCCCCCAAAATGCAATTTATGCTTCAAATCGTCAACTGACTGCCCATACCCATGAAATTAAAAAAGTTTCAATAGTAAAGTTCATCAAACACCAATTGCAAATTTTGGTAGAAGTTAATTGATAGGAATTTCTTTATTGGGTATATTCTTCATATAAGCTATACTTTCTGAGGAGTTTCAAGTTTCATGTTTTCATTTGAATGATTCTTTTTAACATTTGAAAATTGTTTATTTATTCTTTTGATTTTGCTTATATTCCACCTGAACATTTCTCATGAATTTTATGAATGATTATTCTTTAAGAGTTAACAGAAGCATATTGTAAGTCATCATAGAAGGTTGTTTCACTGTCTGAATTTAGGTTTACAAATATAAAAGTACAAAGAAATGCTACTTTCACTGTCTGTTCACTTCCGTGTCTATTAATGATAACAGAAGCAAGCTGGACTTGCAGCATAAATAATGCATCGATGAGGCATATACAGGCCAAAGACCACTGCCTATAGACCCACAAAAACTGCAGAGAGCTGACTGAGAAAGTAGAGGTACACTGAGTCAGCCCCTGAGGCAAATACACTCAAAGGAACCTGCCAGGCAGCATCCAATCTTGCACGTTCATGAGTTGTGCAAGAGTTTAGGTTTAAAAAAATTATTTGCCACATTAAATTAATGTTGTTCATTTGAATGTAATGGTTTTGCTATTTGTTTATGTTTAATTTGTAAAGATGTTTGGTTTTATGGTTGTATAATAGCTGTAAACAGAAGGAATTTAGTCCTATTTTATTTTTTTACATTTAAGTAACATTATAATCAAAGTAATATAATTCTATTAAATTATTACTGCAATATCAAGAGACTGTCTTTCCTTTTAAGAGTCTCTATACTACTCAAGTCTAAGAAGCACTTTTCTAGTTTTCTGACAGAAAAAGACAACAGAGGTGAAACCATTATTTCTAAGCCAAATTCATATTTAGTTCCTAGTTGGTGAAGAAGTACTTTACAGGAATTAGAAGTCCCAACTTTTTGAATTAATATGCCTACTGTTTAAAGAGCATTTTATTTTCTGAAAGAAAAAAAAACCTAAGCGTACATTTCACTGATCCTTTTTTTTTTAAACTTCTCTCCTGTGAGTTGGAAGTATCTTAGAAATGCTCCAATCCAAACACCCTTTGGAGGCTCAAAATGCACAGAACTGTACAATCACTGGCAGACAGACAGCATTCTAGGCTGTGCCTGAGGGGGATTCTGAACACATAGATGTATACGACGTGACTTTGAGCTGTTCACTGCTTGTTGTCACTCATTCCCATGCCTTAAGTCTCTTCTGGAATGTTTTGCTGAGTGGGGTAGTGATGGAAATGAGAGAGGAGGCTGAGTGTCAATGTGAGGTCAGCACGGTGCAGAGCAGAAAGGCAGATAGGATGCAGAGCCCACTAGCAGATGGGCCCTAAGCAGATTTTTAAAAATGTGCACAAATCTTCAGGAGAAATGTATATTTTTGTAGGGCACCAGGATTTAAACTGTGGTTTAAAGCAATTATTTCTGGCCCTGAGGAGCTGGAAAGATCCCTCTTGGCTACCATCTCTCACGTCAGGTGGGACTTCTGCGCTTTGCGAACAACTACTACAAGCATACCCACTGTATTTGAGACTTGAATTAGATGTGGAAGGTGCTAAAGACAAATAATGCTTTTATCAATGATCAATAACACACTAACTAATTTTAGTTTTTTTCCAGAAGTTGCCAGGGTTTCTGCTGAACTTTCTCTCAAGAAAACAACTTTCAATGGACATTCATGGCCTTCAAATGCTATTTGACCTTTACAAAGAGCAAAACCCAGTAAGAAGATTTTTAATGTCATTAATAATAACCTTAGTCTTTGAATCCTGACACACCTGTGTTAGTTAATAAGTTCTCTGAACCTTCTAAGTGATCACAGAAAAGGAGTTTAAATAAACCATTAGACTCCTATGTTAACGTACATTAAACACTCAGTACAGTCAACATCAAAGAGATTTTCACAAAACAATAAAGAAAACCTAAAACTCAACAAAACCTAAAGAAAAAGGAAACAACAGAACGAATATCGGATCAGAGTTTTACCTTAAGATCTGCTTCTTCTTCTGCTAGTCTTTAAAATACTTCCTCCTGGGTTTGAGTGAGAGTCACCTGTTGCCTTTGCAAACTTCTATTAAAAGCAGGTGGCAGTAAACAACCAAAACAGGCTGCTTGCAAAATGTAGCAGCCAAACATACAGGTACTCTAGAAGGTACAATTCCAGGACATCTCAGGCCTTGCAAGGGTATTGTAGACCAGTTGTGCCAGCATCAGACATGGAAACTTATTACAAATAAAATTCTCAGCCTCTACTCCAGACCTACTGCATCAGAATCTGGGGTAGGGTTAATCAATCTGTCCTTAAAGACATCCTTCAGGTAATGCTGGTGCATGCTAAAGCTCTAGAAGTGCTAGTTCCAAGTGAAACCTGTTCAAAGCCCAGCTTCCTTACAGAGCAATGATGACAAAACCCATTATAGTATAGGATGTGATGGGATTAGCATACTGTTTATGACAATAACATATTTATGCCTATGAGCATATATTTCAAATATAAGGAAATGAGAAATTTTTTGTGAACTAAACTTTATGATGATGTTTGGATATATAAATGAGGGTGTTTAAATATATAAATAAAGGGGTGGAAAAAGATCTGTTTGAATTGTTTCAGTTAAAATTTGAAATCAATATGTAGCCATAACATAGAGTTCACATTGCACTATTTTGTGCTACACTGATACATAATCAGACCTGTGTCTGTGGCTGTTAAAAAGTAAGTTGAAAACTGGCTATAGTACACATCTCACTCACTGATTCTTTCATCATATAAAATCACATCCAAAAAAAGCCCTTCTAAATAAATCACGATCAGAACAAATCACGTCAATCCTCATCTATTTAAAAACACCACCACAAGAACCTCTCCTAATAACAAAAGGAAATCCAGCTTTAGTGGAAGAGTCATAATTTCAAGTCTGCTTTCTATTTTGGTTATTGGCTAAAGGTTAGCTCCCTGGTCTAAAGCCACTGTTAGAGCAAGATGAAATACAGTTGAATCATTAGAAAAGCTATCAAATCCTCTCCTGCTCCTCTCACTAAGCTTTGATTTGTGTAAACCCAGTATTTTAGAGGCAAAGGCTTTTTAAAGGTCATTAATAAAAGCCAGTCCTGTTTTAAGAATTGAAGAACAATCTAATCTATCCCCATGTCAAAAACTATATCAAGTTGATTTGGAAGCAATATTCTGATTGCTCCTGGAGCCTACCTGTCTACAGGTGAAGGTTTGGAATTCCTTGACTTCTTTACTTGGGCATACAAAGCATCCATCATATGTCCTTCTCTTGGGCTCTGGGGTCTGGCACTGAGAGGCATGGAACCCTCATAAGAAGAAATTCCCCCATACGTCAACTCGCCATCACAGCCAAATGCCCGATGAAAATCTTGAATTTCAGCATAGTCACGTTCTCGAGCTTGTCGCTCTCTAAACTCTCGAGTTTTTGCTTGAATCCTGTAAAATTTGAACAAAGTTGAAATAAGAGAAACTATGTCTTCTCTGATAACTGATTTAGAAACATTCATCCAAATTTATTGTAAAATACACTTTATTTCATTTAGCTGTAAGAAATTCATGGCATAAATGGATGTTACATTCATTTTAGACTATCTAGGTAATGTCATAAATGGTCAAAAATAATCATTTCAGACAGCATTTTTTTATACTGCTGTTTATACAACTATAGTATAGTTGTCAATACTATACAGTCACGATTTGTGTCTTAATTTAAATTGTCACTTATTCAGTAGATTTAAAAAATCACAAGGCATTTAATTGGGTATTCCTTGTGAACTTTTTTAAGGCAAGAAGTAATTTTTTAAAAAGTTACCCCAGTTACACACATACTTTATATGTATACATTTACACAGGCAGATAATATATGTTACTCATTAAAATATACCATATGTATTTGACATACTTTCAAGCTTCACTATAAATCCACATCATAATTTCTTATTAACAATAGAAGAAGATACCAGTTTAATGACATTGACTTTGATTTTATGTTATGTACAAGGAACTGGCAAGTCCTGAGATTAAGGATAAGAAGGCATATATTCAATCAAGTTCTAAAATAAAACTTGCCTGTGTTATAACAAGAAACTGATCTTCATTTAAGATGTATTTAAATATTTGCTAAGATTTTATTAAGCTACTTGGTACAAAGTTCTCTGCAACTAATAATATATTGATATAATTTATTTTAAGTCAATCTTACTTTCCTAAAAATAGAATTTTGATGACTTTAGATAATGTTTGATGCAAAAATATTTCTGATGTTTGATGGGGAAAAGACTTACAAATATAACTGTTTATTTAAAAGTGAAGTCTTATTTAACAAAGAAGTATTTTAGACTGAGTTAAATATCTTACTGCAAATTTATTTACTTCTTTTATATGTAAAATAGACCATTGTTTGCATAAATGATACTAAATATATATTCAAAAGAATATGGGAAAGATATAAAAAGGAGAAAAAGCAAGTACAAAAAAGAAAATTACAGGCTGATATCCCTCACGAATATGTTAGCCGTATGAAAATCACTAACAAAATATTAACAAACAGAATTTTGCAATGTATAAAAAAGAATTATACACCATGATCAAGTGATATTTATGCAGGAATGCAAAGCTAGTTCAGCACTCAAGAGTCAATGTCATCTACCACGTCCACAGGCTGAAGAAAAACCACACAGTCTATCCCCTGAGGCAGAAAACACATCTGGTGAAATTCAACACTGATTATGACAGAAACTCTTAAAAAAACTAGTAATAGAGAAAAACAAACTGCCTAAACTTGATAATGAGCACCTACAAAAAAACTTATTGGTAACATTGTACATATTAAAGAAACATGGCATATTTTCCATTAAGATTAGGAAAAAGATAAGGGTGTGTGTTCCTACCACTTCAATTCAAAGTAGCACTGGACATTTCAGACAATAAGCTAGAAAAGGAAATAAATGACACACAGATTAGAAAGGAAGAAATAAAACCATTCTTATTTTAAGATGATATGATTATCTCCACAGAAAATCCCAAGGAATCTACAAATATCTCCTAGAACTGAAAAGCAAGTTCAACAAGGTAACAGGATACATCATCAATGTACAAAAATCCATTCAAGTTCTATCAGCTGGCAGTGAATATGAAAGCTGAAATAAAAATAGACTACGTTTATAATCACTAACAATGAAACACACAGATATATAATGTAAACAAAGGCTGGTTTGTAGATGTATATATAAATACAAAGATATAAATCTAACAAAACATGTACATGACTTGTATACTGAAAACCACATGATGCTGATGAAGGAAATCAAAGATAACCTGAAAAGGAGAGAGACACACTGTGACCATGGATGAAATACTCAACATAGTAACGAAGCCAATTCTCTCAAGGCTGATACACAGGTTTAATGTAATTCCTATAAAAACCCCAGAAAGTTTCTTGTAAATATAGACAAGATTATTTTTTAACTTATATGAAAAGCAAAGGATAGGGTAGCTAAACAATTGTGAAAAAGAACTGTGAAAATAAAGTGGGAGGAATACAGGTACAGAAATTAATCAACATTGTGGAGGGACAGAGACATGGGTCAATGAAACAGAATAAAGAACTCAGAAAGAGCCAACAAATATGACCGACTGACTTCTCATAATTGTGCAAGAGCAATGCAATAGAATAAAACAGCCTTTTCAACAAACAGTGCTAGAGCAATGAGATGTCTACAGGAAAAGAACAAACAAAAAAACCCCAACAAAGCCACATACCCTAAATTATACAGAAATTAACTCAAAATAGATCAAGATGTAAATGTAAAATGTAAACCTACAAAACTTTGGAAGAAATCATAAAAGACCTAGTACTTTGTGAAGAATTCTTAAAAATGATACTCAAAGAGTAATCCACAAAATAAAAAGCAGACAAATAGAACATCATAAAAATTAAAAGCGCTTCCTCTGTGAAAAACTACATTAAGAGAAAGAAAAGACAAGTACAGACTTGGAGAAAAATGTAAATCACATATTTGACAAAAGACTTATGTCCAGTATATACAAAGGGACCCCCCCTAAAAAATGGAATTATTTTCCAGAAGGCAGGCCACTTGTCATACAGGCCTCCTTTGTTAGGTGAGTGTTTCAGGGACCCAGCTGGTGGCATTGTGACAGACTGTGTTTGGCTTCAGTGAAATTTTTGAAGACTCTTTCAATGCATTTGCCTATTTCATGATGGGTGATTTAGGAGTGCACATGCCTACATCACACTGTGTTGAGCAGGTTTTGACTAAAAACAGCATGACCTCCATGCCCCAACCTCCCTATTTACCACATCTTGCCTTGACAGACTGTTTTTTTGTTTCCCTGGATAAAAAAGTCCTTAAAGGGAAAGTTTTTGCTGACGTGGAAGCGGTGAAACAAAAAAAGACAGAAGCACAAAAAGGCATGAAAATCGATGAGTTCAACACTGTTTTGAGCAGTCGAAAAAACATGTCAATAGGTGTATTGCCTCAAATGGAGAGTACTTTGAAAGTGACTGAAGTTTAAACATGTAAGAAGAAATACACAATTTTTTACAAATAAATTCCTTTCTTTGGGGTGTCCCTACTTGTATAAAGAACACTCAAAACCGAATAAATGGGAAAGCAATCCGATTAGAAGAGCCAAAAGACATAAAGCAATATTTCTCTCAAAAAATATTCAGGCGACAAATAAGCACATAAAGAGATGTTCTATGTCACCAGCCATATGGGGAATGCAAATTAAGACCACAACCAGTTATTAGATCAGCCTAAATGAGAAAGGATAATATCAAATACTGAGAAGAATGCAGGGAAGGGGACCTCTCACACACTGCTGTTGGAGTATGAAATGGCATAGCCACCCTGGAAAACAGTCTGGCCGTTTCTTGCAAAACTAGACATAAAATCATCACACCACTCAGCAACTGCACTCCTGGGCATGCATCACAAAGAAAAGAAAACTAAAGTCCACACAAAAACCTGTACACATTTGTTCATACTTTACTTCTAATATTCAAATATTGGAAATAACCAAAATGTTGAATGGTTAATAAACCCATCCATATCATAAAATGACAGAGATACAAATGAACAGACTATTGATAGATGAAGCAACCTGAATCAATCTCAGGGTCATTATGCTATGTGAAAAAAAAAGTCAGTCTCAAAAAGTCACATACTATGTGATATTGCTTATATAACATTCTCAAAATACAGCACAGATGTGGCGAGAAGATAGGTGGTGGCCAGGGGTTGGCCATGGTGGGAGCAGAGGGGTGGGTGTGGCTACAGAGAGCAGCCCAAGGGAGGACTTGTGCTGGGACAGTTCCTGTTTCTTGATGGCAGTGGTGGGTATGCAAATTTACAAACGTGATCAGATGACACACGGCATCTACATCAACTTCCTGGTTATGACTTTGTGTGAGTTGTGAATGTTGGGGGAAGCTGAATGAAGGGTACACACAACCTCTCTGTGCGATCTTTGCAACTTGCTATAAACCTAAATAATTATAAAAGAAAAAGCTTGTGTCTATTTTTTAAATGGCAGAAAATTGTCACATAGGATTGCAGGCAAAACTTGCATTTTTCTCTCTTGGTTTCTTTTTCTTTTTTTTTTAATATTTTTTTTATTTATCTTTAGAGGGGAAGGAAAGGAGAGAGGAAGAGAAACATCAATGTATGGTTGCTTCTCCTGCATCCCATACTGGGGACTGGCCCCTGCTGGGTACTGGCCTGCAACCCAGGCATGTGCCCTGACTGGGAATCGAACCTCGATCATCTGGTTCGCAGGCCCGCGCTCAATCCACTGAGCTACGTCAGCCAGGTCTTGGTTTCTTTTATCAGTATCATGCCAGTCTTATTTTCCAAATCTTGGACCCACCAGGTCAAATTTCTCTCATTTCCCAGCTATAAAACACAATACTTAAATTCATTCAGCTCAGAGTATTTCCACAGGGGTCCAATGACATTTGAGAAAGGACAACTTATTGTTGTGCTGGACTCCTTGCACGGCTGGTTCCAGCCACCTACCATCAGCAGTATCCCCTAGCCTTGAGGGCAACCAACAGTGGATCACATATCCCCAAAACCTCCTTAGAGGGGCCTTATTTCCTGAGCTGAGAACCAATGACTTCCTTAATTCATAAGAAAGTGTTGGAAAGTTAGAAATTTTTATCAGGAGGGCCCTAGATTCTAATAAATATCAGTCCCACAGATATAATATCTACAACAGAAATAGTAACTGAAATTCTAATGTTAAGTTTAGCTAAAGTTATAGTTTTTTAAAATTTATAGTCTAAAAGTCTATAAAGACTATAGTCTATCTATAGTCCTTACTCATTTAGGAGCAATGATGACAGTCAAGNGAGAACCAATGACTTCCTTAATTCATAAGAAAGTGTTGGAAAGTTAGAAATTTTTATCAGGAGGGCCCTAGATTCTAATAAATATCAGTCCCACAGATATAATATCTACAACAGAAATAGTAACTGAAATTCTAATGTTAAGTTTAGCTAAAGTTATAGTTTTTTAAAATTTATAGTCTACTTACTCATTTAGGAGCAATGATGACAGTCAAGGATGTTATTATAAAAGCTGATTGCCACAAATATTATATGCCCATCATAAAAAGTTCATATACAGTAAGTTTAGAGATAATTACTTTATTCTTTGCACTGTCCTGTCTTTTTGACTCTGTATTCAGTCAGAAAAACAAGAGAGAAAGGGAAATGACTTCTCTCTTCAACCTGTATTTGGTTATATCAGCCAATCACCTAATATTATAGACATCCAGGGTAACCAGGCATTCACATAAGTCATGAAGTTTGGGAACCTGTAGAAACATGGAGGACTACAACAGAAATGAAGCCAAAAACTCTGAATCTGGAGAACTCCCTGAAATCAAAGGGAGGGACTTAGATTGGTTTATAAATGAGTGAACGCTATGAAGCTTGAAACTTGCTTCATTAAAAGTGAAGACAATCTGGCTAATTTACATTGGAAAGTGCAGTCCTGTTAAAAAAGGAAGAGATCCAAAAAAGTAAATACAAATAATCTCTTCTCAAGGGAAGCATGAACTTTAATATCTCCCTAAACTTCTTAAGAATCAGTGTCATTATACTATTGATGGGTTCTGCATTTGAGTGTTATTTTGTTCCAAATCACTCAGAAACAAATGTTCACTGGGGTCAATTTCTATCAAGTCAGTTGCTCAGAAGAAATGCTCAGTGGCATGAGGTTACTATTCATAAAGCCCAGCTCTCAACTGCTCTTCTGCCCAAACTGGAACATTATTAGTAATTGCCATTAATCACTGAATCCAATAAACATTACACTCACATCCATAGTAACGTCTTAAAAACACTATTTTTTTCTAACTTTCAATAACAAAAGAAATTACATTTTTATTGTTAACCTTTTCATCACCAATGAATGTATCCGCCAAGTTATAAAAGCTGTTCGTATTCCGCCTCCCCACCCTGGTGGCTCACACTTGTGATAAAAATATTAAAAGAGAACTACAGCACACCTCTAGCCCAGAGTTGAGAGAGTGCTGCGCGGGCTATCAAACATGATGGCCAGCCTGAGCTGCCAGGCATTTGGAAGTTCATTCTACAAGTTAATGCTGATGAAGCTTGCTGTGCAAATTGCACTGAGAAGTAAGTTTTAAAAACTAAGAATGCTGAATATTAATTCACTATAAAGGTGTGGGTTTATTTCTGGGCTCTCTCTTCTGTTCCATTGATTTACATGTCTGTTTATATGCCAGTACCATGCTTTTTTGATTACTATGGCCTTCCAGTACAATTTGGTTTTTAGGTAGCAGGATTCCTCCAACTTCGTTCATTCTCAGGATCACTGTTGCTATGCAGGGCATTTTGTGGATACGTATAAATTTTTGAAATATTTGTTTGAGTTATGTGAAATACATCACTGGAATCTTTATAAAAATTGTGTTGAATCTATAGATTGTTTCGAGTGACGTGGACATTTTAATGATGTTAATTCTTCCAATCCATGAATAGGGTATGTGCCTCCATTTCTTTGTATCATCTTCAATTTCTTTCTTTAATGTCTTACAATGGTCTGAGTATAGGAATCTTACATCTTTGGTTAGGTTTATCCCTAGGTATTTTATTCTTTCTGAAGTAACTGTGAATGAGATTATTTTCTTAATTTCCCTGTTTGTTAGTTCATTATTGGCATATAAAAATGCAACTGATTTCTGAATATTAATTTTGTATCCTGCTACTTTGCTGAATTCATCGATCAGTTCTAGTAGTTTCTTGGTGGAATCTTTGGGGTTATCTATGTATAATATCATGTCACCTGCAAATAAAGACAATTTTATTTTTTCCTTAAAGCAAGCATATACAATGGGCTTGAGATACTTTATTTAATAAATGGAGCAGAGAAAATTGGACAGATAAGTGTAGAAAAATGAAACTAGACCATCTTCATATACCACACACAAGAATAAATTCAAAATGATCAAAGACTTAAATGTTAGACCTGAAACAATAAAAATCCTGGAAGAAAACATAAGCAGTAACGTCTGGAATATTGCTTATAGCAATTTTTAATTGGCTATATCTCCCCAGGCAAGGGAAATAAAAGAAAAAATAAACAAATAGGACTACATCAAACTAAAAAGGTTTTGGCAGAGTGAAGAAAATCAAATCAGCAAAATAAAAAGACAACTCATAGAATGGGAGAACATATTTGCCAATATATCTGATAAAGGGTTAATATCCAAAATTTATAAAGTACTTACAAAACTCAACACCAAAAAAACAACCCAATGGGCAAAGGAAATGAATACACATTTCACCAAAGAGGACATACAGATGGCGAATGGACATATGAAAAGATGTTCAACATCACTAATCATCAGAGAAATGTAAATTAAAACCACAATGACATATCATCTCACACTTGTCAGAATGGCTATCATCAATAAGTCAACAAACAACAAGTGCTGGCGAGGATGTGGAGAAAGGAGAACCCTTTTACACTGTTTGTGGGAAGGCAGATTGGCGCAGCCACTGTGGAAAGCACTATGGAGTCACCTCAAAAAATTAAAAATGGATCCCCAAACACTCATTTGAAAGAACATAAGCACCTCTGTGTTCATAGCAGTGTTATTTACAATTGCCAACATATGGAAGCAGCCCAGGTGCCCATCAGTAGATGAGTGGATAAAACATGAGGCATTTACACAGTAGAATACTACTCAGCTGTAAAAAAAGAAGAAAGTTTTACCCTTCCCATCAGTATGAATGGACCTGGAGAACATTATGCTAAGTGAAATAAGCCAGGCAGAGGAAGACAAATACCATGTGATTTCACTCATATGTGGAATCTAATAAACAAACTAAACTAACAAGCAAAACAGAGACAGGCTCATAAATGGAGAGTACATGACAACTACTGGAGGGTGGGGGAGGGTAGGGGCTGGAGGGATTGAGCAAAAAAGAAAAAGAACTCATAGACAAAGGGGTGGTGATTGCTGGCGGGGCAGGGTACAAGGTGGATAAATGGTAATGGGAAAAATACATAAAGATTAAATTTATAAAAACTAGGAATGAATTGTGGGTTTGAAGAATTTTAGTGGGAAAATACACAAATGATTTTCTTTCTTATATACTTTTATACCCAAATATCTTACTTATTGTTATTTGACAAAAGGCACTTTGTAGCACAACCAAAGAATTTTTCTGACATGTTATATGTTTTCATTCTTCGTGGAGAAGTTATTTTAGGAAAGAAATACTTGGCCAGGGGAGAAAATATCTTTGGTTACCTAATAAAAATAGCACAGTTTCTTAGGAAAACTCTTTAAAAAGATAGTGAGCACCTTGCAGTTGCACCCATGTGGGTGCAGTTGGTCTGTGCTGCACACAGGCTCCGTCTCCCCCGCCCTGTAACCCGAGGCCACAGATCACGTGCATGATGCAAAGTCACTGCTTTTTCAGAAAAGTCAGATGGTTGTGTAGCATTCATCCCATTTATCTCAGGCCAAACACCAGCAATGAAGGAAGTAACTGATTAGCCCAAAACTTAGCAAAAGAATTAAATATAAATATTGTTTTAAGCACTTCATAAAGTCCTTCCTAGTTGCAAACGACAGAACAGTTCTGAGGTTTGCGTGGTCACAGACAGCTGCACTGACCGTTGCTGCTGGCCAGCATCACTATGGACTACTTCCCTAGCCTTGAAATTTAAACAATAATAGTAGCAATAAGACTTTTAAAAGTTTTTAGTAAGACTTCAAAGAAGTGAGCAAAGAATTTATCATTTGAAAGATAAATATTCACCCCTTTTCATTTTGCTAAAAAAAAAAAGTCTTTTCCATTATGGAAATGAAAATCCTTGAACCTGCATAGAAAAATAATATACAAAACAAGGTAATATACTAAATAGAGCAATAAGGTTAATTTCTTTCCTGCTGTCACTAAATTCATACTTATAGTCTCTCTTCAGCTTGACATCAATTAATGACCATAATTCCAGACCCTTGTCACAGTGTCCACCACCCTTTCCTCTAATGAAGGCGGACGATGCACAATGAAGACAAAACAAGACTCTATCCTTGTAGCATTTCTATTCATTAGAGTTTTTGCTCTTACAGTAAGTGGCTTTTATGGCCAACTTACTTTCTTATGACTGTGAAGTAAAGTGTTTAGACATATACCCCCCCAAAGGATACAAAGCATGAGAATCACTACTGAGTGACCATCTCCTCTGGATGAAAACTCAATGGTGTATTTAAATTGATGCATTATACCCAAAATACTTTAACCTCCTGAGCTTATGAAGCCTTAATACATAAAACTACCAATGTCACATTTTTTAAAATACCCTAAGAAACAGAAATTGACTGTTGGGGTAAAAAACATTTTACCCCAAAACTTGTACCACTACCCAGAAACCTAATTCTGGAAACAAAGTTCCTCAATCTTTCCCCCAAAGTACTTCCTGTCTCTAAAAATCAGTATTACAAAAATTCATCGCATAAAACCTAAATTCACACAGAATGAAATTTAAACTATAAGACAACCGAAAAGAACAGCACATATAGATAATAATATCCTCACAGATATCCCTTGCTAGGTAACTACAAAAATGCAAAGCCAGTCAACATTATAAATCTCATTTAAAAGAAAGAGAACACGTAAGATAAATATTACTTGGGCTGGGGAATGTGACCAGCTATCACAGCTAATGTTTCACCTTCAGACCCTTATCCCTTCTGTCTGCCCTTCCTGCCACCCATCTGTTAATCATCAGATTTAGCCTTGTTCCAGAAAAAATTGTATTAAATTCTAAATTAAGTCAAAATGAAACTAAATATTAACTTTTCAAAGTTGTATGTGGAAAAAAATCTATTTAATAGAAGAAAGGCAAAGACCAGTATGTTAATAGTGGTACTATTACAAATAAATTTTTTGTTTTTCTGTTTTAATTGTATGAGATTTTTTCCAAGTTTTGTTCAGATTTAGAGTTAGGATAGATAGATATATGGATGGATAGATAGATGGATAGACGGATGGATAGATAGATAGATAGATAGATAGATAGATAGATGTTTTAAACAGGTGAGAGTCCCGTGGGAAAGAGAAAACGGAGACAGATGGAACAGGATTAGGATTCACTAGCACACACAACAAAGTAGAGATGGGTCACAACTCTGGCTCTAAACTTGCTCATGGTTCTCTGAAATAATCAACTGATTCCCACCACCAGTTGCCTGAGTGAGGGGGATGGACATAGCTGAACCAAGAGCCAGAGGTTGATTCTCTACTCCTTTTTGGTGACTCATAATGTATATTAACATAAATAGGGTTTTGAGAAATAATGGAGCAAACAAATACGCATGCATTGGTTTAACCAAGTATTTCTTAAACATATTTGTACATGGAACCCTCTTCTGCTGCTGAACTTTTCTTGGGAAGCCATGCACCGCGCTGTTATACACCAACCATTAAAGTATAAGTGGAGATATCACTGGAGGAAAAACACAAGAGACAAAATGTTACTTCTGACACTTGGTCAACAGAAAAATCCACCCTGTGCTTCATAATAGAAACTGAGTGAGTAGACCTGCAGTTACACAGATCATGCCATTGCACATGCTCCATTTAGGGCATGGAGCTCGGTCTGTTTGTGTAGTGGAAATGAGCCAACAGGGACTCTGTCCTAGGCACCCCTGAAAGAGGAACTAGAAAGAGCCAACAAGCACTGAATTCACACGTCAACTCCAAATTCATAGATGGCCATACTGTGAACAAGGAATGTCAAGTTTTTTCTGTATGGAACCAGCCAAAATAACTTTGGAAATCATAGCTATAGTGGTAAACAATGGTACTAGTGATGCTTCACTACTAATCAGCACTGAAGTAAAGACTGTGGTAAGAATATAATCAGTGGCTTGTTTGTTTCTATCTTTTTTTGCCAAAGTCTTTCCAAAGGAAGTGCAGTTTCCAATATCAAAAGGAGATTTGCTAATAAGAACAAGCAGAATAGAAAGGATTTATAAAACAAGGTTTGCTCTATCAAAATCAGAACCACTATACACATTCCACTTACGTAATCCATGCATTCACTTTTATTATAGGACCCATGAGTTTAAATGCAACATACTTGTAAAAATTGTTATTGAAATGCAAAGTATATTAGCTTTCTAAAATTATGAACTTAATTGATTTTTTTAATGAACTGTTCACTTGCTCCTTGACCCTACAAAATTTTTATTCTAGGCCTCCAATATGCTGTAAATTCATCATAATCTATCAAGCTCGCAGAATTACTGCATCTTTAGAGATACAGAGATAAAGATTAAAAGCAAAACTAAGAAGTGAACTGTGCCTCAGGCACAGTTAGATACAAGTGAAACCATTACCTAAAAATCACTGTCTGAAAATATTTGACTGTGCATGATAAAGGTATTTTGGAAAATATTGATAGAATTCTACACTAAAACACAGCAGTAATCTTCAACTACCAACAAAAGAATATTTAGAATATGAAAAATNCACTTTTATTATAGGACCCATGAGTTTAAATGCAACATACTTGTAAAAATTGTTATTGAAATGCAAAGTATATTAGCTTTCTAAAATTATGAACTTAATTGATTTTTTTAATGAACTGTTCACTTGCTCCTTGACCCTACAAAATTTTTATTCTAGGCCTCCAATATGCTGTAAATTCATCATAATCTACCAAGCTCACAGAATTACTGCATCTTTAGAGATACAGAGATAAAGATTAAAAGCAAAACTAAGAAGTGAACTGTGCCTCAGGCACAGTTAGATACAAGTGAAACCATTATCTAAAAATCACTGTCTGAAAATATTTGAATGTGCATGATAAAGGTATTTTGGAAAATATTGATAGAATTCTGCACTAAAACACAGCAGTCATCTTCAACTACCAACAAAAGAATATTTAGAATATGAAAAATGGTTAAAGAAAGCTATCCCCTTTGGCTGGCATCCCACAGAGGAGAAGTATGTTTCTTTCTACCAGTAGGATTGTTCTTTAACTAAATTACAGGTTTGCCTGTGGATAAATCTGAGTTCTTAAATTCACCTGATATATACTCTTCCTTTAAGGACAACAAAGTCTTCCCAAATAGAAGTCTTCACTACCAAGGAATTAAATGCTATAGTTCACTAAGGAACACTGTGCTCCCCAGCTGAAAAACAGTGCCTTTATTAATAAGCTTGAAGAACCCAGATTGATGAGGGAGAGAGAGAGTCCTAGAAATCAAGAAAGGTAGAATGACTTTAAGAAAATAAAAATTAGGGATGTATTATAGAATTCTACCCCTGAAACCTATGTAATTTTATTACTCATGTCACCCCAATAAATTCAATAAAAAACAAAACAGAAAATAAAAGTTGGAAAAGAACCATAAGTATAAACCCAGATTGGTACCATAAATTAAAAGCCCGTATTTCCCCCACTTTTATATTTTATCTTTGAAAACCTACAGAGTATCCCACCAAAAAAAGAAAGCTCTGAAGTATTAGAGCAATAGAAAACATCCAAATATTAATTGCTTTTAAAGAAAACTGTGGTAGGATACCCTTTTTGGTTCATTCATTGTTTGTATAAAACTGCGAGCAGCCCAATTCTACAACTGCAGTAGACTTGTCAAGATGCTGGGCTATAATCGTAGGTATGGATAATATTTTGCTTTATAACTTTTATCAAGGCACCAGAAACTCCCTTATACCCCAGGTTATTTGAAATAAAAAAAAAGACATAGTATCTTCTGCTGTGGAAGCTGAGAAAATGAGGCATACTAACAGAAGAGCTCACTGCAAACCCGTGAACTCCCACAACCAAAGTGGGACGTGGCCTTTCTCATCACTTAATAAAAAATGGTTTTCAAATGTCCACTGAAAGTAACTCTTCAGTCACTTCATTAGTCTTTGGGTTCTCAACATGGAATAATCCAACAATAGATATACAGGGGTTCAGAACCAGTCTCCCCAGAATGTGCCACTGGGGCATGCAGATTATTTTGAGCTAAGGATAACTGAGGCCCCCCAAACTTAGGAAACCCTGCACATCCCCCATAACTTCCTAAAAGAATTTAGGTACAGGGTTTGGTCCAGGGTTTGTTGAACACAACTGTCACCAAAAATAACTGAAGAATATGAGCCAGATGTGGAAAATTGGGTGGAAAAACATCCTCTCTGTGTCTCCTTGTATCTGATTGGTGCAGGAGACATTTGTTTACCAAACATTTGCTTTTCCACCTTCCGATAAACTCTTTTCTCTCCTTTGAGGCCCCAGACGCCTACCCCTTCTCCTCTATTCAGAACAGCACACAAACACTGACCACCTGAGTGCTGGGGGCCTCGAATCCTTATGTAGCCCCCATATTTATGGAATTAAATTTTATTCTCTCCTGTTAATCTGCCTTATGTCAATTTAATTCTTCAACTAGCCAGAAGAAGCTAGGAAGACAAAGGAGAAAGTTTTCCTTCCTAACAACAACCTTTCTGGAAGAGATGGAATAAAATTTAAGTGAAAAAATGTTACAAAACTAGAGGAGAGTAATACAGAGGGATAAAACAGAAATAAATGGCATGTTTGAAAGCAACACAACACAGTAGAAGCTAACAGCCTCCTCAATTCTTATTGTAACTCAAAACATTTTAAATGATATAAAAATTCAAGTACTTTTATTTCAAGATAAGTATTTCTTTAAAATTATTGTAACATACTATATACTCAAAGATGAATGAGACAAGGTTCTAACTATTTCTCTGAGATTTTAAAAGTGATCACAAATTCAGTTTTAATGTAGGCATCCAATGCCTTACTATCCCCTCTGTAAAATACCTTAACTACAATCAATAAAATTCATTTTAATGCCTCAAATAAATGTGAGGTTTTTCTTTTAATCTTCCTTTATGTTGTATTCCTTCCATAACCATCAGTATTTGGATTCACAGGGAAAAAAATCAATTAAATGCAAATTCTTTATATGTAAAAAATAAGAAAGAATAGAAAGAAAAAAGAGCCTCTGTCTAATGAGGTTAAATCACGTAACTGAAGTCTACCTCTCCTGCTCCTGCTTCATTCGTATTCTCTCCTCTTCTGAAGTAAGGGTGTCCTGTATTTTTATTTTACCCGTTTTCTCAATCTTGTCATCTTTTCGATGTTTGCCAAACCTGTTGACAACAAAAAATTCTAACTTGTCAATATATACAAACTGAGTTCTCCTCTCGTGATAAAGACATATGTACCCAAGGAAATGTGAGCTCCTTCAAAATAAGGGCCAAAGCATCTCCTACAGTTCACTAGTTTTGCACAGTATTAATATATTTAACTGAATTACTTTATTCCCTTATACTTAAAACTTTCCAGGCAAAATCCTTTTGGAAAATGGCCTCAACACCCATTTTTCATTTACCAAAAGTAAATAAATAAACAACGACACAATAACAGAAACTTTGAGTTCATCCTTATTAAACCAATAATTAATCAACATGCAGAACTGAGAGCCAAACACGTTCGTTAGATGCTGGTGGATTGTAATCTTCACTGGAGTGGGCTTGTATTCGGACTGAGAAATGACAACCGACAGCCATTGGCTTTCTAACTTCTCCATGAACAACTATTCTTTATTTCCACAGTCAGGTATATACGAAACATCCATCATAGTTTAAAAACTCACAAGGCCATTTTTGCCAAGTTTCAAGTACAAAGAATAATTTACAGTGGTATACTTTTAGTTCATAAAATAGAAAGCTTTACTATTCCTAAATCTGATGGAAAGCAATTGTCAAAAATAGACTCTTTGACTCGGAAACTTATCTCTCATAAAAAACAAACACATGCACGATACAAAAACAGTTCACAAAAACTTCCACAGGTGGACATTGAACTTGAGACTAAGAAAACACTAACAGTACCTTCTGCATCAAAAATATCTCAGAAACCTCAGACTTGGTATCACACTTTTTTCCCACTGTTATTTTCTCCATAAAAGGCCATGTTGTCTAGAATGCATGTACTACATATCCTCAAATAATCTTGATCTATAGTGATTTGGTCACCAGATGTTTCAGAAAAGAAATACTTTACATACAGTTACTCAGCTAAACATTCATAAATACGTAATGTATGCCGAGTACTTCTATCTGAGGACAAAGTAGAAACTCGGCTTTTGGTGACAATTATATGACAGAGCAACAAAAGAGTAGGTTCAAAGTTGAAATGAAAGAGAAAAAATTACTTCAATTAATGGCTTGATTAGTAGCATAGGTCATTATTCTATCAACACAAATCTGATGTCAAATACTGGTCGGCATATGAAGTGTGCATGGGAATATCTCATCTGTTAAAGTGAAATAGGATCATGTCTGGAGAGGCACATGAGGAAGAAAAAGCATCCTTAAAGTATTCATAGCAAAATTTTAACTACTGAAATTTTTACTAGTAAAAGTTTAAATAGTGAAATTAAAACACTACCACCACCATTTCTTTAAAATTATGTATATTACTAACAGCATTCAAAACAGGCTGTAAAATTAACTTCTATAAAACAAATCTATCCTTAAATTTCAATGTTACATAGAAATTGAAAGATAATTTCAATTGACAAAAAGGAAAAAAAGGGAAAAAAGGAAATAATCCTCAAGAACTCAAGTCCAGCATCTGACCATTTCATACAAGGGATGAAATACATATAATATTTTTAAAACTACTAAACACAAAACATGAAAAATAAATATTTTCTCTTGCCTAATTTTTGTTATATTAATAATACTTAAATTTAAGCATAGTAATTGAGTTTATAGAATGAATTAAAAAATGAAAGAACAAACATGCAATATATTGGAAAAAATGGATATATCTCAGTAGAAGCCAACACCTAAAACATAATGTTTATCCATTTAACAAAAAATTATTGAGCATCTACAGAGCATTAAATATAAAAACTTTATTTTTAAAAAGAAGCTCAGGGGAGAGGACAGATTAACTTGACTGTCATCAGCTTGCAGACTGCACTTAAAGCCCATGTGAATTCCCATCCTAAACATTCTGGACCAATGAGCTGCCTGGAAATATAAAATGTATTCAATTCTCACTTTAAGAAAAGTATAAGTTCATGGCCCTGGCTGGTGTAGCTCAGTGGATTGAGCGAGGGCCTGTGAAGCAAAGGATCACGGTTTGATTCCCAGTCAGGGCACATGCCTGGGTTGCAGGCCAGTTCCCAGTGGGGGACACATGAGAGGCAACCACACATTGATATTTCTCTCCCTCTCTCCTTCCCTTCCTCTCTTTCTGAAAATAAATAAATAAAATATTTTTTAAAAAAGAAAAAAAAGTATAAGTTCAAATCTTAATACATGATATTTATTTATAATTAGGTACTCCTAAAATTAAAACATTTTAAGCATTTACTTTTTCAGTTCATAAATGTACTTCGAATGATACAGTGCTGCCAATACTGACTTATTTTGTTTTTAAAGACACTGTGTCAGTTCACATTCTGGACTACACACAGTCACCCCCTACATCACACTTGAGGAACATTAGCTACTGACACAAGATATGTTCTAATCTGTAGTAACAGTGCAGTTCAATCTTTTTTATTTAATTCTTGTTCAAGTACAGTTGTCTGTCTTATGTTCCGAGCCCTGCCCCCCAGTGCTCCCCACCCCCTTCCATTTCCACCCCCAATCTTAGTTATTGTCCATGTGTCCTTTATACTTGTTCATGTGAGTCCATCCCCTTTTCCCCAGTGATTCTCTCCCCTCTCCCCTCTGGACCCTGTCAGCACGTGCAGTTCAATTTTATCGGATGATTGTATATATCTGCCCTTCAAGTTAATAATAAAAGGAAAAAGTGAAAGTGATTTTTATATGTTTCAAAACAGTTTAGATATTTTCATCTCTCAACCTAACAATGAGTTTAATTAGCTATATTAAATCTTTTTTTAAATGGTCCTGGTCCTACTATTTTGTAAAGAAAGTTTTCATTTTAGATCTAAGTCTACCAATTTTCAGCTTTTTATCTTAAGTACACAAGATTAAAAAGAAAAAGAGAGGATAGAATCCTAACTCATATTTAAGAACCACATTTTTTTCATTGTATTGAAATTAAGGTATTAGATTCCTAGACTATTCCCTAATCTATCTGATTATTTATAAACTACCAAACTGTTACAGTATACTTTCCTTTTGTAAATTATAGATTGAATTATTGTATGAAAAAGTAAAGAAATCACAGATAAAATGTGGACTAGCATTGGAATATTTTCCTATTACTTGTTTAGTTAATAAATTATATGATTTCTTTAAGGTATACTATAAAATCATGGCTGTAATTTTTTGAAAAAATGAAGAACAGACTAAGTAAAAAAAACTATACCAACCATTCTAAAAAGAAAAAAGAAAAATTAAGTAGCTAAACCCTAATTCACTGTATTTCCCAATATGTTCTAGCATTCTTCTTAATTTATAGTTGCTTAACTCTTCCCCCAAAGTGGGGAGGGGCATGAAAAATTTCAGCTACACTACCCAAAAAGTTAGTTTCACAGCTAGAATCAGTAACCAACCTATGAAGACAATCATTTAATACCAGGTACCTAAAAACTTGGAAGGTATCAGTTACATTTATTTTCTCTTTTAAAAGCCACTGATGAATTTCAAATGGGTCACTTTCCAAGGAACAGCATAGCAGAAAAAATTCTGAACTAATGGTAGGTCTGGAAAGCAAATATGTCCTGGAGAATCAATTTTCTGAACTGCCTTCTGACTAACTCACAAGCGTTTGCATAGGAGACTGTCATCTGGCAGTTATGATGCTGAAATCGGAAGTGCCCACATACGCCCCACGACCTTTTAAAAAAGTAAGAGAAAAAACCCTGGCGGGGCTGGCTTAGTGGGTTGGAGCATCATCCCACAGACCAAAACGGTTAAGGTTCGATCCACGGTCAGGGCACGCTCTAGAGGCAACCGATTGATGTTTCTCCCTCACATCCATGTTTCTCTCTCCCGTCCTGTCTCCCTACTGCTCTCTCTAAGATCAGTAAAGCATGTCCTCGGGTAAGGGTTAAAAAAAATCCCTGCTCTCATGAAGCTTACATTGTAGGACAATGAGACCAAGAGTAAAAAGAGAGAAAGAGAGAAGACAAAGTAAAACAGAAAGCTTGAGAAAAAGTTGATGGGACTGCTGCATGGAAATAGGAGGGTCACTGAAAAATATGTCAAAAAGCCACCAAAGATTCATTCACAGAAAGTTCCAGATGAGCCATGTCTCATCAGAACACAATTGACTGTAGCATACCTTAACCACATGGCTTTCTTCATAGAGAATACAGCAATGTTTTATTCAGTCAAAGAAACCTCAAAGCCATTTGCTAAAGGGGTTGTACTGTGATATCTCACAAGTATGATCACTGCCATCCACCAGGCCAGCCGCACACATGGTTATAGCGAAGAATGAGGGGCAAACCACACTCGGGCACAGGGGGAAGCCAAAGCAAACACCATAGCAGCGAAGGCCTGTGACAAAACTCTAGTCTTTTTATACAGAAAGAACTGTCAGCAAAACTGAACTATGAATAAGAGTTGCATGCTAAACCATCATTTCGGTTTTTAGCAAACCTAATTCTTTCTGCAGTGTAAATGACATAGAAATGTTTTACTATATTTTATACTAACAAAAGAGGAGGTATTTAGAAAAAATATGCTGAATTAAAAAAATACAACTGGTTTTATAATGGAAGAGCTTTTTTAAATATCATAGTTAAAAACACAACATAGTAAAAAGAAAATCTTAAAAACCTGCTGCCATGTGTAAAAATAGATGAAAAGAATATCCAGAACCAATTATCTGATATACTTTGTGAACTAATATTTAAAATTAAGATTTTCTTCAATAAAAAAATAAAAACTCACTGAAATGTCACCAAGTCTGGTACTACCAAGCTCTTCATATGTAAGAAGAACTTTTCTACAATATTTGTCTTACTTTTTTTCCTGTGGAATTTTAAACTCATATTTTTATTGTATTTTGCCATTACTATTTAGTCCCCTAATGCCCACCTACCCCTTGAAATCACCACATTGTTGTCCACATCCATAAGCCCTTTTTCCTTTTTCCTTTCCTCAATTCCCCCACCTTAGCCATCATCCTTCTCTCTGTCCATGAGTCTTTCTCTATTTTGCTTGTTGGTTCAGTTTGTTCATTAGATTCCACATAAGGTATCATAGTCAAAATAGCCTGGTACTGGCATAAAAACAGATACATAGATGAATGGAACAGAATGGAGAGCCCAGAAATAAACCCACACCTTTATAGTCAATTAGTATTCAACAGAGGAAGCAAGCATATACAACGGGCTACAGATAGTTTATTCAATAAATGGTGTTGGGAAAATTGGACAGATATGTGCAGAAAAATGAAGCTAGATCACCTTCTTATACCATATACAAGAATAAATTCAAAATGGATTAAAGACTTAAATGTTAAGCTCGATACCATGAAAATCACAGAAGAAAACAGGTAGGAAAATCTCAGACACTGTTTTACTTTTTACCCTCAGACATGTAGGTTAAGTGATATTGCTTGGCTAAGGAAGGGAACTGAATGGGTCGAATGAGAATTCACTGTCAGCTACCGGAAGCCGTCTATCCTCCCCCAATGCCCAGCTCCTGCATCTGAGAAGCCAGCACAGTGAGGGAACTCCGAACCATACTGCTCTGAGTGGTATCCCTTCTTTCCTCATATTTGAACATCACATGATTCAATCATTTCCTTTCTCCGTGATTTTCTTTTACCTCTTTCTGGAACCTTCCAGTTGCTTCTGCTGCACACATGCGTGTGTACGGCTATTATGTTAACCCATCTTTGACTACTGTCTGCTGTGATAATGCTGTTGTTTGCCTTAAAGATCCTTGAGATACCAGCTGCCCAGTGAGCTGAGTTCAAGATCCTGCACAGCAAAATTGCATACTCTGTATTGTGTCCTGCCTGAGCCCCGACCCCTCTGCATGCCTTGGGAGCACACTGTTCACCCAAATCAAAGCAGTATCATGAGCCTTTAATGCCATCCCCTTTGATCTTCTGAGTCATATAGTTTTCATAAGTGGCTTCTGACCCAAGTTTCTCTAGAAAATCTTATTTAGTTGATTCTGGTACAGTCTTTTCTCCACATTCCTGGTATGAGCTTTCACTCCCCTCAACCAATCATTCTCATCTATCTCTAAGACAGTGATGAACTTATTTTTGTCTTAAATCCCTAAAAGGTAACTACTCTAAATTTTATGTAAAGAAAAAAATCTAGCCATGTATCTTTGTAGCTTGTTCTACTGCACTTATCTCCATGCACACTAAAGGTATATGCGTATGTTTCTAAAAATCAGAGTCTAGAGTAGAGGTTAGTCACTTTTGGCCAGTGTCTTTAACAGACAAGGAAATGAGGCCCAGGAGGCATAGAGGTGCCCAAAGTCACAAGAGCATTCAGGTCACTTCATGGCTAATGTAAGATACCTCAGTGGCTCTGAACTTGGATATTCCTAGAGAAAAGGAAATTCCCAGATCTGTTAAGTTCACTTTCTGTAAATCCTGAGACATACAACTGAGCATCTGTTGAATGCTCTTTTGATTATTTAATTATACTTCACTGGAACATACTGAATTCCTATTATGGACTTGATTTCACTGATCCCCACAAACAGTGAGTGTTATCATCCTCCTGTTTAGGGGCCACCTCAGTGAGCAGAGGGGAATTCAGTGATTTCACAGGTCAAATAGTGAGAAGTCACAAAGGCAGATTTCAGATCCAAGATTGTCTTTACCACACCCAGCCACCTCAGAACTTTTAAGGAACCAAAGATAGTCAGCTACTCTATTCCTTTTACTGAGAGCAGATAATTAAAACATCTTTGTTGACATAAAAGAAATAGATATTGCACTGCCTGCAACAATGAGGTCCAGGGGACATTGTTGCCAACTAGAGCTGTCTATAAAGTCCAGGGACCTGAACACGAGTGACCCTAACCACCAGAAAGAGTAGTAAATAGTAAATAATGCCCACAAACCCCTTCCCAGGCATCACCAATATTTTAAATGCAATGACAATCCAAAAGTCAAAACTGTCCTTTCTGAAATATGCAAGTTCTCCAAGGCAAGAACAGAAACATGTCAAACTGCCCAACCCAATTACAGAATAAAAGAGCAACAATTCACCACATGAATTTATCTTTCATAATGATGTGCTCGTGGTTTCTGGCCCTATTTTTTATGTGTGTGTGTTCCTCGGTCTCCATTTTACAAATGAGAAATAGAAAAAATCAGTCATATTCTCTAATATGTTCTTCCTATATCAAATCTTACATATTTTGGAAACATTTTACGAAACTGACACCAAGATAGCATGCTAATTTGCTCAGCAGTAGACTGTGGCAATGCTGAATGAATCAGGGAACAGCAGGCTGATTATGAAAAGCAGAAAGCTCCTATTCAGGCAAAGAAAAAAAAATCTTGGTAATCAACAATAATGAGGATGGAGCCTTGGAAAAAGGTACATGACAACTTGCTAGTACTTTTGCGAAACAGGATGCAGCTTTATGTTGATGTGGGGTTTAGCAGGGCTTCTCTTTAAAAGGAAATTCACAAACTTGAGGATCACTATTTGATTGTGTGCAGTTTTCATCAGTGCCAGTCTAATTAGATTTAATAAACAAATTTGTGTTGCCTGGCATCCAGGGAAAAAGAAGTGACTTTTTCTAAAGAAAAAATAGCTACTTAGCCAAACTAGAATAGTCTTTGGATGTACAACGCACGCTCAGTGAGCAACACGTCCTTCTCAGGACTCCCATTTGACGACCTGCTCAGAGCACTTGTACCTGTGCATCCCATGCCACTGAACTAAGGGTGTGCCGACACGCCTCGCAACCCTCCGTTGCAGGAGTCCTAAAAGGCCACAGAACAAAGGAATATCAAACAACAATTAAACCAAACCACACAGTATCAGTTTTGTCTTTACAAGAATCATGGTAAACTCCAAACATCTTAAAAACAGAACCAAACTAAACCAGACACATGCACGCACGCACAAATTGGGATCCAGGCATGACGACTTAAGAAAAAAAAAAAAAAAAACCCAAGCAAACACAGTCATCCTTCAAAACACAAGATAAATACCTAAATAATTCTAAAAATAACATTTATCATTTACACTTAGAGCCATTCAGGTAAAATGACAGAAAATGGGTGGTGGTATATCTTAATCATGATGTTCCAGGTTTTCAGGCATCAACCAGCTCACAGATACATGACATACTTTCTGTACAAACACATTCCCTCTTTGTGAAAGGGGTCAATTAGTAATTACTGCTCCATACAGGACTTTTATAAGGCTTGATAGACCTTGTTTTTTTCAAAGCATACCCACACAAATAATCAAACCACACTAATAAACCTCTGAAAGCCAAACATGCAAATGTAAGTAAATATGCAAATTATGTTTTTATTCCCCCTCTACACTGACTCTATAATAAATATTATATATAAAATTAAATACACACACATTTAAACACAGTAAAAACAATACATAACTGATTTGAATGTCTAATTTGGCATTGAAATCAGCCATGTCCACTTAAAATGAAGTTGAGAGTGCCTTTCACACTGCTTCTCTGGGGTCTTCCTTCACTACTATACTCCTAATTCTTGCTCTGTTCATTTTAATACATTATTGTTTCATAACACAATACTACAAATTGCAAATTACACTTGGCTCAAGGAATGATTACGACAAACATGATCACTGCTGCCTTTGCTCAAATAACTCTGATAATAATGAGAGATTGATTGAGCTCTAAGGAGTCCAAGTAATGAGAAGGGTCAATTTGAACATTTCTATTAAGCTTCTTTTGTTAAACCCAACACTCTGCCAGGTCAGAGGCAAATAATCATACCCTGCATCTGGTTACCATGGTTTTCCCTTTCCTAAAGCATCAGAACAATTTAGTAAGTGGTCCTGGCCCAAAGGCAGACCCTGTGAGAAATGCTAACAAGGCCTAAGTCAAAAAACACATCTATTTAAAAGGGCAGTTGAAAGGAAAAAAGTAAAAAGGTAGAACAATATTTTACTTCAGCTTCTTTCCTATTGGGACAAAGATTCAAGGGTATTTAGTAGTGAAGATTTCTGACAATTTCTGTTATAGTTGCCAATCTGATAATCATATTGGCCTCCTGGTTGTAAATGCTTATGAGGTAATAAAACACGTGCATAACTTATGGGTACCTTTTTTGAGTTACAAACAGTCACCCTCAATTAAATACACATTGAGACTCAAATCCAATGTTCTAACTACTGATAGAAGACCTACTTAGCAAGTATAGCTTAAATATGGTCTTATGCTTACATGTCTCCAAAGCAATGGAAGTGACAAAAACAGGCGGAATATAGTCATTGAAATGTGGGAAGGGAGGAAACAGACCTTTTGTAAAGCTCCTGGAAGCTCTGAAAGATTGAAACTTCCCCAAAGATCTCATTATCTGTAAAGTTAAGGTGTTAGTCAGCACTTTTGTCTGTAGATGACAGGAAACAGTTTCCTGTGGAATGTTCTCTACAGAGTAAATTAAGGTGCAGACTGCAGTGGTTTATGTTTCAGTTGCTTTGCATATTGGGCTCTGGGGGCAAACTGCCAAGAGTGTGAGGCCGCCCCTAATTCTTAGAGCTAAGAGCAGAGTCCTGAAGAGGCTGCAGGCGCCCCCAGCCTCCAGACCAAGCCCCTGTCTGTCTGAGCCTTCACAAAAAGCCGGGACTAAGTGTGTGGTTAAATTCAGTGTTCCTGCAACACACCTGGGTACTGGTAAGTCTGACACATGGAGAAGCTGATTCTGTGGCACTAGATACAGCAGTTGCTCTTTTCCAGAAAAGATTCTTTGTGCCTCTATGCTGCAGTTTTGCTCTACCCGGATGCACAGCTCTTTGTTAATACTTAGGACTCAACCAAGGTTAGAAAGCAGCTGGTGATGAGGATCTAAAATTCTGGGATGGTTTCAGGGATTGAGTGACACCAGGTCTAGAACAAGAAGACCTGTCTAGTGTCTAATCTCCAATCAGCACACCCCTCATGTGAAGGGGACATGAAACTTGACAAATGGCAAACCACCACTCTTCCTTATTTGACTAAATAGTTCAGCAAGCGCTCAAATATAGAACTTGGTGATGCATGCACTGGCCTGGAATTCCTCTCATCCCAATGCATTCCTTCTCCTAAGAACCGTCACGTCTGCACTGTGTGCTGTGTGGTCTGAAGCTCTACTGACTTCCTGGGAAAAGGTGGAGCTCTGGAAGAGTGGACGTGTTTGCCCAATAAGCTGTTCTGGAACTGGAGCCAATACCACTAGCATCACTCTACATTCTCAAGTCTCCCCAGTAACGGCTGCTTTTCCTTGGCTCAAGTTTGCAGCTGTCTGGCCCAAGCTAGTGTAGATAATCATGGTGTATTAGGAAACCTCACTTCATTGAGGAATATGTATATATTCCCAAGGACATAAATAACCCATATACATATCTATTTTTACCAAAGGCATACAGAATTTTTATTTATGAACTAATGCAGAAATAACTAATCTAAGCACAGAAAGCCCATGAGAAAAGAACTTAACAAATAACAAGCTGACAGATGTATACAGTACTTTAAATTTCAAAAAGCCTCCCATATACATTATTTCATTAAGTTCTTAAAATGAAATATGAAGAACATGGAAATGAAGAAACTGAGGCTGGCCAGTTAAATGTCAGAGGTGTGCAGCTGAGTTGAGAGGAGTGAGCTTCAAACTCTAAATCCTAAATTCTTTCTATGACAAAATACTGTTCTCCATCTCAGACTAAACTCAATTTCTTCACATGCCTCTTAGGTTCTTCATGTTACTTTACATGTTTCTTAAGTGTCTGCCCAAATGCATGGTGTGGTGTTCCTCCAGCAGAATAATAATGGAGATGTGAGGCTGATGGATGGACCTGAGGACATTCAGATACAAAACACTGAGCAATTCAAGCAACGTATCTGAAGATCAACAAAATTACATGACACACAGCAGTTGAGAGGGAAAGGGGTTTCTCAACCTTGGCGTCATTAAAAAGTTTGGGCCAGATAATCCTGTGCAGTGGGGAGAGAGTAGAGGGCTCCCTAGAACACCGTGGTATGTACAGGGGAGTAGCACCCCTCCCCATTCGTGACAAACGAGTAAGTCACAGCAGATTGCCAAAGGTTCCCTGTGGGGCAAAGCTCTGGTGGTGGAGCCCCACTGGGTTAAGATTTGAGATCAGTAAGTTAAATGTCCTATCATCCTTATTTGCAAAGAAGAAGAATTCAAAGGACAGTGGAAGGTACATTGGTCTTCACCCTCAAATGCTCCACTTATTATCTCCCAAACCCTGAAGAATCAAGTTCCCACTGAGGTGGTTAAAGTTGTATGCAGATAACCACTTAAGTCTTAGAAGACAAGATCTAGCTTGCTATAACCCAAGAATACATTTGGGGAATATAACCATAAGAACCAGTATATTAAAAAGGCACCAAAGTCAGTACAATCAACATTAGAACACTGATCAAGAACTTGCACTAAAAAATCAGAAGGACATTGGTTATTTGATGTGTAACAACTGGCACTCTTAAATATTAATAAAATGGTAGCTGTAACTGTTACAAAGATGAAATATAATGATGTTTTTAAACATGACGCACTCTACAGAAATCCTCACTCTAAAAAATTGGTACAATATTCTATCAAAAATAACTATACCCCCTCCTCCATTTCCAAATAGCCCCTCTAGGCTCCCTAAATTGGAAAGAGCATATATTGTATAGTATTGGTGGTCTAATCCCTGTCCTTTCAGTTAAGTCAAAATGGTCTGGCCAGTGGTGGTTGGTCTTAGCACAAGAGACTGTGGACAGCAGCACAGTGCTATGAAGCAGCTGCAGTTTCAGAAACCTGAGGCTGCCTGGCTCCAGAAACAGTGAGCTGGAGAGGCAGTTCCCTGGAGAAGGCGCTGCACAGCAGGTGCTCCTAGATGCCTATCCAATAGCCCACTCCTCTTCTTCCTTGGAAGTAGAACCTTGATTTGGTGGGGAGAGGAGATATGTCTAGCTGAGATGAAACTACTTTTTCCAGCCTTCTATGAAAACAGGAACAGAAGGCAGACACAGATTCCTGAGTCAAAATCCCAGCTTTGCCTCTAACTAGCAAGGTGATGTACAGACATGTGACTCAATGTACTTGGACACTAAAAAAAGATTTTATTTAAAAAAATATTTCATTTATTTATTTTTAGAGGGAGGGTAAGGGAGGGAGAAACAGAGCTAGAGAAACATTGATATGAGAAAGAACTATCAATCAGCTGCCTCTTGTATGCGCCCTGACCCGGGACCCTCCGGCAACCCAGGTATGTGCTCTTACTGGGAATCGAACCAGCGACCTTTTCCTTTGCAGAACAACTCAACCTCTTTGAGCCTCAATTCCTCTTTGATAAAATATAGCCACCATTACAAGTTTATTTTGAGAATTACACTGGGTATTGGCAATATAGGCATTGAATAAATATTATTATCATTTTTACTCTTAATTTCGAGTTCATAAAATTGATGATGGGACTTCGGGGAAAGATCCTTAAAACTGGGGCAGACTCCACTAGAAGTTGCCATTTCCCCTCCTGCTTAGACTTCTGACAAGATGGTTAGAGTTGTAACCATGAAGTAACAGTGTAACCATGAAGATAGAAATACCTGTGAAGACATGTTCACAGCAGCACTATTCACAACAGCCGAGCAGTGGAAGTAAACTATGTGTTCATTAGTGGATGAACAGATAAACTAAATATTGTGTGTGTGTGTATATATATACATATATATATACACATGTATACACATATATATACACACACACATACTTCTAAGGAAGAAGAGGAGTGGGCTATTGGATAGGCATCTAGGAGCACCTGCTGTGCAGTGCCTTCTCCAGGGAACTGCCTCTCCAGCTCACTGTTTCTGGAGCCAGGCAGCCTCAGGTTTCTGAAACTGCAGCTGCTTCATAGCACTGTGCTGCTGTCCACAGTCTCTTGTGCTGTCTAAGACCAACCACCACTGGCCAGACCATTTTGGCCTTAAAAAGACAGGAAATTCTGACACTTAGTAAAACATGGATGACCTTTGAGAACATTGTGCTAAGTGATATAAGCCAGTGACCGAAAAAAGATAATTACTGTATGATTCCATGAAGTATATAGAGCATTTACATTCACAGAGATGAAGGTAGAAGGGGGTAAAAACAAGGCACGGGGTTAGTGTTCATAGGACACAGCATTTCTATTTTGCAAAATGAAGAGAGTTCTGGAGATGGCCAGTGGTGAAGGCACAACAATGTGAATGTGCTTAGTGCCACTGAACTGAACACTTAAAAAGGGTTAAGGTGGTAAATGTTATGTTGTGTGTATTTTATCACAATTAAAAAAAATAAAGGCATACATATTACGTATGGCTGGATCACAAGGAGGTAGTGATGTGGGTGATGCTCTAGGGCCACCATACAAGCCAGTCTCCAGATTCCTTTTCAATCACAGAAGAGTAAACAAAGTCACCTTCAAACCACAGTTGCTTGGCTCTGTCACAAGTAAACAATTTCTCATAGATTAAATCATGGAGATAAAAAGGCAAGAATAAGTGTTTCCTTTTATATATTTGGATTTCCAAACAGAGAAAAGGAGACTATATTATTTGTGAGATATTTGTAAATGATCCCATTTCACATCAATACTTCACCAGTTCAGCCCTACAGTTTCCAGCAACTAACTTTCTTCTTAAGATGTCACCCTCAAAGTCAATCATGGGGGCAACAGGAGGCAAGGTGCAGCTAGCAACAGCCTTCCAGGGATATTAGAGCAGAACTAGTTGAGATAACTAAAAATAACCACCAATGTGAAGTCCCACCTATTCAGGCCAATGGTGCCATTCTAGCTGACAAAGACTTCCAGTATGAAGACAAGAAAACAACATTCTATGAGTCAGAAATGATTTTAATTTTCTCTCCACTATTTCTGATGCTATTTAGGGACTCTCTCAATTGGGGAGTAGCCATAGCTTCATACACTTTGTTTTATTTTGGCTGCCTATCAGCTGCATGCATACAGAAAAACAGAGGACACATCTAAAAGACTGAAAACAGAATAAAAATTGTGCTTTAGTGAATCAAATGACTTCCACCTCACAAGAAAAATACTCGTCAAAGGAGTTTAGCCAAACTAAATAGACAGGGGCTTTACTCTCAGAGTACATGCACTGAACTTTCACAGTAAAAATAATAAAACCCTTATGGATAAAAACCATATTTAAATATGGAACCTTTAAAAAAGAATTCCATGAAAACATACATATTTTATTTTTACATTTGTTTATTGAAGTTGGTATGGTAGATCTAAAAGCTTAGTAATTTAAAGTATATACAGTATCTGACTAAGACCAAACAATGTTACTATCTAGTAACATTCTCTACTTTATAAAAAATAATACTTTGTCTATACTATTTTATTATTGAAAATATAAAAGAAATCCAAATTGTGTCCCAGCATAAAATATATGTAATTCTACATTATCCTGGGAAATATATTCCCAGAAAAAAAAAACTAGTGGAAATGTTTTTGAATGCAACAATGGGCATGAAGTGCATAATACATAGCATAATTCATATTTAAAATGCATGTACAAGTCTCAATAAATTTAAGAAAACTACAAATATATCAAGTATCATCTCTGACCATAATGGTATAAACACTAGACAACAATCACAAGAAAAAAACTATAAAATACACAAACACATGGAAGCTAAATAATATGTTCTAAACAAATGAGTGAACAATGGTATCAATAAAGAAATCAAAAGATACCTTGAAACAAATGAAAAATGAGAGTACAACAACCCAAAATCTATGAGACACAGCAAAAGCGGTCCTAAGAGGGAAATGCATAGCATTACAAGCCAATCTCAAGAAATAAGAAAAATCTCAAATAAAGACTCTAACTTGACACTTAAAGAAACTTGAAAAAAAGCAACAAATAGAGTAGAAGGAATGAAATAATAATAAATATCAGAGCAGAAATAAACAAAGCAAGTCTAAAATAACAATACAAAACAAAAATCAATAAAACCTCGTTCTTTGAAGAGAGAAACAAGATCGACAAACTTTTTAACTAGACTCATCAAGATAAAAAGAAAGAGGACCCAAATAAATAAAGTCAGAAATGAAACAGAAGTAACAACTGACACCAAATAGATCCAAATGATTGTAAGAAAATATTATGACCAACTATATGCCAACAAACTGGACAACCTGGATGAAACAGGAAAATTCCTAGAAATGTGCAACCTTCCACAATGAATCAGGAAGAATTAGAGAATGTGAATAGACAAATTATACCTAGTAAAATTGAAGCAGTAATCAAAAAACTCCCCCCCAAAAAAGTCCTGAAATGGATGACTTCACAGGTGAATTTTACCAAACATTCAAAAAACAAACAAACATCTGTCCTTCTCAAACTATTCCAAATAATTCAACAGAAGACTCCCAGCTCATTTTACAAGGCCAGCATTACCTTAATTCAGAAACCAGATTAAAAACACTACAAAAAAAAGAGAAAATTATGGGCTAATATCCCTGGTGAACGTAATGCTAAAATCCTCAACAAAATATTACCAAAGTGCATACAGCAATACATGAACAAAGATCATACACCATGATCAAATGTGATTTACTCCATGGATGCAATGTTGATACAATATCCACAAATCAATAAATGTGATGCACCACATAAACAGACATAAGGGTAAAAACCATATGGTCATATATTAATAGAAACAGAAAAGGCACTTGATAAAAACCAGTACCCATTTATGATAGAGAATCTCAGAAAAGTGTTAATAAAGAGAGAATATACCCTAATATAATCAAGGCCGTATATGACAAACTGACAGCTAATATTATAATCAATGAACAAAAGCAACAAGTGTTCCTCCTAAGATCAGGCACAAAACAGGGAAGTCCACTTCCACCACTCTTATTCAATATAGTATTGGAAATCCTAGCCACAGTGATCAGACAAGAAGAAGAAATAAAAGGCATCCAAATTGGAGGGGAGGAAGTATTAAAACTGTCATTATTTGTAGATGACATAATACTGTATTTAGAGAGCCCTAAAGATTCCCCTAAAAAAACTACTAGAACTGATAAATTCAGTAAAGTAGCAGGACGCAAAATAAATATCTAGACAATAGTTGCACTTTTATACACTAATCATGAATTGTCAGAAAGAGAAACTAAGAAAACAATCCCATTCACGTTTGCTTCAAAAAGACTAAAATACCTAAGAATTTAATCAAGAATATAAAAGACCCATACTCAGAAAATTATAAGACATTGAATAAAGAAATTGAGATACATGCAAAGAAGTAGAAACACATACTGTGTTCATGGATAGGAAGAATCAGTATCATTAAGGTGTCCATACTGCCCAAAGCAATCTATAAATTCAACATATTTCCTATCAAGATGCCAATGGTATATTCCAAAGAACTAGAACAAATATTCAAAAGAAATTATATGGAACCACAAAAGACCCTAAATAGCCACACTAATCTTGAAACAGAAGAACAAAGTAGGAGGAATCACGATACCTGATATCAAACTATGGTACAAGATCATAGTAATCAAAACAACATGGTACGGGCATAAAAACAGACATATCAATCAATGAACAGAATGGAGAGCCCAGAAATACCCCAGAACCCACACCTTTGTAGTCAATTCACATTTGAAATAGGAGGCACAAACATACAATGGGGTAAAGAGAGTCTAATCAATATATGATGTTGGGAAAACTGGATAGATACATTCAAAATATGAGATTAGACCACCTTCTTAAACTACACACAAGAATAAACTCAAAATGAATTTAAGACTTAAATGTCTCAAAATCATAAAAATTTTAGAAGAAAACATAGGCAGTAAAAACCTCATACATTGCTCTTAGCAGTACTTTTTTTTTTTTAATGTATATCCTCAGGCAAGAGAAACGAAAGAATGAACAAATGGAACTACATTAAACCAAAAAGATTTTGCATGGCAAAGAAAACTATCAGCAAAATTAAAATATAATTTACTCCATGCTAGAACATATTTGCCAATGATAACATCTATTAAAAGCTTAATATCCAAAATTTATCGGAAACTTAAAAACTCAAAGGATCCAATTGAAAAATGGGCAAAGGACCCGAATAGACACTTCTCCAAAAAGGACATACAGATGGCCAACAGACATACAAAAAGACCTTCAACATCACTAATCATCAAAGAAAAGCAAATTAAAATCACAACAAGATACCACCTCAGAGCTATCAGAATGGCTATCAACAGTAAATCAACAAATAAGTGCTGGTGTGAATGTGGAGAAAGGAGAACCTTTTAGCACTGTTAGTGGGACTGCAGACTGGTGTAGCCACTGTGGAAAGCAGTATGGAGTCACCTCAAAAAATTAAAAATGGATCTGCCTTATGACCCAGTGATTCCACTTCTGGGATTATTTCCAAAGAAACCCAAAACACTACTTGAAAGAATATATGCAGCACCCCTAAGTTTATAGCAGCGTTACTTACAATAGCCAAGATATGGAAGCAGCCCAAGTGCCCATATGTAGCTGAGTGGATAAAAAAGCTGTGGTGCATTCACACAATGGAATACTACTCAGTCATAAAAAAAAAGAAGAAGTCTCACCTTTTGCTACAGCATGGGTGGAGCTGGGAGTATCATGCTAAGTGAAACAAGCCTCTCATAGAAAAACAAATACCATATGATTCCACTCACATGTGGAATCTAATGAACAAAATAAACAAATAAGCAAAACAGTGACAAAGTCATACATAGAGAGAGAGCAGGCTGATAGCACTCAGGAAGGGAGAGCTAAGTGGGTGAGGAGAGAACGTGGGGACGATGTAGGGACTGAACAAAAAAGAGGAAAAAGAAAAAACTCATGGATATGGACAACAATGTGGTGATTGCTGGTGTAGTGGGTGTAGAGGGAGGTGGAGGAGGTAATAGTGGGGTATATGGTGGTGGACACAGATTTGACTTGGGGTGGTGAGCACACAATGATGTGTAAACACGATGTGTTGTAGAATTGGGCACCTGAAACCTATATAATTTTGTTAACCAATGTCATCCTAATCCATTCAATTTAAAAATAAATAAAATGCATATAAAAATAAAAAGATTTTTAAAATTATGCACATAGGCAGAGCACAGCTAAGAGCCTTTTGGAAAGGGCCAGCAAACTAAAATCTTGGGCATGCCCAATATAATAATTTTAATAGACTATGCAAAGCATGAATAGCTTGGACATACCCAATACTTTATCCCCCCTTGGATATAACATAGAATATGCACAGTGTTGCCTAGAAAAACAAGAACATCTGCAAATCACAGTTTATACTTGATTTTTTTTAAGCCATGGGAATGGAAACACCCATGAACCTTGCAAAAATAGATCCTGGGAAAACATAGTCTGAAAATTAAGTATAGAGTGAGGATTCTGGACCATGTGTTATAATGGTTAAATGCTACAACATTTTTTGTTTGAAAAAAAAAAAAGGTTTTCAAAAAAGATAAATTTGATCCTGGCACTTTGATGAAACAAGCTAGTTGGCAGACCTAAGTACTCTCTTGTTTTATAAACATAAGCAAAAACAGAAAGTAGGCCCTGTCATAATTCAGCATGGCTGATGTCATCAGCGTGTACATCCACTCTGGTCAATCCCACAACTGTCACCACAGTAAACAAAAGAGACAGGGAAGATGCCATCTCTCAGCAGTGCAGCCAAAGAGTAGCACCACACCAGTAAAACTGTCACTGGATCTACCTTCCCTCCACGTGACACTTTGGTAATAAGTTACTTACACACTTAATTCTTCATACCCTAATTCCTACACTCTTTTGTGAAAACCTACAACAGGAATTAATGTCACTTAAATATCATTTCTATTACTTGAAAGTACAGAAATCTGACACAGGTTTCTGTATTTGTGTAGGGAGTGTTGGGGGGAAACGAGCTTTTCTTCTTCAAATAGGAATTAATATATGATGTCCTTAACTTGGACCAAGCATCAGCATCAGAGAATGTCAGACTGGGATCACACAGAAACACTGGAATATGTCACGTAACAAGGGGTAACCATTCAAAATTGGTCCGCTGACCTTCCCATGCAGCTGAGAATGTGAGTCCCTTTTGACCTGTTCCAGCAGGAACACTGCTGACCATACTCTTCTATATAATTAATAAAAAATCACACTCTAGCCTTGGCTTTAAAGACCATACTCCTGTAGTTTTCCTCCTCTCTCTACAGAAGCTTCTTCTCAATAATCAACAGTGCCTTCCCCACCCTGAGCTGGCCACGACATTTGAAATCCTCAGAACTCAGGGTTTGGCCTGCTCCTCTTCCCTGCACACACTTCCCAGATGTACCCCCCCCCCCCCCCCCGCCCCGCAAATACTGCCACATACCAGCTTTTTGGGCCAGCCCCTCCCATCCCTCTGTCAACAAGTCACCTGCCCTTGGGCAGATGGCAGACCAGTACAAGATTTAACATAACCCTATTTCCTCAAATATGACCCTCCTCCTTCGTTTTCTACCCTCTGTGTGACTATCTACCCCACCAATGAGGCCAAAATCGTGGGAATTACTTTTTACTGTTCCCTCCCTCTAGGTTTGTTTTTTTTGTTTTGTTTTGTTTTATCTGACCAAATAATCAACTCCCCCAGATTCCCCTTGAGAAACACAAGCAGCCTGTGCCCACAGCTGCCACCGCTGCTGGCTGTGATTTTCACAGCAGCTACCTCCCTGAATTTCTGGCCCTCACTCTTGTTCAGCTCTCTAGTTCATTCTGTATGCTTTTGTTGCAGAAAGCTTTCAATTTTCTAGAAAATGTAAATGTTACCAAGCCGTTCTCTTGAATGACTTCCACCTGTCCCTAAGATTAGGTCATGATGTCTTTCAAACAAGTCCAGGCTCCTCCCCCCTTCTCCCCTTCGCAAACTTAGAGGATTTCCACCATCTACCAGGGGTGTACAAATTTTTGGCATCTCTGGGCCACAAATTTAAATACACAAACACTAACAAAAACTGATGAGCAAAAAAAAAAAGGTTTTAAGTAGATTTATGATTGTGTTTTGAGCCTCATTCATAGCCATCCTGGGCTACATGCGGCCCATGGGCTGGACACCCCTGAAATTATTTCTAAACAATATTTTTCAAATCCTGTTTTCAGCCCATTAAAGATATAAATTTAATTTTTACATCTAGTATTTTTAAATGAATTACAGAATAATAATAGTCACTAACATTTACATCATGCATTCTTTGTACCAGGAGGGGTTCTCAGTGCTTTGTACATTATTAACTCACTGTAGCTCCAAAACACCCTGTGAAGCAGGTACCATTACTATTCACACTTTACAGGTGAGAAAAATAAAACACCAGATGTTTGTTAACTTGCCCAAAGACCAGGCTGATGAGTGTGTGGCTGAGATTTGGACATGGGCAATCTATCTTCAGAGCCCAGGTCCTTAACCTGCTGCCTCTCAGCAACACCCATCAGAGCGTGTCAGGGAGAGGAGGGGCAAGCGTTACCTCGTGCAATGTTTCAGTGACCTGTGGGGTTGCAAGATGGATCATGTCAAGAGTCGGAATCCCACTGGTGCAAAACTCTCCTTTCCCCAGAGTCTTCTTCAGATACAGAACTCAACAACTTTTAGATCTCAGTTTCCACATCAGCTTCTGGAGGAAGACTCATTCTCTGAGTCTGGGCAAAGCCCACTTGCTCTGCCTTACACAGTCCCTTTCTCAGCTCCTCTTTACTATGTTACCACTGAAGTCCTCTCTCCTAGCATGAGGCCTACCACATAGCAGGCCCCCAGTAAATATTTGTAGAAGGTGCAAATTAATGGTTTTACCTTACCATCACTCAGGAATCATATATGTTCTAAAACCGGACTTGAAAAAGTCCACCTGGTCATCATTAGAAACAATTCTTGCCAGATGAGTAGTAAAATCCTCAACTTACTTCATTGTGCAGGTGCTTCCTTGTGTAAGGCACACGGATGCACATACCTACGATGAGTATCTCTGAGTCACATAGCACGACACTGGACAGAGAGACAGAAGGGAGTGAGGTTGTTCCCTGAGGGGTAACTAAGGCCAGAAGCCCAACCCCACCCACAGCAGGTTGCTGGCCTTTCCCACCAGCTTTGGGATGGGGAATGCAGAAGAGGCTACACTTCACAAGCTGTACGTAGACTTCCCTGGCTCCTGATCTTCGCTCTCACCCATCAACTGGTACAGGAGCAGGCAGAGTTCATCTTTAAAGGCTACTAATCATTAAGTGCTGAAATATGATGGTCCATTAGGAGGTTTACTGGTCATTTATACTTACCTGACTGTTGGACAGAGCAAACTGAGGTTATTTCAGGGCAATTGCCATCACCCCAGTGTGTCTTGGACAACTTGGTGTGCAGCAGAGAGTGCCCTGTGTGGACGGTTAGCCTGCTTCCCCACGGTACCCTGAGCGACACCAGGAAGTGGCAGTCACTGTGCTCCAGGAAGAACACCCAAGGGAGACCTCCTTCCTGTGAGAGCCCCTATCACCAGCTAGTCTTAATGGTTGCTGCCCTACAACTGTTTCAGAACCAACCCACACTGAGATAACGTAAGTAGATACAATTTTCTCAATTAAAAAATGTTTCTAGCACCATATTCTAAAAGGAGTTAAAAGAGGAAAGAAATCTGAAATTCTAGGAATTCAAAAGTAAACTAAGTTGAGATATTTTCCTCATGACTAAAATCAATTATAAAAACAGAAATTAGATAAGTTATTTTCCTATAAGCAGCAATGGAAATTCACCCCAGCCGGGTTTGAGGTCCCAGACAGATGCAGGAGCAGAGGGGCAGGGGGAGCAACTCCGACTGACCAGGAAGGCTCCACAGGGCGGGGGCCCAAGGCGGCCTGGCCTCAGAGGCACCCACACGTTGGCAGGCTCACTGACCTGGGCAGCACTGACAGGGTGAGAGGGAGAGCAGACCTGCAACCTTCAGGCGATTAGTAGACAAGCACAGACTCTGAACACATCCCGAGGAAGAGTGGCCTCGCAATTATCTACATGGGAAAGATAAAAGAAACAGCAGTGGTGGAGCAGAGCTAAGGTGTAAGGAGGTGTGCAGAAGGGAAGGGAAGGGAAAGGAAGGGAGCTGTCAAGACAGAAGCAGTCAGGACTCATTAGCCATCTGAGAAAAGAGCAGGAGTGAAGCTAGACTGTTCTGTTTTAATCTCCACAGCATTACTGATATAGCAGAGGCAAGTTTCAGAGTCGGTTGTTTTGGGGAAGACACATGGCACTTGGTAGTTTTTAAATTAACAATGAAATTCCCGAGTCCTTATGAATCATTTGGGAAAAAAACAAAAAAAGAAGCCCAGACACAGAAGGCTACCGAAATCAAACAGGGCAGAACACAAATGAAGAGTCAGGTTCAAAAGACACTAACTTCCACATTTCCCAGCTAGCAACAGGGATCTGCATTTTTTCAGAGCACAGAGCACTGCTGCCTCATGAGCTTAGATTCGTAGGCACCTTGGCTCCCCCTCAGGTGTGGACGCAGAAGAACAGTAGTGAGAGAGGCCAGGAAGGCTCGGCTGTTTCAGCAGAGGCATGGGCACACATCTTAGGAGCGGATCCTTATTCTGAACCCAGAAGTGGGCTCAGTGTGGCTCCACCACGTGGCCGCGTGGGAGCCTGGTTATTAGTTTACCTCTCTGAACCTGTGTGTCTTCATCCATAAAATGGAATGAATGGCTAAAAGGGCACCTACATTGGGGTTATTACATAGATCACAGACTATATATATATAATATACATTATATATATTATATATGCTAAGATTATATATATCATTTATTATTCATTATGTGGGTAATCAAGAATTACAGTTTCAGCAGACTGTCCAGCATGCTGGACATATTCAGTGAACACTAGCCGCTAGCCACCAGCCATAGTATTGGTAGAAGTCACTACATGAGCAAAGACAAAATGACCAGTGATTACCCAACACAACCAGAAATGGGAACTGGAGTGATCATGGGGAACATTATAGGTCACCTTGAGGAGCAGAAATAAAGATACCTTAGTCCAGTAAGTAGGGATATTCTGCAGTTAGTTTGTGTCAGTTTAGTTCACTTCACAGTCTGTTTCTTTGTGTGGACAAAGAATATAAAATTATTCTTTTATTTGCTTTTTTAAAGAACTGGAATTGTTAAATAACCAAAGAGGGGAGAGAAATAATGAAATTTCTTCTTACAGAAGAAATGCATGTCATAACAAAATATTACAAATGTTATAGAAAAAGAAACTAAGGAGAAGTTGCCCCTGCTCCCAGGGAAGCCACGCCTAAGAATCAGGAGGACTTTTGGCTCCAGGGGGAGGCCAGGCCCCAGGTGCTCAGAAGTGTCCCCCAGGGCTGCTGGGGGTGCTCAGAGTACTGCCCATGGGTGAGGCAGTTTGCAAATGTCAGGCGTGGCCTTCAGAGAATGGTTGGGCCAGCTCCTGTCCCAGGCCTCAGCTGCTCTGAAAGCTTGTGAAGAGTAAAGTCAAGGTTCTGACTTCTTTAAGGGGAAGAATCTTACACCATCTCACGGAGGATGACATTTCGAGGCTTATAAAGACATAAACAGGGCAATTTAAACAAGTATTCCTGGCTTGACCTCAACTATACAGTTCCCAGCCTGAAGGTGGGAAACTGCCCAAAATGAATATAGTAGGAAAATCACTTTTTTTTTTTTTTGCAAATCTGCTGTAACAGAAAAATAATTAAGCCACTTACAGCTAAAAACAGCCAAGAAAACAGTACCTTCAACAACAAACCAAAGAACATGCTGTAAAGCTAAGGTGTACGACCAGGCCTGCTCTCCAGGAACTAACTGCCTCCTCCGTCACAGGGGGGTCTGGAAGTGACATGGTCTTTCAAAGATGAGAACAACACCCGCACGAGTTGTTCTGGTGTGACAGTGTGTAGAAACGGGTCACATACACACCACTCCTGACTCCAGAAATTTTATTTTTTATTCTTTTGTTCCACAAACACTTATCTTCGTGTGGACTTGGCTAGAAGGCGATCCTGAGACAGGGATTTGGAGCAGTGGTTTAATGGAAAGGCACGAGTGACAAAGCGTCCTCAGCCTATTACCACTGTGGGCCTGGAAAGCTAGCCCACAGGCCAGCTGTTGAGCAGGGGTAGCAGGTACCACAGGGTGTCTCAGCCTGGACTGTTACATTGCAGATTTGCAGTAGGTCTGGAGCAGGGCCTGCGATTCCTCATCTCTGACAGGCTCTAGGTGCTGCCATATCCCTGGTCTAACGACCACACTTTCAGGCCTCAGGGTACAGATTTATGCCCTAGTGTTATGTTTTTAAGGGCCACAGGGACTGAGTGCTTTTACACTGGCTTTCTTGGGTCACTGGTTGAGGGCTGCTGTGAAAAGGCGCTACTCCGGGTACTCCTGTGCACCCTGCACAGAGAAGCAGAGCCTCCTTCCAAGGCTCCAGAGAGGCCACAGGCACTGAGCTGAAACTGGCCACTGGAAGTCGGGGGTGTGCTGCAGGTTTAGACGATGACATCTGTTACATTCCTGAGCACTGATTATGTACCAGGCAGTCTGCTAGGGACATAACAAGGGAAAGAGGGTTAACAAACCTTGCCGCTCTCGACTTATTACCCCAAATCTGTGGGATATAGGCTATGTCCAGTGGTGATGAGTGCTGAGGAGGAAAAGAATGCCAAAAAGTAGAGCAGAAAGAATTCATGAAGTAGGAGGGGGCAAAGTCTGCAATATTGGATTGACCCCCTGAAAGGGTGACATTTGAGTAAAGATGTTAAAGGCACAAAAGAGACCCTGTGGTTATTTGAGAAAAGATGATTCTGGGTAGAGGGGTGAGCAGGGAGAAAGGCAGTAGTGGACTTGACATATTCAGAGGAGACGAGGCCAGAGGCCAGTGTAGCCGAAGTCCACAAAGGAAGCACCGAAGGAATGAGGTCAGAGAGGCCGGGGCAAGTCCTGTAGGGGCCAACAGGAGACTCCTACTCTGACTGAAGGGAGGAGGGAAGTGATGTGACTTGCAGCCGCTGTGCTAAGGGGCTGTGTGGAAGCAGGGACAGGAAGGATGAGGACTTCATCGCCAGACTGTTGGGGCAGCAGGCAGGACACTGAAAGTGCTGGCATTAGAGACATGTGCTGAAATCACATCAAACGGGCTTTGGCTTCTGAACATTAATAAGTTAAATGTGAGGTGTAAGAAAAAAATAGGAGTCAAGGATTACTCCAAGGTTTTGGACCAGACCAAGTGAAAACACAGCCGCCATTATCCGGGAAGAGGAAGGCTCAGAACAGACATTCTGGGCAAACTGTCCAGAACTGAGCTGGGCTATGTTATGTTCCAGAGCCTGCTCAACAGCTGAGTGAATATGTCTAGGAGATGGCTGGGCCCCCACCTCCAGAGCTCACAATGGACACCCAAGTGGGAGATTGGGAGCTGGGAGCCATCTGCACGTCGGCTGTATTCAGAGCTCTGCAGCTGCTTCTTAAGAACCTAAGAATTCTGTGTTACTGAAATGAGAAAAAGAGGAGGAGATTGAGGACTGAGTGCTGGAGCACTCCAACATCAGGGGAACAGAGCTTGATGCAGAACTGGCCAAGCGACATGGAAACAGCAGGCTGAATGAGAGGCGGGGACATGGCAAGAGCGATCTCAAAGGAAAGCAAGACAGACCCAGTGCCTCTGCAGTCCCAGGGGCAGAGTGAGAATGTAGAGGGGAGACTCTTCCATGAAAAGGCCATGGGTGACATTGGTGAGAGCAGGTTTTGTGGAGCCAAGGAGGATGAAAGCTTCACTGAAGGGAGTTTAAGAGAGAACAGAAAATGAAGACAACAGGTACTAATGTATCTGAAGGTTTGCTCTGAAGAGAGGAAGAGAAAATGAGGTAGCAACTGAAAGGGCAGGGAGGGGGAAACAGGCTTTTCTCTGAGGTAAAAGAAATAACAGCCTAGTGTAGGACAAAGAAAAAATGACCGAGTAGAGAAGGGTGTCACTGATGACGTGGGAAAGAGAAGAACCACCTGGGGAGAGGCAAAGCTCTGGGATAGGCAAAAAAGGATCAGAACAGCTTTGGGGGCTTGGCTTTAGCATAAAGTAGCAATTTTCAACAGGTATACCAAAAAAAATTTTAAAAACACGCAATACCTCACTATTTAATCAGAAGCACTGACTTCTTTTCCTTTAGGCTGTCAAATAAAAAAATGACAACAGCCACATAGCAACAGCAGTCTGGTGTGAATGAATCAACATTGTACCTATTTGTCGGATCAGTAAAAAAATGTATGGTTGGGTGTGCCACAGAGATTTGGTAGTTTATGTGTGCCATGAGATGAAAAAAATTGAAAATCACTGGCATAAAGCATGTGTGGCTCATCCACTCTAAGACAAAATGTTAAGTAGAAAGGTTAACAGGAGACATCATTATTTCACTATGATATGAAATTTAACCCAATTTTAGTCTTCCGTTTCTACATTGGCTACTATTAAACACAGGTTAAAAAAAAAACATACTACATTCCATTATGAAAAAGGTCACTTCCCCGGTGAATTATTTAAAAGGCTATAAGAATAAAACAATTACCTCCATGTAATAATTTGTGGCTTGATAAAAATACATTTAGAAATGACATGTACTTGATCCGTTATTTTTAATGTAAAAGATATAAAGACTCCAATGGTAACAAATTATAAAAAAACCTGAAGATGTAATATTTCCAATATATGTTGTGGTAAACGTCATTAGCTGAGCCTGTCTTCTAGTACATTTTCCAATGGTGTGATAGTATTTATTTACCCCGTGTTATTAGAAAGTGAATAGTCGCTAGCCTTCAATTTTCACATCACTTGCAGAAAAAGGATTCCATTTCCACCCAGTCTGGAATTGAAATTGACTTAGCATCTCAGAACTGTCAAAAACTTCTTTTACAAAAAGGTCTGCTTTACAGAGACTAAAAAGTAAGTGTCATCCTTGATGCCTGCATTCTACAGTCACGCTGCGGGTTTGTGGAAAAGAAATGTTAAAACCGTCAGGAAGGTCTTGGAAAGGCCTTGCTGTCACTCTCCGAGCCTCCTCTGGCTTCCTCTGCAGTCAGCATCAGGGCTGGAGATGTCAAAGGCTCTCTACTGAAAACTGCTAACAAGGAAAAGAAGAATACTCAAAGAATATGACATCAGCTACCCTAGCCCTGTCTTTCCTAGCAGGTCAGGCTGACACCCACTTTCCTGTGTTAAAAGGGGGAACCTCTGTCTCCATTCAAATTTTAAAAAAGCATCCAGTTAAGTCCTTGAGATTTACAAATTTGGAACTTATTCCAAGGAAATCTCCCAATATATGTACTTACAGAACAGTTTGCTTACTCTGTCCAGATGACAAACAGGAAAATAATTAAAATTATATAACATTGCTTTTTTCAATTCTCTCTCTTCCATGAGACAGTATTGCTCCTGTATCCTTTGGACGGGGCGGACTGTACATACTCAGTGTAACTGCATTCCCTAAATCCCAGCAGGCTGCACCATTTGCCATGTAATGTACCACCGTGAAACTGGTCATTTTAATCCACAAGGCCTGGGTATAAAAGAACCACAAGCCCTGATACTTCTGACATGAACAAATAAACCCTGTTCTGTGTCCACCCTTCCTACAATACAGGTGTGGGCTTCTGCTTAGTGGAGTTGGGGGCGTGAGTGGGACAGCATGCTGCTACCATGTCAGCAGAGTGAAGACCTTCTCACGGCTCACAACCCAGTTCCACAACACCCTTTCAATAAATGGCTCTCATTTTCACGATCGCATTTATTTTTAAGTGGAAAGCAACCCTAGAATTTTCAGAAAGTAGAGCTACTGAATACAATCTTTGTGGGAAGTCCTGGGGCCATGAGAAACAGGTCTTCTTGCAGGAAGAAAGCTTCATTCTAAAGGAAGGACCTGAGATCCACCTGGACCAGCACTGGGATCTGTGACTGGAACACCCAGCCAGACAGACTCTTTCCAGAAACACTCTATAAAAGAGGATGTGCCCTCATTCCCCGTGGTCTCAGCAAACCTCAGGACTACTACTAGCCAGAGTATCTCTATTTTTTTCCCACTGGACGAAATTACTGGTTAAGCCATCCCTGAGCAAGACACTTATTTCCCAAGCCCCTCATTTTCCCTCTAAATTCTGTAACCCATGAAGGCACTTTTCTTTGCCCAAGTTACTTTCAAAGTTCTCAAACTGGCCTACCTAGTCATCAACTAATAGGTGACTATCCAAATGGACATCTGCCTATGTCCCTTGCCACTGAGATACACAATGAAACCAAATTGGTACATTACATAATCTTGAAAGCATCGATTCCAACATCCAATTGGTATGTGCCGATGACTTCTGAATACGCCAGCAGCTAGGACCATGGTTTTCCACTGTGAAAAGGGGCTAATAAAAAAGGTAGGAAAAAACACTTCTCTGCCTTTTCAAGCAGTAATTTAAACCCCCAAGCTTGAAATCAAGATAAAAAAGTTCCAAATTGATTAATATGGAATTACTAAAACCATCAAAACTGCTGATGTCGTAAACAAAATTCATCAACAACCACTAAGAATTTATTAAAAGTAAATTTATTGTATTTTTTAAACGACTGTGCAACATGTGCTTCTCAAGCCATTTTTGAATCTGGTTTGTTGTTCATCTCTTCTCAGGCTTCAGTTTGGCAAGGCTGAATGAGAAACACGGCACAGACACAGTTAGTACGTACAGGCAAGGGAAGTGCAACAATCGTGTTTGTTACTCTCTCAACAGCCTAAAGGAGGTAATCCAACTACAACATTAAGTTTTAAAATCTGATCATGTTCATTGTGTTGCACAAACTATTATGTTCTAAAAAGGGAAAGAGCAGTACATCTGATTTCAACCAAACAAGGTTTCAAACTAAATTATCTATTTCCTCTTACAGACTGAATAAAACAATGCTGTAGAGAATAGGTCATCATTCTGACTGTAATTGGAAGATTCAATTTTAATAATGGCAATGCTGCAACATTACTTTGCTTTAGCTTCCAATGCGACAGGCTCTCAACTGCCACAGATGGACAATAGCACCAATAGAACTGAGATGAACACAGTACAGACAGGTCTAAGAATCTTCAGCCTTAGAGTGCGGACAATTCTAGGACACTCAAATGATAACAATTCTGATTTTTCAGAAAAATCAGTCTCAAATTGCACTCACACCAGGGCTGGAAATAGAAGAATAAGTAATTTTAAATGCTTAATGTTGTGTTAATTATTTCAAGTTGGACACAGAAACTAAGGCAGAAACATGTTGCTCAATAATGCTGTTGCTTTAATTTAAGAAGGAACACATTTACAACATTACACAGCAGATCTCTCTCCTTCTAAAGTACAAACTTCTTTCCTTGGTGAAAATTTCATACATTTGCAGAATTCTCAGAAACATTTACAGTACTACATTTGAGTAGCCAAGCATCTGAGATTCAAACATGTATGGTTCCCCATTTCAGCCCACCCCTGCTCTGCACACTGCACAAGGAACAGCTGCATTAACGAGGCGCATTCACAGGCTCAGTGAGCACACGCAGCTCTCTGAGGTACAAGTCACTTTAATTAAGGCAATGGGAGCTCCTTATGTGCAAAAGAACATGTTGTATGTACAAGGAGAAGTTCATACAAACGTGACACACTCTACGTCTGTTATTTAATTCCTTATAGATCTCAAACTCACAAGAGGGGAACTCTGAAGAATAGTGATTCATATGACACAACATTCTTCCCTAGAGCTGTTTATCAATAATTACATCATTTTTAAAGTGACCACCATTTCACGTGTGAAACAGAAAACAGTCACTCCTGTATACCAATGAATGAAAGTACCTGCTCAATGTGCCACAGCTTCCGCTGGTAGGGCTCTAAAAATATGGCTCACCTATGTGGCCCTCATTAAAGCTGGCCCCAAAATCACAGACACACTGTAGGGGTAGAAATAGAGTATGCGGTTTTGTTTTTTGGGTGGGTGATATGGGGGAAGAAGATCTTGCCAGTCTATCTTTGAAAGAAAACATATATATTACATTCTCAAGCAACTAAAGAGAAAAACCTCATATGCCCGGAAAATTAGACTCCTGATATCTAATGTCCCTTCCCCTAGCTGTTTTTTTTCTGTTATATTCACCGACAAGCAGAAATAAAATCACAATGCCACACACACACATTCATGGGTGCACATGCACACCCCTGCTCTGCAGTTCCGGCCAACGTTAGGCAAGTCATACTTGAATCTCCTTACAAACTATCCTAAGAAATGCATGTGCACACACACATTTTTACTAAGCTATTTAAAAGCAACCTTGCTAGGCCTTGGCTGGTGTAGCTCAGTGGATTGCATGTGGGGCTGCAAACTAAAGGGTCACGGTTTAATTCCCAGTCCGGGCACATGTCTGGGTTGCAGGCCAGGTCCCCAGCAGGGGGTGCGTGAGAGGGAACCACACACTGATGTTTCTCTCCGTCTCTCCTTCCCTTCCCCTCTGAAAATAAGTAAATAAAATCTTTTTAAAAATAAAAATAAAATAAAAGCAACCTTGCTAAGAAAACTGCATCCTATTTAAGAACAAAGAGAAAGGAATTTTAATTTTAATTTTAAATTTAAAATCTCCCTATACTCCCTATGTTATTAAAAAAATAACAGGATCAACCTAAGAGTTTATTAGTCTCAAATAATTAGATCCAGAAGGTATAAAAGATGTTAAAAAATGTTTTGAAAAACCTAACAACACATTAAGAATCTTCTTAAACACTAAGGAGAAGAAACACTAATGATATGAGGAAGTGATTGAAAGCCAACAGAAACTCGTTTTCAAGGAGCAATATTTGGTAAGCTTCGCCCACTTCCTGAAGGGATGAATGAGCACTGCTCTGCAGTCAGAAAGAAGGCGGCCATGATCAGGAGATCGACACCAGCTCCCACAACTCTGCACAGGCTTTCCATTCTGCACGTGGTGGTGAAGGGAGGTCGGGTCTGCCACCCCCAAATATGCCCATTTTTAGATATTATTTTAAGCTGGCTATTTTTAAAGAATGAAAGACTCAAGAAAAACCTTTAACCTTCCCCCTAACTGCCTGCTCCAGGAAGAGAGCTATCATCAGAGATAACTCTATTTCAATATGAACTAGTGTGACAGCCAGGGAGGAACCTTGCAAGGCCCATCTACTCAAAGTCCTCTCCGTGTCCCACTGTTAAAGATGGCAGGTTCCACGTCCTTAGGGAATCTCCATACATCATACATTTGGTCATTTTTCTCTTGTTAATCTGCCTCATGTTAATCTGATTATTTGTCCAGCTGGAAGAATTTAGAAGGGTAGGAGGAAGTTTATTTTTCCTCCTCCACAGTGGTGTGGTGCTCTCCTGGGAGAAAAAGCTGTTCCATGGAATTCTTGTACTTCCACGGGGCACGCCCACCCACCGCGGCTGCCTTGGAGCTGGTGGCCCAGCATCGGGGAGGTGAGGGCTGAGAGGAGCTGCCCCAGGACACAGCACCAGCACCAGGCCGGTACAACTAGCGCAAAGCACTTCAGAAGCAGAGATCATAGTAAAATGTAATAAAACAATTAGGAAGTGACAAATACTGAGTATTTTATAGAACATTTAACTTTTAGTAATGGTTGTGTTTAACAACTGGTTGGCAAAATCTCTAAAAACTGAACTGGGTTTCACAAACGAATGTGGGCTGACTCTAACAAACCATTTACACAGCATACACCCAGAAAAGTGTAGATGCCTCTGATTTTCTTAACAGCCATTCTTAATACTGGAAGAATATAAACTTAAGTTTTACAAAAAACCTTTAGCCCCTACACCTAAACATGAAAGTTGATTTACAAGAATATGCAGCCACTCAAAGTTATAAAAGGGTCCGCTTCTCTGTCATAAAGATGGTCACAGATATAGGCTACAGAATTTGGCCTAGAAAAAAACATCGTGTATTTCACAGAACTTGTAGCAAAAAAGGGGCTAGACTGTGTTGCACTCCGGGGTCCCTCTGAAACAGCACACATTTACTTTCCCACGGTGCCCTGCTCTCCCCTCCTCTGGCCCCAGAAGAAAACTCTACCACAAGGCTCCTCTTATTCTGGAGTTACAAGTTACAGAACAAATAATTTATAATTAAAATAATTTATAAACAAACTACAAGTTTATTCACAAGTTTGTCCACGAGAAGAACAGAGTGCCATATCTATCAGATAGATGTCAGCTGATGAGGGAAGCTAACAAGCTGGTATCTTTCAATAACACATAGCGGAAACCCTGGCAATGAGACAGGGCTCCAAGTGGGTCCAGTGAGTCAAAGGGGAGGCTTGCTCCCCTTCCACAATCTCTACTCTGGAAAATACAGTTGTACAAATTCCTCAAATTTGAATTGATAGGCAATAGCCTTATTTCTGTGTGTTACATAGGTGCCTGTTTATGAGCTGTCAGTTTGCATATACAAAATGGAAAGCCCCCTGGCTAATACAGAACCTGAAATAAAATTGTGATTAGAGCAATTTCACTCTCAGCATTCTTGGATGTGGAGATAATGAAAAACGATGATCTGAGTGAAAATGCATTCAGAAGGATCATTATAAAAACAAGAAAAACTCTAATGTAAAACTGTGAAAATCCCAATGTTCCGAAGCACTGGAGATGGAAACCCAATTGTATTTAAATTAAAGCTGGCACACTAATAGGCCAGGTTGTGTATTATCACCATCTATAGCTCATTTCTTCTGTGCACTTAATCAGACACCCACAGAACACATCTGTTGTGCTGTGTGGCCTGCAGGCTGGACCCTGAGTCCTCAACTTTGCAGGCTTGACAAATCTCTAACTCCTGACCTACTGAGGTCAACCTTGGTATCATCAATTTAAAAATTCTGTGAAAATAAAAACTCATTCACAGTGCCACTTCAAAAATGGTAAAAGGAAAGGTTTCATACTGTAGTATAACTACTTTGTGAAGAGCATGTTTTCAAATTTAAACCATCATCACAATATGTTTTGGGATATAATTTATGGAACAATCAATGAATCTTTCTGTTACACACTAACTACCTGAGTATTATAAGTCACCTGAATTTCTGGAAGAGTTGCAGTGCAACTTCTTAACAACTTGTCACTTTTATTGTGTGGCAATGATTTGTAAAGAATGATATGCTAAGTAATCCTGGAATATAATTTAGGGACACAAAAACTGCTGTCAGAAAACAGCTAGAGACTACATTTAATGAAATCTTTACAGACCTGCAGTAACATATGTTAAATTAATCAACATGGCTTAATTGAAGCTCTATTTGTAGCATTTTTAGTAGACTTGTTGTAATGAACCTTTAAATGCTACTGCTAAGTTGAACTACATTAAATTTAAATAATGAACCATTGTTCCCACTCTCAAAAGAACAAACACTGCTTTAACAGCCCTTTGTCTCTGGGGGCTGTCGCTCTTTGCCTGCCTAAAATGTAGGCTTGCCCTCCATCCTCTCAACAGCCCCGTCCATGGCTGGCACGATAAAGGTTTAAAAAATATAAAGGTTTTATATTCTTGAAAACCTCAAGAATTTAAAAATGAAGTAGCTACGTCTGGAAATTAGAAATGAATTTTGGTTGACCTCAAAGCTATTTTCAAATCTGTGCTTTCAGTATTTTTTATTAGCCTCATACAGGTGTTGAGGGATGATCTGGTTTTGGGTTGGTGAAGACTTACCTGAACATATCTCCCAGGCCCTTCAGCATTCCCTTCTTGGCTTTCATTTTATCTTTTTCTTTATCTCTATCTTTCTTCTTCTCTTTTCCAGATTTATCCTTTCTCCTATTAGTCTTATCTCCTTTGTCTTGGTTCCCGTTCATTTGCCTATCCAGAGAATGTGAAGGCTGGTCACTGGCTGTGGACACGGACTCTCGCCCTGATCTTGAGCTTTCTTCTGTGTCTTCTTCCACTTAGAAGGACAAAAGACACAAACAAACAAACAAACAAACAAAAAAACAGATAAAGAATACAGTGAACCAAAGGAACAAAACTAAGGAATCTAAAATATATGTGAGGATATTATTTCCTCAGTTTTCTACTGTTAGGTCCTGCCATTACATGGGCTGCAATGCTGTCTTTTACATGGAGTTAAAACCGACCCTGTCCTGTGGATGACTGCCACACACACGTGTTGCTGTGGGAACTAGCTGGCCCTCCTCATAGCACAGACTTCTGTTGAGGGTCCTGTTATTTGCAAAATGTAAAGAAAACAAGCCACTCCTCCCCAAGTGCTTCCTCTCCTCCTGGATGAGGGTGAAGTGGATCCACTCTGGCCCCTTGTTAATGTGTTAAACTATGCCATTCTCTAGTTAGCACACCAACGTTGGCACAGTTCCTTTCCTTCGGCTCCTAAACATGTCCACTTATGATTTCCGCACAGACAACTGCATCTGCACAGCCTCTGTAACTTTTCCTTATATTGCCATAAAGTAAGGCCAGTCTGCACAACGGAAGGCACAGAGAGGCAGATGGAGGCATGAAAATGTGTAACTCAATAACCTTATTGAATTACCTTAAAAAGTTCTACTTCGCAATAACAAGATTCCATCCTTTGAACAAAAACTTCATAAGCATACAGTCCAATGCCCAAACCATTTGCACTTGAAAGAATGACAACTAACTAGAGTGGGTTTCCACCTACTGAAAAAACTTTCAGAACTTCTATATTAAGTGGGAAGCAATAGATGTACATACTAACAGCTATTCTCATAAAATCTTTCCTGAGATTAATTGCCAAAGGTTTGGGGCTTCAAGTTATAACCTTGAAATCTGAGATTATTTTTTTCATCACCAAATACAGTACAAATCAGTATTAAGCTTCTTCTAATGGAGAACCAAATAGAACAGTTAGGCTTCTTCCCCATCTTTCACAAAGAACAGATCTCTAAATCAAGTTAATATATCTTCAAGTGAATTCAGTGTTGCCTCTCTGTAAACAAAGGGTACCTAAGTTAGCAATACACAATATCACGAATATAATTAGACATAGTAAAACAAATTCAATATCTTAGTGTTTGGCTACTAAACTGAGATTATGAAATGATGACATGACTATAGTCAAGTGATAGTTCTTTTTAAATGCCATCCATTTTCCATAACACTAAAACATAGGTGTATAATTCTTTTTGTTGACACATTTGGATAAAAACATGAGCCAACATGTTTTCCATCCCAGCAGGTCATGCCCAAGGTCCAGCAAACAGTAAAAACATCACAAAGTCCAAATCCAGGTGATACTCTGCAAGTCATTTAAACCAACTTCTTCCACTAAATGCTGAGGAAACAGGAAGATGTGGGGCCAGCACATGGCCAGTCTGGGCACCTTTCCATATTATACCCTTGTACCGTTGTCCTTGAGCAAAACCTTCACACATTTTTGGTCAACTCTGTTCATTATTGCTAGGTCCCACACTTCACACAGCATGTATTCCAGTAGTCTATCACCTAGTCATTACACAGTCTGCCCTGAAGATAATCACAGCAACAAGAAATACATTTCAAAAACCTGTCAATTCTGTGTGGTCACTGGAGGCTGTGACTTGTGGCTCACACTGATGAAATCACTCCAGAAGGTTCATCTCAGAAAAACTGACGCAAGTCTGCAGACCAGGTGGGTGGGGCTGGCCCCTGGGAGGCAGCGGGCTGTGCAGGTGGGGCCAACTGAAAGGGAAACTAGACTCAGAGCTGACTGTGGACTATAGCGGAGGTTGCACTCCCAGTCTCACACACGAGTCGGATGGAAAGTACACTAGAGACAAGCAGGCAGGCTGCACTGTTTCCTCTCTGGCCCCTCCCCCACAGGCAGTGCAGCAATGTGGGAGGCTCTGCCCAGGTGAATACCAAAGGCCCTGCCCCCTTATAACTTATCAGGTGTGCCAAGACAAAGAAATATGGCCCAAGTGAAAAAAAAAAACAGAGCAAAACTTCAGAAAGAGAACTAAGCGATGAGGAGATGGAGAATTCTCCAACCTATCTGATAGAAAATTTAAAGGCCAAAATGCTCACAGATCTGATGGAGCTTGGTCAAAAATGAAGAAAACAAATGCAAGATATCCAAGATGAAATAAAGCAAATATACAGGGAACCAATAGTGACTGGAAAGAAACCAGGACTTAAAGCAACAATTTGGAACAACAGAAAGAAAAAAAAAAAAACATCCAACAGGAACAGAATGAAGAAACAAAAATTCAAAAAAGTGGACAGTCTTACAAACCTCTGGGACAACCTGAAACATTCCAACATCCAAATTATAGAGGTGGCAGAAGGGAGAACAACAACAGCAAAAAACTGAAAACTTATTTGAACAAATAATGAAGGAAAACTTCCCCAATCTGGTAAAGGAAATAAACTCAGGAAGCCCAGAGAGTCCCAAAGAAGAACCTCTTTGGGCTCCTCTTGGACCCAGACAGGAACACACCAAGGCACATCATCATTAAGTTACCCAAGATTAGAGATAAAGAGAAAATCCTAAAAGAAGCAAGAGGAAAGGAGAGAATTACCTACAAAGAAGTGCCCATAAGGCTATCAGCTGATTTCTCAAAATAAACCTTATAGGCAAGAAGGGGCTGGAAAGTATTTAAAGTCATAAACGGCAAGGACCTACATCCAAGATTGCTCTCTCCAACAAAACTATCATTTAGATTGGAAGGGCAGAGAAAGTGCTTCCCAGATAATGTCAAGTTAAAGGAATTCATCATCACCAAGCCACTATTATTATATAAAATACTAAAGGGACTTATCTAAGAAAAAGATAAAAATATGAACAGTAAAATGACAACAAACTCACTACTATCAACAAATAACCCAAAAGAAAAGAAAAACAATGAAAACAAAAACTAAGCAGAACAGAAACAGAATCAGAGATAAGGACATCACATGGAGAAATTTCAGTGGGGGAGGGAGGGTGCATTGGGGGGAAGGTATAGGAAACAACAAGCATAATTAATAGGCATAAAATAGATGGGGAGAGATAAAAATGGTATAGGAAACAGAGGATTCAAAGAACTTATATGTACAACCCAGGGACAGGAACTAAGGCGGGGCAGGGGGTGGAATGCTGGAGGGTTGAGGGGACAGGGTGGAGGGGGATAAAGGGGAAAGTAAGTGGGAAAACTGTAATAGCATAATCGGTAAAATATACTTAAAAAAGAAAAAGCTAGGTCAAATGTGCAGTGGCTGTAGGATGGGCTGGCAACTGCACCCATGATCTCAGAAATGCTCACCTCCCTCTATGCCAAGTTATCTAGTTGCAGGCCACTCCCTCTTCCACATGTAAACAGGGATTGTGGTTTGTTAGAGGAAGCCAGTTACAAGTTTTAGATGGCCTTTGCTAGTGAAAATCCAAAGCCTTGCAAATAAATGCTGAGCTAAGGCTGTAATTTTCTGTGGTCACAATCAACCAGGGAAAGGATATCCTAGCATATTGCCCCAAGGGCTTGCTAATTATGTGAAGCCTTTTCAAATGACAGCCCCTCCAAGAGAATGTACATATAGCTTTGGTGGAGCTGTAGCACAGTGTAGCAACACCCATGACACACTGTGCCCTGATTGTCAAACACTGCCTCAACCCTTTGGGAAATAATTGTGGTCTCAACTTTGAGATAATTGACCAAATCACTATAAAACAATTCTCAAAAGTTCTCAGGAGCTAAAAACTTAGGTCAGTTGTAAACTCAAATAAAATAGATGGATGCTGGTGGATTTTCTAAAATTTCCAAACTGCAAAACTTCCATACCTCTTTCTACAAAGTGTCACGATTGCCCTTCTCATATGACTGTCTCCCATTCTCTAAGCTGCTGAATCAAGAAATGCTAGGCAAACCTCAGCTGCTCATAAATGGCTGTTTACATGAAAGATGACTGGCAAGCTTGGCTCAGGGCTTCATCCCACCACGCAAGCATTCATCCAGTCCTGGGTGCCACTGCTCCTCTGGCTTCGGAACAATGCCTAGTCTCCTCTAACCAAGCCTGAAACAACCAGCCAGACCCCGACTGCAGTAGCACCAGGAAGGCCCATGATACAGCTGACCCTTGAATAATGTGGGGTTGAGAGGTGCCACCTCCATTCAGTCAAAAATCCACATGTAACTTTTCACTCCCCCAACACTTAACTACCAAGAGCTTGCTGTTGACTGAGCCTTACTGATAACATAAGCAACCAATTAACACATATTTTGCATACTATATTCTTACAATAAAATAAACTAGAGGAAGGAAAATGTCATTAAGAAAATCATAAGAGAAAATATACTTACAGTACTGTACTCACTTACTGCAAAGTGTCTACGTGTAAGTGGACCTGTGCAATTGATGCCTGTGTTGTTCAAGGGTCCACCATACTTGGTATGGCTCTCATCAGTTCCTGTTGTATTTTGATGCTATTATTGTTAGTGCTGTATGTGTTGTTTAATAAATTGCACACCCCTTCAAATGTCTGAAACTATAAAGGAAAAAAGGAGCCCAGTACATGTAAATGACTTTGTCATCCACAGCAGCCGTCACCATAACTCATGAATGGCAGTGTCGGCAACTCTGCGAGTCCTCTGCCTGACAGTTGGCAGAGGTACAAGGGGCATATGCCTGCACTTGGCTTGGTAACAGAACAAAGGCAAAGCCTTCACAACTAACTATACACTGAAGCCACATTTGTTGCCAATTCTTTTCATATTCACAGTAATTTTCTGGTGTATGTAATACCACTTATTTTCTAAATTGGGTGAAACAGAAAATTAGTATTAAATCATTTATTCACTTTGGGTTTTGTAAACTCATTTTATAAAATAAAAATTTCTAGCTAGAATTCCTGCCCCAAGCAAGTAGACTATCTAAGATGATACTTGCGCATTTGAGGATTATTTATGCTTATTTTGAATTATTCTAATTTAGATAATACATTATCTAAAAGATAAAAGAACAGACATAAGATGTTCTTTTAAAGTATTACATTATACATGTTTCAAACTCTAAAATTATTTGATAGGGAAAAATAAGAATATCTTACTTTGCCCCATCCCTATGCAAGATTAATGTGGTTTAAAAAACTTAAATAAATTGGTTACAAATGCTTAATTTTAACATACATAATATCTCAAGGTCACTGATATCCTAGTCAGGTTATTTTTAAAGTTTTAAAACCAATCTCTGTACATTTAATACTAGCTTTATAATAAGGTACAACTCAATCTAATAAAATCATAAATTAATGAAATGAAAGACCATAGACATTAATTTTTCAAGTAATAAAAGTACTGGGAATATATTAGCAGCAAATGGCTTAATCTATTGTGTTCATACAGTAAATTACAGTGCGAGAACTAATTGTAAACCTACATTTAGATAATTTACTATTGTAAATGATATATACTTTTTACTTTCTCTGTAATTTTGCTCATCTTTACAGATTAGTCACTGTCCTTGTGCAGATAGCCTGCACAATGGAAGATGATTATCTCTTTCCGAAAAGAAATTTCTATTTTTGCCAAACATTTACACCTATTTTAACCAACTACGCAGTAAACTATCAGTTATTTTCTCATGTGATTGCATATGCAGACAAATACTCTCAAGTTTCTCTTTTTAAAGAAGGTATAATTAAAGCTGCTTATTTCTCTTTAATTTGGCACAGTCATTCTACAATTAAGACATACCTAATTACCATGTTTTCAACAAATGCAAATAAAGTTCAATTAAAATTCTAGTCCAAGTTACAAATTACTCTACTTAGTTCTGTAAGGTATTTGTTAGGACTGAGTCACCAATAAGTTTGGAAAAAATTGGGTACTTGTACGTTAATGACTATGGGGAAAATGACTTTAGATTTCAACTGAAACTCAAAGTTCTGTACCTTATGTCAGAAATAAATATTTCTATCAAATCATCACAGACATTTTATTGTCAAAAGTTGACTCTAAGCTCCACGTTCATTGGTCTTTTTTCCCCACTGAGAAGCATGCTACTGTTGATCCCTGCTGCGTGCTTATCCAAACCCATTTTCTCTCTTCCTCCTTCCCAATGAAACTGATTGTGTTCAGAATGCAGCTAGCTCCAAGGGGCAAATCCATTATTAAATGTATATGAACCTACAGGTGCCTACCATGTTGATTTATTAGTCCAATGTTATTAGTCCCAGAACCACCCCATTAACCTGAATGGACATATCCCACACTTAGGAGAATGGCTCACACCCCTCTGCTGGTTAGGAACAAGAAGGCATAGTAAGTAAAACACTCAGAGCCCTGCAATTACCTCTGGATTGAGGACAGTGCAGGCAAAGGGGCTGAAAAATGCTGGGTCTTCGATAACAACGCTAAGGAATCAATAATGCCTGAAACTGCCAGACTAATTATAGAATTCAGTTATATAAGACTATTTCTTAATGGTTTGAAGTGATCTGAGTTGACTTTTCTATTAAATACAGCTAAAAGTGCCCTAATGAGTACATTATATAAATCAAACTTTAGAGTGATTGTGAAATATGTAAACTGCTATTTCTCAGAAGTGTAAGATTTAATAGTGATTGTCACATTAGAGAGCTCTGATAATTTTATTATAATTAACGGATTCGTTCAGACTTGTCACTAGAGTTGAATGAATTGTTAAACGTGTATAAACAGAGGAATATGAAAGAAAACTGGTAGGACTGGTACTTCCTCTTCCCCACTGAACAAAGTCTCACCTCTGTGGGCACAGACCAAAGAAGAGTCGTTAGGTATTTGTTGAGTGAATAACAGAGTGACTGAACAAAGAGCTAACCATGTGACAAGCTGTCCTTTACTGCTTCCTATTTAGATAGAATTACCCCTGGTATTAGAAATACGTAATGATAGAAACAAATATTCCTCAGTAAATAAAAGAATTGAAAAGAATAAGTTATTCCTCAGTAAAAAAAAGAATTAAACATGATAACTGCACACATGATGACTCAGTCTTCAGAATCCATCTCTATAAACGAAACATGAAATAAGTAAGTTAAGACAAGACATTAGTAAGGGAAGACTTCAGAAGACTCAGCAAATCCATTCACTGCTGTCAATGGCTACCGATGAACGTGAAGTAAAAGGCAATATAATAAAACAAGTGAGGACTGGACTTCCAGGCAATGAATGAAAAGTCCTGTGTACAATTTGGGAACTGTGGGGACATAGATATTATTTTTATTTCTTATTTTAATTGAGTATTTGACTTTGGAAAAGGAAAAAAGATGTAGGAAATGAACAGCTAGAGATACCGATGGTGTCGAATAACAGGATCTGATTTTCTGGACTCTGGCTTTTAACATTAGAGTGATAAGCTCTTGGCAAGGGAAAAACTTAGCTGTTTTAGTGCACTTTAAAAAAAGAACCCACACATACAAAGCAGGAGTGAAGTATGAAGAATCAAGAAGGTCTCATATTAAAATGTGCAGTGGGAATAATAACTTAAGAACCAAGAGTATGGACAGGAAAGGAGAAAAGATGTGAAAGAATCAGGTAACATTTATCAGTGGCATCATACAAAAGGTTTCAGGAGTTGGAGGAAAGTTCAGAAAGATGATTCCTAAGATAGTCTATTCTAAAAGCATGTTTATTTCATTAAAAAAAGTAAAACCTGTCAGTTTATGTTGGAGTTGGAGTGTGTGGGAAGACAAAAGCAGTTAAGATCACTCTCCCAAATAATCTAACACTGATTACCAAAAACCATTCTTCACTTCTACTCTACATTCGAACCTTCTCTATAACGTTCCCTCTAAATGAAGCAGGCAAAATGCTTGTGAAGAGACTGGAACAAAGTCATCTCCACTATTCCACCCACCCAAGTGGAAAGAGAATGCTGCAGCCGACGTGCAGTGGGAGTCATAGCCTCGATTTTCTGAGCCCTTGCACATTTCTTTTCAGCATCCTACTGATTTTTATATTCAGTGATGGTCCGCACTGGATACTGTTTCCAGTCCATGGAGTCAATGTAAATTGAAGCTAAGGCTTTCCATTCAACACCCAGAATGGACTGGTTACGTAAGATGGAAATATTCATAATACCCCTGCTGTTGAAACTGCCACTAAGATTTCATTTTAATCGGAGTGAGCTTGGTGGTGAGTATATATTTTAACAATACACAAAAAAACAGGCCACTGGTATGACTTTTTAAGTGGAAAACAAAACAAGAATAACAAAAATTTGCAAATGTGATGAAAAAACAGCGAATGGTTAGCAATACCCTACTTTGATCACTTACTGAAAACTGGAAAAGACTACCTCCCTGAGGCCGGTGTTCTTCAGTCCCATGCCACACCGTCCATACTGAGGGACACACAACACTTCCTTGATGTTCAAAAAATTCGTTATACTAGTAAGTCTCAGAAACATTCTACATAATAAGTTATGGCTTTAGAAAGTCAAGGGAAAACCAGGTTATTCAGAAAAAAAGTTTCTTGAAGAAGGAAGACCATGTAATGTACACCGGACCCGGCAGTAAGGAGACACCCCTCACGGAGCTGCCCAAGTTGGCACGGGAGCTGTGAGCCTGGGAAGGTGACTATGGAGCTTCCTCAGCAAGTCTGCAGACAGTATGGCCAGTCAGCAGATCCTAGCAATAACCTCAGATATTCAATAATGAGAACTGGGCTAGACTGGACAGAAGGAGTGGGATTAGGAGATTTCCTGAGGAAAAATTAAGAAAGCTTGGTAAGGGAGTGATTACACAGGGAGAGGAAGTTCCTGAGCATAGAAATGCTAATGTGAAAAACCACAACATCATCATCCGCCTTTGTGTGTGGGTTGCTAAGTGTGTAAATGCAGTTCCTTCCTTTCCTCTGGCACTGCCAAGCATCGTCACTCACCTGCATCACTGCACTACTATCACATAACTCATCTTGCCCCCACCCGTCCTTGATAACCGTTCTCGATCTCATGGCCCCAACAGTCATATTCGTTTACTGGAAATTCTCCAAACGCTCTTTAGGGTCCTTAGTGAAGAATACAAATAACTGAAACTACCGCTGTCAGTGATCTGTCCGCTGCCTACAGCAGGGGTGTCAGACTCATTTTCACTGGGGGCCCCATCATCCTCGAAGTTGCCTTCAACGGGCCGAATGTAATTTTAGGGCTGTATAAATGTAACTACTCCTTAACTATTAAGCAAGAGCTCGGGGCTGTCAAGGGGTAGAAACAAGGCCCCAGGCTGGACTAAACAAGGTGGAGGGCTGGATTCAGCCCTCAGGCCTTGTGTTTGTCACCTGTGGCCTATATCTTAAATCCAATTCCCACTATGCCTTCACCTGCTTCCATACACATCAACCAAACAGAACTACAGCAGCCAGAGATGATCCCATTGCACACATCCCCGTACTTCATGCTCCCCATGCACCCTGCTGAAGATCACTCATCTCAGCCAATACGGCTCTCCTCTCCGCGAGGCCTTCCCCCCTTACCTGCCTCTCCACTTCATTCCAGAGGCTAAGTAGGCACAGAGCTCTTTGGTGCCATGGTAACCTGTGCACTACAATGGCCCTTAACTAAACCACTTCTCAGTGTCCCTTCACCCACTGGGTTGAACCACCCCAGCCTAAACATCACACTGTAGGCGCCACACTCATTCAAACACACTTAAATAGTTGAAAGTGGTTTTAATGTAATGGGTTTTCCCATTTGGAAGTTTAATATTCTAGAAAAATCACAGGACTGAGAATTAGATGGTATGCATTCTATAATTCAGCTTCTAAGTAAGATCTTGGTCAATTATTTAAATTCTTTTTTTTCTTCTCAAGAAAATGGTTAAAATGAGAAGTCTTTAATTCAAACACTTCACATGTGACTTTTGTCCTTTTTGGCTTCAGCAAAAAGAATGTAATCTACATACTGCATTCAGAAGCTCCCTAAAATTAATCAAACCTCCTTTTCTTAAACTAACTGCAGGTGATATTGAAGTATACAAATTGGCATAAAAAGATAAAATAGGTTACTCTTATTTCTAGCATTTCAGAAAAAAATGTTTTATAGATTAATATCCAATTATCCATTAGAACAGCAACCAAATAGAAAATCTTTTACAAAGTTCTTTGACTTTAATTCCCATGTCCTGAGTTCTTTCACATATTTGCTGTAATCAAAGGGTTCTGCTTAAAGTAAAATTAGACTTAGCTTGCATTATTTTTGCTCAAAACATAGTGATGAAAGTGTGCAGAAGTGTGCAGAATGCCAAGTAGAAAATCTGAGATAAAAATGCAATAGGTATTTTGAAACTAATAAAGAAACAATGATTCCCCTGGAATAAATTTATGTTGGTAAATCAGCTCTCATATTAGCTGATATACTAACATAAATTTAGTTTCTTGAAATCTCATACTGCTAACCTATGTATATTGTAGAGCAATGCTTTTTTCTTAAGACTTAAAAAGTACCATAACAAAGTACTTCTGTCTTTATATTTTCATGTCCTACAGGTTTTTACATTTAAAATTCTAAACTACACATATCTTAAAATTAATAGGCACAAGTAAAAGGATAGCATTTGGTTTTGCTGTTTCTCCTCCATGACCCCCCAAAAAGCTGTTACTAAATTGATAGTAAGGCTTACAATTTGGCAACTTTTAATTGAGGAAAAAAATGAAATTATATATTTTTCAAAAAGAAAACAAAGAAATGTTACTGTATGCATTTTCTCAGCAGCAACAGAAACTGACTCATGAGGCGGGGGGGAGAGGTTGTAGAAGCCACTTGCTGAGAGCCAGGCAGTGCATGTAATTTGCATATAAGAGGGAGCAGATTGTAGATGCCCTGACCTGTCAAACACAGGTAGGACCTTGGAGATAATGGGTCCCAGAGTACAGAGCTCCATCTTGAGCCAGACAGACACACAACATGGAGAGGCCAGATGGATTAAATGAAAGACAAAAACGCTGGCTTCTGCTGTCTCCATGGGAAGAACATAAGTGTTGCCAAGATGACAGCCATCAGATACCACATGGGCCCGGCCCAGTCCCTGGCCCCCAGTGTGTGCTGGTGTCAGGGCTTCAACATTGATGAGAAGAGGCAAGCCCACTTAGAGCCAAGAAATGGAGCCACTGGGGAGGGGCTCAACCCCAAGTGACAAGAGCAATCAAGGTGTTGGTGCCAAAGATGAAACGGGCTCAGTGAGGGAAGAAAACAGCAAAGTCTGTCCACACCCCCAGCCTGCGCTCTCTCCTTATGCAGCTTTTCAACAATGGCCCCTCTCCATCCCAGAATTTTTAAGGAGTACTAACTGCATCCTTAACAAAATGTGCTGTATGATGGAAAAAAATGTTCAGCATGTTGGTCCCCTTTTCAAAGCCACATTCAGTCGTGACCCAGCATTTTAATTTCAGCAGGCGGCCGCAGCTGAGGCACACCACAGACAAGAAAGCCCAGCTTCCCCAGGCCCAGGAGCACAGACAACAGCAGGACACACAGAGAGGGCTGGTGCTGGAAGGTGAGGAGGCAGAAGCACGACCAGCAATGGGAATGCAGACTCAGGGAAGGGGCAATGACAGCAAGTGTGCCCTGAGGATCCATGAGCCAGACTCAAAAGGACAGTGTTGAGATAACTAAAGGAAGAGCTGGCTGGGTGGACTGCTTTGTCATGACTGGGGCCAGAAAAGACCTTTCTGCTTCTAGTCATATGCAAAGGTGACATTCCACTGACCACCAGAGTGACACAAGCCTTGACAGATTATATAGATATATTTTATATATAGTATTTATGTGACAGATTATATATATTATATATTATACATATAATATATATATAATATGTATTATATAATATATATAATACATATTATAATATATATTATATATATTATATATATATTTTGGAAAAACAAAAAGTTTGCTGAGGGAGTAAGGTCTAGGACACGTAGGTGCAGTATGGGATATGAAAAGGACAGTGGGGTCACAACTACCCCATTTGCTACAACTGTCTCTCCCTCTCTCTCCGGCACACACTTACTGATACAACACATAGTCACTGAATCTTATGATTCGCCAACTCCTGTGCTGGCTTTGCAGGAGTGACAGAGGCTTGATGAGTTTTCCTCTCTGGAGTTTACAGAGGTGAGAGAGGAAGCAGGCAGGACTTAGGAAGGTAACTGCAACGTCACAGAGAATCATGGAATATGAAAACTAGAAGGGACCTCAGAAACCATCAAAACCATAGCCTTGCAAACTGTTTATGAGTAACAGCAAACTACCTTTTATTAAAATTAAAATTTGCAAAGAACCACAATGTATTTAAAGTGATTAAAACCCCCACAACCGCCAAGTCCAGAAGCAGTGACATCCGGGGCAGGGTGGCCAGGAGTCTCCTCAGCGTCCCACCTGCTCAGCCTCCCACTTGTTTCTGACTCCCTCTGCCACTGAGCACCACTCCCGACCAGACGTCACTGCACACGATGTGAAAATCACTGAGCTAGTTGTCCAAATCTTTACTTTTACACATGAGGAAATTAAAGCTCAAGGATGTTAAGTGGTTTGACCAAAATTCCAACTGGTTAGAAAAATGTGGACTAGGATGCAAGTCATCTCAACTCCAGGTTAGTGTTTGCTGCACTTTATTAATTAAATTTCAACAATTCACACTGCAAATATTTGAAATGTATGACAGTTGCCTTTCATTTATCATCTGAAGTTCAGCAAACTGGTCTGAAAAAGAAATGAAATCAGCACTTTGGGAAACTCAGTACTTTGTACTTGTAAGTGCTCAAGTCACAAGGGTCACTGCCAGCTCCTGTCCAGAATTTTACTTATGGCTTACAAACTGTGATTAGTCTATCCACTTGTTTGTTTTGTCTTGATGATAGCTGGATGAATAAGTTTTAATATAATATTCTTAAACTTGTTATTTCCAATTTAAAAAAGAAACTAAGCTCACCGAGGGACAAAGTGAGATGTCCATGTTGGCGGGAAGTTGCGGAGGCTGTCCCTCTAGAATTAAGCACATGCCCCAGGTTGATAAGGATTCCATCCCGTTGCATTTGAAATGAGTAACATAATTGGAAAAAAAACCTCTGCATTTTATAAGGGGATTTAAATAACATTTTAACAAGAACAGGTTCAAAAGCATCATAAATTGCAGATGCTTAAAAAGTAAATAGCAAGGGGCCAAGCTCATCTCTTACTAAATATATACCCAGGACAGACCCAGGCAACGTCCACAGGTCACAGGGTTCCTTCCAGGAAGGGCTGCGCGAGTCATACCTGCAAGGTTGGCAAGGGACCCTGGGCACAGCAAGAGACAGTGCAAGAAGGTTCAAGATATGACTCAGGATCTTGGAGACTAGGCTTGGCAGCAAAAGTAGGAAATATGCTCTTCATCTGGCAAGAATGGGCTGCGTATATTTGAAATCACTGGCTGGGTGAAGTGAAAAAACTGTCCAGATTTAGACAGAGAACTGGGAAGGGAGGAGGGGCAGCGATCTTCCCTCTGAGCGTTGCTGTGCCTATTACACTATGGCAGCCATATTCGTCCTCCCAAACACACACGCAACAGGCTAAATTATAGAATTTTGCTTAAAACTTCCTCAGAAGTGACTTTTATTTGAAACTCTTCTTCCTCACCACAATTATTCTTATGTATGAGAGAAATGGTCCAATCAAAAGTTACGCAAGTACTTTACAACCCACTTCAATTACCTCTGGTCTCCACTTTAACTTCTAGCTGTGGTGTCTCTGACTTTGCTTACAATGGTTAGAGAGAGTCACATTTGAATTTAAAAAACTAAAATGTTAATTAGTACTCATGAACAATATTAGCTAATCAACAGTTTTTACTATAACCACTCCTAAGCTCTTTCTCTTCTAAGTAAACAGACTAGTACAGTTTTTTTCCCCTTATTTTTCACTGAATGGTTATATTTATACTATAAATGTCTAAAAAATTATTCTCTGAAGTATAAATCTGTACATATTTATAAATGTTAATTTTTTTCTCAATATACTATGGAAAATGCATTGCTCATTCATATTAACCTTTGACTTTTAATTATCTTGGCTTAACATATTTTGAAATTTGGAAATATATGCACACAAATGTATCATGCTAGCTCAGTTCAAGGAAAGCAAGAGTAATCTATAAAATCAAAACAAAAATACGTTTTCAAAATCACAGACCATTACATGTAGCCATGGGAGACATCACATTAACTATATAGTAGTGGTTTTCAAACATTTCAGTCTCAGAATACCTTTATGCTCCTAATAATTATTAAGAACTCAAAATAAAAATATTATGTGGATTATATCTATCAATATAACTACTTAAACTGAGTTAAAACCCTGAGTTAAAACTGATGTTTAAAAACATTAATTACTTTATAAAAATAAATTTCATGTTCACAGAAATTATATTTTGACAATAATACTTGTGTTTTCCAAAAATAATTAGTGAAAATAATGGCACTATTTTATATTTTAGCAAATCTCTTTAAAACTTGGCAAAAAAAATAGATTCTCCTATCTGCCTGGCGTTCAGTCTATTGCAGTGGCGCAAGATGCTGCCTCTAGAAAACTCCAGTGTGTATTTGTGAGAGAAGGAGAATCAAAAGAGAAATTATTACTATTATGAAAATAGTTTAAAGGGTACTGGGAAGTCCCAGGGTTCCCTGAAGTACACTTTAAAACTGATGCTTTATACACCTGTATGTAACTGCTTTTCTTTCCAACATTATAAACGTACATGTCTCCATGCCTTCATCGTCATCGTCTGCTGTGGGTCTATCGTAAGACTTGTCGATGGCAGCTCGGAAGCTCTCGTTGCAGCCCCTTCCTCTGATTATCCGTGGCCGTGGGCGATGGAAAGGGATATCTCCATTCAAAGTCACCTCAGCAACTGCTGTCTGCAGACTTTCTAAGGAGCTTGACTTCTTCAGACCCAGGGAAGGTCCCACATCTCTGCTGGGGGAGCCTTGGAGGTTTACAAAAACAAAATGCTTGTTAAAATCAGTGGTGAAATTTATATTATTGAACATTTAAAAATGCTGAAAAAATTAGGGCCATAAATAGATGAAAAGGTGTAAAAGTGAAGTAATAGTAACTACTTTCTATTTTTCCCAAATATATTTAAATTTTGTCTATTTTCTTTATTTTAATGAGGAAAAACTTTAAGCTTTGAGTTATAAGTTTCCACTCCTAGCCCAACAGACAAAGTTTTTGTCAAATTATTTGTTCCATGTTATGTAAATAATCTAAAAGAAACAGAATAACATAGAAACTCACTTGCAGAGCAGAAATAATAAGAAGGGTAAGGTAAGCAATAAAGAGTAAGGTTTTGACAGTTCAAAATTACTTTTAACAGATGTTAAACTTTCATATCCATAAGCATTATCAAGTCTCTTCCTCATTAGAGCATGGGCTCACAAAGTAAAGAGAACACAAAAGACTGAATGTCATCAGTACCATTAGGGCACCCTGACACCAGGTAGAAACCTAATTCTGGGCAATATTAACATTCTATAGAAAGAGTGATAGAAGATTTGCACAGAAACAAATTACTACATCAAGGCTCTCTCTAAAGAGATATAAAGAAAGAGAGACTAAAGAGCTGACTTAAACTTCCAGGCCTGGGAATAATAACTGCTTGAGAAACAAGTAATAAATACAAGGAAGAAGACTTAATCATTACCAAAAAAATTTCCGTAAGATGGCAGGGAAGAGTTCAGGGAATTAAAAATTTGGCTCCATTTCTTGAGGATTTGGGCAGAAAGGCCTAAGATAATACCAATAGCATACTAGGTTTTAGACGGCAATCAAAACAGATTTCTTTGCCTAGGTGAGACAGTGTCATCCATCACTGCCTGACCTGGGGCTTGAAAGCAGACAAATTTAGCCTCTACTACTACCTGGGCAATCTAAGTTATGGAACTAGTTCTTTATGTATACTGTTTAAAAGACATGTCCAAAAATGTGGCAGGGTAGGAGACACTAGACAATTTGTCTGTGCTTGAGATCATCAGCCCATACACTGGTCTATAACTATGGAGGGACCATGTGTGCTATCACTTACAGACACATGGTTATGGCATGGGCTTTCTATAGTGCAGAGTATGAACCAAAATAAAAATGAAGTGAGACAGTCAAAACAATCACCTTTTAAGATTCATTCAGATTGCATCTTTCACCTAATGTTCACAATGAGGTAGCAGTTTTAGGTTAGAAAGAATATGTTAAAAATGTAATACAGGCAGAAAGACAGATGATTCCAATGAAGAAATAATATTCCATAAATTATTGTGCATGGCAAGCCCTGGCTGGTGTAGCTCAGTGGATTGAGTGCAGGCCTGCGAACCACACGATCGCGGTTTGATTCCCAGTCAGGGCACATGCCTGGGTTGCAGGCCAGTTCCCAGCAGGGGACTCATGAGAGGCAACCATACATTGAGATTTCTCTCCTTCTCTCCTTCCCTTCCCCTCTAAAGAAAAATAAATAATATCTTTAAAAAATTATTGTGCATGGCAGAAAGAGATGGTTCATTTAACTTTCTCAATTCAGGTTTGCACATATATGGATTATGTTATGACAAAAATGCACATAAACTCTTTTTTTCCAAGACCAATATTACTTTTTCTCTTGACAGCAATATTAACTTTTGAAAGTTCATGTTCTAAATATCCATAAAAGTCATGTCACAGGAAGGAAAATAGATTTCATTCTAAGTAACTGAACAAAAAATAAGAAATTGGGAAACCAAAGGGAGTAGGAAAAAAACATTTCTAGGCAGGGGCATCTACCTTTACATGTCCTAGCACTAGCATTGGGAAGATCTCTTTCTGAATGAATCATACCTATCAATTTTGATAAGTTGCCAGCTGCATTTAGGTTCTTTAACCGTTTACAAGGCAAGTATTTGATAACTTCTTGGATTCATAAAGGACATTAGTATGTATACTGGGGTGAGCAAAGGTAGTTTTACAGTTGTCATGCAGGTTATGATTATTGCAATAGCTTTATTAACTCAACAAGAATAAATTGTTTCATGTATTCATGACTGTAAACCTATTTTTGCTTACCCCTGTATATGTATAGTATATTTATTCTGGCTGTCTGTCTTATCTATCTGTGATTAATATTTCATGTTTCTAGTAAAGATTATCATAAAACATGAACTAGGTATATTAAGTTTTTGTTTATGAAAAGTTAGCTGAAATTTGACTTTATGTATTTATTCAGAGCACTAAAAATTTTTGGAATGAATTTCAGAACTGTTATGTGTATTTATTAAAGTGAATCTATATATATTTACACATACAAATATGTATATGTATATGTAAGTATAGATGTGCACATAAATACATATATTTATTAAAACACATAAAGGCAGGCAAATCTGGGAAGAAAAACAATGAAAGTATGACTAAACAAGCAATAGATATTTTATAAGTGTAATTTACTGCACAATAACATTTTGGCAAAATGCTGATAATTATGAATGGTGGGTACTAGGTATATGAGAGATCAATGGACTACTGTCTCTACAGATATATATGGTTAAAAATTTCCATAATAAAATGTTACTAAAAAAAGACAACATCAAAATGGAGACAACTGTACTTGAGCAGCAATAAAAAAAGAAAAAGAAAAAAAGACAATATTTACAATTTGTGAATCTATAACAGGGATCAGCAAACCTTGGGCCAAATCTGGAAAACGCTTTTCTTTTTTTAAAATTTTTTTTAAAGATTTTATTTATTTATCTTAGAGGGGAAGGGAAGGAGAGGGAGAGACAGAGAGAGAGAGAGAGAGAGAGAGAAATATCAATGTATGGTTGCCTCTCATTCATCCCCTGATGGGAACCAGGAACTGGCCTGCAACCCAGGCATGTGCCCTGACTGGGAATCGAACCGGGATCATGTGGTTCGCAGGCCCGCGCTCAATCCACTGAGCTACACCAGCCAGGGCCTGGAAAATGTTTTCAAACACAGCCATGAAGAGTGTTTACACATATTCTATGGCTGCTTTCCAACTACATCAGGATTAAGTAATTGCTACAGAGACTGTGTGGTTTCTGAAGTCAGGTCAATATTCATCAAAGAAACTTGAACGAAGGTTTGTTAAGTAGTAAGATTCCTGAATGAGAGCTACTAAGGTCCCTAACATTAACAATTCAGTATTTACTAACAAGAAAGACTGAAATTTTGTTCCTCTATTAAAGTATGCACAAAGAAATTAGTTGTACTTACACAGATACAAAAATCAGTATCTTTTAATTTTGAAGATAAAGATCTTTATGTAAATCTTTTTGGTCATTAGGATACCTTATTTTTTTGTTTTTACATTCAAGGATTAAACTGTTAAAAACCCAATTCTCTTCTTATTCCTGTTCTTTTCTTTCAGAAAGTAAATTTATCTCCAAATACCACAAAAGAGCCCTAGCCAGGAATTAAATGAAAACCATAATCATACTATTTTCCCTAGGTATAGTTTTCTATTCCTACTCCTCCTGCTGGAAAAAAAGAAAAAGGAAAAAGACAGTAGAGGATATGTCTTTTACAAGGAAAAAGGCAAATGGAATTCAATTTTTTTTTTGAAAGGCTTATGGCTAGACAGACAATCTATGCTAAAATGCCCTATGAATATGACAAAAACCATTGCATTAAAGTGTTAAATCATGATAATCTAAATGATTAAAATGAAAATAACTGAAAGCCCTGGCTGGTGTAGCTCAGTGGATTGAGCGCAGGCCTGTGAACCACATGTTCATGGTTCGATTCCCAGTCAGGGCACATGCCTGGGTTGCAGGCCAGTTCCCAGCAGGGGACTCATAAGAGGCAACCATACATTGATATTTCTCTCTTTCTCTCCTTCCCTTCCCCTCTAAAGATAAATAAGTAAAATCTTTAAAAAAATTTTTTAAAAACGAAAATAACTGAAAATTTGGCATCTATGAAATAAAATTTTGTCCCAATTTTTCCAATGTACTTTGGTAGAATAGATTGCACATAGTGCAAAAAAATTGCTCTTTTATTTTGAGGATGTTAAAACACCATAAACATATGATCCAATTAGATTATAAAATCTAGTGAACAAAATAAACTGACAAAACAGAAACAGAGGCATGGACACATGGAAGAGACTGACAGCTGTGAGAGGGAAGGGAGGAGGGAGAACTGGATGAAGGAAGGTGAAGGATTTGACCCACAGACACGGACAACAGCGTGGTGACAGCCAGAGGGAGGGGCAGGGCTGCCTGGATGCAGGCAAAGCAGAAGGGAATGGGTGCACCTGTCATAATGTCAACAATAAAAACAAAGTAAAAACAAAAATTTCCCTTCCCACCATGAGTTATTTAAATGTTTTCACTTAAATCTGAATATCATTATTTTTTCAGTTAAAAATGATAGCCGTTAAAATCTGCATAACATTATTTTTTTAACTACAACGAACTGTTCTTTTCTTTCTAGCAATAGTGACTTGGTTAAATTAAGTGTTTTCCTTACTTTACCTAATAAGTATAGTATATAAATTCATGTTCTTTAAACTCAGCAGTTCAGTTTGGTTTTTATGAATATCAACTTGGACGAAAGTTACTTTCTTAAAAGAACTGAACGCTAATAACTCCAAAAGCCAGTAACTAATTTATCAAAACTATCAAAACATATTTTTCTTTAGCACTGTTTCAAAATTTCAGTGAGTTTTATGTTTGATAAGAAAAATAACTGTTTAATAAGGGCTAAGGCTACAGTTAATTGCCTTGCACTACCGTTAATTCTATGATGTGCCGAATGCAATTTTTATGATCTATCTTTTACTCTGCAGAGTGTGAAACTCCAACCATGTTTCACAATAATCTTTACATATATGTGTGAGATGCACGTTCTTCAAGTGTGATGAAACCAATTACTACTACAGGTTAAAAAGGTGGATTGAAGCTAATTAGTGGTAAGTAGTATAACTACTACATCATACTGCACCTAGAATAATTAAAACAGTATTCCAAACTTATAATAATAAGTCATAGTCAATTGTACAAAGCACAGTACTTTAACTACACATAAAAACTCTCCTTTTTTGATTCTTTTCATAAAATAAGAAGAAAAAAATGCTATAATGCAAAACCCAGTTCAATCTGATCCACTGTTTCTGTGGAATCATTTAGGCAGCATTTTAGAAGCCAGCCCTAAACAGTTCATGAAAGGAAACAAACAAACAAAACAAAACCTTTTGAACAGGTTCACAAAGCGAAGATAAAGAGCTATAGGTATTATATAGTCTAATTTCAATGTCAGGTAACTATGAGCTAATTCTTGCATTAGAAAAAGAAACAGGTTTTCTGAGTGACTAATGATAGCAATTACTGGACATTTTCCTTTAGTGAAAAGTATTGGCAACTGTGCTATTATTACCCTTCAAATCAAAGTCACCACTTTGAGAAGCTGCTTTGGGTATTAACCTAGGAATCAAAGAAATAACTTAAAAACAAGAGTCTACCCAAGAGATCATGTTTTCAGGGTTTTGATTTTTCTTAGATTGTGACAAAACATTCCTGTACAGATAAAGAAAATCTAGATTGTTTAAGCATTTTCGAATCACTGAATTATATTTCCATTTAGATCTACTACACTGATAAATGTCTTCTAACAGAAAATTTTCTCTCCTCATACAATTTGATTTCCTACAATAAAACCTCCATGCAAGACTAGAATATTTATGTGTACATGCAATATGATTGGCAGCTCTGTAATTATGATAAGCTCCTTGGACCACAGTTTCTATGGCAACAGTCTAACGGTCCATCCTTACCTGCTTTCTGGTCATCCACTGTACTGAGTTTAGTCTCGTCAGCTACTGTTGAAAGGTAAATGTATAGTGGTTAGCCCAGTTAGTCCCACTGCCCAACATGCTTCAACAATTCCGAGATCTTTCAGGTTATGTGATAATTCTCAGGTAATATTTCATGCAAATATTATAAAACCTCAAGCAAATATTTATAATCAAAAGGAGAGGGTAAGCAGTGTCTCCATGCAATACGCCAGTTGTTTCATTTCACAGACATGTATGTTATTTATATGTTAGCATATCATAATTAGCCAAGGCAATGCATCACCAAATATTCCTTTTCTGCACACATGTGATAAATTAATATTTTTAGTCTTGAAATACAAACAGCCACCAGGGAACAGCATAAATACGTTATAGTTGATTAACAAAGGCTTTAAAAATCATTCAGTCGATAGCTATGATTAGTTATTTTACTTTTTTTGTCTATCTGTTCTTTTGGTGGATTTAGATTCAAAAAGAAACATGACCTGATTGGTGTTTGATTGAACAACTAGATGATTCTCCTGCTCTCATTTGCTTCAGATGCTTTCTGCAACAAATATCCTCTCAAATTATTTCTTCAACTAAATGCCTTAATTATCAAGGCATAAGAGTTTCTATTAAATAAACCTTTAAAAATAGCAATAAAAGAAAAATATATAGTAACCAAATTCTAGACATGGATTGAGATAATGATTCTTCTCCAAATTTTTTTCTTTTAGTTCAAAATGCCACAACCAAACAAATATGATATCAATGAAACTGGTTTTAAACAGCCAGTGTTAAAAAATTTCATTGTTCAAATAAAGATGCATGAATATAACATGATATACATGTTTGTTTCCTTTCTCATCAGAAAGCATATATATTAACATATTGCACATTTATAAACATGCCACTTATAAGAAATATGGTTATCTCAAACTCAAAGAAAAATATCTTTGCCAAATCACCACATTTCACACTTATTTTCTCTACTGTTCAAAGTACAGAGACGTGTGTTCAGGACCATCGATTTTAATCTGAAAGCATCTATTCAGATAAAGATTCATGGAGATTGTACTCACTACCTAAATCCATGCTTTTTGATTTTCGTGTTTTAACGAAATCCAATTGACTGGCATCTGAAAATTGCTTTGTGCGTTTTTCTGACATACTCTGGCGTCCAAATCCTTCTCGTTGAAAAGCAAGAACTGGATCAACATCTGGACTCAAAGAGCTGGTATGGAAAAAAAAGATAAACATAAAAATAGTTACTAAAAATAGCAGACATCCAATTTAGAGAAGTTCATATAACTCTGTGTATGAATGTGTATATAGGTATATTCCTCAGAAATATTTAAACTACATAACAGAAATATAATTCATTTAAAAAAAACTGTGGCTGTACAGGAAGTGATTAAAAATACAACACTCATTTACACTTAGTAATTCTTTCTGCATAGGAGCTCTCTCCTCCTGTTTCTCTCTGATAGTGTCCTCACTCTGTTTGACAACACAGAATTATTTCTAAATGATTATCAATAATTAGCCTTGTATCTTTCAAACACTGGAATGACTGGAAGTTTGAGGAAACCTCTCATATGCTGATATAAATATTGTCAGTGAACAAGTGACTATAATAAATTGAAAATGAAGAGAAGTTTTAGAAAGGATACATTCTCATCTTATATATCCTTTATCTTATATTTCAGAAAAGAAAAAACATACACCTTTATGGCACGTAGTTTCGTGAGGATGTAGTTTTTTCTAATACTTAGCTGAGAAGATCAACTCAACAAATCTGCATTACAACCTATTCTGATTAAAGCATTATGCTGGGTCAAAGTCAAAATGGTAAGAAAAGACCTCTGATCTCTACGAGTTCCTAAGAATAATATCAAAGCAGAAGTCTATAGCAGACGCTGTAGGTGCACAGATGGAAGAGTAACAGTGTTTGAGGAAGTCAGGGACAGCACGGCTCCGACCAGTCGGGCTGTGATGTGGGCACACCAACACAGTGACTGCAGTACATGGCACATCATTAATAAAGGACACAGTCTGAAGTGTTTTCCAAGGATGTTTTCGAAGCAGCCAAGGATGACACACAATCACTCCTATTTGTATAAACCTATAAACACTTTGAAATGCATATCAGGTGTTCTGTGCACAGTGCATACAATGAAAATCATTTTTCTTTGTAGTGGGTGCACTGAGAAATAAATGGCTCTCCTGTATCAGCACTGTGCCACATTACCTATCTGGCCATGCAGGAGAATGTCCCTTCCCAGCTAACTACCTACTGGAATGGAACAACCTACTAGAGGGAACACTTCTGCTCTGTCAGCTGGGTCTATGGCAGGCTTCCTTACACTCTGATGGAAGCAAGCTTCTCAAACCCTTTATGAAAATTACCCTCCATATTGGTTGGGTAGAGAACAGTGATCTACTTTGGATATGTTTCAGAAATTTAGCTGCAATTTACTGACCATAAAGTAACTGGCTCTTACAGAGTAGCTAAACCAAAAATGGTGAGAAGACATCAAGGAAAATGCTTTCATGTCAGGTTAAGTGACCTGCAATGGATTGAACCCATACGTCTTACAACCCCCAATAAAAAGAATACTAGCTGCTTCATCCATCTTACAAGGCCGGTGAGAGATTTCAGTGACATGGGTGAAAGAAAGCCCTTTGTAAATTGCAAACCACTACACAAAATAACTTATTACCCAACAAAGACGTTCTTTCTCAAATTATCAAAGTAATACGAATTAGGATAATGAAAAGAGTCCTTAAAAACCACACAAAGGAAATGCATAATCCTTTTTCAATCTTTTCCACCAAACATAGAGCAGGGCCCCAAGAATGAGGCAAGGTAAGTAAGTGACTAGGGCTCAGAATGTAATGGAGCATTTACTCTCGGGGCCCTGCAAGTTCTGGGGGGGGCACCTGAGGTGAGTGGCTCCTCACAGTTTGAACCTGGGACCTCCCTGCCTCACCTTAGTTCTGCTCCATGTACCCCACCCCCTCCAGCCACTGGGAAAGGGTACATCCATACAGACTAGGAGTTTAACTCAAGGTGATGACAATTTTTTGTTTAGTAAAACAGAATCAGTCTTATGTCCTAATACAGTTATTTTGTTTGCACTCTACAGTAAATATTTTCATTTTTAACTTATCAAATTTGCCTAATAAAACTTTGAATAAATTTGATGTTCCAGAAAAGAGCAAGGTTATATCTATCTTAAAGTCGGAAGTGTGCATTCACATCCTGTGATGCTTATACACAATTAATACTTGAACAACATGGGGGTTAGGGGAGCTGACCCCCAACGCAGTAAAAATCCACATGTAACTTCTGACTTCCTCAAAACTTAAGCTGCCCTTAGGTACCCACAAGGCTTTGGTTCAAGTCCAAAAATCCATGCATTCTCCATTCTCAACTCCTCGATAAAAAGCAGTGTACATCAGTGCACACAGTCGGCCCTCCACACCTGTGGACCCTTGACCACAGATGGAAAACAGTACAGGTATTTCTTGAAAAAAATCTACACATAAGTCATCTCATGATGTTCAAGGGTCAACTGTGCTATGTATGTAAGTATGTACAGCAATAGTGTACATTATATAGAACTGCATATTGTTTATACATATTTTCTGAATAGATATACACTTGTATATTATGCTTATATAGTAGTATTCACATACTACTATGCTTAAAATTTCCAGAGCACATACACCCCAATTCAAATACACACTCCTAGAAGTGAAAAACTAAAACCCATATGATGAGAACTATGATCTGATTTGTACTAGAAAACTGAATAATATATTTTCAATAAAATTAAAATTTCTATACATTGAAAGTTGATCTGTTCAACCATTATGCGTGTTTATCAACCTTTTTTGTATTATGTGAAATATTTTAAAACCTGAACTCCAGTAAGGCATAAAATTGGTGAACAAGATGAATTTCAAATACAATTTTAATAGAAATTACAGGTAAAATAATTTTCAAAGAAATATAAACTGTTGTTGCTGATATTACCTGAAAACCACATATTGCCATATTTTTATAAACTAATTTTATATTTTTTAAAGTTATCTTTTCACTAAAATTTGAATGTTTTGTTTTTCCCCCTAAAACATTGTTAATTTTCCCTAAATCAATTAATGGATTATAAAAAAGTACATTCTCTTAGTTAACAAATTAAAATTTTAGCCATTTGCTATATATAGCCTTCCAGTACAGTGAACAATAAATATACATAATTTAAATGTCAAGTGAGTTTGTGACTTAGTAGGAGTATTAAAATAACTAAGTATTTTAAACCATGACATACTAATTCATCCCTATCAATACGCCCATTAAACTAACTCAGACACAATAAACAACAACCTAAAATACTTAGTAAGTTAGACTGCAGGACTGACAGCTGATCCTTTAAAGAATGTAACCAAATCCAGACGCCTAATGTTATTAAAATTCTCATTATTAATCCTGTCTTACTGCCCTTTTGTTTCCATAACATTTTCACCCAGGATCAGGGTGACATTCTCAGGCTGAAAAAACTTACATTTTCTGCTGTGATTCAGAACACCCGCTACTCTTGTTTCAACAACCCTTTATTCATATTGCTTTCCTTGCCTCTCATTCCCTATAGCAGTCATACACCTCCGCACCAGTTCATGAATCCCCTTAGGAAAGTTAATGCCACAACCATCCCTGCTAGTTATTTATTTGTTCTCACCGATACACCCCTTCACCAGGCCCCCAATAGACCTATTCCTCTGGCCAGCTGCACAGTTTCTCATCATGGTGGAGATTCAAAGGCTTTTGTCCCTAAGATGAATGCTGCAAATATCTAACCCTTACTTTCTCTGTTGTTGCTTTCCTTTCAAAAAGAGAGAAAATCTGCAGCAGAAAATGTATAGGTGTCTTCAGAGTTCAGATGGGAGTTTGTTTACACTGGAACTTCCCCTCTAGGTTGAACCAAAACACACATTCACAGATGAGTTATTACCATGCAGACTTGAGTGGAGCTCTATTTTTAAATCTTGTTTTCAATAAGAGAATTACAGAGAGGGAAAGGCAGGGAGGGGAGGAGTAGGGAGGGGCAGGGAAGGGCAGGAAGAGGAAAGGAAGAGAAAACAAAATAGATAGGGAATTTCAAGGGTGTAAGTAACAGGTGAGATTGTTTGAAGAGAAGACCTGCAGAACTCACTGATGCCCAGGCTCTATTTCGCTGTGCTCATGAGGGAGTAGGGGAAGAGGACTGTGGGGGTAGTTTACTTTGTTAAGCTCATCACTAAAATGTTAACACAAATAAATGCCAGTCCCCTGGACTCCTCCAATCTAATTTTTAATGTTGATACAGGTCTGGGGAAGTGTAGGTAACAGAAATGGATGAGGGGTGAAGGAACAATGATGTAACATTTAAATATAACATTGCTGATGTATTCATAAAAGGGCAGTAAGAAAATTCTGGTATAATGTTTCACATGGTTTGTGTCAATTATCACTACAACCTTTCAAGGTCATCACTAGGGATCCCTTTCCTATTGCTTATTGACATATATAATTACTAGACAGGTAAATTAAAGTGCATATCCACATTCATGGGCCACAAATTGGCTCAGTAATGTCAAAACCTTACTTCAATTTTGAAAGATACAGAAGTAAAAAACAGCATTACACTGTCCCCAAAGTCACAATGCTAGGAGGAAGTACAAAGCATTTTAAATAGTATACCACTTTAAAAAAAAGTGGTATAAAAAACAAACAAAAAAAAAAACACTCTCTATTCCCAGGACATATCAACTACTAATTTGGCCAAAGTCATCTAATTGTGATAAACGTTGAGTCACCTTAACAATTGGCTTAGAATTTATTAACTTGATAGAAAAACAATTCATCAAGTTGACATGGATCTAAAGTAATTAATAGTGAATTAAAAAAGGAGTAGGGTTTTCTGGTTAGTGGCAGTTTTGCTGTTATTTTGGCTAAATTATTAACTACAACCCTGGAAAGGCTAAAGCAACTGGGAGGGTTTGGGGGATTGGAGAGAATCTTTTATCGAAAGAGTAATAATTAAGAGCATTAAAGCTGTGCAAACAAAGCACTGCTGTAACAAAAAACTGACTAACTGCGCTCACCACCCGGGTGTCCAACCTGCAGCCTGAAGGCCACATTCAGGATAGCTATAAATATGGCCAAACACAAAACTGTAAATTTACTTAAAACATTATGATATTCTTTTTATGATTAAGTGTCACAATGTATTTAATGTGTGGTCTAAGACAACGCTTCTTCTTCCAGGGTGGCCCAGAGACAACAAAAGGTTGGACATCCGAAAAGATAAACGGTGTCTGTACTGGGTTGGCCAAGAAGTCAGTATTGTTTTTCCATAAAAAAAGAAAAAGACACACTTTTCATTTTCACCAATAACTTCATTGACTTGGGTATTTTGAGTATGTTGGCTATCTCCCATGTGGTACAACATTGATTATTTTCAATTAATGTCTCAATCTGATCACTATCAACTTCAACTGCCCCACCTAATTATGGAGCATCGTCCACTGAGGACTCTCCAGCGCGAAACTTCACAATGCACTTTTGACCCACTTGATCAGTCACAGCACCTACTTCCTACACTACACAAATCTCCTTTTGCATTTCAGTTGCATTTTTACCTTTCTTGAAATAATAAAGCATAATGTACCAAGATGCTGCATATTTTTCCATCTTCAATATTAAAATGGATACATAAAACTTCACCAATTTTGATAACTTTTTAAAATGCACACTGATATGACAGTTGTCACAATACAATCTAACAAAATTGTTTTGAATGAAGTTAAAGACAACTAAGTGCTACTACAGCTATCTTGCGGAAAAAACAAACAAACTTTTTGCAAACCCAATAACTGACTAATGTCTTCCAACATTGGAGTGTGATCTTACCAGTCTGCAGAATCACTGATGGCAGCCTTAGGCCAGGGGCCAGGGTCTGTCGTCACAAATCCCACATCATCATGCGAGCTGGAAGATGACTGGTCAGAAAGATGTGGAGGAAGCACTGGCAACCTGTCATCTTCTATAATGACAGTGTCATCTTGGGGCATATTCACTGTGGGGGACAGCTGATATTTACCTGTCCAGTACAAAAAAGAGAGAGAGAGAGAGAGAAATTCTAGACTTGCTTGGAGAGTTAGTATTAATACATTGCTACGTCAGAAAAGATTAAATTACCAAACATCTGTTCAACCTGGTAGAACAAAACAGAATTAAGGAAATGTATTCTTCATAGATGAATGTCAAATGGAGACCTCAAGTCTATCTCTTTTGCTGCCAGCAGAGCCATGTAGCTCTAGGAGGAATATTAAATTTCTCTGGTTTTAAGTTTCTTAAAGCCATACATGATCTCCAAAATGTCTTCTAATGTGAAAATGCTACATAGTTTCTAAGTTATGAAAGTAATTTGAAATTTTTTGCCAGGAAATTTAGTGGGAAGCCCTGCAGACTTAGATCAACCACTCACCCATTCATTCATGTAGCAAGTATAAAAGAAAGACTTAATCTCTGGCCCTACATATCTCATACTCTAGAGAAAGAGACCTATATATAAAAGGTGATAACGCACTGGTGCTGTGAGTGACATTCAATCCCAACTGCTGGTTATGCCTGGATAGCTAGAGACAGAGGATGCTTGGAATCTTAACAAAAGTTAACATCTGAGTTGAGTTTGGAATAATGAGTAGGGTCTTTTCTACTAGAGAAATGATGACATTAATTCTAGACATCATCAGCATTGTCATAAATACATGATGGAGAAAAGCCCACGGTACATTCATGTGGCACATTAACAATGAGTACAGGCAGAAGCAGGACCTTGGGGGTAGCATTGGGAAGATGGTGGCAGAGTAACTGGAAGCTGAGCCCACTTGCTTATGCCACCAGCATGAATTTTCAGCTCATCTTCTAACAAGTGACCTGAACAATCGATGGAACCTCAGCAAAGTGAATTTCTGAAGCAAGGAGTACAGAGGATGCTTTCCACCATCCACACTTATACAACAGCATACAAGATGTGCTAGGTGGTATGACTCTTGGGGTCAGCCAGCCAGAGGAAGAACCCATGAAAGAACGAACCAACAACTAAAACCTGATTACAAAACCAGAGGTGACATAAACAGTACTAAGAGCATTCCAAGAGCACCCAACTCAGGAGATCAAGGAGACGGCATCACTGAATCCCACAGGTCTCCTAAAACAGAAGGTCGTATCAGGAAGACAGGGAGTCAAAGCAGATCAATCTAACATGCAGAAACAAACAAAAAGAGTCCTCTCAAATAGATAGGGACACAACCCCAAATTGAAAGGAAAGGAGGAATCCTCAGAAACAGTGCTAAAGAAGTTGAGGAAGCAATTTATCAGACATAGAGTTCAAAATAGTGAATATAGGGATGCTCAAGGAGCTCAGTGAGAACTACAAGGAATGCTATGGGAGCTACAAGGAACGTAGTGGAAACAACATCAGCATGAAAAAGGACACAGAAATTATAAAAAGAGCCAGGAGGAAATGAAGAATACAGTATCTGAAATGAAAATTATACTAGAAGGAATTAAAAGCTGGCTAGATGAAAGAGAGGATTGAATCAGCGAGTTAGGGGACAAGAAAGAAAAAAAAACTTACAGAGGGCAACAAAATGAAAAAAGACTCAGAATGAAGATACTTTAAGGGAAATGGAGAACAACATGAAACGCAATAATATTCACACCACAGGGATGAGAAGGAGCAAAAAAGGAGCAAGGGATACACCTGTTTGAAAAAGTAATGACAGAAAACTTCCCTAACTTAGGGAAAAGTCACACAAGTCCAGGAAGCACAGAGAATCCCAATCAAGAGGAACCCAAAGAGGCCCACTCCAAGACCCATCATAATAAAAATGGCAAAATTTAGAGACAAAGAGAAAATCTTAAGGGCAGCAAGGGAGAAAGAGCTAGTAACATACAAATAGTTCCAATAACACTATCAGGTCATTTCTCAACAGAAACACTACAAGCCAGAAGAACATTGCACAAAACATTCCAAATAATGAAAAACGAAGACCTGCAACCAAGACTACTCTACCCAGCAAGGCTCTCATTTAAAACAGAAGATATAATGAACTTCCTACACAAAAAAATGTAAAAGAGTACATCTCCAGGAAACCAGCACAAGACTTGCTAAAGGGACTCCTTTAAGAACCTGAAGAAAAGAGAGAGAGGAACACAGGAGCAAAGGGGAAAATGGCAATGAATAAGTTCCTATCAATAATAATCTTCAATGTATTTGGATTAAATGTTCCAATCAAAAGACATTGGGTAGCTGAATGGATAATAACAAAACACAACCGGCATATATGCTGCCTACAAGAGACCCACCTCAGAACAAAAGATCTAAACAAGCTGAAAGTGAAGTGATGGAAAAAACATTCCAAGCAAATGGACAGGAAAAAATAAGTTGGGATAGCAATACATATATCACACAAAACAGACTTCAAAACAAAGTCCACAACAAAAGACAAAGCAGGTCATTACATAATACTTAAGGGAGTAGTCCAGCAACAAGATATAACCCTTGTAAACATACATGAACCCAACATAGGAGCACTAAATATATAAGGAAAATCTTAGAGGACTTCAATAAATATATCAATGTGAACACAGTCATCATGGTAGTTTGTAACACACCACTTTCAACAATGGATAGATCTTCCAAAGAATCAACAAGGATATCATGACAATGAATGACACTCTAAATCAACTGGACTTAATTCATGTATACAGAATATTTCACACCAAATAAGCAAAATACACACTTTTCAAATGCTCATAAAACATTTTCAAAGACAGACCACATGGTAGGACACAAAACAAGCCTCAACAAATTCAGGAAGGTTGACATCTATCAAACATCTTCTCAGATTAAAACAGCTTGAAACTAGAAACTAATTTCAAGGAAAACACTCAAAACATTCAAAAGGTGCAGACTGAATAACATATTATTAAAAAATGAATGGGTTAACAATCATTGGGTAGCTGAATGGATAATAACAAAACATACACTCAGGTCAAGGAAAAAATCAAAAAGTATCTGGAAACAAATGAAAATGAACTCACAACAGTCCAAAATTTATGGGACACAGTGAAGGCAGTCCTGAGAGGAAAGTTCATAGCCATGCAGGCTTACCTAAAGAAGACAGAAAAGTCTCAAATAAGCAATCCAAACCTACATCTACATGAACTAGAGAAACAACACAACCAAAACCCAGAGTGAGTAGAAGGAAAGAAATAGGATCAGAACAGAATTAAGTGTCATAGACTAAAAAAAAAATTCAAAGGATCAATGAATCCAGCAGCTACTTCTTTGAGAAGATAAACATAATTAACAAACCTTTAACCAGACTCATCAACAAAAAGAAGAGAGTGGACCCAAATAAAATCAGAAATGAAAGAGAAGTTACAACTGATACCACAGACATACAAAGGATTGTAAAAAAAAACAGTATAAACAACTATTAGCTAAGAAATTAGACAACATGACTGAAATGGGTACATTTCTAGAAACATACAATCTTCTAAAACTGAATCAAGAAGAAGCAGAAAGCCCAAATAGATCAATAACAACTAGTGAAATTGAAGCAATAGTCAAAAATCCCAGGCACACAAAAGCCCTGGACTGGATGGCTTCCCAGGCAAATGTTACCAAATATTTCAGGAAGAGCTAACTCCTATCCTTCTCAAACTATTCACAAAAAAATTCAAGAGGAAAGACTCTCAAACTCTTTTTAGAGGTCAGTATCGTCCTAATTCAAAACCCAGGTAAAGACACAACAAAGAAAGAAAAGTACAGGCCAGTATCTCTGATGACTTCATAAAAGGAAAAATCCTCAACAAAATATTGGCAATCTGAATCCAGCTATACACTAAAAAGATTACACACCATTATCAAGTGGGATTTATCCCTGGGAATCAAGGATGGTACAATATTCATAAATCAATAAATGTAATATACCCCATAAACAAAATTAAGGATAAAAATCAAATGATCATATCAATAGATGCTAAAAAAGCACTTTATAAAATCCAGCACCCATTTATAATAAAACATTCAGCAAAGTGGGGATAAAGGAAGCATACCTCAACATAATAAATGCCATATATGAGAAACCTACAGCCAACATCATAGTCAATGGGAAAAAAACTAAAAGCTTTTCCCTTAACATTGGGAACTACACAAGGGAGTCTGCTTTCATCACTCTTATTCAACACAGTACTGGAAGTTCTAGCCACAGCAATCACACAAACAAAAGAAATAAATGGCATTCAAATTGCAGAGAAGGAAATAAAGCTGTCATTCTATGCAGATGACATGCGAGTGAACACAGAAAACCTTATAGTTTCTCAGTGAATTTGGCAAAATAGCAGGACATAAAGTCAGTATTTGGAAATCAATGACATTTTTGTATAACAATAACAAACTACCAGAAAGAGGAACTCGGGGGCTGGGGGGGGGGGGCAGGGAATCCCATTTACTATAGCAACAAAAAATAATAAAGCACCTGGGCATAAAGTTAACAAAGGAGTAAAAGACCTGTTCTCAGAAAACTATGGAACACTGAAGAAAGAAACTGAGGAACATACAAATGAAATGAAACTTTCAATAAATGAAAGCATGTACTGTATTCATGGACTAGAAGAATTATCATCATAAAATGCCGATACTACCCAAAGCAATCTACAGATTCCACCCAATTCCTATTAAAATACCAATGGCCTGTTTCACAGATCTAGAACACATATTTCAAAAATTTATATGCAACCAAAAAAGACCCCCAAATAGCCACAACAATCTTGTGAAAGAAGAATAAAGTTGGACGTATCACAATACCTGATATCAAACTATACTACAAGGCTACTGTAATCAAAACAGTTTGGTACTCATATAAGAATAGACATATAGATCAATGGAACAGAATAGAGCGCCCAGAAATAAATCCATGTCTCTATGGTCAATTAATATTTGACAAAGGGGGTAGGAGCATACAATGAAATAAAAATAGTCTCTTCAATAAATGGTGTTGGGAGAACTAGGCTAGTAAATGCAAATAAATGAAACTAGACCACCACTCTTACACTATACACCACAGTAAACACAAAATGGATAAAAGACTTATAAATATACATCATGACACCATAAATGTCCTGGAGGAAAACACAGGCAGTAAAATTTCAGATATCCCACACAGTGATGTTTTTGTTGACATATCTCCATGGGCAAGTGAAATAAGGGAAAAAGTAAACAAATGAGACTACATCAAATTAAAATGCTTCTGCACTGAAATAAAAAGAGAACTGACCATATCAAGAACATACTCGCCAAGGTTACATTGCACAAGGATTTAATCTCCAAAATATATAAAGACTGACACAACTTAACATCAGAAAGACAGAAATCCAATTAATAAAATGGGCAAAGGACCTGAATAGACACTTCTCAAAGGAGGACATAGAGAGGGCCAATAGATGTATGAAAGGATGCTAACATGACTAGCCATCAGAGATATGCAAATTAAAAACACAATGAGGTATCACCTCACACCTGTCAGAATGTCCATCATTAATAAATCAACAAACAAGGGCTGGGGAGGATGTGGAGAAAAGGGAACCCTGGTGCACTTCATATGAGCCCTAGTTGGTAAGAATGCAGACTGGTCAGCCGCTGTGCATAACAAAATGAAATTTCCTCAAAAACTGAAAAGTGCAACTGCCTTTTGACCCAGCAAGTCCACTGCAGGTAACATACCCTAAGAATCATTAATCACCAATTCAACTTAAGTACTTCTATGTTCAAAGCAGAGTTATTCATAATATCCAAATGCTGGAAATTTACTATGTGCCCATCAGTAAATGAGTAGATCAAAACACTTTGATACCTTTACAGAAAGGAATGCTACACAGTAGAAAGAAAGAACTATCTTTTGTGACAGAATGGATAGAACTGGATGTATTATGCTAAGTGGAATATGCCAGTTGGTGAAAGATAAATACTATATGATATTACCTAAAAGGGGAATGTAATGAAGAAAATAAACTCATGAGCAAAACAGAACAAGAGACATGGCAACATGGAACAGACTCACAGTGACCATAGGGGAGGGAGGAGGGCAGTAGTGGTGGACAGAAGGGGAAAGGACTAGTCAAAAACAAGTATGAATAACCCATGGACATGGGCAATGGTATGGGGATTGACTGGGGGAGCAGGAGGTGGGCTGGGCGAAGGAGGGCAAAGGATGAAAAATTTTGGACAATTTTAATATAACGATTAAAAAAAATTTAAAGAGTAAAGAGAATGGGGAGGGGGGAAGACCTTGAGGGAGATGGCACAAGTGATCTGACTACCCAGTGACTTTTCAGCCCAAGACAGGGGAGCCAGTAAATTTGTATTTACTCAATTAGTATATAGTGTTCTTGGTACAGAAAGACCCAGAACTGTCTCACTGAAGAGTTTCTTTCAGGAAAGTCTGCCCAGGTTCAAGGATCAGCATGACAGGCATTTATGTTTCTTGAGGCAAAATTTTGATTCAAGGCTCTGAATCCTTAATGATAAAGCTGGGTTCCAAATGACGCCATCTCCCTCCACTAAGTGCCTACGATTCTTCTGGCTAACTCCCAAAACCTCCTGAGCAAGAACTGTGGATGGAGTATTGATCCATGTGAACACCTTGTGGGAGGCCATGTGCACAGAAGTCTGCAGCCTGGGGTGACACGGCCCACTGGCCTGGCTCTCCCAACAAAGTGAGAGAAAGTGATAATGTCCTTTCACCTTAAAGGAAGATGGAAAAACTCTCACTTTACGTCCAATGTCCAAATATGTTAAAAAGGATTGTGGCACTGTTCTAATGCGTCCACCATCATACACAAGATGCACTTTTCCTGTGTTATAAAGTACTGCTTAAAATAGCACAAGGGCAATGTATAGAAAGTCTGTGAACATTTCAGCATCAGTTTAAAGATTTAATTTTTAAAATAAGTGATAATTCTTGTTTTAACACTATTATGGAAATTGAGATGACAAATACACGGTTTTGAATGATTTCTAAAAATATAAATTATTCTAGACATTACCTCAAAACAGCAAAAATTAATTTTATATGTATCTTTTTTAGGAAAACCCACAAAAGTAACTGTGCTAGAAATTTCAAATGCATTCATTATTTAGCATTACCTACTCTATTGTAGAAACATGTTCACTAAAATGTCTATCCAGCATTTTATTTAAAAAACCTCTATTTTGATTTTAAGTGCATACATTTTGACAAACTATGAAAACTAGCAACTTTTTATGAAAGCTCACAATAAAAATGTACATCAAATTTAATACTTAATCATTTGCCTTCCCTAAATTTAAGTCACTCATTTATTTCTACTAGAGTTTTAGGATATTAGAAGACAAAGATAGTAATCTATTCAATAAAATATCATTCATAAATAAGGTCAGACATTCTAGCACTACTATCCAAAGAAATATTTCCTTCTCAAGACATACTGTTTCCCCCAGAAGTGTGCAGAATGACAAAACCAGAATTTTCCTTGACAGCTCATCACTGACAAAGCATGTGTCAAGCATTAAATGCCAAGTCCTCACACAGCCAAAATGTACTGGAAGGAAATACTATAGTGTAATTATAGTGCACTAATTTTTAACAAAACTAAAACCCTGAGGTTTACACAATATATTCTGAGAGACAGCCTAATAAGCAATAGAGAACCTTGAATGGATCTTCATTCAAAAATCCTTTTTCATCAGATGTTTTGAGTAGAAATACTGTACTTTCGTGCTCCAAAATATTATACATAAATAGCAAAAATTTTCGCTAATAGGAAGATATGAATTTATCTTTTTCCTCTCACCCATGATTCTGGAGGCTAATACCTTTAAAAAATTGAGAATTCATATTTCCTATCAATATTCCACATCTTAACATGCTTACTAGGAGTACGGTTTTAGTATCTGCCTCCAGAAATACATAGGAATAATGGATGGCTAAATTGTCTAACTATATACTGTGCCAAACTCTGTCTGGTCAATACCTTTTTTTAAAATATCTCATTTATTTATTTTTAGAGAGAGGGGAAGGGAGGGAGAAAGAGAAGGAAAGAAACATGAATATGTGGTTGCCTCTCACGCATCCCCACTACAGGGGGACCTGGCCTGCAACCCAGGCATGTGCCCCAACTGGGAATTGAACTGGTGACCTTTTGGTTAACAGACCTGTGCTCAATCCACTGAACTATACCAGCTGGGGCTGGTCATACCTCTTAACAGTGTTTGCTGTGTGTGCCTCATCATAAATGTGCACTTTCAGAGGATGACTTTATCCATCTACTTTTTGATGGATAAACATTCCTTTGTCCTCAACTAGTTAACCAACAACTATAAACTAAGATTTAAACCAGTTAATGTGCTGTGGAAAAGTGAAACAATGAGATGCAGAATGATTCTTTACTAAATATTTATTAATTGGCACATTTACACAGAAGGTGATGCTCCACAGGACACTAAAATCAGATGAAACGAGGAAACTTTTTCCAGTGATTTGACCGACAATAAAAATATTAATGTTCCATTTTTCTAATTTCTAACAAGTTAATATAATATGAACATAAATACTTCTAAACTCACCACAAATATATGAATACAAAAGGTATTAGGTTAAATTCTAAAATGGATACAACAGATTTTGGTTTTGCTTTTTTAAACAGAAAAATTCTCCAAATTAAAATGTTTGAAAAAATTTAAAGTTCAATGCTTCCAAATGTCAGCTTGTGATTTTATGAATTGAACATGTTGGTTAAATAAGCTATGCCCAGTACTGTTATTGTTACCATTATTAGTTAAGACAGTTCAACAACTTGTAAAATATTTTAAGACTTTTAAAAGAAAGAAATCCTATACAGACTCGCTACAGAATTCTTTCTGATGAACGTCCAGGATGACTCTTTTAAATGCAGGATGGTGGAAAGTCAGCCAGTGGGGATGCTGTTTGGAGACACTCAGCCTTTGATCAAAAATCTGGCTGACCCCCACCAAAAGCTAAAGAGATGGAACAGTCTAAGTAATGGAGGAAGCAGGACTCACAAAAATATACATCATAATTTTGGTTCAGAAGCACAGAAACTCTGCAGCTTCAGACTTGTCATTTAATTTCTTTACTCTAAAATTCCCCTGACCAGAAGATAAGGAGGTCGGCCTACATGATTTCTAAGGATGTTTCCAAAGGTTAACTTCTTTGATTCGTAGATCACAGTGGTTGCCAGAATGGACTAGAGACTGCCTAATGCCTTTTGCTTAAAGATGTGCATACTTATAAAATGATGGTAAGAAAGAACAAATATCACAAATTGTGTGATCTCAGCAATTCCTAGAGAGGGCTATTTGAAGAAACAGGAAATAATAAAAAACAAAATAAAAATCACCATGGGATTTGGGGACTTTGCCCCTTTATTTGTTAAGTGGGGAAGTGTGGCTGATGACATCTGACACCCTTCCAATTCCAACTACCCTTCCTTTCCTCATCTATTTTTCAGAAGCTTCTTTCCCAGAATGCGCTCCCATATAAATAAGTCAGAATGCCTCAAAGCTCATTTCAGTCTATGTGAAAAATAATTTACATGAAAATTTACTCTGTTTGCATAAAATAAATCATTCCTTAATGTGTCAGCTGGAATTTCAATACTAAGTTCTAAGATCATGGAGTAAATACCACCACCTCTACTACCGTCTACACATGAGTAATTCTGAAAGTGCAGAAGATAACCATTAACCAAACAAGATCTGTCTGAGAAATCTTCATGTACCTAGATACTATGCAAATCAATAAATACTATTACTATTGACAGAAATTCAGTGTTCTAATATCTTATATTTGGTACCTTGTTTTGGGTTTTTATTATAAGGTAACTTCTTTTGTAGGATTTGAACTTTAAGGGAGAACTTACTTAACAAATAGTATTGTGGGTTAGGGCCAATAATATTGGAATGGGAACTAACAAAGACTGAGAATTCTCACGTTTGCAAAACTAAAGATAAATCTAAGTACATGGATTTCTCAGGGTAAAACAATATGGGATCCCTAGTTTCCTGTACAACATGTAAAGAAACTGTCTTAAGAAAATACCCAAATCATTCAATATCAATATGGCCTATCATACAATGTACAGAGTCTGCCACCCCCTACCCCAAAAGAACATGCACAGTACATCACAGAGCACACAGCTGGGAGGGAAGTTACTGCCCTGGGAGAAGCATCTAGAGTTTTAAAAGTCCATTAGATCTCTAGCAGAGGGAACAGGGAAAAATGCCAACTACAATCCAAATATCAGCAGACTAATAAATCCATGGCTAACAAAAGCAGGGCAACCGACTATAAAGAAAGTGAAGGGATCCACCACCCATATATACAGCATTTCAAAAGGTCACTAAAGGTGAATTTGGGATGGGGTTGCTTTTTGGTTTTTTTTGGTTTTATAGATTTAGTTTTTCGCCTTCCTCTGAAGCATCAGGGATTGGAGGCAGGACGCCGGTTACAGGAACTGGTGGACCAGTGGTGTGATTCAGTATGGCAAGTCCTACGTTCCTATAATAAAGGGGAAATTACAGCATATCACTTTGTATACACACAGATGCAGGGACACACGTACTCTCTCTCTCTCAAGGGCTCTGTGTTTTCATAGACAAAAAGTACTTAACAAAGATAAAGTTTTAAACCAACTCCAAGAAAATATGAAAAATCCAACAGCAGTGAAGAGAATGATCATTAATAAACAGAGATTAATGGGATAAATTATGTGTGAAGCCTATCACCTAACAGGGGCACAATATCTTTAGCATCCCTGCCTTGCTTCTGCTATGCAAGCAAGCAAACGGAAGAATGATGACAAAATAAAACTATAGTTGGCATGTCTAAATTCTACATGTAACAAGATAATTGAGAATTTAGCAATTTTTCCAAACTAGAAAGCTACAGGGATTTGAGGAGTAACACAGAAAATGTGCTATTCAGCAGAAAATGTGTTATCTAGCAGTCATGTTTATGTATTTTTCCTATCATGCCCAGTAGAAAGTTCTTTGAAGACAGAGAATGTTTTTATTCATCTATCTACAAGAAAAGTATACACAATGCCTGGTCAATAGAAGGCTTTCTATAAACACCCACTGATGAATGAAGTCAATTCCTCCTCTAGTGAAGCTTCAGAATGGAAACTTTAAATGTACTAAATCTATACTTAATATAATCAAAGTGGAGTAAAATTTAGGGTTTTACTTTATATTAGCAAAACACAGCAACAATAAAAATGTTTTATGTCAGGTGCTATTTTAATCAAAACAGCTTGCTGTGTTTTAAATTTGAAAACTCTCCCAAGGTAATCCAAGATGAACAGCTCAGTACATGTGGACAGTCCTGTGGCAAAGTCTTTATCAACTGGATCTGTCAGTAGAAGCTCCTCTGATACTGAGCAAGCGCGAATACCCTCACTACCAACGAGGCGCCGTGCACACAGTGTGTGTTGAATCCAAACAAAGGAGGCAAAAAACTCATGTCAGGATTTAAAAATGAAGGCTCAGAGATGCAAGTAAAAAATGGGGCTCTCCTATTAGGCACAAACCAAATAAATGTGAGCATTTCATGCACATGTATATAAGTAGGTAAGGATTTTTTCTTGCCTTCCAAACAGCGCTACTGTGAATGATCTGTAATTTCTTGAAGCCCCCTTGCCATAAAGCAATGAATTTTTATTTTTTTAAAAAAATAAGGCTTCATTTATTATCTCGAACAAGCTAAGAATATCTTGATCATTGGAAAGTATTTCTATGGGATTCCTTTCTTTTTCTTTCTTCCCACGTCACAGGATCTGAAACTTACTTAACAAAATCAATGTATTGATTTCGTCTCTTCACATTAACACTTCCTGAGTGATTACAGTGAACCTTCTCATTTCCTCTTCAAAACATGGCCCTCCTTTACATTAATATTACAATAATAACCTCTCCATAAACCAATAAAAGCATTAAAATAAGATGTGATAAAGTTTTACCTGACTCACCCATTATCCTACTGAGTGCAGCATTTCTTGTGGGGGACTCATCGAGCCCCTCAATCCCACTGTAGAGGGAATGAGAAATTCTTCGTTCTCTGTCGTCCAGCACTGTTTCGATGGGCAACTCAGGTCCAGAGGGGCTCCCAGGCGACTTCAGCTACAGAGAAAGGGGGGCAACGGAGAGTCAGGACTAGAGGCCCATTAGCAGCATGAGGGGATGATAACAACTTGCCCAAGGCCTGCCTCCAACTGGGTACCAAATGAACTAGACCTTTTCACCCTGGACCACAGTAATTTGTGATGGCATCTCTGCCTAGTGATCGACTTTCCGTGCCACTTTACACTGTGCCTCCCATGAAGTTCTGTCAGTTTTCAACCACTAGAAGAAAAATATGTATATTAAAAGCCTTTTCTTAAAAACACCTACCTTGTTGCTTACTTTTTCAGCCTGACTGTTAGTGTCTGGTGAAGTCAATTTAAGTTATGATTTAATTCAAAGTTCTTCACAAGATGCTGCTCTGACAAGGCACACTTTATTAGAATGGAAACTGGAACTTAATGTACGTTTACACCTCCAGCATATAAGTACACAAAATAATAAGCGTACATTTGTGTGTGCGTGCTGGTAAATTTACTATCCACCCTGTAAGACTTACATTAAGACCACTTGTCAGCTCAGGTGTCCTGAACAATACAGTGAGCCTAAATTTCTTCTGCTAGACATTATGAATAATCACTATTCTCTGACTGTAATCTTAAGAATGAGATAGTGAATAACCAAGAAAAGCACTTTAATAGTATGCAAACAATACAGAAGTGAGAACCAAATATTCTAATAAAGCGGACAAAGATGTGTGTTTCACAAACATACACAATCTGCCAAATAAGCAAAGAATATAGGTTAAGTTCTATCATCATGAATAAAACCGTATGTGAAATTTTTTAGAATAGCAGTGTCTTATAAGTTATATTCTACACAAAAACGATATGAATAAAAACCTATATTAGTAAAGCCCTGAAACAAATCTGTTTCAAGGAGGAACAAAGCACACTCAACGACACTCCCCACAATGCAAGCTCCGAGATTAGCCCCATGGACTAATATCTTAGCACACGCCAACACTGGCTCAGGCAGAGGCAGGGAGTACTGGGGCGCAGAGCAGCCTGGCCCAGCCCAGCCACGCTGGGGAGGAGACTGCACTTTCCACAGATGAAACCACCACTGTCACCGTTCTTTCGCCTGAACAAATTATGATTTCTCTAAGAAGCTATCATCTGTTTAATATAAATGAGATATTTAATGAACTTACGAATTGTAGACTTATCTCTCCCAGTCTGATAAGCACTGGGGAGATTTGATGCATTGAAGGGTCAACACAATTACAATTGGAGGCCTGTCAAACTGCAGGAGAATAATAAACTTGCAGCACCAGTGAATTACACTCAATAAGGTTTAAATTGTGAAATGAGGATTTGTTTTATTAGTTTTTTTAAATTGCAGATTACAACTGACAGCTTTACTGAAAAGTAAATGAAATATTCCAGGTCTCTGATGTATAAGAATAAAAGGGCATTTTCTGAAATAATATTATGTCTAAACCCCAAGGAACTTTAGGGAGATAAAAACAAAAACAAACAAAACAAATACCCTACACCTTTAAAAGCAAGTGTATTTGAACTTTTAAAATGAGCATACATACTAAAGAGACCTGCTGTGCAAGGTTCCATACACAAGACCTACCTGCTATGCAACAATCTATTTCATCATAAGACAACCTCAAGTTTGCTAACAACTACATTTAATTGAACTATGTATGTTCAATTTTCTAGATGATAAAATTTTTAAAGCTCCTTCATGAGAAATCCCTAAATATCCCAAGAAGCTACTTTAGAATTTCATAAAGCTAAATAAAAATTAGATAGAAAAAATACGTGCAGCATTTCTAGAGAAAAAACAGTAAGATGCCTGTTCAGATAGAACTTGACCATCTTCCTGGAAAAGAGGGTGCACCTCCCCTGCCTCCCTACCCACATCTAATTTGCATCTCAAAAGACGGATTTAAATGAAGACATCAATTACTTACTACATAAACATTTGACACAGGATTCAATGCCTTTTTATTTCCAAAACAAAACAAAACAAAACCTGGTTTTATAAATCTTTTAAGATTTTTTTTTTTTTTTTTACAGAGAGGGGAAGGGAGGGAAAAGGAGCAGAGAAACATCAAATGTGGTTGCATCTTGCGCTCCCCCTACTGGAGACCTGGCCCGCAACCCAGGCATGTGCACTAACTGGGAATCAAACCATTTGGTTCACAGGCCAGCACTCAATCCACTGGGTCACACCAACCAGGGCAGGTCTTATAAACCTCTTGATGTGCGCACTAGAAAAGGAGCAGTGGGTAAGTAATGCTCTGGCACATGGAAACGGAGGAGGCGGCCAAGCACAGTGGTCCTAGGAGGGCAGCCCCACCTTCTACAATTTGGGCCGCTCCCAGATCCTTTCAATCTCCTTATATTAAAACTTTATAAACATTAAGCTTAATTGGGGGGGGGGGGAGGAAATGAACTGCAATTTTCACTCTGTGTTTGTTGTTTAAAGTGCTGAAATGTTTCTCAATGCAGCTTCATTCAGTTCCAAGCAGCTGTATTATGCCGCATCTCTTAGCCCTGTCCCCACAGAAACAGGAAGGACTTGACATGTCCTGAAGAAAACAAGCTCCAGGTTGCAGCAAGACACACATTGTGTAGCAGCGTACAGTGACACGGTCTTTCTCTAAAACATCATGGTGATGTCTATCCATTTACACTGTGTATATCCATTCACATTTTGATACTGTCAAAAAGTATCTTATACGCTTGGACCAGTCCATTTATTTACCTTTGTAGTCACTATCTTCACGAAATAATAAGCTAAGTGAATAATTAAGATTCAAGTGAATCAATATTTATCATAACTATTTACAGAGACACAGAAACTTGGAATTATCTCAATCTCTAAAACTAATGTAAATAATATGCTCTTTAAAATATTCAAATGATCTTATATCACTTTTACAATCAGATAATAACAAATGCTATTTAATAACCAAAAACTGGATAATGTCCAATGAATATGCTTTTCATTATGTACTTGGCCTTTTCTTTTTTCTTTGGAAAAGTTAAAATCTATGTTTCTTTTATAAAACTAATGCAATTTCTATGGGTTTTATTGAAATCTCATGTTGTTTAAATTATGCCTTAGTGGGCCAAATGATGTCTTTCACATAATGAAAATGTATCCCACCATCTCGACTATGAACACTGAAAAGCTATCACACATATGGCCTTCCCCCCTCACAAACTTGGAATTGGGTCTTACTTAGTATTTGACATGATCTCATTATTCAATACTTCAGTGGTCATGGACTTATTTAATCTATGTTATATCCCCAGTGCCTGGCACAGAGCACACTCTGGGTGAACAATTACATGAATACATTTATTTCTAAGCCAATGACTCAGAGATTCCTTGAAATGGTTTAGAGATCTTATACACATTAGGCCACAACAAAGGAGGCCTTTAAAATTCATGAAACTGCACAGTGCTGAAATAAAAAAACCCACTGACCTAGATTCCTATTGCACATTAGGAAAGTGCTCATATCCAAAGGACAAGTGAACACAAAACAATGAATAAGAAGACAGAGTTTAGCTTTGGAAAACAGCGGCTGCAGTTTTAGGGTCCAGTTTCAGATTTTGCTTTCATGCAGGACCACACAATTTTCCTTCCTTCCCAATGTGGACAACAGTAAGGATCTGAGAAGTAGAGAAAGCTTCCCAACTTATTCTGCCTGCGGGTGGCAGACCCTGAATATAACAGACTTTACCAGATAATAGAGCCTATTCTTTTGTTGTACACTACTTCCCAATACAACTAGAATACAAATTGTCCTAAGAACACAATCACAATCAATCAGACCCACTCACATGCATAGGAAGAATGAACACCTTGCTTCTAAATTACTCTGTCACTAGGCTGGCCTTGCAGCTATTAAGCAAATCATTTGACCTCTCCACATTTATTCCTTAATACGGAAAATGAAGAGAGCCATAAAATGATGTCTTAGGTTTCTTCCCATTCTAAGAGGATTAACCCTAGAGAGAAAACTCATTTTAAAGCAGTGCTTGACAACTAAATTCTTCAATATGGGGACTAAGACAAAAGCTCACCTGGTCACATTCTCTTTGGGTACAAAGACAAGCCTTTATATGTAATCTCATCTAAAGAGACATAATAAAATGTCTGAAAGCTCTGTTAAATTACAATAATTTCTATTGTAATATTAATTTCCTTGGAACATTTAAAATCAGCATAATTCTCATACACAGGTTATCTTCATACATCAGTTGTTGGCTCCCATTTCCCTCTACTCTACTTCAAGGTACATACTCAAAACATTCTTTCTTTGTGGTGACACCTATGTTTCTGCCTCTTGCTGTATGTATTCTTTATTTTAGCATGCCATATTTTACACCCCCATAACTATTCTAGCTATTCTAGTACAAACTACCAATTTGTACTTCTTAATTCCTTCATTTTTTCACCACCCCCAACCTTCTCCCATCTGGCAACCATGAAAATATTCTCTGCATCTATCAATCTGTTTCTGTTTTGTTTGCTTTTTACATTCCACATATAAGTGAAATTATATGGTATTTGTCTTGTCTGTCTGACTTACAGTGCTGAGCATAATACCCGTTAGGCCCACCCATGTTGCTGCAGATGGCAAGATTTCAACCTTTTTTATGGCTGAGTCATGTTCCATTGTGTATGTGCACCACTTCTTCTTCATCCATCATCACTGATGGACACTTAGGCTGGTTCCATAGCTTGGCAATCGTAAATAATGCTGCAATGAACATATGGGTATGTATGACTATTTGAATTAGTGTTTTGGGTTTCTTTAGATAAATACCCAGAAGTGAAATTGCTGGGTCCTTCTTTGTTTCTTGTTATACAGCCTTAGTTTCAAAATCTACTTTGTCTGGTATAAGTACTGCTACCCTACCTTTTCCCCACCCCATTTTCATGAAATATCATTTCCATCTCTACTTTCAGGCTATGTCTTTTCATCTGAAGTGGGTCTCTTGTAGACAGCATATATATGGGTCTTGCTTTCTTATCTATTCAACTACCTTATGTCTCTTATTGGAGCATTTAATCCATTTCCATTTAAAGTAACTGCTGGTAGTTACTGCTTTTACTGTTCATATGTGTGTATGTGTGTGTGTACACATATATAATCTTCTTAAGGAAGATCCTTTAATGTTTCTTGTAAGACTTGTTTGGTAGTGATGAACTCCTGAGGACTGACTGTGACTACTGCAAAGGAGCCATTGCAAAGGGGCCAACCCTATGAGCAGAATTCACTCTAGTGGGACTTGGGGCCTAGTGAATCTGCACTTTGGGAGTGTCATTTGTTGAAGTGGTTGGATGGTACTCTGGTGGCATCTGAAACTGGCTACCTAATATGTTGGTTCTGGGGCCTCTTGGGAGGAACTCTGGTACAACTCAAGTTTAGACATCTATACCCTGCCTGGGGCCATCCAGCACCAGGTACAAAGCAATCTGCACATGGCTGCTACTCATGCTGGCCTGGAAGGTTCCCGCTGAAGGCAAAGCTGTGAACTGAGTCCTGCTGCCATTAGTGAAGAGACTGATGTCATCAAGCAAGAGGTACAGGGCACAGGGAGGCCAGACGCTGCTTGTTCGGAATTTGTGANTACTCTGGTGGCATCTGAAACTGGCTACCTAATATGTTGGTTCTGGGGCCTCTTGGGAGGAACTCTGGTACAACTCAAGTTTAGACATCTATACCCTGCCTGGGGCCATCCAGCACCAGGTACAAAGCAATCTGCACATGGCTGCTACTCATGCTGGCCTGGAAGGTTCCTGCTGAAGGCAAAGCTGTGAACTGAGTCCTGCTGCCATTAGTGAAGAGACTGATGTCATCAAGCAAGAGGTAGAGGGCACAGGGAGGCCAGACGCTGCTTGTTCGGAATTTGTGAGCCTTTGAGAGATACTAGGAAAGTCCATAGCAAGAGCCTAGATAGGTCGTTTGTATGGAAAAGCCACTGGAAGGCCCAAGTTGCATGGGGTGGAGTCTCAGGGAATCAATGGGGTGGGCCAAATGCTGTTAGTCAGGTTGATGGGAGACTCAGATGTGGTACCCACCTGCAAGTGCAGGCTGAGTGGGAGAAGGGTCAGCAAAGGAACAATGGCCTCTGGCAGATCTGTCTGGGAGAAAGCTGCCCTAGCTCTTCCCTGATGCCAGACAATTCATTTTCTCCCTGTATGTTCCTGGTTCCTTTCAAGCTGCTACTTAGCACTAGAGCTCAGAGGGAGTGAATTCAAGTGAGTGTGTGGGGGGGCCCTTAAAGGGGAACTCCTGGGAATTCAGAAGCCCTCCATCTCACTTAGCCTCAAGCCCTGCAGGTTCTTACAGCCAAAAGTATTGGGAACTCCTCTTCCTGGCACTGGAACTCTGAGCTGTAACAATTGGTATGAGCATGAGACCCCCCCTCTTCTCAGGGGGGACCTCTGAAGCTGAGACATCTCTCCCAATTTTTAAGTGCCACGTGAGGGTGTGGGACCCTCACAGCCCATTAGGAGCCTTTGTCCCTCCTGCCAGTCTTGATGTAGCTTCTTGTTTATGTCCTCAGTTGTAGGTCTTCCTTTCAGCTGGAATTGAGGATGTTCTGAATGACAGTTGTTCTGTAGTTTAGTTGTAATTTTGATGTGGCTGTGGGAGGAGGCAAGTACTGTGTTTACCATCTCGGCTGGAAGCCTGCTTAATGTGTTCTTGTCAATGGAAAAGAATGCCAGGAGTTAAGAAATGTGTCTCCAGAAAGTTAATCTATCCTTCAGGGGCACAAAACAAAGGGAAGTCATTTTTTTTCTCTCTTTTTATAAAAGAAACAAATATTGCTTAGGAAATGTTTGAACATATACTTCAGTAAGAACATTATTTCTAAGAAGCAAAATAAAATTAAAATTACTGCTAAAATATTAATTTTGTTAGCTGTTTGATAGTTTTCTCAGAACTTCAATCTCTAGTAGTAACTAAGTTACCTTTTACTTCTAAAACTGCCATATTCTCTAGGATTATTTCCCTCACTGCTCAGTCCATGTTCATGGGTCAGTTGTGGGTTGGACACCAGTGACCCAGAAACAGGGACATGGCAGATGGATGAGGTCCCAGCCATCTCTGAATGTATTCTTCCCACAAAAGAAAACCAAGAAGGAAATGGTGATAGTGCGGTAGCAGCTGGGTGAAGGTGGTGCACAGGACTAGGGAAATACTTTAGAGACAAAACGAAAACCTAAAAGATGTCTTTTAAGATAAGGAACAGAATAAACCCCTGTGGGGAATCTGGAGGTAGAACAGAACATGCACATCTGAGAAATGTCAAGCAGTGCAGAGGGACAGCCGCCGGGGCACAGGTGCCAAGTTGTGCGCATCCTGTGGGTACTGAGGTGAAGACTGGCACCAGTCCTGTAGAAGACGAAAGGCCCCTGAAGGGTTTTCAACCAGAGTGACATGATTAACTTGTATTTTTAGAAAAACTTACAAGACAGCTGAGTAGAGAAAGACATGAGAGAGAACTCCTTCAGAAGGGGTTCATGAGACAGAGAGGGCCTTCAGAAGAAGCAGCAGCAGCAGCAGTGAGTCCGGTGAAATGATGGACATGAATGTGGGCAGTGTCAGAGGGATAGTGAAAAGTGCTGAGAAGACAGAGATGCTGCAGGCGGAGGCTACAGACATGGTAAAAGGCTTTTGAGAGATCGAGAGTGGTCCCGGATCTCTGGCTTCAACAACTTAAGGAATGGTGGTGTCATTTATGGGGAGGAGAGGGGTGATCAGGGAGGATGAAGTGCCTCGAGGAGGAAGTGGCTTTTAGAAAAAGCATAAATAAAGTTTGGGGCACCCTGGAATTCGGGGCCTGAGAGACACACGAGTGAATACACATACCATGGTGAGTTGATACAAGAATAGAGTTCTGAGCTGGAGACAGGGTTATGATCCTCATCATAATGTAAGTGGTACCTATAATACTAGGAAATGGAAGTCACCCAGGGACCCTGTGTACAGGAAGAAGAAACAGCCCAGGAAGAGCTTTGAGGAAGACCAACAATAAAGGAACAGGCAGAAAAGAGGAGAGAGGGAAGAGTCAGAGTAAAGAAGGAGAAAAGTGGAGAGAGCAGATATCAAATGATTTAAGAATGAGGTGGTGTTCAAAGATACCTGCAAGGTCAAGTACAACAGACTGAGAAATATTTTCCAGAGAAAATCTCAGATGTGCTATATAGGGATAAATACTAATGAAACACAGGGTAAGATGATACCTAGTATGGAGATATGATGAATAGTTTATTTTTAAAAATACTAAAATAACACACAGCACTTCCCACATATTAAGAGCAGGGAAAGATGTGACAAAGTACAGAAGACCTTCTTCTGTAAATTCTCACATCTTCTCTAGCCTGAAATAAGTATGCAAATGATTGATTTAAAGATGTGTTTATAAAATGTAGTTTTATAATATTTCAAAGACTGGACTATATGGCTTACTAACTGATCTGGAAGAAGAGAACTCAAACACTTTGTTTAGCTCAAGGTTCATTCATGACAAGATGTACTATGCTTACATCAATAGTTACTATAACATAAATTACACATACCCTTCCATTAATTCAAGGAAATGTTTCCAAAGGTAATACATGTACAGCAGCAGCTAAATGGGAAGCTGAATGGAGCTCTTCTGTCTTCATATAATTCTTTACTTAAACCCTGTCAGCATAAAAGGCTCCTCGCTAATATTATAAAATAAGATTTTTAAATATAATTGTTTTATAAGGTTACTCTATCCTAAGAAATAGTAATAACCAGTAATGTATGGAAATAATATCTAAGGATTATTGAATATTAAAATCTACTGTCTATTGCAGCTGCTCCCTGGCATAAATAATTTCATTCACATAAATTCACATGCAGAAGTGAATGAGACACAGACATTTCAACAGGATTCCAATTCCATGTCTTTCATAAGGCAACAGGGAATAAAATCAGCACTTTTCTCGGAACAGCTTCAAGCTGGTACAGGTTTGCTTCACTACTGTTTGGGGAACAGTAGGGAACACCTGAATCAGACAAGAGCACATCTGGACTCAGGACACTGACCTTAGTACATTTCTTACATCTTCAGTCTCCCTAGACCAATCCATGTTTTCCTCTGAAGAACTTTGAAAAGCATTACTAATTTTAGTTTGTTTCAGAGAGTCTAAGAGCATGATCTACTGGACAGTATAAGTTCTGTGAGAGAAGGACCACATCTGTTTTATTCACCTCTGTATCTTCCAGACCTAACAAATTTTCTGAATACAATGGATATGCAACAAATATCGTTTAATAAATACGTACTATTTGAAGGATGTGAAATTTTCAGTTTCAGAAAAAAACGAACAAAAACCAATATACCTTGTAAACTCACTGTTGAGAATTTTTCAGGTACCACTTTAAAAGGCTTTCATTAAAAAGGTCAGTTAATGATTTGGGAAGCAATAAAAATTATTACTCAAGAAAACTAATCCATTAGCCTAGTATGCAGGATTAGCATTTATGGTTATATTATAAAGGTGAATGTTTCTACATCACACTGTTTTCCACTCTGAGATTTTTAGTCACAGTTACATAGTTCTCTTATTGGTGTGAAAATTAATTTAATTACTATTAAGCCACTCTACATTTAGATATTACAAATAATTCAAAGGTCAATGGTCAATAACCTTTCAAAACCTGGTCACCTCCACACTAATGACCCACTGAGCTCAGGAGCACATTTTTATTGCAAAATACAACAATATTGGAGAATTGGATGACTAACTGTCCCAACCTAAAGCTTGCTTTATATTCTTACTAAACATGGATTTCAAAATTAAGAAAAACATAAACAATTTGGGTAGCATTTTCAGTTTGTATGTTTTGCTAGCAATTTTTTCTTAGCTGATTAAAAATGTGGGTATTTGAGCATTGATAAAAACAAAAACAAATTTTACATTTTGAACAACTTTTGTTCTTTGTAAATTGTCAGGTCCCAACTATTTTCTATAGATGGCGCATAATTTATAATAAATCTATAAAATTTGTTTTCTTTTCAGGTTCCAACAGTAACTTTTGATTTTATATATATATATATATATATATACATATATATATATATATGGTTTATTTTTTGCTGTTAGTTTTTTGAATATTTTATTTATTTATTTTTATAGAGAGGGGGAGGGAGAAAGAGAGGGAAACACTGATGTGAGAGAGAAACATCAATTGGTTGCCTTTAACATACACCCAGTCTGGAGGCCAAACCCACAACCCAGGCATGTACCCTGGACCAGGAATCAAACAAGCCAGTTTTTTTGTGGGGTTTTTTTTTTTTTTTTTTTTTTTAATTTTTTGGAGATGACATCCAACTAACTGAGCCACACCAGTCAGGGATACATAAAATTTCTTTCTACCTTTAATTTTCAAATCTCCTTACTTGGGAAAACATATACCATTCCTACTCACCCCTAATTACACAGTGCCACATATTTTGAACCAACCGAGGTATGACACAATAGGTATCACTGCAAAAGCAGGCACTCAAAGGGAAACAATCTTCTGTGAGGGAGAAAGTGGAGATAGAAGGTAGGAGTGGAGGCTCAACACCTAAAGACACTCCCCTCAGGGCCTTTGTTAGAGGCAACCAAGTCAGATAAACAAATGAACAGCTGCTGCTTCCTGGTTTATCTCTCCCAGCCACAACACTGCTGAATAGAAGAGAACTGTCAGCTCTGAGCAGGAAGGTGCATTCCAGCTAAAGGTGCCTTTAAGGTGCTCATCTTATCTGTTGAGTTGGCAATAGAAATACTAGGGCACAAGTAGGAATGTTTTGACCAGAGAATTAAGAAAACACATCACAACTCACTGACAATACAATAAACTATGCACCAAGCAAAGATAATTTACAGCACTTTCAATGAAGTCTCAAGACTTGCCATTTTCTGTCCAACAGTAGGACTGAAACTTAAGTCTTATTACAATTTCAAATGCTAATGCCTTTTGTGTTTTTATTTCTTTACTCTTTACCTCATTGCACTTGCTTATTCGCCTTGCAACAATGAGCTGGATCATTCCCCGCTTGTTCCCTTCAGTGGACATGGACCTTCTAAGGGTTTCCATGGCATCCTGGTTGGTCTTGCCCAACAAGGATTCTCCGTTCACTGCTATCAGCTGATCATTCACCCGAAGTCTTCCATCCTGGGAAGCAAACAGGTAAAAATAAGTGCTATTAAATAGTCTGTAATAAAAGAAGTGGCTTTCCTTTTAATTAAAAAAATAAATAAAAACAAAGCAAAAAGAGAGGCTAATGAATGAATGCTAATGAATTTGCCCAATTGAACACTAGCATAATAATGTCTAAGTAGTCACTGTAGCCTTTATCCATTTCAATCATTTATACATTTGTAAATCAAGTCATTATCATAATCTGTTTACCAACATTGCATGCTAATTCCAAGGACACAAAGTGATTACTTTCTTGCTTCCAGAGATACCCACAGAGGTTACTTACAACCCAAGACACGCAAAAGCTCAAGGCTGTAACACAAGTGGAGAGAGAAGTGCCCCCTTAACAAACTGCCAGGAAAGTGTCTCTAAACCCAGAAATAGGACAAGTGATCCATACGTAGGGAATGGGGTGCAGCCAGGGGGTCCCCCCAAAAAGGATTTGTAATGTGGTCCAGAACTCAGGGTGTCCAGGAAATATTAAAAATAAGGGATGTCCTCCCCACCACAAGTCTGAACTGAGGGTTGGGACACATGGAGCAGGGCCACCGAGTTGTTCTGCATAGCAACATTTTTGCAGATAACCTCTAGAACAGTCACTTAACATATTTATACCGTTAACTGGTTTCATAGATATGTTAAATAGCTGTGGCCTGTGCTTTGAGCCAGGGCAATGGAAGTGACTTCCACCCAGAATGTAACTGGGAGGCAACTCCCCCTGATTACAGAGCCTGAGTGAGAGCTTGGAGATGATTGGCTCCATGCCATGGGGCCACGCCTGCCCAGACTTACTTTGGCAGCCCAGAAAAGCTGCAAAAATACAGGAATGGTGGCAAGTGTAGCTAACTGTGGGAGGAGCTGGAAATGGGGCTGCAGAGGAAGACTGGCCCTAGGATTTAAACCCAGGCACAGTAGCCATGACAGGAATCACCATGCAGCTTTAGCAGAGAACCAAACAGCTTTGGGGCTCCCTTTGCCATGCAGCTTAGAAAGCCAGAAAGCAAGATGCAGCAGTGATGGAGAGCTCTCTCTTAGCAGTTTGGAAGAATGCAGGAGAGATGCTGTGGGAAAGGGTGAAAGGACTCTTGCTGATGGGTCATCAGAAGGTGCCATGTGGGTTTGGATTAAGAACTGGAGATCCTGGTAACACAGTTGATAGTGATGGGAACTGAGGGAGGCCTGCCAGCCTAGCATGGATTACCAGGAAGAGCTGAGAGCTACCTGAGCCACCAACTTCAATTTCTTTTCCTGAGATATGGTACCCTAGACTGGGCAAAAAAGGGGAAGAAAGGACTGTGAGTGTCTGTGGATGTTTTAAAGGACTTTGAAATTTTAATGAAGATATTAAGTCATTTGTCTTAAATCTGTATAATTTTAAAATAAGTAATTCCTTTCCTTTTCACCAATCTCTGAGCTATAATTCCTAATTCCCTGGTGGCAAGCAAGGCAAACCTAGTACAGAGGAACCCCGGGAGAAAGTGGGATCCATTCAGTACCACTGTGTGACCCCTTCTCTGGTGGCTAATCAAGGAAAATCATGGGAGACCACATGCACAGTAGCTTTAAAGTAATACAACTACTTGTACATGTGCAATAAAAGCCCACTAAAACTAGCCAGGAAGAATCTTCCCTGTAAGAACAGAATCCCTCCAGTCCCTGAGGTCAATCTCTGCTCAGAGTTGGCCTGCTCCCATGTTCTGTGGAGTGTACTATCGCTTAATAAATCTGTTATCTCTCTTTATGCTGTAAACTCTCTGTGTTTGGTTCAATTCTTTGTCTTGATCACCAAGAACATGGTTACCTGTGCCCACCTGTGACACCCTTGCCTCTCCCAAACCAGAGCAGAGAGTACAATGCTCAACACCAGACACAGAGGTGGCACTGAGATCACTCTACATAAACAAACCCTATAAAATGAAACTCATCTATCACTAATTTCCCTCACATATTTACCTTCACAAAAGTTACAGCCCCAAGAAACCCTTTTTCCTTTTTCAAACAGTTCATCACAATGCATTGTCCTTTGCTTAAGTGACCTATAAGCTTCCAAGTCAGTTCCAACTTGCTTCTTCAGCTTTTACTTCTATTCTGTGGAGCCCCAGTACACATAATATTTAAAATATAGCTTCAATAAAATGTGTAACTTTTATCTTCTGTTAATCTGTCATTTGTCAGTTTGATTCACAGGCGTCAGAAACTGGGTCCACGAGGCAACAGAAAGTCCCTACAGTGTGTATGCTTACTAAACAGGCATATGGGGCTGGATTAAACACTTTTGTTAAAGGGCACAACTTTGTTAAAGTTGACATTTGCTTACTTTGGATGCTGCTCCTCCATTAATAATGGACTTGACAAAGATTCCCAAATCTGCATGGTTCTCTTTTGACCGGTTGCCTTTGACACTGACACCAAGACCTGCTGATCCAGAGTCATTGAGTGGAACTTCGAATGTCAAAAATTCCCGGGTGCCATCAGGTGTGAGAACAATGTCCTCCTCTTCTGCTTTCTAATAGGGAACAAAATTGCGAAGCACATTATGTTTCCATGTTTCTTTCTTACAGATATTTTTAAAGACTGCTAATGAGCAGTTCTTAATCATCACAGGTACAGAATCTCTACCACAGTTCCCCGATAAGATCCAGGATAACAGTGTATTCCCTTCCAGGTGATTCCTGGGTTTAGCTGTTACTATTTTTATGAAGTATTTGCTTCAGTATTCAAACCAAACAAAACCAGATTCTCAGAAAGATAGAGGGAAATGCAATAAAAGGACTGAAGACATGCAGACCCCTAGAGTTTGGGATTATTTTTTTGGTGCAAAAGGTCTTTTTATACAGTGTGGGGCAAAAATAGGTTTATAGTTGTATGTGAAACACAGTTTATTCTTTTATTATTTATTAATTATTATATTATTTTCAATACAAACAACTGGAAACCTACTTTTGCCCCACGCTGTAAATATTCTAAACCACAGAAGAAAAACAATGTCAGCACCAATCAAAATAAATACATACAACTAATTTGTCCTTTTTTTATTAGGAATTTTCAATGTCATTAATATTTATAGAATATAATTTTACTCACAAAGCAATAACAAATCTTAATGATATAGTCAGCAAAAAAAGTATTCATTTTCAGAGAGCCACTAGAGTTTTAACTTTCAATATGAGACAAAGCAGAGATAATAGCAGAGAAAATTTTTTCGAATACTGAATCATACATAATACAGATGGTAGGTATTCTTTAAGCAATCAATACTGTTTAATTAATTAGTTGCATATGCAAGCTTCAATTTCATAATTGCAGTCATCAAGGCATAAAAGACTGTTTTAGAATACAACATACTTTAAATTATATAAACTCTTGCCCATTTTTAACACAGCAGCATAGAAATAAAAGCTTAAAGTATAACCCAACTACATACAGTGAGGTGACACATTCATTCCATGAATGAAAAGTATGCCACCAGAGGAAGCAGTGTGCCTCCTGAACACCCCCGACCCCTGCTCAGTAGCTCTGCCCACATAACCAAGACTTCAACCACTGAGATCTCTACGTTGGTCACCTCCACATGAGGAAGGCCAGAATTCTGCTTCAAACTGAGTATTTCCAACCACATAATGGACATGTAGCAGGACTCTTCAATTCACAACTATATGCCTCATCTAGTGCTACAATTCATTTCTCCTCCTCATTCCCCAATTTTGAAATATTAGTCCAGCATCCACCTAGTCAACCAAGATAGAATCTTTAAATTATAATTGAAGAATGGTTAAATATATAGTGGTACATAATTAGGCTGGAAGATAACACCCCCTTTAAAGATTGTGCTTTTAAAGAATGGTTCAATTATATACATGAAAGCAGGCTAGTGCAGAGTGATGGAAATACGGGTAGACTTAGATTTTTTTCTTTGTGACCCAACAAATTTTTTAAGTTTTCTAATAACAAAATTAACATAATTATAGAGTAATTTTTAAAAGGAATTTAGGGATTTAACATGCAATCTAAAATATCTCAATTAGATGAAGTGATTTGTACAAGTACAGAATTAATCATTAAGAGATTATTTTTTATTATCTTAATACAAAGAGATATGCTATTTTTACATTATGACTCCATAGTAATGTAATATATAAAATGATGTTCCTAATTTAATAATATTCAATGTTAACATTTTGAAAGTTTTTTTAGATTATATTCATTTATTTATTTATAGAGAGAGAGCAGAAGGGTGGAAGAGAGGGAGAGAAACATCAATGTGTGGTTGCCTCCTGAGCACCCCCTACTGGGGAACCTGGCCCACAACCTAGCCATGTACTCTGACTGGGAATCCAACCAGGAATTGTTTGGTTTGCAGGTCAGCACTCAATCCACTGAGACACACCAGCCAGGACTCAATGTTAACATTTTATGGTATGAAATCCATTGTGCCAGCTCAAATAACAGCCTCATAGTTATGAGAACAAGGAACACTTCAAAAAATAAAATCAGTAATATTTAAAACAGGAAAACTGCACAATGAAAATATAAATAAGAACAGCTTTGTAAGACACAGGGCAATGGCTATGTTAACTAAACAAAGCAAACAAGTGTCAGTATCATAGTAAATAGAAAGCCTCAGTTGGCTCTTTATACAAACTTTCTTATATTTAAAACATTCCTGGAGAATAATTAAAGCTTAAATAAAACCAGTGTACCAGGGAGAAATAAATACCAAGTACTCATCAAAACACTGACATCATTATCACAAATGTATTACTGAAAAGTACCTTTACATACTTATTTTGCTCTATAAACTTTTTTTACCCATATGGTTCAAAACAAAGCATACTAACTAATGGTTGTATGAATGAATACAGCTATATCAATATAAAATGTCATAAAAACATAATATATAGGTAAACTTTCTTGTTTAAAATACCAAATAGCATCGAAACATACCACAGCCGCCTTCTACTTTCAGTTTAGAAGCAACAGAAAGATAAAATGTACTTTGTCAATCAGTATTGATATTCCTGGAAAAGTTGCATTTGAAAGGACATGGAAACCGAAGAGTCCATTGCTAGGCACATTTGGGTCTGATCACTTAGTGATGCTTATTTGCTCTTCAAATATCATTTACATGCTTCATTACAGAGAACTTTTACAAAGCCTTCATGGTATAAGGATTACTTCATTCAGATACAAAGGAGAAGCCAATTTTCTATTACCTTGATTATTATTTCATCCAGATTCTGTACTTTATCAACTTTCTTAAGTCAAATTGTTTCTACAGAATTTGCTCCTCAAGTCATTTGTACATCATCACACCCCTCAGATATACACATGTATGGACACTCACAGAGTGACTTTATCCCATCGATGTAACCCATCAGTTCTTCCTTTGCTCATTAGTCTACTGGCATTTTGCCCTTTTTATATCCAGAAAAACAGAGCATTTTTAATGAAAATATTAAAAGCAGAGAACCAACAGAATGGCCAGTACAGAAGCTACTGCTTCTCTCCCTATCCTCAGGAGCAGAAAAGGTGCACTGGTCTATCTGCAATGAGAAAATAGGCACAGCCACGAATCCCAACACCAAGGCCCCCCTTCCCCTCCTCCCCAACACCCTGACACCAGGTCTTTCTGAGTTGGTAGTGCCTCTGCGAAATGGATAAATTGGTAAGAGGAAATAAACACTGAATATATTCAACAGCAGAAAAATAATCATGGGAAATCTGAGCCTTGAAACGTGAAAATTTTGATGAGTGCATAAAATATTGTGATGAGAGGCAAAAGAAACAGGATTTGATACATAGCATCAGAGTTCATAAAATTACAGATAGAGACTCTGAAAAGAAATAAATGTTTTATCACTTGTGAAATCTGATTCTTCCTAATAGTTTGGTCTTTGGTCCTACTTATTGATACATAGCTCCTAAATCCCTTAGAATTTTTTGAGTGATAGGAGCATCTTTTGTTTTAATGAGGTGCTTCTTGATAGGCTCCTGCATGGGGGCTGGTCACGCAAAAGACCGAGCCATGGTGGGAAGCTTGAAACTCTCAGCCTCACCCCAACTCTCTAGAGAGGAGAGGGGACAGAAATGAAGTTAATCATTAATCATGTCTACAAGATGAATCCTCCAAAACCCCCCAAAACTATAGGGTTCAAAGAGCTTCCAGTTTGATGAACACATCTACATGCCAGGAGAGTGACACAATCCTTCCCCCAGTGGCAATAACTCTTGAGTTTGGGACCTTCCAGATTTCGCCCTAAATATCTTTTCAAGTGACTATTCATTTGTGTCCTTTAAAACATTCTTTGTAATAAATCAACAATTGTAAGTAAACTGTTTTCCTGGGTTCTGTGACTTGCTCTAGCAAATTAGTGAACCCAAGGAGATGGTTATGGGAACCTCTGATTTGTAGCCAAGTTAGAAGTAGTGTGTAATCTGGGAACCCACTGCCTACACTGGCATCTGAAGGGCATGACAGTATTGTGGAATTAAGTCCTTAACTTGTAGGGTCTATACTAACTCTGGCTTAATGTCAGAATTGCTTGGTATAGAAAACTCCCACATTTGGTGTCAAAGGTGTGAGTAGAGAAATAACAGTAGAGTTTGTTCCTCCTCATTGCCCCACTGTAACTTATGATTTCTCTCTCACTCCCTCTCCATAGTTACTATTTTTATTGCATAGGTCATGATAAATTAATAAAATATGAACATTCCCACAACAGATGGGAAAGAGATGCAAATGAGCAACTCATTAAAGATGAGTGGTGCAATAAATAAGCAAAAGGGTCAATGTTACTTGCAACAAAAGACATGCAATCGACAAATTATCAAATTGCTAAAACAAATTTTATTTTAAGTAATTATATTCAAAACTGCACTTCTTCACTCAGTGCTGGTAAAAAATGGGCACTTTCTTCACTCAGTGCTGGTAAAAATACAAAGAGGTACATTCTTTATGGAAGCCAACTTGACAATGCTTATCAAAAGACTATATTTTGCTTATTAACACAAAAGTAAAACTTTTAGTATTATGTCATTAAAAATCTATTTGTGGTCAGAACAAAGATTTAATTGTTAGGATGTACACTGCTTTAATCACACCATCTAAAAATTGAAGACAAGGTACACATATGATATCATGTACATTAAGATATACTACACAATGGAATACCACTCACCTATTACAGTGTCTTTAAAAATCATTTGGTGAGATAGAAAAACATTTATGACTAAGAAATTGGGTTTGATTCTGTGGGCTCTCATAATTTCCAGTACTTCACACTGACTATCAGCCTTTATATCCTATTCTTATACTTTGTTTACTGTCTTTTTATATCAGTGAACGCTTCACGATAAAGTAACATATAAGTCTCTCCTTCTGCTTGGGACATAACTTGTATTAGTCACATGGTATGTGCCAAGGATGCAATATGTATTAGTTACACAGATAGTAAAGAAAAGCAAGAAGAAACACACATCAAAATGGTGCCATTGAAGTAAAAAAACTGCAGGTGACTGATTTTTTTTCTGTGCTTGACTGAATTTTCTACCACTAATATCCATTACTTTTTGTATTATAAAACCCTATTATTGCATGCGTTTTCTTTAATGCTCCTTCAAAAAAGCAGCATAGGAGAGGGGGAAAGAGTACTGTTGCAGACGTTGCGCAGGGACTGGTGCTGGGAGGGGAGGACTGACTAGGGGTGGGCACTTCATGACAGATGTCACAAAACGACCACACCACAGTGACAACCACTGCATTCTCACACCTAAGAAAAGGCTTTATAAAAGTAAACACACTTCTTCTACATACAAAAAGTAAATATGCATTCATCACAAATAGTAAACAGCAGTTCTGTTTATAATTCAGAGGAAAAGTTTTTAAACATACAGGTTCTTTAGAATTTTTATATAAGAGAATAACCTTCCAGTCTTATAGTCAAAGTTGCTTTAAGTTAATAACTTATCCTATTATGTGACCTGAATGTTTGTGTATGTAATTTATAATGATATTTCAGGGCTAATTATTCTTATTGGCAAAGTTAAAAAATCTGACCAAAAAAGTTTAGATGTGACCTCAAAAGTCACATCGGCCTTTGTTGTGTTCCTTTCTAATTCAAACATTGTAGGTAAAATAAGTAAAATTTAGAGAATTTAAAAATATGTTCCTTGATAACACAAATACTGAAAAAATGTTTCATACAATTATTAATCTGCAATATTAAGGCAGAAAGATACTTACCCAATCAAAGAAATGTCATACAAACCCAAATTGATATTGTCAAAGCAATTTGCTCTTTAAAAATGAAAAGCAAATATAAACTAAAGATATGTTTCAGACTAAGGGAGACTAAACAGACATAATTAAACCTCACACTTGATCCTGAACTGGAATCTGAACCCGATTTTAATTCTTATGTATCCATCCATCCAAATCTGCATGCTATTAGGACATGAATTGGGAAAACTGATAATACAACACTGTTAAATCAATATTAATTTTGTGATTTTCTGATTAACTGTAATGTGGTTACATAAGAAAATATCCTCATTCTTAGAATATACACCCTGAAATTTAAAGATAAAGGGCAATTATGTCATCAATTTATTCTCAATTCAGAAAAAAAATGTACTGGGGGGAGGGAAAAGTGGGGGAAAGGAGAATAGAAGAAAATTATATATCAAATGTGGGAAGACATTAATAATTGGAGAATGTGGGTGAAGGGTATACTGGAGTTCTTTTACAATTCTTAATTTTTTCTGAAAACTTTGACATTTCAGAATATAGTTTTTCTATATCTAACAAAGTTTTTATTTTTAAAAATTTTATCCTTAAAATAACCTGAGTTCAATTGTAAAAAACACACTAAATTTTAAAGATATTAATTTTGTCACTATACCACCAAAGGACAATAAAAAATAACTAATAACCAAACATTAAGAAATCCTAATCTTACTGTAAATATAGTAAGCAATTTCAAACAAAATCCTTAAACACTCAGATTCACTATTACAGTCAGTAGTATTTTTGTAAGATCATGAAAATACTAATCTATTTATTTTTTTAAATATTTTATTTATTTATTTTTAGAGAGGGGAAAAGGAAGGAGAAAGAGTGAGGGAGAAATATCAATGTGTGGTTGCCTCTCATGTGTCCCCTACTGGGGATCTGGCCTGCAACCCAGGCATGTATTCTGACTGGGAATCAAACCAGCACCCCTTTGCTTCACAGGCTTGTGCTCAATCCACTGAGCTACACCAGCCAGGGCAAAAATACTAATCTATTTAATATGTTAACCTATTTTTAAAAAGTTTAAATCATTTAAAATTTATTTCAATTAATTATAAGGCTAAGCGAAGTCTGAGTAGTTAAAGCACTAGAAATAACAAACATTTTATAAAATTCTTTGTGACAGTAGCAACGTTAGATGCTCCAAACCAAACCAATAAGGTCAATACAATTAGCATATGATAGTATAAATTTTCAAAAAAATCTCGAATTATAAAGTTTTGTACACTTTTACCTGTGTTCTCTAGAATATCCAAGTTAATTTACACAGTAAGCCTAAAAAAGTGTTTGATGATGAGTTTATCCCAAAGAATGTGTATGAAGGTTCAGTAAAGATGTCATGACGCACAATTCACTCCCTCAGTAGGGTCCCCATTTGCTTTGTCTGACTCAAGTACTCAAACATCCCCACCCCGTCTTTATTTGGGATATAACTGACACATAACAATGTCAGTTATAGGTATACAATATGCTGACTCGATAGACTTATGTACTGAAAAATAATTACCACTATAGCATTAATTATCATCTCCATCACATCACATAATTACCATTTCTTGTTTGTGATAAGAATATTTAAGATCTATTTTGAAGCAAGTATGTATTCCAACATTTGTAATTACAATCACTATGCTGTATATTAAGTGAGCAGAGCTTATTCGTCATACAATTGTGAATTTACTCTTTGACCACATTTTCCCTGTCCCCCAATCCCCAAGGCGTGGGAACCACCATTCTACTCTCTGCTTCTGAGTTTAGTTTTTTTAGGTTCCACATGTAAGTGGCATCATAGAATATCTGTCTTTCTCTGTCTGACTTATTTCACTTAGCAATGCCCTTATGGTTTGATTCACATTGTTGCAGATGGCAGGATGTCCTTCTTTCTCATGGCTGAATAGTATTCTATTTGTGTGTGTTTGTACATATATATACACACAAATCACATCTTTTCACCAGTTTAACTGTTGACAGACACTTAAGCTGTTTCCATAACTTGGCTATTGTGAATAACACTGCAACAAAAATGGCAGTGCAGCTATCTCTCCGAGATCCTGATTTCACTTCCTTTGAATATATACTCAGAAGTGGAATTGCTAGAACACATGATATTTCTATTTTTAATTTCATGAGAAACCTTCATACCATTTTACATACTTATCTCTTATACTTTTTGATGAAATTCATTTTAACAGATGTGAGACAGTATCTTGTGGTTCTGATTTGTATTTCCCTGACAATTAGTGATATCAAGCATCCCTTCATAACCTGATAGCCAAGAGTACATCTTTTTTGGAAAAATGTTTATTTAGATTCTCTGCCCATTTTCTACCATATTATTTGTTTTGCTAGTGAGTTGTATGAGTTCTTTATAAATTGTAGATAAATCTCCTATCAGATATATGATTTGCAAATATCTTCTCCTACTCCACAGGTTGCTTTTTTAAAAAAAATTATTCTCAGAGAGAGGGAAAAGGAGGAGAAAATGAGTTAGAGAAAGACCTACGCGTGAGAGAAACACTGAGCAGTCACCTCTCACACATACCCAGAGCAGGGACTGGGCGCACAACCCAGGTATGTTCCTCCTATGCAATTTGACCACCTCATTATGGTGTTAACTTCACATGTCAACTTGGAGGGTGTTTTTGGATGAAATTAATATATTTAAATTGGTAAACTATGAATACAACAGATGGTCCTTGACAATATGAGTGGGCTTCATCCAATCAGTTAGTTAAAGGCCTAAACAGAACAGAAAGACAAACCTCTTTGAGCAAGGGGTGAATTGTCCAACAGACTGACCTTGGTCTTCATCTGCACCATTTGCTCTACTGGGTTCATGCTGGCCAGCCTCCACAATCACACAAGCCAATTCATTATACAAAATCTCTTTCTATATATGCACACATCCAATCAGTTTCATTTCTCTGAAGAACCCTAACACATCCATGAATTTCTTATCTGAGCGGGCCATTCACATGAGAGTGCCTTATACAAAGTGAATAAACTTTTCAAAGGCAAAGGAGATGGTTCTGGACATGAAACAAGTGATCTTGAGACTTTTCAGAATAATCCAGCTTTCTGTCCCATTTTAAATAGGTAACCATAAACCAGAGTTTCTAATCTCCCATTCTCATTAATGTTTAAAAGATGCACAGAAAATCGGTATCACAAAAATTCAAAGGGTCATTAGCTATTGATCCTACTTATCTACCTTAATGTTTTATGTGGGGGCCCGCCAGGCCATAATGGGACCAAGGACAGAGTTCTCCACTGTGAGAATGGTGGATGAACTTGGTTTCTGGTCCCTGGAGCCGGCGGGTACCTTGACACTTTCCTAACCTTCTAGTTCCCAGCCTTGAAAGACACAACAAGACCCTGGCGCAGGTGTCATATTCCCAGATGGTTATGAGAACTTCTTGCCCTTTTGATAGCTTAAGGGAGTGCTCGAACTTTGAAAAACAACATTGTTTCTAGTTCCCTGCAGTCTTGCTTTAGGCATTAACAGTTTGTATTTAAGACAGCTGTTCCTTGAATAAATTCGCCATTTTGCCAGCAGAGCTTATGGTCCTCTCCATTTTTTAAGTCCCTCGCCTCACCTCGTGACCACGCTTGCTGCAGTGGGCTGCGGCAGTTTTACATTTCTTAAACTAAATCAGTTGTTGATCACTGTGACAATCAACCAACCAACAAACAACTGAGCTTACAACATGTGCTTACAATCACACAACATCTAAATAATACCAGAGAATTCTAAGATGTAATGATCTGTCATCAAAAAGTACAAAGAATGGCAGAGGCCCTGGAATTCAATTTTTTTAAATAAAAAATTTAAAATATTTAAGAACCACAGTGGTATTGCATATAGACCAAGAGCAGAAAGAAAGACACAGAGCAAAGTAGCTTTGGTTATAGGTCCTGCTTTTCATTAGTTTGCATATTTCATGCCAGTCCCTTGTGGACTAAAAAATTTCTGTTGAGAAATCAACTGACAGTTATGGCAGCTCCCCTGCAGGTAACTAACTGTCTTTCTCTTGTTTCTTTTAAGATTCTCTCTTTGTCTTTAATTTTTGCATTTTAATTGCAAAAATTTAAAAGCAGATTTAATTACGATGTCTTGGTGTGGGCCTCTGGGTTCATGTTGTTTGAGACTCTGTGCTTCCTGGACTTGTGTATTTTTCCTTCAACAGGTTAGAGAAGTTTTCAGTCTTTATTTCTTCAAACAGTTTCTTTATCTCTTTCTCACTCTCTTCCTCATTCTTTTTTCTTTTATGCTGTTCTGATTGGGTGTTTTTTCTATCATGTCTTCTAAACAGCTGATTCCATCCTCTGCTTCACCCAACCTATTGTTTAATTCGTCCAGTGAATTCTTCTTTTCAGATATTATAAACTTCACTTCTGACTGCTTTTTTTTATGGTTTATACGTCTCTTTTTATGCTGTTGAGCATGCTTATAACCACTACCTTTAACCTTTGTATCTGAGAAATTACTTGCCTCTCTCTCATTTAGCTCTTTTTCTGTGGATATCTCCTGTTCTTTCATCTTGGGCTTGTTTCTTTGTTTCCCTATTTTGGCTGCTTCTTTGTGTTTATTTCTATGTATTAGGTAGATCTGCTCTGACTCCCAATTTCGTGAGGTGGACTTACCTAGTAGATGTCCTATGGGGTCTGGTGGAGCAGTCTCCTTGATCCCCTGAGTGGGGTGCTCCATTAATGTCCCTTGTGTGGGTTATATGGGCCTTCTTCTTATAATTGAGACTTAGTTACTATTGGCCCACTCGTGTGTGAGATCAACCCTCAGGCTGGCTGGCTGTGAAATTCAGTTGTAACCATGGCATGCAAGCTGCTGTGCAGGTGCTGACCACATGAAGAAGAATTCACCTCAGCAAGTTTTTGTGCCTGCTGAAATCTCATTTTCATATGCCACTGTGTGAAAGACAAATACCATACGATCTCACCTTTAACAGGAACCTAATCAACAGAATGAACAAGCAAGCAAAATAAAACCAAACACACTGAAATAGAGAACAGGCTGACAGTGAGCAGAAGGGAGAGGGGAGGGGATTATAGGGGGAAAGGGGAAAGGTTTACAGGAACAATTATAAAGGACACATGGACAATAACAAGCGTGGGTGGAAACAGGGGAGGGAGGTAGGAAGGGCTGGGGTCCAGGGAAAAGGCAGAAAACTGTACTTGAACAACAATTTTTAAACATGTTAATAAATGAATGAATGAATGAATGTATGTATGTGCCACTTGTGAAGTTTACTGGATCCTGCTCCATATGTTGGCTCTGGGCCTCATTATAGACACTCTGTGCAGGCCTCTGACAGATGTTCCCTGTGACTTGCCCTGGGCAACATATTTTGCATTATAGGTGATGGGTAGTTTGTGGCTGCCTCCACTGAGCACGGGAAGAACCATCTGTGCACCAAGGCCAACTAATACCAGCACTGGGTCCAGGGACAGGGCCAACAAAAGTCCCGAGGCACAGGGATCCACTCGGTGAATGAGATCCACCCCTACCTGCAATCCGTCTGTTGGCTGCCTGTTAGACCCAGTCACTGAAAGAGACTCTGTAGAAGTTGGGAGGATCAGGCTAGTGGATTTCCAGTGAGAAAGAAGTGCTTGCTGGTCAGGCAGGGAAGAGAGTGGGTGTATGCCCCACCTCAGAGACACAACACTTAGTCTGACCCAGATTTTGCCCCACCCTTGGCAGGATGGAGCAAATAGAAGCCAGGCAAGGGGGTCCTCCAAAGCCCAGGGGTGGTTATAGCAAATCCCCTGGGAGGGGGAAGTACCAGTCAGGTTCACAGGAAAGCAGGGGGAATGGCTCCCAACCTGAAGCCAAATGACTCAGTCACCAACACCCCCTGAGAACTGATAAATAAATTCAGTAAAGTAGCAGGATACAAAATATATACCCAGAAATCAGTTGCATTTTATATGCCAATAATAAACTATCAGAAAGGAAAACTTAGAAAGCAATCCCATTCACAATTGCTTCAAAAAAATAAAATACCTAAAAATAAAATTAATTAAGAATGTAAAATACCTGGACTTGGAAAGTTATAAGACACTGAAGAAAGAAACTGAAGAAAATACAAATAAGTGGAAGCATGTACCACATTCATGGATAGGAAGAATTAACATCATTAAAATGTCCATACTACCCAATGCAATCTATACATTAAATGCATTTCCAATCAAGCAAGATACCAATGGCATATTTCACAGAAACTGAACAAATATTCCAAAAATTTATATGGAACAACAGAAGACCCCAAATAAAAATAGCAATCATGAGAAAGAACAAAGTTGTAGGAATCATGCTACCTAATGTCAAACTATACTACAAGGACACAGTAATCAAAATAGCACAGCACTGGAATAAAAACAGACACATAGATCAACAGAACAGAAGAGAGAAACCAGAAATAAACCTATACCTTTATAGTCTATTGATATTTGACAAAGGAGGCAAAAGCATACAATGGGGTTAAGATAGCCTGTCTAATAAATGGTGTTGGGAAAACCAGACGGATGCATGCAAAAAAAATTAAATTAGATTGACTTCTTACACCATACACAATAAACTCAAAATGATTACAGACTTTAACTGTTAGACTCAAAACCATAAAAATCATAGAAGAAAACATGGGAAGTAAAATCTAAAACACTACTTGTAGCAATATTTTTTTCTGATATAGTACATTGGGCAAGGGAAATGAAAGAATAAATAAATGGGACTACATCAAACTAAAAAGTTTTTGCACAGCAAAGGAAATCATCAACATAATTAAAACACAACCCACTGAATGGGAGAACATATTCACCAGTGATGCATCTGTTAAGGGCTTAATATCCAAAATCTGTGAAGCACTCTCAAAACTCAACATCAAAAAAACACAAACAATCCAATTAAGAAATGGGCAAAGGACCTGAACAGACACTTCTCCAAGGTGGACAAACAGAGGGCCAATAAATATATGAAAAATGCTCAGCATCACTAATCATCAGAGAAATGTAAATTAAAACCCAAATGAGGTATCACCTCATGCTGGTCAGAATGGCCATAATTAATAAATCAACAAACTACAAGTCCCGGTGAGGTTGTGGAAAACAGAACCTGGTGAGAAAAGGGAACCTCCCCGTGCACTGCTGGTGAAGAGGCAGATTGGTGCAGCCACTGTGGAAAGCAGTATGGAGTTTTCTCAAAAATTTAAAAATGGAACTTCCTTATGACAGTGTTTCCACTTCTAAAAATACATCTAAAGGAACCCAAAAACACTAATTTGAAAGAATACATGCAGTCCTATGTTCATTTCAGTTTTATTTATAATTGCCAAGATTGGGAGGCAGTCCAAGTGTCCATTGGTAAATGAGAAGATAAAAACAATGTGGTACACATACATAATGGAATACTACTCAGACGTAAAAATAAGGAAATCTTATCCTTTGTGACAGCATGGGTAGGCCTACAGAATATTATTTAAGTGAAATAAGCCAGTCAGAGAAAGATAGGTACCATACGATCTCATTAAATTTTTGGAACCTCATCAAGAAAATTAACTAACAAACAAAACAGAAACAGACTCCTAGATAGAGAACAGACTCATAGCTGTCAGAGGGAAGAGGGGTTATGGTGCTGGATAAAAGAAGTAAAGGGATTAATAAAATAAAATTTTAAAAAGCTATCCTAGACAGAGACAACAGTATGGTGATTACCAGAGGGAAAGGAAGGTGGGGGCGGGGGTGGAAGAAGGTGTATGAGGGATAAATGGTGATGGAAGGAGACTTGACTCTGGGTGATGAATACACAATATAATATGCAGATGATGTATTATAGAATTGTACACCTGAACCCTATTTAATTTTATTAACGAATGTCACCACAAGAAATTTAATTAAAAATTTTGAAATAAAAGAAAGCCACAGATGCAAGGATGCATTTTAAAAAGAAAACATTTGTAAGAAGACTCTATGCTTTTTGAATTTACTGGGAAAACTCTCATAAGAAAAAAATCCATTTGTAATTAGAAATCAGGCAGCATGCATACATACAGCACTTCTGCTGTCAAGGTGTCTGAATTGTCATTTGCTCTGGCACGCTCTCGTGAGCACACAGGGCTTGAGCGTGAGGCAGAGTGGATTGGAATGCACCTTGCAATTCTCAAAAGAATAAATACCACACTCAAAGCCCATGATGCCGCTTCCCTTCAGTGACTGAAAAGTTCAGAGCTAATCATCAGTGTCCTCACTAGGACTGACTACATTTTTGGAAGAACATACCTATCTATACTGCTTATAGCATCATTTTCCACCTCAGACAGTGTTAGGCATTAACAGATGTAGTTTATGTATGATGTTATTCTGTTTTCCAAAAAGTTCTATGATACTAAAACTCTAACAACAAAGGAACGGTCTTTACCCAGGGATCACACTGTAAAATACTTCCTTCATCTTGCATTTATCTTGTAGCTATTTCATGGTTTGGTTATTCCTCTACAGAAGTATACAAACCCACACGATTACACACAAATTCTTGAACACCCATCTATTACCTAATGACAACTCGAGTGCTTCACGCCTGCACAGCATTCACTTTCCATAGTTAACACAGGGACTTTCACATATCTTCTCTCTATATGTTTTAGTTCTCTTTTTAGTTTTAATTTCATATCAACTGGGATTTACCTTAGTGTATGGTAAGAAGGAAGTAACCTAACCTTTAAAAGTGAATGGCTGTTTTAAACATTAAGAAAACCATCCTGTACCACTATTTTGAAATGCCACCCTTAATATGCATACAAATATCAGATGTTTCAATCATGCTATATCACGCTATTTTAAGTATTTTAGGTATCATGCTATTTAAAGTATTTTAGCTTTATAGTACTTTGTCATTATTACTCTTTTAAAATAATATAAATCACTCCTGTGCCCACATTATTTTTTAGAATCAACGTCTTCCATTTCCTTCACCTATCAACTCACCCACCACACACACAAATACACCCACAAATACCACTGTGATTCTGATCAGCTGTCACCAACCCATTGATTTTGGGGAAAAAAAATTAAGACAATAAATTTCCTACAACCCATACTTATGAATGTGTAATGTTCTCAAGGTTGTTTATGGATTTTCTTCTGAGGGCTGATTTGTCTGTTATTATGAAATAATGAAAATAACATTTCATTTGCTTATTAGGCTTGAATTTATTTGTTTTGAATCATAGAAAAAATTTAAACCTGTTAAATATGTTACTCAAATTCTTCATATTTTTCACCTTTGGACAATTTCTGAAAATACGTATTAGCATCACCCATGTGGCTATGGTTTTGCTAAACTTTCTTTCATCTTACAAGAGTTTAGGAATAATATGTTTTTTTTGTTTGTTTGTTTGTTTTTTAATTTTATTTATTTATCTTTAGAGGGGAAGGGAAGGAGAGAAGAATCGATGTATGGTTGCCTCTCATATGTCCCCTACTAGGAACTGGCCCGCAACCCAGGCATGTGCCCTGACTGGGAATCGAACCGCGATAGTGTGGTTCGCAGGCCCGAGGAATAATATGTTTTATGTGATGTTGTTTGATGAGCAAAAGTCCTAACTGTTATGATTTCTACCCGATGATATTATATGTCAATAAGAACACCCTGTCTTTTTTCCCCATATAGTGCATCCACACTAAAAAACACTTTCAGGGACTGATATGGCAATTCTTACTTTTATTATGTTAGTATTACGTAATAGAACTCACTTTTTCCTTTATCGCCAGTCTGTATTAGGACTTGTCTTCTAAACAGGACAAAACTAGATTTGCATTTTAATTTATACTGTGAGTTCTTACTTTTATTAAATTAGCCCATCCCTTTCAACATGCTATAATACTTTATAATAAATAAAACACTTATGTGTTAAGACAACTAGTATATTTAGCCTAATTACTGACATTTTAATTTTTCCTGATTATGATACATTTTTATTGTGCTTTTACCCTCCCTATTTTTTTCTGTGCCTTTATCAAGTTTCCTTTTTTTCTTTTTTTCACTTTGCAGCACAATCCTTTACATATATGTTGAACTACCAGGCTCAGCAACGTTTGGTCCCTCTTACTATGTAGGAAACAGAAAACTAATCTAATCTTTCTTTTTTATCCCTGCATGACCAGAAATAATCACAAAATATTTTATATTTGGAGTAATAGTAGTAAATCACCTTAAGATAAGGCCACTTTGGAATTTAATAAACTTATGTAATATCTATATGAGCCAGGAAGAGGGAGGACAAGTTCACTTTGTATTTAATTAGTAAGAAGTTAGTTCCATTTATCTTTCAAACATCTCTGTATCCTACAAAAAAACAACGCTCTTACCGTTTCTTTTGGAATCTGCACCTGGCTTGGCTCTGCATTCTAGAAGAATTGAAGAAAAACATAAATACAGACTGACCAAAGCCATCTTCAAAACACAGGGACAGAAAGCTTTATTTAAGGGAAACTGTTCATTTCTAACATCCACACAATATATACAGGGTGATTATATTCTGGCTAATGTATTATTCTGTCTTGTAAACTTTCACTGATCTCATAGTTCTCGGGTTGGTGTATGTTTTAAGAAAACTGTCTTGATGTAAGTTTTTACTTGTTCATTCACAGTATAGCATCAATTTATTATATAGAGGAAAACAAATCTCACCAAATGGCTTTTCTATTCATAGCACCGTTTCTAATTTATTTGTAATTTTCCTAACTAAATCTAAGTTAGAAGGTATAATTTTATAGCTAGACCAGATAATATCAGTGTAAACCAAAAGCATCAAAATAATACATAGGCTTTAAATGTGATTTTTTTCATATACTGTAAGGTAGCTTTATATTATAGGTAGTTACAAGGTTGATTTATCTAAAAGGCACATCTTGATAAAGTATTTCATTTTATACAGAGAAATTATATACAGATACCCCAAACAGAGGAAAATAGTTTGATAATTAGATTCAAAGATCATTTTAAATGTCCCTCTTTAAGTTTTCAGAATTTTATTCTTTTAAATCCTGACAAGCAGCTGCAGCATGAGTAACAGACTGATAGCCTACTGGCTCACTCCCTAAAGAAAAACTCACAAGCAATAAATTGAATAACCAAGAAAAATAAGTAGGCAGCAGAAGGAGAAACAGAAGCCTGGAAAATCAAAATTGGACAAGAAGAACCTGAATAACTTAAGCTGGCTGTATATTGGTACTAACTCTGGAAAGGCTGCCTAAGAGCAGCACTGAAGTTCAGCAATCTGACAATGCTATTACCCAGTTCTCATATACTGAACCAAAGCTTCCTCAAATCACACCTAACTTTCAGTTTTGTTTTAAGTATTAATTTACAACTTTTTAAAACATCTGAAGGTTTATGATCAAGGTTTATGGCACTTTAAATACAAAACTGGATAATAGTGGGGGGAGGAGTAATGATTAAACATTTTAAGACAAAAATTAAAGAGTTTTTATAATTTTTCAAAATCTTCTTAAAATAAAAATGTTCACTTTTCAGCTATCAAAATCTGATTTGCCCAAAGGCATAGAAAATTTTAGAACTGTTAGTAACCATAGGATGAGATATTTTTACTACTAAAATTTATCTGGCTTATAATAAGGAATATTTATTCACCATGACATATCCATATTTGAAGTATTACTGTAAGAGATTTAGAGCTATAGGACAAATTTGGGGCCTGTACCCCTAAAACTTGCCACTCTAGTATATTTGAATTGTTTTTTAGATAAAGCTGGTAGGTGTCAAAGGACCCAACTAGAACCTATTTCGAAACATTTAAATATCACTTGTATTTAAAGTAAAACAATTCTCATCACATCAAAAGATAAAGGAGATTCCCCCAATTATGTTGATTTTATATATAAATAAAACTTAGCACTTTTTGCAGAAAAACACTTAGAATTATGTCAATTTAATACACATACTTCCTTTGCACCAATACTAGATAAATATCCCCTGTAATATTTCGATGTATTGATAGATGCATAAAAAGTAAAACAGTTTGCACACAAATGCCTTTTCATTTGATTTGTCATTCCAAATAATGTCTTTATCAGTATTTAATGGCTGCCACTCAAGTCTTTTTATTTTCAGTAATAATGTTTAACAATGATACTCTTTTTCATACAAAAAGCAAGCATCTTTATTTGGTTTAGCTACATGGTCTATGAAAATCTGAAATATAAAGATTTGTCACATGTATTGGAGAAGATGGCAAGCTTTCAACAATAGTCTTTGAAGTGACAGTGACGAAATCATCTCTGTATTCAATCAGTCTCTCTCAACTCATTCAGTAACAAACATTTACTATCCTAAAAAATATGCCCGCAATCTGATTTTTAAATATCCCTATACTCAACACTGTAGAGATCTATTTCCAAAACTGAGAAAATATGAGAAAAGAATGCTTGTATTAAGGTTGAAAGACATAAAATATGGAAAGAGCTTGGACAATGTCTCAATAAATACTGGCTATCAGGAAGCTAGCCCAGACCCCTGGCTCATGTGAATCAGAAACCTCTCATCTGCTCTAAATTTACACACCAGTTCCCTTGGGTGGAAGGCATCTTCTTGGCGAAAGACCAGAAGGCTCACAGTCCCTTCCATCTTGGTGCTTCTCAACAGGGAAACAACTTCTTCTTGGGATTTGCCTGCTAAATCTACTCCATTTACCTAAAACAAATTTTTAAGAAAGGTCTTCAGCTGCAATCCTATGCAAATAGGTAACAGAAGAAAAGACATTCTAGAACTGATCATATTTATAATAAAATATAACTCATTTCATGGTAAATTCTGAAGGATCTGGTAATCACCAGGCTTTTGTGGTTAATAAAGAAATGCATACCAGGTATCTAGAAATGAGACTGGAAGTAGTAAATCTTTTAGTGCTTATCAATAAACCAAAAGCTATAGCCACTAGAGCATTAACAAGTAACAAGTAATAAACAAACATATCTAAAATGTCAAGTTAATATAAAACTTCCTGGCTCTCAAGTAAGATGTCTTGATGGCCTTGTACAGCATAAGGTTTTCTTATCCCAAAATAAAAGGTTGTGGCTTTTGTAGTAAGTAGGAAAAATACACTAAAAATATTTTGGTATATTTTAACTTTCAATGAAATTTTACCAAAACTTATGAAGATAACCTTTTCTGGGGGGCGGGGGGCGGATAAGTGGTGGCAGAATCAAGAATAAAAGAAAAAGACTCATGGACACAGACAACAGTGTGGTGACTGTGGGGGAGGGGGAAGTGCAAGTGGGTATAAGGATGATAAATGGTAATGGGAAAAAAAATAACCTATTAAAAATAAAATTAAAACAAAGAAAGAAAAATGAAGATAACCTTTTTAATCCCTGAAAGGCTAACACTGAAGAAGAATCTCTAAAAATAATCATAATATTTCTGAGGAATAGCAATATTTCACCTTAATATTTTTCAATGTTTTAAGAAAATTCTACCAAAATAGAGATTTGAAACAACCAAATTCATCATTTTCATTTTGTATGAAGTATACTAACGTTATCAGAAAACACTATATACTTAACTGAAATGAGAGCAGAATTTACTTTTAAAAAGTAGTCTACCATATTTTTTTAGATGAAAACAACATTTTTGTCCAAGGCAATTAAGTACATTATTTAACTTGTAATGTTCTGAAATATTCCTCCATATTAAAAACCATTTTCTATAGCTCAATATACCACTATTAAGTCATTTAAGGAAATAGGTAAGTAATAATAGAGTGGGGGGAAAAAGCAAAAAATTCTAAACAATGAAAACATCTTGATATTTTTTCTATATGCTTTCAGATATCCAGATACTCATAAAAAACAACCCACAAAATTACCAATATTGCATAGATACAAGTATAGATGCTAGTAATTACACTTAAAACATGTGAAATGTAGTTTCAGTTTTAAGAGAAAGCTTAATAGCTGTAGAAAATAAAATCTAACTGAAAAAAAATACAGGCTGCAGGCCACTCCCATTGCTTAAAAAAAAAGTCTTTGGGATGTGTTGTAAAGAAAAGGAATTATGTAATGAAAGCGCAACTCAAAAATAAAGTAAAAACCTTTAGAAAGAAAGAAATGTGGGGAGTCGGGGTAAATTCAGGGAGAAAAGGACATCTGGGACAAAAGGACAGGTTTTTTTGTTTTGTTCTGTTTTGGTTTTAGACTTATAGGCAAAAATTCAAGGCCCAGCTGAGACTCACTAAATAAAACAAGCAACAAATACCAACTTGAAATAATACTACCATTGACCCTTGAATGACCAGATTTAAAGCACAAGTCTGCTTATATCTTTTCAATAAATTAGTATAGTATTGTAAATATATTTTCAATTCCTTATGATTTTCATAACATTTTTTTGTCCAGCGTACTTTATTATAAGAATGCAGGACATAGTACATATAACATGAAATGTGTGTTAACCAATTGTTTATGTCATTAAGGCTTGTGATCAATAGTAGGCTATTAGTAGGTGAGTTTATGGGGAGTCAAAGTTATACTCAAATTTTTGACCATATGGTAGTTAGTGTGCTGTTCAAGGGTCAACTGTACACAATGTGTACCCCAAGGGAAAAATGGTCCACTTCAGAAACACCTTAAATATAATTTGTACTTAAAACTTTTTCTTTCATTTAGCCTCTTTTATCAGTGTTTATTTAAAAAAATAGTATGATATGGAGAACAAAAAAGAAGCATGATTTATGTAATATAATCCCAAAATATGAACATGAAAAAGTCTGGAACTTATTCCTTTGCCTCATCACTTTTGAAGAAATCTTTAGGTGAGCTTAACCTGGAGAGTTCAAAACTACACAGGAAAATACAAGTAATGAAAAAAGGGCAATGTCATAAAAATTTATGTTAACTAGTTAATAATTAGGAAACAATACTGACTATGTTTTCTGAAGAAAACACAAAGAAAAAATGGTTAATAAAGTATACTTTTACTCAGTATTTCTCCCCTTTATTCCCATATGCATAAACATTCACACAAACATAAATTCTGTATATTTATGTATGTCAAAGACATTTTGAAAGATCAATGAACTGAAACTCATGAGGTACAGAAAAGAAATTTTGAAAAACTTTTTCCCCTGATATTTGATTTTTACGTCTCAATTCATTTTCTATGCTTTCATTTGAACATTTCATTGTTCCTCTCATTAAGACACTGGTTCACTTACTTTATTTGTCTCTGTTCTGAATACAAAATAGACGGCATTTCTATATTGCCAGACATAAATTTAAAGCCATCTAGAAACATAACCTAATAGATACACATTGTACTTATATAATGACAAAATGTTATGGTACCTCATAAATCAAATGCCTGAGTGACTAAAATTTTCAGTATACCAAACCAAAAAGGTATTTCTCGTCCATGGACTTGGACAACATGTGGGTACTGACTGTGGGAGCAGGGGTGGGCTGAGGAGAGGAGGGCAAAGGGGGGAAAACTGGGACAACTGTAATAAATAAGATTTAAAAAATAATAAAATTTTTAAAAACCAGAAATGTCTTGTGATGCATACTTCTACTAAAATGTTTCATATTTCATAACAATACTTTTTAAAACATATCTCAAGACTTATGGGACCCCCTGACTTAGAGAAGCCACTCACCTCTATGAGTCGATCTCCGGCCTTAAGACGGCCATCTTGGATGGCAGCCCCTCTGGGGAGGATGTTTTTCACATAAATTGGAGCTGAGCCACCTATTGTTACATCTCTGGAAGTGATGCTGAATCCCAAACCTTCTGTACCTAAGTATATAGCAGGAAAAAAATAAAATAAAATGAGATGTCTTGAAATTTACAGGCGTATTATACATAAAGGATCTGTTATTATTCTCCATACTAATATTCCTTGACGTTTTGTAACTTTTCTATAATGCTTTAAAAGTTGTAACAGATTTTTCAAAATAGACCAAATTCGGAAAGGTTTAAATGGTTTACATAGCAAAATTCATTATTTTTGCTATGGAAAGAAATGGAAATCTGCCTAAAGACCAGTGAAAGATAATATACAGATATACAAATATAGATACTAAAGTTTTTAAATTAGTCTAAACCTTTGATTATGAAAATAAACAACTTCTCTATGACAAAAAGACAAAACAAAAACTTCTGTTAAAACCTACAATACCTCAAATAGCAAATATTATTGTGGAAAAATGGTATCCAAATTTGACAGGTAAGAAGTAGAAGGTAAGAGAAATGTTCAGAGAGATGAAAAAAATTAATAAAGAGAAAGTTTTCTAGAGACAGGTAACAATCTCCCCAAATTATAATTAGGCATAGCAATTTACTAACAGGACACAACTTATTATATTTGCCTACTTCTCTTCTAATTCACCTAAATCTGACCATGACAAAAAAAAATAGAAAGAAAGAAAGAAAGAAAGAAAGAAAGAAAGAAAGAAAGAAAGAAAGAAAGAAAGAAAGAAAGAAAGAAACCTTACTGAAGAGCCCATCACAGATTGTAGCTACCAAGTCTGAGAATCATCATATCATATTTAAAGGTACTGAACTTAATGAGGTATTTAAAACACTGTGCTGGTTTTCATTTTTCAAATGCTAAGTTCTTTGGCAGCTTTCTTGACAGACACTCTTACAAACTAAATAAAGTATAGAAAAAGGATATATGTCACTGGAATCAACACGCAATAGGCCAAAATGAGCCAAGAAAAAGTGGGAAGTTAATTTCTAATGTATCAGAGAATTTTTATAGTGTGTCTAATAATGATTCATTTCTATTAAAGCTTTTTAAAATGGCACTTAAAATACAATAGGTTCCATTTCAGTTAAAATTATATTAGGACAAATATTTGCTCATTACAGGATGAATAAAACGATGTACAGAGGTGCAAAATGTATAGAACTTATTCATTTGATGCAGCCATCAGCACAAAACTACAAGCAAGAGCACATGTTCTATAAGTAAACAAACATATATGGGCAAATAAATATGAATTAAAAATCGTGTTGATGAAGAAACAAAGTAGAAGTGAAGAATATAATAATGATACTTGCAACAAAGTAGAAATGAAGAAAATAATTATAGCTGTAAATATTTCAAGTTCAAATAAAACATTCTTTTGCTGCAAGACTGAAGTCACTTAAATATGTCTGGACTGTTAATTTCTTAAGTCTTCTGTGAAGCCTTGAATGGTGTATGAAATTTCCCTAATTATTCTGCTGGGACTTTTCCATACATCTCTGTGAAATCTAATGACTTGTAATAACATTTATTAAGAAAGAATTCTAAGTTATCCTCCTTTTACAATATTAATTTGTATCAACTACAAAGACTGACTGAATCTTAATACTACTAAAATATCAACAATAACCCTTAAACATGTAAGCTAAAAGTTTAGGCAATGACCTTTAAAAGAAAGATACATAGATATCAAATTTCACTTAGCAAAGGCAACTAAATATTTTCCACTGACTGATAAAAATTACTGATCTTTTTTTCTCGCTTTATTAAAAAGCTAATTTCTACAAAAGGGCAGGGCATTTGAGAATCCCAAAGTGGCAATAAATATCACAAAATCATAACTACAGAAGCAAGTACATAGGGGCTATGCTATTGACATAGTTTCAAAATTATGCCTAAGAATCATTATAATGATGGCTTCTCTCTCTTTATTTCATGTTTTAACTCACTAATTTTAAAGAAAGAAAAGATGAGAGACAGCAAGACAAAGAGAAAAACATCTATTTGTCAGGCCACCTATTTATGCACCTACCACTCACTGCTTTGTTCTTCTATGTGCCCTGACCAGGGATGAAACCTGCAACCTTGGCATATCAGGATGATGCTCTAACCAACTAAGCTTCTCTTTTTCAAGTCCTTGAAATTGACTTCAGTTCTGTCAAAGCATGTCAAGTCACTTTGAAGTGAATTTAAAATTTAACATTGCCATGTCCTATATTTTTGATGTACTTCATTAAAAATGTTAAATGTAACATAATTGGTAAAATAATTATCTGTTGAGTACAATGAAAGCTTGTTCAATTCTCATACAATCATTATTTAATAGTTGTATTTAGCACTAACCAAAGATAATCATCACTCTTCACCATTATTTATAGTAAACCATTTTTATGTAAAAAATTTGTACTTATTGGCAGGAATGCACAAGCAGTTTCTGCCTTTTGTCATACATTCTCACAGTTCGTAAATTATAATCAAGATAGATCTGTGAAGCTCTATAACATTTAGATTACTAAATGTATAAAATGTAATCACATCTTTTTAAATGCTATTAAAATAAAAGTTTATTTTAAAATTATTCTTTTAAAGGCAAATAAAAATTCACTATTTAAACAGTTCATGTTACAAGTTGCTAAAATAGAAGAATGGTGTAAAAAACTGTAATTAACTGAATAAATACGCCTATCTTAGTGTAAAAAGGCAAAGATATTTATGAACTAATATCTTTATGACAACGGTCAAGTAAAACATTTCTCCTTTGTTGAGAGATCCCAAGCAGAATTTTGTCTTTTATACAACTCTATTTGTGCTGCTGGATAAGTTTTCGCTTAAAAACAAGGGCCTGTCATTTGAGTAGAGACAAAGAAAGAGAGAGGATCTGCTGTTTCTTGTTTAGGAATTAAGAGGGCTGAAAGGGGTTTATGCTGATATGACTCTGTGTGTAAGGGGTTTCAAACGTGGAGTAAAGCTGTCAGTTCCTGATCACGTCAACCAAGTATCTGGAGCTTAAAAAACCAGTAACCAGAAATACTGCATTTGTGGTTCATGTAAAGTTCAACAAAAGAACACGATTTGGAAAGGAAATAGGAATCTCAAAGTTTACAAGCTTGTAAACCCTACACCAAATGGAAAAAGAAATTATCTAAATGTCAAGCTATGGAATGTGCTAGTAGGAAACTATCGTCAGAAGCAGCCAGAGGACATGAGGAAATCAGTCAACCTCTCTTGGGTTCATTTCCATCTAACTGCAGAAATTGGTTGAGGTCATGAAAAAAGAAATATTTGTATAATGACACCATTTTGAAAGACATAATTTAAAAACATATCAAAATGATCAGCTTAAAGTACATGATTGATAGCAAAAAGTATGTTTCAATGCCTGGAGAGGACAGCGGCTGGAAATCGGAAAACCAAGTGTAGCATCTGCTCTAAGTCATGGGGGAGGCCAAAATGCGACAGTGTGCTGATTCCTGTACACAAGGATCCATGGCCTACAGGGCAGAGACACTTAAAGAAATAAGCTGATATAAAGTATATGTAATAAAGGGTTAGCAAGGCAATGATTAATTCCCCTGTCACCTTAAGAAATGGAGGCAATGTTATATTCTGGAACAATGGCCTAGATTCTCCTCATTTTACAAGCCACTGACAATGCCAAAGGAACTATCACCAAAATAATAAGGTTGACATGGAGGACTTCTCTCCAAAGTCTTCACCAAGTGGGGTGATCAAAACAGTCAAACCCTTACTCTTGAGTTTGAATGTGACATCCTGAAATCATTTCCCTTCACTGTTAAAAACTTGCTGCAGTAGTAATTGCTACCTTCTTCATATAAATTTGTTTTAAAGCCTTAATCTCCAAACATTTAAATTTTTATGCATCAAAATGAATCTGGAAAGCATAAAAAATACATTTTAAATACTTTTTAAAAAAAGTCACATCACTTCTTTCACATAAAGAGATAAAACTTAGGACGCTTTGGTTTAGCTAGTGGAGTTTTAGAATAAAATCTATCAGCCCTGGCCAGTGTAGCTCAGTGGATTGAGCGCGGGCCTGTGAACCAAAAGATCACAGTTCAATTCCCAGTCAGGGCACATGCCTGGGTTGCAGGCCAGTTCCCAGCAGGGGATACACCAGAGGCAACCATACATTGCTATTTCTCTCCCTCTCTCCTTCCCTTCCCCTCTAAAGATAAATAAGAAAAAATCTTTTTAAAAAAAAAAGAATAAAATCCATCAAAGATAAGATAGGTTTTTACCTTTCTTAAGCTGGATATTCAGTCTCTTGCCTATTTTTTTGGTGTTATAACCACTGCTTACACTTGTACTAAACACACTTTGCGGTGCTGGGGCTGGAGCTGCAGGTGGTTTTCCTGAGGGCTGTGAGCTCTGAGGTAGTCGTGGGTGTGAGTCCATCTGCTCGGCCTGCGGGGTCAGTTTGGGCACTCTCTGCAGTGCCTGAAGCCCTGCACTGTTCACACTCCTGTTATCAATATACTGGCTGTCAGGGCTGAAGCGGCTTGAATAGTAATTGTTCTTCTCACTCTGGGAGAGTTGTTCATACTGCTCTTTATTTGCTGCAGGAACCACGTGGAACCAAATGATAGGTGCACGCATGGCTTGGCGAAACATATGTTGTGCTCTAAGTTTGAGAATGAATAGAAAATTAGCAAATTAAGACTGGTAGATTAGAAGATATTATGAACTTAATTATGTATACTAATTAAGCAGCAAGAAATGACACACTTTGTTAAAACTGAAAAACAAAATTCTGATATCCCATTTATCAATTAAGTTTGCAAGCTCTGATAGAAGCATAGCTGTTTCCCCAAACACATATTTCTTATTCTCTAAATAAAAATAACAGAATTATTACAACTATAGGTAAAATACTGTGCTCTGAACTGTAAATACCTAAATAATACTTTTAAGTACAATGATGATATTGTAATTTCAATATTAACAGAAATTAAATGTAATCACCTCTCTTACAATACTATGTAATACTACTTTAAAAAAATCATAAAATATTTCTTTACAGGGGGCCCATTTGAGTTTTTAAGGAAATATATATACTTAGAAATATACAGAAAAAACAGAAAGCACATTATGCATCTGCAAAATTAATTCTTGTCTGCATGTGCAAAAACCCTAAGAACACCAGCACAGCCTCCATGACAAAGAATGTTAGGTGTCGATGGCCTGGTGCCGCTCCATGTCAGCCTGGGAAGCTGCTCTGTCTCATGCTGGTTCCCCAGACCTTATGATTTCTGTTCACCCATGTCTTGTTTAATTTTTTTTTAAGATTTTATTTATTTTTAGAGGCAGGAAAGGGAGGAAGAAAGAGAGAGAGAGAGCAACGCTGTCAACGTGAGAGAGAAACATCAATCAGTTGCCTCTCATACGGGAGACTGAACCTACCACCCAGATGTGCACTCTGATCAAGAATCAAAGTGGTGACCTTTCATTTTGCAGGATGACATCCAACTGAGCCACACCAGTCAGGGCTTGCCTTGCTTTATAAGAACTGGACACCTTTACTTTTTTAATTGAGTAAGTACACCTAAATTTGGATAAACAAAATCTGAGCAGACCATAACACTGTTTCAGAGAAGCTTTGTCTGCTTATTTGTACTGAGACATTATGTGAGACAAAGCTGAAAATGTGAATTAAAATATAATACAAATAGTACCCTGGTAAATTTTCCAAAAGGTGAGAAAGTAGCAAAGGTGTAAAGCCTAAATTGGGACCATATTTTTAAAAGGACACTGCCAGTCAGAGGGCATTTTACAATACAGGCTAATGGTAGTAATTATCCTGTGTTTGATTAAATGTCTAAAAGCTACATAATGATAGAAAATACTTTGCTTCAGGACAAAGACAGAGACCACAGACATGTTGGGGAAAGCATTTCGACCACTGCCCTCTGTCATGCCTACTGGAGGATGGTCAGCAGTGCAGCCAGAACGCACTTACTGTTCAAATCTGCAGTTGCGGAGGTCTCCATCATTAATCCTGACGATGCAATCATTCTCACGAAAGAGTTTTTCTTGTTCAGCTTTCCCACCTTTCTCCAACCGTTTCACTAATAACCCCAGGGTTCTGGAACAGTAAGAATGCAAATCACTACACATGCATTATTTCTGTAGTGTGCAATGCCCCACTGCCTTAATGCTATGACGTATTTATAAAGACGTCCTAATACAGGGGTATATTAAATTGCTACGTATGCATTTTAAAAATAACATGACAGAAAAACTAAAACAGTATAAATGGTGTGTAAAAGAAATCCTTTCAAAAAATGTAACAAATCATTTCTGGCTTGTCAGTATTATGTTTCTGAAACAAACAGTATACTTTTCTGTATGCTGAAAAATGCTTCACACAAGAGCTCACCTGATGGCTTGGTGGCTATTACAGTGTGCGGCAGGGACAAGCGTGTACCTGTGCACAGGTCTGGCACGTTTCTGCCTTCAGCCAGTTGGTACATGGCTGATGGCAACCTTCATCTTAGCAGGAAAGAAAAGGTGAGGAGAAAAGACTACCTCAGTACAATGTACATTTGAGAAGCAAAATAGGAAAGATTTAAAAATAGAAGAAGCACCATTCTTGGCATCTGAATTTGACAGTGCCTAATATTCTGAATTTCGGAACTTGTTACATCTCCCTAAAGTAAGTACTTTGTTGCCATTATTCCCATTTTAAGAAACTAGAAGAAAACCAATAACAAATTCAAATAATGCCACACATTCATCTTTTCAACTGTACTTAAACATCAGACTGTTCACTCAGACTGAATGAACTTGTAGAGACCAATATGGAGGAGATAAAAATAAAAATTACTAGCATACTTGGTCTAGAACACTATTTGACTGACAGGAAGAACATTATACATCCCTCAGAACAAACACCAAAAACTTTCTATGATGACAGTATAAAGAATGGGAATCTTTCCCAAGTTTTAATGCTGTGATTTACTGGATCATTAGTATATATTTTGTATCATAATCATGCTGAAATTTTTATGAGCTTATTTTGGTCTGTCCAAAGTCTGTATTTCCTTTAATAATCCTAACATTTAGAGAAAAATGTCTATATTGATACTATAATTTAGAAACCTGCATAAATTAAAGTTGAAGACACCATTATTTACAGTAGCCTATATATTTTTTCCTTTGCAGTACCCTATATATTCTTTCCAGTACACATATACCCAAAGAGTTTCTTCTTTTATAGTAATTGTTATCTGTTCTGCGGCCCTGTAACTGACTCCTCTCTTATTGTTACTGACTGACACACCTTATCTCTACTATTGCACTATAAGCTCCTAGGAGATAGAGAAGATGGGATTCAGTAATATATGCTCAAGCACTTAGCTAGTAGGAAATTCTTGATAAATGACAATGGGATGAATGGATGACTGGGTGTAGCTAAGGCAAATCAGTCTCATTTCTTTTTTTTTTTTTTTTAAGATTTCATTCATTTATTGATAGAGGGGAAGGGAAGGAGAGAGCGAGAGAAATAGCAATGTATGGTTGCCTCTGGTGTATCCCCTGCTGGGAACTGGCCTGCAACCAGGCATGTGCCCTGACTGGGAATCGAACCCTGATCCCTTGGTTCGCAGGCCTGCACTCAATCCACTGAGCTACACCAGCCAGGGCAAGTCTCATTTCTAATTAGCTTTCTGCAAAATAGAATACAAGTGAAATGAAATTGGGACTCAGATCCTTTTTTCCATGGAGCTGCCCATTCAGCTGCCATCTATACCAAACAGACAGTTAAACAGACATAAACTGAACTGCAGCAATGGTCCTTTTTCACTTACACTGCCATTTAATATTGTTTCTTTCATGAATGTTTACAGAGCGATCATTTAATTTCATTCTAATGTTCATTATTAAATACAGTAAAGAGATATTTTGCCTTACTAGGGCTAAGTCTACCAACTTGCAAGAATAATAAGAGAAGATAATATTTAAATTGCCCTTTGTAATTTTCGCATTTCAGGATTAGCATCTACTAGTGTAATAACCTAAAAATCTTGTGACTGATGAAAACAATAGTATGTAAATGACTTTTAGTTACTTACTGCCATATGTTGGAACTAAAGAAATATAAGAATTCTTTGAGCTCAAAGTAAGAATAATATATACTGACATAGCTGCATGAGCAACTTAACTGTCTGAGTCTGTATTTGGAAGAAAGAAATTTCTTAATAGGTCACACCAATAATGACAGTACTGTTAAATATCACCATGTCCACAATCTACCTCCCTATGCTCCTACTACTGTTTCTATGCACGATTGAACAGTGTCCTATCAGGGGAATCAAATTAAGATATATGTATGATTCTGTTGAATGGGAAAAATAATCTGATAAAACAAATTAAATCACAGTTACTGATAATAGTGGAATAAGTAGAAGCCACTTTCCTATAAAAGAAAAAGGTGACTGAGCCACTCACAGGCACCTAGGACCAAACCACCCCTGCGCTGCCAGCGGCTCCAACAGACCAGGACCATCCCTGAACAGGTGTCTGTGCGCAGCCCCTGCAGGACAGACGCATGCTGCCGGGAGTCAGTTACTCTGTATAATTGGTGGAATCATAGCTACAGCTCTTCTGCAACCTAAAGTGAGTGGTAATTATGTTTTTATGTATTCTGAAATATTTTGAGTATTCCAGAGAATCCACAGAATATCTTTAGGAAAAATATATAGACTACCTTTAATAGAAATTACTTAGCAGTTAACTGATAATTTAACACTGATAATTTAAATTTATAAATTTATCCCTGATAGATCATTTCAGTATTTATGACAGTTAGTATAACTTGGGAATCTGAAATTTAACTCTACAAGTGGCACCAATATTTTTCAGAGAATTACTTTACTTTTTAAATTTACTTTTCCTTCCTAGAAATCACTCTAGAATGATGATCTAAATGATGTCATTTAAAAAAAATGACATGCTACATTTACTGAATGAATGGTTTATCTTTCTGAATAAGCCCTTGTAAATGGCCAAGTGCATCAATCATCCTAACATAGTAACAAATGCTACAAATCATAAATAAATAAACTACCACACTTATATAAAATATAACACAGCTTTATTAAATGAGGCTTTTAGAATCCAACATTCTTAAAATAAAATAGTCACAAAAATCTCAGGATCCCATTTCTCAGCACTAGGTAGGGGGTGGAGGATGAGGATGGGACGGGGGGATGGGGATGGGGCTGGAAGGGGGAGAAGAGGAAGAATTTCACCCTGAGTGGCAGGGCAAGAGATCAGGGAGTCAATGAAGAGACTGAATTAAGAAGTTAGTAGCCTGCTGATTTCTAAGTACATGACCACGCTATCAGAATCATTCTCTCAAAAAGAATGGATTAATTTAAAAGAAAAGTAGAACAATCTGCACCATTATCTCATTGGCTTCACTAGGTGAAAATGATTACAAAAGGAATGGGAATGGACTATCAAAAGAACTTCACACGAAAATTGAACTGGTAACAGCTAGACTAAGAATGAAAACGATCCTCTGAAGGGAAATCAACAGAAGTAATAACAAATCCTTTCATCTTCCTGGAAAATGTGCACGCAAGCATATTTCCATACCTCCCACATTCAATTTAAAGGCATCTCAAGCAGTATATGTAATTAAGAACAATTAAGGTTAATGTTTTGCAAATTCAATCTGCAACCAGAATTTGTTTGAAGTCATAAAGAGCCGACTACCTACAGTGCTATGGTCCCCGTCACACTTCTAGGAGAGAATAACTGAAGTTACTGAACTTCAGAACATTTCAGCACGTCAAAGTGCTGGAATCCACAATAGTTTTTCACCTTGGCAAGTACCAGAATTCCTTATTAGAAACAACCATTTTCCATCAGAAGGAACTACTTTGCAACAATAATAGATAGATAAATAGACAGATAGATAGCAGGGAAGAGGGAAAAGAGGAGCTGGGCACACTCTGCTGGGGGAAACAGCCCAGAACCAGAACCCACCCACCGTGGGCTGTGCTGACATGCACAGGGGAGAAGACTTGGTGCGCTGACCCCTGCGGCACAGCAGACTTGGCAAGAGTGCATCCCCAGGGTTTGGGGGGGGTATGTGAAACACAGTCTCCCTGATCCCGCCTCCATGAATCTAATGTAAACCTTACATGGCAGATATGCTTTTTGAGCAAATAAATATTTTTTTCTTGTAAATCTGAAACATCTCAAACATACTGCTATTCTACTGTTTCCTATACCATTTTCAAAATTGGGAGGGTGAGAATACTATATCCACCATGTACAAGTCTCACTCCTGAGTAACTTTCCTAAAAAATGCAAATACACATATTTCTTTTAAGTCTTTACTCATGGCTTCTGAATTGTGTTTCTTACAAAAAAAAAAAAAACAAAAAAAAACGCCAAAATAGGAAAATAAGGATATAGTCACAGAAAGCAAGCCACCGAAATACTACATATTTGCACATGATTTTAGATGCATAATTAGAAATTTAACCTCTTAGATTATATTAAGGATTGTACCACTACATTTTTACAAGGTTCATTAGCCTAATTATACACTTAATTAAAACAAACTCACACATGTTAACATTTTCAATTCTAAGTATAAAGTACAACCAATGATAAAACTGAAAATAAATAACAAATGTTTTAATGATATCTAAATTGGCTAAGCAAGTCTGAGTTATGCTTTGATAACAGAGATTTCCACAGCTGCCATCCGGCTATATGGAAGTGATTACAATTCATCTTGATAAAAACTGACACAGTATAAAAACCTCAACTGAAGTGAAGTCAGAGGAGGACTAGACCGAATGGACCCCATCAACCAGACCTTCTCACCTCACTAAGTACAAAACACGAGGGATCACAACGACCTACAGTTGATCCCTGAGAACCACAGTCACAGTCTTAGGCAACAGAAGCAGAAAAAAATTTAAAGAAATTCCAGGTTAAAATAAAATCTTGATTTTTTTTAAAGCTTTAATGGCTAAGATGAAATAAACCAAGAAAAAAAGTAAACAAAAATGAAAAATTTCTTTAGATTAAGGCAGAAATGACAGGCATCATACTACTAGATTTAAAGAAGCAAAACAAACTTTTCTTTTCAGAACATGTTCATTTATTATGGTCCTTTATTGGGACAAACAAATCTGCAGCTGAGGTGTACAGGTGAAAGCTTTCAGACAAAAGACAACTGACTGAGTAAAGATAAATGGTTTTTTACTAAAGTGGGCAAATAAGTTAAAATTGAGTGCTCAAAGGTCAAGAGCGTATGTCTTCCTTTTAAAGGTAATATTAAATTTTAAAACTTTACTGTGAAATGAAACATACAAACCCCAAGTACAGCTTTTCTTAACACCTGACCTAGTACCATAAAATCCAAATTGGATGTATTATTTACTAAACATATGCGTCCAACTAACTAAGCAAATATGTACTAGAATCCTTAAATTTATGATGTAACAGTAAAACCTCATATCAAAGTCATGAATAGAAGGGAAAACTGATAATTTTCTGCTATTGAATACACTGATTAGAACCTACATAGACAACCAGGCTGCAAAGCAGTAAGGAGCAGATTTTAAGGTACATTCAGGAAGATAAAGGAAAGATGAAAATCATTTTTTCTTTTTAAATTAAATTTACTGGGGTGATAATGGAGAATAAGATTATAAAGGTTTCAGACTGAACACAGGGGGAGCTGTCCTGTTTTGAGTCTCTGCGGGCCTGTGCATACTAAGCAACCATGTCTAAAGGACCTGCAGTTGGCATTGATCTTGCCACCACCTACTCTTGTGTGGGTTTCTTCCAGCATGGAAAAGTGGAACTAATCGCCAGCGATCAGGGAAACCAAACCAACCCAAGCTATGTCACCTTTACCGATACCGAACAATTGATCAGTGATGCTGCAAAGAATCAGGTCACAATGAATCCCACCAACACAGTGTTTGATGCCAAATGCTTGATTGGACGTAGATTCGATGATGCTGTTGTCCAATCTGGTATGAAGCATTGGCCTTTCATGGTCGTGAATGATGCTGGCAGGCCCAAGGTCCAAGTAGAATACAAGGGAGAGACAAAAAGCTTCTATCCAGAAGAGGTGTCATCTATGGTTTTGACAAAGACGAAGGAAATCACGGAAGCTTACCTTGGGAAGACTGTTACCAATGTTATCGTCACAGTACCTGCTTATTTCAATGATTCTCAGTGTCAGGCTATCAAAGATGCTGGAACTATTGCTGGTCTCAATGTACTTAGAATCATCAATGAGCCAACTTCTGCCACTATTGCTTATGGCTTAGACAAGGTTAGAGCTGAAAGAAATGTGCTGATCTTTGACTTGGGAGGTGGCACTTTCGATGTGTCAATTCTTAGAATTGAAGATGGAATCTTTGAGGTAAAATCTACAGCTGGTGATACACACTTGGGTGGAGGAGACTTTGACACCCGAATGGTCAACCATTTCATTGCAGAGTTCAAGTGCAAGCACAAGAAGGACATCAGTGAGAAAAAGAGAGCTGTTTGTCGCCTTCATACTGCTTATGAACAAGCTAAGTGCACCACTCTCTCTTCCAGCACCCAGGCCAGTATTAAGACTGACTCACTCTATGAAGGAATTGACTTCTACACCTCAATCACCCGCGCCCAATTTGAAGAATGAATGCTGACCTTTTCCGTGACACCCTGGACCTCGTAGAGAAAGCTCTTCAGGGTGCCAAGCTCGACAAGTCCCAGATCCATGATATTGTCCTGGTGGGGGGCTCTACCCGTATCCCCAAGATTCAGAAACTCCTACAGGATTTCTTCAGTGGGAAGGAGCTGAATAAAAGCATCAACCCTGATGAGGCTGTTGCTTATGGTGCAGCTGTCCAGGCAGCCATCCTCTCCAGAGACAAATCTGAAAATGTTCAAGACTTGCTGCTGCTGGACGTCACCCCTCTTTCCCTCAGCACTGAGACTGCGGGCGGGGTCATGATAGTCCTCATCAAGCGCAACACCGCCATTCTCACCAAGCAGACGCAGACCTTCACCACCTACTCAGACAACCAGCCCGGGGTGCTCATCCAGGTTTATGAAGGTGAGCACACCATGACAAAGGATAACAACCTGCTCGGCAAGTTTGAACTCCCAGGCATACCTCCTGCACCTAGTGGTGTTCCTCAGATTGAAGTCACTTTTGACATCGATGCCAATGGCATCCTGAATGTGTCTGCTGTGGATAAGGGTACGGGAAAAGAGAACAAGATCACTATCGCCAACGACAAAGGTCGTCTGAGCAAGGAAGACATTGAGCGCATGGTCCAGGAGGCTGAGAAGTACAAAGCGCAAGATGAGAAACAGTGGGACAAGGTGTCTTCCAAGAACTCACTTGAATCCTATGCATTCAACATGAAAGCAACTGTTGAAGATGAAAAACTTCAAGGCAAGATCAATGATGGGGACAAACAGAAGATCCTTGACAAGTGCAATGAAATCATCAACTGGCTTGATAAGAATCAGACTGCAGAAAAGGAAGAATTTGAACATCAGCAGAAAGAGCTGGAAAAAGTCTGCAACCCAATCATCACCAAGCTGTACCAGAGTGCAGGTGGCATGCCAGGAGGAATGCCTGGGGGCTTCCCTGGGGGTGGAGCCCCTCCATCTGGGGGTGCCTCCTCTGGGCCCACCATTGAAGAGGTTGATTAAGCCAACCTCTTGCATAGATTTAGCACTGTTCCACATAAAATATTGAAGGATCCAAATTTGTAGCAAATTCCATGGCAGTTTTAAAAGTTGAGCTACTGTATAATACAACAGCATTCTTGATACTTGGACATGGACTATGTGCACAGGGAAATAATGCATTTTATAAGCACTGTATTGTAATGTGGAAAATGCGATGTCTTAAATAAACTATTTAAATTGGCACAAAAAAAGATTATAAAGGTTTCAAGTGTACAGTTCTATGATATATCTGATAGACGTGTCAAATATATGGTGACGGAAGAAGACTGATGTTTGGCTGCGAATAAGAAAAATACCATTCTTACTAGCTGCCACTGCCAAGTACTATGCTAAATGTGTTTTATATATATTTTATAATCATATGTACGTTCTTGTTCAAACCACACAAAGTGAGAGGAGTCTCTTATCTCTCATACGTGAACACTGAGGATGCGTGAGGCTAACTTGCCCAGGCCACACTTACTAAAAAGACAGAGCCCGGCTCCGTCCAAAGGTATCTCTGGCCTCAAAATGTGAACTATTCTTAGCAATCCCTCTGCCAGTAACATGAAACCTTAGCATGTGATTAACTGACTGACTGACATAGAGAAGTAATATATTTCCTAACTAGAAATTCTGGAAAAAGGGAACATGTGATATGCTATATAGAGAACAAAAGCTAATAAAATGTAGGTTAGGTGAGCTAAGAGTTATAACTAAGAATAATTATGAGCATCTGAAATCTTAGGAGGGGACGCCAAGTTCAGATATTGACTCAATAATTAAGTGAATGAGTATGGGCTTCTTAAGACTTTCCAAAGATATTTATTTTACTACCTACTTTAGCAGACAGGCTAGTTAAAAACTTTACAAAAACTTTAGTTTTTTTTGAGAGGAAAATTATTCAACATATGCATCTGATGCCGGGAGCAAACAGGTATATTTCAATTATTTTCTATATTAATCTGATAATATAAATACCTATTTTCTAATGAGGCTGCTTTTATTTCAACTCAAATCTTGAATATTATACAATATTCTTTCAGGTATGTAATTTTTCTCAGCTAGGATGATGGAATTTATAGTCAGTAATGGAAGAAAATCAATCAAGGGAGAAAAGTCATGAAAAATCAATTTAATACAGAAATTTTAAAAGTTTGGTGTTGACTTTTAACCTACCAAATTGAAGATAAATGGCTGAAAAAATCATTCAGGATAAAAATTAATCAGACAAATCAAATTATGTATATCCATAAAAGGTAAGTTGAGAAGTAATTAATAAGACATGTGCCCGCATGTGCTGGCAGGTGGCTAAACTCACAGACCATATGTATGCATATACCCCCCTTACTGAGGGCTAGCTCCAACTTAAAGACTTTAGATTTTCCTTGAATCTCATAACTTGCAATCGGACATTAGGAAAAAGAGTTCTGTGAGTATATATTACTAAACAGAAAATGTTAAATAAAGTTGTTTTTCTACTTCCTTTCCTCCTGGGAACTCTTCAGAATTAGGGGGGTGTGCTGGTGGGAAATAAAATGTGGCTACAATAAAGAGACTTTCTTATCAACCAGTAAGTGGATATAAAGTTTGGGGCTCTTTCCCGATACCCATTAATATGAATACAAAAAAAGGGAGGAAATTTTAGATATGAATAATACTAGAATGTAATCTCCATGATGGCAGACATTTTTATTTGTTTAATTCTCTAAAGTGGAGCTGGCAAAATACAGCTCATCAGCCAAAATTAGGCCTACCACTATTTTTATAAATGAAGCTTTATTGAAACAAAGCCACACTCATTTGGTCACACGTTGTCTGTGGTTGGCTTCATGCTACAAGGACAGGATTTAGCACTTGCAATAAAAACTGGGCAGCCCACACTGCCAGAAACATTGCCCACCTTACCCTTAGAGAGAGTTTGCTCACCCCTGACAGAGTGTGACTAGATCAAGAATGGTGCTGGTAAATCCTAGATCTTTTAAAACTTGCTTAATAAAATAAACCTACAATTACTATCTGCACAGAAAAAGTACAGGGCAAAGGTTTAACTTTAAAGAAGAATATATAAATGGAAATGTCCATTATAGGTAAGACCAAGAGAAGCTGACTATACTTTAAGAATAATGTGCTTTAAGCCCTGGCTGGTGTAGCTCAGTGGACTGAGCGCGGGCCTGCGAACCACAGGATCGTGGTTTGATTCCCAGTCAGGGCACATGCCTGGGTTGCAGGCCAGTTCCCTGCAGGCCAACTCCCAGCAGGGGATGCACAAAAGGCAACCATACATTGATATTTCTCTCCTTCTCTCCTTCCCTTCCCCTCCAAAGATAAATGAATAATATTATTTTTTTTTTTAAAAGAATAATGTGCTTCAGCCATACGTGTTTTCATAGGGGTAAAGATTTAGTATGATTTGGGAGTATGAAGGCTATCTCCCACATAGTATAACAATGATTTCTCTCAATTAACATCTCAGTTTGATCATCCAGCAAGAAATCTCCAGCACAAAACTTCCCAAGCCACTTTTGACATGTTCTATTGGTCAAAGAACCTTCTCCGTGGACTGTATAAATACTTTTTTCTTTCATTTCAGTTGTGTTTTTACCTTTCTTGAAATAATAAAGCAAAATATTCTGAAAATGTTGCTTATTTTCCTCCATCTTCAATATTAAAATGGCTACACAAAAATTCACCAATTTTGATGTTTTTTAAATGTGTGCTGATATGACAGCTATCACAATACAATGTAACAAAGTTGTTTCAAATTATACTGAGGGCAACTAAGCACTACTAGAGCCATATTACAGAAACAACTGAACAAACTTTTTGGCAACCCATTATCAAAAATATAAAATCCATGGAGTTTCTTCTCTAGGAAATGGCATTATTTACTTTCTGAAAGTAGTAACACTTGTGATTTAAATAAGAAAGTTATGTTGGACATTTAATCAAAATGAAATGAAATTGTATGTACGAAGTGAAATTTGATTTCAAGGTAATAAAAATGAATAAAGAGTTCTGGATAGGAACAAATACACTTTTTTTTTTTAGTAACATACAAGATGCTGGCTGAAGAGAAATCTCATCAAAGGGAAGACAATGCATTCTTTCTATTTATCTATTTGTCTCCATTTCTGCAGATTTGAAGAAGTGGTTGGGGTGAGTAACCACCTACCAATCATCACTGATGCCCCCCCACTCAAGGTACAACACCCAACTTACTCTAAAAAACAGCCTTTTTAAGTAGGTCCAGCAAATACTTTACCAAAAAAACCTTCATTATACCTCAGCTCATAATTAGACCTAAGTGGTTTTAAAATTTTCTCTACCACTGACTTCACATTTTCCTATTTTCCTGAGTTATATTTGATATTCAAGATGTTCTGCATTGTGTTTCTTTATTTATGATACATAATTCCTATCCGCATTTTCCTAAGATTTGCTGACTTTAAAATCTAAACCAGAAAGCAACATTGACATATGTGTTACTCTTACAAAACTGTAGGCAGACGTCAGATATACTGCAGGGTCAACTACAATCAATGCAATAAAGTGAATACCCTAATAGAAAGTAAGTCACACAAATTTGTGTTTCCCATATGAAAGTTATGTTTTCACTGAACTGTATGCAGTCTAGTAAGTGTGCAATGCCATTATTTCTTAAAATGTACATACATTAATTAAAAATACTTTACCATTATAAATGCTAACATTCATCTGAGCCTTCAGCAAGTCATAACATTTTTGTGGGTGGAGGGTCTTACCTTCAATTTGTAAGAAAGACAGTATCCACAAAGCTCAATAAAACAAAGTTCAACAAAAAGAGGTATACCGTAAGTTCTCACTTAATATCATTAGCAAGTTCCTGGAACTATGTTGAAAACAATGTATAACACACCCAATTTCACCACAGGCTAACTGATACAAATATGTGTTAAGTTCCCCACCGTATCTCATCAACATTATAACTAAACAATGTTGAATGAAACAATGTTATCCAAGGACCTGCTATATGCCTGTAATTATTCAGTTAGTAATATCACCAAAATTGAGATGGCCCAAGTAGGATTGGAATTTTGTAAAAGGAAAGTTATTCTTGGAAATTTCAATTACATCTCACAAATATGTATTTTTGTATTCCCACTAAGATACATGTGAAATTTCTTCATAAGTTCCACTAAATTTTACTTTCTGCTATGATGCAGTGCCTAACTTGTGCTTGCAGCCACCATGGAGTGGATATAGTTCCCTTTCTAAGTTATCATCACATTTAAGCTCCTCTTCCCCCACTAGCCGGCTTCAGTTACCTAATTCTCACAACACTTCATCAGCTCACAGAGTAGCTATTCTATAACTGTATCAACATTTATGACATAATTACAGCGTGATTTCTTGGCTATCACTCCACCTTGACTGCAAGTCCCTGGACAAAGACTAAGTCCTGTTCATCTTTGTTTCCTAGCACCTAACAAAGGCATTGCCACAGGCTAAATGCTAGGGAAGGCATCTAACTGGATGAGAAGCACCCACTTGTAGCCGTTTCCAAGGACAAGGGAGAAGGTGGCTTCTAGCTCCTGAAGATTAGCACCTCTGGTTCCATAGCGTCTATGGTTCTGAGCAGCCGGCATGGGCTTCTCTCCCACTGTCAACCTACCTCTGAAGAACCATCACCTACCAAAGCCATGTGGAAGGTTAAAAATGCAACACAGGCGTTGGGAAAAAATTAGCTCTGTTTCCCAATATGAAAATGGGTGATCCCTACCAAGAGTTAATAAAGAATCTGACTTTATTAATCACTTTTTCCTTACAGAGGAAAGCTGCTCGAGATTGTCTTCATTGAGTGTCAGATCAACAGGAATTAAAAATGACTTGGCTGGAAAGTAATTTCTAGTTCTGCAAAGGGACACTTGTCTACTTACGTGTGTTCTGTATGTCAAAGTAAACATCATGGTAACCAGTAACTCTGGTGGATTTTGTGAAATGCTTTTACTGAGTCAATTTAGAGTAGGTTTATTGTTCTATCTTATCCCCTTTGGCTTAAGGCTTTTCATCGATTTATTTTATCCCAATAATGTTCACAGTGATGTAGGAAATGTGTGATACAGAAAATAACATGTTTGTCATGGAAATACTAGTTCTAGTTCAAAGTGGGTACATAAAAAATTAAGTCTCATTGTGATGAGTTATATATTCTGCCTGTAGTCCACAGGCAGTTAAAGACATTAATCTTTATCTATGCATTAATCTTCATCTACTAATCCACCCATTTTATCTTATTTTTCTACTTAACATATAAGAAAAAAAAAGATTTAACTTTTGAGAGCATTTAAATGTCTGTTTTTTATTTTTTGAAATTTTTAATTTAATCTTTATTGTACTTTTTAATTATATTTTTAAAGGAAATAAAGTCAAGAGGCATTCTGAAAACAACTAAGTTTGTTTAAGTGAAAGTTCTTTGAAGAAATTTCAATGCTTCAACAGAGTTTAAAATTTTAAAAAGAAGAGAAGGGAAGTGAAAGCAGCTACAACTCCATAAATACAACATCACCTCCAAATTCAAGGTGAATTTCACGTGTTGTTATACAACAGCAACATCCAAACCTTGCAGTCCAGCTGAGTTCTAGGTGTATCAAAGTTTCAGCATCCAGACCCCCAAAAAGTACATGCTTTACTGAAGAGGTGGAGTGTGCACTTGGCCACAGGTAGGAAGACACACCAAGAAGGGAGGACACTTATTCAAATACCCATCTAAAAATCTAAACAGATAATTGAATCACACGCTTGTCATTAATAGTGCATCTGCCTTTCACAAAACATGGTGCTTATGATTGCTGGGCCAGAGTACAAACCATTCTAAATTCTCAGTCCCTGCTCTAAAGCAAGTTTTCTTTTCAGCATCCCCCCTCCCAGTGTAAATAAAGTTAAAATAAAAAGGTTAATAAAGTGATAACAGTAAAATAAAAACATTCAAAATATAAAGCCATACAGTTCACAAATATGTTTCACCACATAGCCATTAGATGGGTAAACAAGGATGGGTAAAGAAGACGTGATAAATTCCAACAAGCTAACTGCGCACAGCTGACACGCTGGGGACGCTGAGGCACAGGTCGCCATCTGCAGCAGAAGCCTCGGCCCACTCACTGCGAAGCGGATTCATAATGTGTCTTTCAGTGTATTAAATATTAAAACAAAACCTGATTCTTTCACAGAAGAAAAGCATCAGAATGACAAAAACTAACAGATCATTTAAAGTTTTAAGGATGTATGGTCTATAAAGTAATCAAGTCATACTAACCAACAATACAAAACACTGACATTTTGAATGCAGAGACTGAAGGGAAGGAGCTACAGGCCACAGGGTAGGAAATAAATCTATAGCTTGTCCAACTTTTTAAAATGTCAAACGTAATCATAAACATCTTATAAAATTAAAGACCTGAACAAGAAAATAATTCTAAATGAATCATTACATATGACATCCAGATAACTTTTTTCCAGAAAATTGCTTTAATCTCTCTCCCTTAACTTTGCAAATTCAACTGGAGTTCTAACTCAAACATCGAAGTAAAATGTCTGCGAGGATGTAATGAACAATAAAATTATTAGTATAATTTGAATGCTCGATTTCTTCATCAGTGTTAAGTGCTTTCTCTGATTATGATGTATATGTATGAATGAAGTGGCATTTCCCCCAAATGAAAATGTTTCCATTAAGCATATGCTAAATCAACAGCACTCTGTATCTGAGCTTAAATGAAGATAAAACACTCCACATTATGATTCAATTTAAAAACCTCCGCAATACGTTACCTGCCGCCTCGAGCACTGAAAGGCACTACATGGATTCCCAGAGGCCCTCCGTCGTTGGGGACGTGAACGAGCTTTACCATGTCACTGTGAGACAATGATGAATGAGGGAGCATGAACATGGACTGTAAACAAACCAAACCGAGACAGAACAAAACAAAAATACAACAGACACACAACAAAATAAAACAAAACAAAATCCCCACCAAGCACACATGCATGTACATATACATTCTGGAATATAAGCATGGTGATGAAGGCAACAGTAAACACTACATACCTGAACACTAGTCTGATGGCATGGGGGGAGAGCAATCACCAGAAATAGCTACATTAAACATGACACAGAACATTTCTCTCAGACCACACTCTTCTGTGTGATACAAGCACACATTTTGCAAGTCAAATCTCTACACTTCCACTGAAATTTTTCCATCTCAATATCTACTTCAAGGACAATGAAGATTAATTGTATAAAAGTGTTGCAGTTACAGAGTATGTTACAATTTACAAAGAGCTACTAAATACGTCACATCATTGACCCTTCCAATAATCCAATAAGGCCAAAGTTTTGCCCCTCTAGACAGGTGACGGTGCAGACATGGCCCAGCCATCCTGACTTCCCACCGTCCACAAAATGTAAAGTCACCATTTCTTAAACCACTGCATGCACAGGTTATGAAATTCCTTTCTCAAAGCCAATAGATTTCCACTAAAAACCAAATCATTTTCATAAAAGTGTTTGCAAATGAACTTTAAAGTTATGAACCTATTTATATAGAGTAAAATGAAGTTACTTCTATTATATAACTAAAGTACTTTACTATTAATGTAATAAGCCCAGGGTTAATAAAAATTGGTGTAAATCAGAGAGTGTAAGTATTCTAAACCACTAAATAAGATTTCACTTTTCTGTAGATTTGTGTGTGCTGCACAGAAATGTAAGTGGTATCTACCCAACAATCAATATTTGGAAATAGTATTTTAATTAAATATTTAGTTTAAGCAACCCAGGCAACCATAAGTGATTAGCAATGAATTTGACAAAGGTCACAATATAGTTTTTATATAATGGAAAATGCCAATTCTTCAACTTGCTAAATAAAAACCTGAGGTTATCCTATGTACTATGACTGTCCCAGTTACAGAAGGACTAAAGAAAATTAAAGACAGCAATACCCACAATTCAAAACAAAATTGGAAATATGTGCACAGATTTAATCACATAAACTAATAAGACAAAATAAAAATTTTGCCATACTAAAGTAATGGTATTTAAATGTATTTTTTAAATATTTTTGTAGAATTTTATAACATTCTAATTTAGATACTATTAATACCATTTACATATTTTTAATGACTATATTGTCAACTGAATAGTCTGGTTACTTTAATAATTATATTTATGATACATTCTTTCTTTTGAACTATGCCATGGCAAATATTTCTTATACGAAAACATTAGACAACACTGGTTACTCTGTATCCAAACATAATCTGATTCCAGCACCTGGTCTCACTGACGAAGTTCTTAGAGCCTTCCCTTGGAAGACCAAAAGAAGACAGCATTAACAGTTCAAATATTAGTATCTAGCTCCCTTAACTTCTACCCAAAGTCAAAGATAAAATTGAGAATACTGCCCTCCCTGAGAACTCCTCCAATTTAAAAATGCCAATATTTAAGACAAATGTACAGTTTTGATAATAAAGTCTTACTTTATGCTTTTATACTTAAAACCATGTTCAAGGTCCCAAACCTATGGGCTATAATTTTTCAAATATCTTGAAATTCTATTTTTTCAAATCAAAATATATACACTAAAATGGCTAATGTTTACATAATACCAACTATTTTTTCAGGTAAAATGAGCCCAAACCTATGGGCTATAATTTTTCAAGTATCTTGAAATTCTATTTTTTCAAATCAAAATATATACACTAAAATGGCTAATGTTTACATAATACCAACTATTTTTTCAGGTAAAATGAGCATGCATACATTTTTTTTTAATTTAGCAAATTTAGAGAGTGAACTAATGACCAAAATACTGACATACAATCTTAAAACAGTTGCAGTGTTGTGAACATGACAAATATTTTCAATCAAATGCTATTTTGTATTATAACATAATAGTATTTGGAAAGGCATGAAACAGAACAGGGACATGTAGATTTCCATGCTCTTCTTTTTACATTACATAATTAACACAATAGATGAAAGGTGCTCTCTGAAAAACAAGCCAATGCAAGCCATGTTTTTAACTCAGCACAAACAATCCACACATGCCGTATGTCCTGGAACACTTGCTGCTGTCAGTAATGCTGCATGTACATGACACACTGTGCTAAAGCCGTCAGTAACTTACTCCAGAGAGAAGGGAGGTGTGTTCTCCAAACTGCTGTCGGCATGTCCCACAGGTTCAACACGACTGCTGTCTTCTGCCCCATCCTCATCCTAGACAGTGCGACAGAAAGGGAAGTGCACTCTGTGTTAGATTTCTTTCTATAATGTGGAAGAAAACTGGGCAAAAGTGGAGTCCAAGAGGCACTATGATCATGTTATTATTGGTCTTTCCCTAGGAAAGATGACCTTTAATCATAAGATGGGTATCTGTATATGAAAAGCTGTATATTTAAAGCCACAGTCTCCTGAGTTAGCACCCAAGAGGTGAACAAGATACCATAGTAATAGGAAAACATTAAAACTTCCAGTTAATGTTACCTTTCTTACCATTTTACATCACTTTTTCTTGTATATTTTAGCAAGTAATTGTATGTTACTACAATGTTATATTAATATAAAATATTAATATAATTATATTATACTTATTATAAGTATAGACCATTATAATCCTTAATGACTATCAAATCTGCAAAATCATGTTTGTCAGTTCCTCAGTCCCACAAACACAGCTTGACAAAATGAGTATGCAGTAAGTAAAATCTTTGACTCAAATCCTTCATCCTATGAAATTTCACATAAAGTTACTGGGAGCCAATTGACTATTTAAAGTTATGAGCAAAGACATTAAGATCTCAGTTAAAAAGAACCACTTCTGTTTACTTCTGTTAGTGAAGGACCAAGTAAGGGGAAGGCGAAAACAGAGACATGGTCAACACCCACCTTTGAATCCTCCCTTCAACAAAGGCAGTATTTTGTAAAACTTATGTTACAACATGTGGTACAAACTTAGATCAGGAGAGTATGCTGGTACTCCAAAAGATGCCATGTGAAATAAATGTAATGATACATAAAAGCAAATGAAATGTCACTCAAGAATATGCCCTACTTTACATAGGATTGGCCAAAAAGTTCATCTGTTTTTTGCCAGTAAGATGGCTCTAGTAGCACTTAGTTGTCTTCATTCAAAACAATTTTGTTACATTGTATTTTAACAGCTGTGATATCACCATGCAGTAAAAAATATATATATCAACACTGATGAATTTTTATGTACTCATTTTAATACTAACATGGAAGAAAATTAACATTTTACTATATTATGCTTTATATTTCAAGAAAAGTAAAAATGCAACTGAAATGCAAAAGAGGATCTGTGCGGTGTACGAAGAAGGTGCTGTGACCAATCATATCCAAAGTGGTTTGCAAGTTCCATGCTGGAGATTTTTCCCTGGACAATGCTCCACAATCAGGTAGACCAGCTGAAAGTGATAGCTATCAAATCGAGGTGTTAAATGAGAACAACCAACATTATACCACCTAGAAAATAGCCAATATACTCAAAATATGCAAATCAATAAACTTCCTGGTGAAAATGAAAAATGTGTTTCATTTTACAGAAAAAAACTAAACGGACTTTTTAGCCAAGCCAATACTTATTAGAAACTTCCATAAAACCTCATTATTTGTTGTGCTTCTCTGTACACAGAGCAATTTCACTGTAAAAATGCCTTTGGAATAAGAAAACACATTTAAAAATATTAACCACCAAATGCTGTATACAATCAAGTCAATGCCAGGAGGAAGAAAACATTATTGGTTACTGGTTGAGGGAATTGACAAAGAGGAAAAGAAGAGATGTCAAGGGCTGCAAAGGGTCTAACATTTTACCACCTGGAAGCTCCTAGGTCGGCCTGCTATGGTTCCCTGGATGCTAGAAGTAGAAATAAGATGGCCGGGTCTGAGTCAAAGGACAGCTTATTACAGCAACAGCATTAGTCAGGATATCATTCTCCTACGCACTTGTTCCTCAAGCTAAAGTTCTCACAAGGTGGAGTGAAGAGGGCTGGGGACAATGGTGCACACAGAAGAAATCTGCGCTTACAGAATGCAAGTCTCTTACACAGACAGTAAACCTGCTCACGGCTATGGAGGGAGAGATACCTCCTGGCTTCCAAAGCTGTTTTCCGTACACATGTCCTTGAAAGGGTAGCCTGGTACAAAAAGTACAAAAACGCATGAAAAACACGGTTCTTATCTGCCAACAAGAGAGTTCAACCTATGCACTGCCAAACAGCAGCATTCATGTATGATTACAAACAAACTAAACCTACAAATATCATTAAGAAATGACTTAAGATAATGTCTTCATTGTTATAAAGTAACTAACAATAACATTAAATCCTATTAGATAAAAGTTATAACTCCTATATCAAGGTGATTATCTTAGAGTGTAGAAATCTATATTCAAATAAACAAAAAAATCAAATGTGAAAGTTAAAAAAATTCTGAGACGTTCAAAGTCTTCACTTCCATTCATATAAAGCTATATTTCAATGTGCTCCAGTAAAACCCAGGAAATTCAATAAAACAATGAACAGACATCTGTATTAATGGCAACAATAACATTTTTAAAATAACATAAAAAAAAAAACCAGACAGAACCCAAGGAAAGTCCCAGAATACTGTGAAAAGACAAGCAGAAAGTAGATCATATCAAATGTAGATGTGTAGGACATCAATTTCCACAAAAATAGTAATTAATAATTGGTATTATATTTATGAACATTTGGGAAATACTCTGACAAATCTGATACAGAATGTGGAAAGTGTACTGGAGAAAGTAAAGGTATGTACAGAGAAAATAAAACAAATCTTTAAAAATTCAAAGCAATTAGCTCCAGAAACAAAAGAAATTGTGTAAGAGAGGAAATTTAATCAGAGTGCCAACTTGGTTACACAGTGAACAATTCTTACATATGGAAATTATGTGATATTGGCTATTGATTAACTTGGAGGATGGAAACACGGAGAGTCAAAGTGGCAGAGAAGGAAAATCTCTCATCTTTCATAATAACATGCAATAAATGTCATAAATGATTTATTTAGAAACACAGAAGTAAATACCAGAATAAACACATGCATAAATTGAAATTTGTAGCCTCTTGGCAGAGGAATGGGAAGCCGAAAGAAGCTGACTGCTACTCTTTCCTTATTTATTTTTATCCTGATCACATATTTAAAAATCCCAACAAGGATACAGATGGATCTACGGTCCAGCTAAACATCCAAATGCTCAAGACCCTCACAGGGGACCTGGTATCAAGTTTACTTCAAAGGATGTAAATCAGGAAATCCAACCTGCCAGCAAGACAGCAGCTGCTTTGTCCTTGGGAGCAGCAGTCTGCACAGTTGAGCAAGATCTTTACTTGCGGGTTTCCCAGTTGTCAGCTCAAGGCCATGAAAGACACCCACAGAGGCTGGTTATAAGCACTCACCTGCCTGACCAGCCTCTTGCCTCCCAGTTGTAGTAGTTCTTGTTAAAGCACCACAGCCACAGCTGCTTGTCAGACATTAACAGTTTTTCAAGTCCAGATGCAATCACCAATCAGAGGTCGCCTTTACCACACCAAGGTAGTTAATGGAAACTTTTATCAGGTTTCCAGAAAAAGGAAGCCAAAAGCTCATCAAAACTTCATTTCTCATCCAGAAGAAGAAAAAGACTTTGTAAGAAGTCTTTACCATAAAAGACTTATACCATATTCTATTGATCTAAGCAAAAAATTTTTAAAAGATGAAGGAGTCAAGAAAGAGAGGGGCAGAGACAATAGTGTGCAAACATGGCTTGCCTCCTTGTACAACCAGAGCAAAAGATTTCAACAGAGTTCTGGCCAAGATTGAGAGGTAGGTAGAAACCCTTCACTTCCTTGCACAACCAAAATGAGAAAAACAACCAACCTAAAATCAATAAACAACCAAAGTGCCAGAAAATCAAACTGCTTGGAACTCCAGCAACAACAGAATTAAAGAAATAGTCAAACAGAACAACCAGATCGGTAAGGCGGCAAATGCAGAGAAACCTTGCTGAGGCAGCGAACTGTAGGGGCAGGGCTGGCTACAGTGCAGAGGCAGGCTGCATGGGAGGGGGTGACTTAAAGGGAAACTGAGACTCAGAGGTGGCTTTGAACTATGGCAGTTGCCACAGTGGGAGAAACACCTAGTCTCACACAAGGTGAGAGAATAAGAGTTCTCTCACACAAGAGTTTATTAGAAAGTGGGCTAGAGATGAGCGGGAGAGCTGCACTGTTCCCTCTCTTGTTCCTCCCCTACAGACAGCACCGCAACACAGCAAGGAGGTCTGCCCTGCCTGGGTGAATACCAAAGGCCCCACCCCCTTATCAGGGGCCCTGAGTCAAGAAATGGGGCCAAAATAGAAGAACAGCAAAACCTCAGAAAGAGAGCTAAGCAAGAAGGACATGGCCAACTTATCTGATGGAGAAATTAAAGCCCTGTTAATCAAAATGCTCACAGAACTGATGCAGCTTGGTCAAAAAATGAAAGACCAAATAAATGAAAGATACCCAAAATGAAATAAAGCAAAATATTCAGGAACCAAGAGTGACAAAAAGAAAACTAGGACTCAAAGCAACGATTTGGAAAAAAAGGAAAAATTAAACATTCAACTGAAACAGAATGAAGAAACAAGAATCCAGAAAATATGAAGAGGCTTAGGAACCTCCAGGTCATCTTTAAATGTTCTAACAACCAAATTATAGGGATATCAGAAGGATAAGAGGAAGAGCAAGTAATTAAAAAATTATTTGAAAAAATAATGAAGGATAATTTTCCCAATCTGGCAAAGGAAATAGACTTTCAAGAAGTCCAGGAAGCTCAGAGAGTCCAAAAGAAGTTGGATTCAAGGAGGAACACACCAAGGCACACATCATTAAGTTACCCAAGATTAAAGACAAAGAGACAATCTTAAAAGCAGTAAAATAGAAGGAAAGAGTTATCTACAAAGGAGTGCCCATAAGACTACCAGCAAACCTTGCAGGCGAGAAGGGACTGGAAAGAAGTATTTGAAGTCATGAAAGGCAAGGACCTACACCCAGGATTACTCTATCCAGCAAAGCTGTAACTTAGAATGAAAGCACAAATAAAGTGCTTCCCAGATAAGGTCAAGTTAAAGGAGTTCATCATCACCAAGCCCTTATTATATGTAATGTTAAAGGGACTTACCTAAGAAAATGAAGACAAAAATATGAACAGTAAAATGACAACAAACTCACAACTATCAACAAATGAACCTAAAAAATAAGAGAAAGAAAAATAGCGAAAACAAAAACTAAACAAACAACTACAACAGAAACAGAATCAGAGAAATGGAGATCACTAGGAGGGTTTTCAGTGGCGGGTGGCGGAAGGTACAGAGAAGAAGAAGCATAATTGGTAGGAATTAAATAGACGAGCTGAGGTACAAGAAACAGAACTTATATGTACAACCTATGGACATGAACTAAGGGGGGATGCTGGAGGGTTGGAGGTGCAAGGTGGAGGGAAAAGAAACGGGAGAAAATTAGGAAAACTGTAATAGAATAATTAATATAATATAATTTAAGAAAAAAAGATTACTACTGAATAACCAAACAACTATCACCCAGAACCACCATAAAATTGAGCTGTATAAAAGTCCAACAACCAAGAAATTAAAGACGACACATTCATTCAGACAGGCAGAAGAGACAGAGACGTGGAGACGGAGACACAGAAAGGGCTGGTCCCACACAAACATGTGGCAGATAAAAATTGGGAGAATTATTCAAGGGATCCAAGCCCCACAGCAGATCACCCAGCTCAGGGTTCTAATGTCAGGCGGATAAATCCCCATAAATTCTGGCTGTGAACACCAGTGTGGGTTAGGGCAGCAGAAGAAAATGTGGGATTCTCAGGCATCTCTTAAAGAGCCCGCAGAAAACTTAGGACTTACAAAGACTCACTCCCGCTGGGCCCCAGCACTAGGGTAGCAGCTGGAAGGGCACCAGTGGCATATGGAGAGAAACTGACGTGTCTGGCATTAGGGCAAGTGCTGGGAGACAGTTTCCTCCCAGACAAAACTCCAGAGGCCAGACAGCAGCCACTGTTCTTTTCCCAAGCCCTTCCCCACACAGAGCTCTACATCATATCTGAGACTCCATCAACCTGGTTCACACAGGTTGCCTTGCCCTGGATATTACCTAAGGCTCTGCCCCATTCGACTTATGGTATGCTTTCAACATTTGGCCACACTACTAAGACAGGGTCAAAACAGTTCTACCTTCTGTGTAGAAACAAACACAGTGAGGCTGCCAAATTGAAAAGACAAAGAAATATGACCTAAATGAAATAACAGAACAAAACTCCAGAAAAAGAACAAAACAAAATGGAGATAAGAAATCTATCAGGTGCAGAGTTTAAAGTGATAGTTACTAGGATGCTCAAGGAACCCATTGGGTACTTCAACTGCATAAAAAGGACCCAGGCAGAAATGAAGGTTACACAAAGTAAAATAAAGAAAAATTTACAGGGAGTCAACAGTAGAGTGGATAGAGCCAAGAATCAAATCAATGACTTGAAACATTAGGAAGAAAAAAACATTCAATCAGAATAGCAAAACAGAAAAGGAAAAAAATCAAAAACAAAGATAGGATATGGTGATTCTGGGACAATTTCAAGCATACCAACATTCAAATCACAGGGGTGCTAGAAGGAGAAGAGAAAGATTAAGAAATTAAAAATTTATTTTTAAAAAAATTCACAAAACCATCCCTAATTTGGTGAAGGAAATAGACATGCTAGTCCAGAAAATAGTCCCAAAAAAGATGGATGCAAACAGGACCATGCCAAGACACATCGTAATTAAAATGCCAAAAGTTAATGATAAAGAGAGGGTATAAAAGCAACAAGAGAAAAGCAGAGAGTTACATACAAAGGAGTTCCTATAGGACTGTCAGCTGATTTCTGAAAGAAACTTTGCAGGCTAGAAGGTACTAGCAAGAAGTATTCAAAGCAATGAAAAGCAAGGACCTACAACCTAGAGTACTCAAACTAGCAAAGCTATCATTTAGAATCAAAGGACAAATAAAGTTCTTCCCAGACAAGGTAAAGCTAAAGGAGTTCATCATCACCAAAGCATTATGATATGACATGTTAGAGAGACTTAAGAAAAAGAAATGGTCAAAAGTATTGCCATTAAAATGGCAATAAATTCACAACTATCAACAACTGAATCTAAAGAAACAAACTAAGCAAACAAGCAGTACACAAACAGAATCATAGAAATAGAGGTCATTTGGAGGGTTACCTGTTGAAAAGGGGGACAGGGGAAAAGTACAGGGATTAAGAAGTACATATTGGTAGATACACAATAGGTGGGGGATGTTGATGAGAGTATAAGAAATGGATAAGCAAAAGAACTTATATGCATGATCCACAGACATGAAGCAGGGAGGGGATTGCTGGAGGCGAGGGGAGGATGCTGGCTGAAGAGGGCAAAGGGAGAAAAATTGGGACAACTGTAATAGCATAATCAGTAAAATACATTTTAAGACTTAAATAAAATCTAAAGGAGTCAAAGTAGTCAAAGGAGAGAAAACAATTGAGAAAACTGAATATTTGATACACTTGGGTAAGAAAGATGAGTTTTACATGAGCTTAGAAAATTCATGTTAGACATAAAGGCATCATATGAACCTGCTGGTTCTCTGCTTCTAATAAAAATGAATAGTCTTACTCTCTTCCATAACATCAATAATACAAAGGCTAACCCTCAACTGAAAACCCTTCAAGTGAAAATGCCAATGGATGATACATTCTGAAATCTCCAGACTCACATGAGATGTTTTAAAAAACTAAATTTAAAAAATAAAATAAAATAAAATAAAAATTAAATTTTACTCAATGCTATTTATCTTTTTAATTTGAAAAGTTATCTACTTTTATTTCTCTACTTGAATATGAAATATCTTCTCTACATTCAGTTTTTAAAAATATATATAAGAAAATGAAAGTTCTGATGGCACCCTGTTAAACAAATTAAAAGTATTTTTCCTCAAGTGTCTTATTAACAGTAAAATAATTTAATTGGTTTAATTTTATCACTATAAAAATACTCAACTAAATCATCTTTTTTACAATTTTTAAAAATTGTATCTCCAACATTTACCACACTTAAGAGAGACATGCCAAAAGTTAATGATAATTAAAATGCCTAAAGTGCTACTGAGTACTACTGATATTTACTACTGATAGTAGTACTACTATCAGTACTACTGATAATTAAAATGCCAATACTACTGAGCTACAGTATCCCAGAGAAAATATTTAACAGCAAGAGCTACACCACTCTCTGAAGGGTCACATTTGGTGGAAAATAATTCCAAGGGGGATCAGCTTTCAAGTCCCCTTAGTACCACAGGCAGGATTTCACAAAGCTTTTTCTGTTAATGTTGCCACTACTTGATTAGTTGGTCAAATCACCAGGGAAAAGTCATTTCCCATCAGACCTGGGAAAACATACCTGCAGGGGAGCGGCTGGGGACTTGATAACTGAAAATGATACATCTATAGCAAACTTCAAAGAAATAAAATCAGGAAATGTGTAATATAATTATACTTCATGATGATTACATGCCACTACAGTAAAAACACTTATGAAAAAACTTAATTTGAATATTTTTAAGGTCAGACAAAACTAAATAATAAACAAGACCTTTTGAAATGAAAAATTACTTTCTAAAATAAAAATCTGTAGAGGGAAATTTATAAGAGTTATGCTTTTAAATGAAGTGCCATTGATTTTATCATTAACTATGCTCTGCAGGACCCAGAGCTCAACATCAAATAATTTGGGGTTATAGGAAGAATAATTCAGTACTTGAGATGTTGAACATTATGTGTGAGCTTTATCCCCTCAACTGGATTCCTAAATTCTCATCTCAAGCTAATAATGATCAAATGGAAAGACACTGTATTTAACACAGTCCATGTAATTTCCATTTACCACAGAAAAGAAACATTTCCTATCTTGAAACACACACATGACTCCACACAAACCAAGGCAAGAGACAAGTCTTTAAAAAAAGAACAGATGGTGCCGACTTATTAAAGCTATCTAAATACAGAAAACAACAAAAACATCATGTATCTTTGCTCCCGTTAAACACAGAATAGAATCACAAAAGTAAGTTCCAAAATGTAAATCTGCTTCTCATAGATTATTTGAATTTCAGGAGCAAAGAGGAATCTCATTGGAAGGTATCTAGTCCAATATTTAATCATACACTAAAATCACCTTTTCCCCTTTCTTCTTCCATTTTCCTTGTGCTTCATGATGCACAGAACCTTACACTGAATCATTGAGTTCAGGAACTAACCACCCCCAGCAGGTCACAGGGCATTATCTGCCTCACCCAATATTTACCCAAAAAGATGAGCACGTATCACCACTGCAGCAATACCAGGGCCACTTGGTTTGGCAGGATTGCCTGTCCCACTACTCACAGCTCCCCAACGCACTCTAATGACCAAGTGGGACCCATCAGATAACATGGTTTCAATCAATCTGGTCAATCTTCTTTCAGATGATTCTTGTTTACTATAGTAACACCAATTTGTTTTCTTCTGGACATGCCTGAAAAAAACACTCTTTACTTTTGCATTGTTAAAATCTACAGATCTTGTAAAGAGATCAGACATGCTTTTCTAACAACATTCTAATCCTTACTTGGGTGAAATTTTAAAATGTTTTATTTTTGAAGTGGAGTAAGTAATACGTGGGTAAGTAAACATTATTTATCTTCCTCAGTGGTATGTTAAAAGACCATTATTTTAAAAAAACCAATGCATAACTTTTCATTTGAGTTCCCCTTGGCTTAAAAAATTTTTCTAAATTAATAACTTTCATTAAAGTAAAACTAATTTTTAAATAAACATTTATTTAAATCAATAAGAAATGAAAAACTTAAATATTTCTTGCTAATGATATTGCAAATCACTTCTTCAAAAATCAAGAAACATACAAACTTTAAAATGTGTAACAAAAAATAAATGACATTTGCTAGTATATATTGCAGACTTATCATGTGTCAATTACTAAAGAACCCACTTCTTTAGTCCTCAATAAAACCTCTCTTCTACCCTCAGCACAACCCTCAAACATTTTTTATTAAACAACACATATGGGATTGTTAATGAACTGAATATGTGCAAAGTTTTTTTCCCCCTAAACATAACCGAGCAACACTACCACATGTCATATTCCCAATGATTTGATCACAGTGTTGTTTTAACAGAGCGGTGTTGTTGACATGCAATGTATTCATTTACCACACTTACTGAACATCTTTCCATGAAATTACATCTAAATGTACTGGACCCACCCAGTATGTGCAGAGGTATAATGAACAAGTTGCCTCTGCCACCTCTTACTCATTTTACCAAGTCCTAATTTCTTAATCTGATTTTAAAAATAATGTTACTGATCATTCTAATAAGCTTGCTGTGATGGACTCCTGGATATCACTACATACAAATCACCTTACATATTAAAATAAAATGTTGATGGAAATAAAAAAGAGCCAATTTTACAAAATATGTAGAATATACCACAAACTATATACACAATTCCATTTAATCACCACAAAAAGCTAGAAATTCTTATTATGAGGAAACCTGGCCTTAAACAGATTTCAGATTCCTTCATAGTATCATAGTTGCAATTTTGAAAAGTCCATCAAGGCCTGTGGTTCTTCCATTTCACCATCTTTGTTTCACTCAATTTCACTCACAGAAGAGTGAGCTAGTCTATCAAGTAATAAATGTGACCCTAGCCAACTATAATACTTAGTGTCAAGGCCAAAATCTATGAGAGAAGAAAACATAATAAAATTTATGTTGTGAAAATATATTAAATACTGAACATATAATAAATGTACTTTCATATAGAGTAGAAATTACTATTAAAATATTTTTTACACAAATTTAAATTTTAGGAGAAACATCAGAAAATCTTCTTAGTGGTTATGGCTGGGTGGCAGGGCTAGAAGGCATTTTATTTTACTATGTCTTTATAACATTAGTACTTGTACATCAAGCATGAAATCTTTTAGAAATAAAGAAAACCCATTTTTATTTTTTAAAAACCATGATACTTTTATTATATAATATCATCAAATTATAATTTCTCTAAAAAGTGACTTTTGCAAAGCATCAAGGACCTAGAAAGAAAACAGAACATGACAGTGAACTATGAAGATGGAATTGTTCATTAACACTCATGTCTATCATATTTAATCAACCGAAGAGGCCAAGCAAAATGATTAAAAAGAAAAAAATCTATGCTTTGGTATAGTATTCTGAAAGGCAGAAAAGTTTAAGATGAGAAAGAACTGATAAGATGCCATATCAAATAAATAAGGAAGCTAGAAGAAATTTCAATTAAAACAGAATCAAAGAAAGGAACATCACACAGGCAAGTTAATCACCTAAACCTAACAGGGCTTTCAATAAGCAGCAAGATACAGATTTGTACCCTGTTTCCTTGATGATAAATACATATTTGACCATGATTAATTATGAAGGGCCTTATAAGAAAGTGTTTTGCAGTCCAAAAATCTACATCTCATTAATTTCAACTGCTAATAAACAAGTACAGAACACATGGGCCTATACCAAAATCTACTTGTGCAAATATTTATTAGAGTTTGCACTGGTTTATTACTTTCCAACGAAGCATTATAATTTTACAACTGAAATGTGGTCATTAACTTACTTAAAACCAATCAATAACTTGGATAAGGTAAAGTGCATTCAAAAAATCTTTCTTTCATTCAATTTTCTAGTTTAATTAATGAAGCAAAGGCAGTTGGTAGATTTCCTGATTAACAAGAGATTGTATTCTCTCAAACAAATGAAATTTATTAATGTGTTTGACACAAAGTATATAGCAATGATGATTAGTCTAAATGTTCAAATTTAAATCATTAGTCTGAATGCTAAATTTTAAATCATGGCTCAAAATATTGTAATAAATTTAGAGATTAATATTAATAAAACTGAATTGCTATGCATTATTGTACTATCTTTAATGTCCAGAATGCAATACAAATGACAAACAAAAATTAAGATAGTAACAAGTACACTAATTTAAAGTAGTAAATGTGTTGTTTGGTATGGCACCTTAGCCTAGGGTAAAAAAAATTGCTTCTACATACAGAATGATTTTGAAAAATTATGTAACCTGTCTGTCTCAGTTTAGTCATTTATAAACTCCAAAGACTAATGATATCTACTGAGTTTCTACTAGGATCAATGAACTAATTCATGGAAAATACTTTTAACACTGCCTCACAACTATAAATAGGTGTTCAACACTACTTCTATATAAATAAAATATAAAACTTGATGTATATCATTTGTTTTCAAAAATAAGTCTGCGTCCTACTTACACTGAACAAAAGTTATAAAGTACTAATATGAGATTTCTACCTTTTGCACTTTGCCTTGGGTATTTCCTTCTAGTTTTTTCAAGTCATATAGGTTTTCTTTGCTTACACAGATGTAGTAATAAAATATAAATATTTTAATTAATATATGGTTTTATTTCAAAGTTTACAGAAACGACTTTTAAATGATTTACTATTTCATCAATTCACTTATCATAGCACATTTTAAAAATCCAGTAATTATGGATTTCTAAATAAAAGTATTTCAGTACTTAGGTTATTTTCTTTGAAAAAAGTAAAAAACAGAATGCTTTAAATGATGATCATTTTTAAGGCACCTAGTGCCTAATTACTTTCTAAAAGGACCACCAAAACCATTGGTACCACTGCCAGCCTCATATCAAACTGTCCATCTCACAGCTGTACTGGCTGTAGATTCTTGCATATTTGCACATCTTGAGAACAGAGACAGTATCCCCTCCCACGTCTCAGGCTAAGGGCAGGTACCTTAACTGCCCATTACCAAAGAGACAAGTTTGTCAGCTCAGGGTTCCTCTCCTGGAACACAGCCCATACAGCCCACTGGTGACAGTTCACTGTTTGGGGGGTGGGGGGTGGGGGGTGGGTAGGGAGGTGAAGGCAAGTGAACCAAAAATGATAAAGCTTGCCCTGCTTGCTGTTCTGAAAGTAAGAAAATCTTTCATCTCTGATCCCATAGTGTCATATTTTCAGAAAGCTTCCATAAAACTGTGACAGGCTAACTTGCTGGTGAATAGGATAAAATCTGGGTTCTTGACTGGCTGCCACCACACACACACACACACACACACACCACCCCCCTTAGTTAATCTGACCAGACATACACACACACACACACACACACACACACCTTAGTTAATCTGACCAGACATACACACACACACACACCTTCGTTAATCTGACCACACACACACACACACACACACCACCCCCCTCCTTAGTTAATCTGACCAGCAAGAAATCTTGTTGACATTCTGTCATCTGAATTTACGATCACTAGTGAGATTAAACATATCCTCGCATATGTGAAATCTTCATTTTCATCTTATATAGAACTGAGATGGTAGTACAAGAGAACAGTACTACACACAGGCAATTTGCTTTTTCCATTGCTTTCCTTCAGGCTTTAATAGGACACGCACTTCATTTCCTGCTTCCTTCCCTGTCAGTCATGTCCCCAGAAGAAGTAACTATCTGCTCTAAGATTTAACCTTCAGACACATTTCCAACCAAAAATGATGATCTAAAAAGAACTGTTTGGGAGTGGTGATTGCTTAGAATGTCCATTTCAACAGTTACTTGTCATCAAAGTTTCTTGAATCAGAGAAATGAGTTAAATGCTGGGAAATCAACTTCATTAGATTTACTAAGCCCATCATTTGCCTTTGATTACACAACCTGTCAGTACTTTCAGTTTCCTCAGGTTGTTCCCTTGGGATATGATTAAATATGGAATTCATGACTTGCAAATGCACCAAAACTCCTCAGCTCATTTTACAAGAAAGACTGTCTTATCAATATTCACCAGAAAGAGGTGTCTTCAGAGTAAAATATTCTTTTCAATTTTGAGTATAAATGGATGCACAAATGCTATATAGGACCAACTGAAAATATAAAACACCACAGATACTCATTACTTTCAGATACAAAACTAAAAGGTTTTAAATATATATATGTAGGTTATATTCATGGATAGAAACATTTTTCTCTTGAAATATTTACTCCTGAAATGAGGATCATGTTGTCTGCTTATCTGTCCTTCAAATAATGGACCAGGTTAAACTGGACTACTAGTAATAGGAATTTTTGCTCTTCAAAAAGTCTGGCAGGCAGTGCATTAATTTGGTAGAAAATGGGCTTTATAACTAATAACAAACTAAAATAAATTTTTACTTTTTAGACAGTTAAGTATATTTTTAAAAAGCTACAACACCTATCCATTTATGCCATCACTCCAGAGAACAGACATGTGCAATGTGTATGAACAATGTACAGTATCTTTAGTTAATGACAAAGCAAAGATAAACACATTCAGAAGACATTTACACTTTTCCTGTAAAGTGAGTTAAGCCTTTGTTATTCAGATTAGTTTTCCATGGCCAAAGCAACATTTTCTTCCCTTATTTGAAAAAACTTTTGAATTCTATTCAAAACTCAGTAATCTGTATCTGTCACTAGGCAATTTTTAAAGTGAATCCCGGAGCTCCATCACCCTGATTCTGTTTTCTTTCTTTAATTCCTCACTGCCTGGTTCATGGATCTGTATCAGTGGGACAGATTTCTTAGGTTCTTGGACATTAAATGTAAAACCCACTTGTCATTTGGCCACACCATGTTGTCTCTGTTCTCTACCATTTTGAAAATCATTTCTATATGAGAATTATTTGTAAAAATAGAATTGCACAGGGTTTTTGTGCCTATAAGTTTCCTTGAAGATAACACGTCAGATGTTAATAATATTACAACTTATTAAAAGAACCATTAGCCTTGGCTGCTGTAGCTCAGTGGACTGAGTGCGGCTGCGAACCAAGGGGTCGCCAGTTTGATTCCCAGGCAGGGCACGTGCCTGAGTTGCAGGCCAGGTCCCCAGTGGGGGCCAAGGAAAAGGCAACCACACAGTTATGTTTCTCACCCTCTCTTCTTCCCTCCCTTCCTTTTCTCTAAAAATAAATAAACTAAATATTTTTTAAAAGAGAGACCACGTTCAGGAGAGTGGGAACACCAAAAAAGAAAAAAGAACCATTAATCCATGGGAAAATTTGTGACACTGGTAATAAAATTGCTAAGGTTGAGTAGTTGAGTCACACTATTGTCTAGATCAGCAATTTTTTGCCAGTGTGCTGCAATAATTTTTAAAACATGCAATACCCAACTATTTCATCAGGGACACTAACCTCTTTTTCCTTAGATTGTCAAATAGGAAAATGACAACAGTCAACACAACAATAGCCATTTGGTGTGAGAGAATATTATACCTATTTTTTTGTTAGACCGGCAAAAAATGTAATATATTTTTGGTGTGCTGCAAAATTTTAGTAATTAGTTTATGTGTGCCATGAGATGAAAAAGGTTGATAATTGCTGGTCAAAGACAAAGAGACATGCATTACAAACCTCACTCCTTCTGACACTGCAAAGAAATACCATTAAGATATAAATCACAAGTTGAAAACAGAAACACATACATGGCACACCACATGCCTAAGGAGAGTCCTCTACGGTGCAGGGGTCTTCTCAGTGCACGTAAAACTCGATGACACTGTTCACAATAAAACTCCCCAAAGAACACTCAGCCCTGCCTTGCCTGTCTCATAGGACTGTAAATTTTGAAAGGGTAACTTTTAAATCACATTCTCAAGTCAAAATCCTGGGATTTCTAGAAAAGCAATGTTAATAACAAAATGTAACTTGGGAAAAATGTAACCTGAAAATGCATCTTTCCTAATCACAATTTGTCCAGGGGCTCACAGAAAGAGGGCTGGACTTGGGCCAACACAGCAGGTAGCCATGGACATGCAGAAGTCCATTTCAGATAACCAAAAGTTTGATCACTCTGGCTCAAGACAGAAACCGATGCAATGAATGGACTGTCACAACAGTGACTTAGAGGAATAACAAGGCACTTCTAGGAACTGACATGAAGATTTAATACAACCAAGACTGCACTGACAAATGCCTAACAACAGTATCTCAGGGGTGTGGGAGGCACTGAATTTTGCAATGCTTGCCAATACCTGTGATACAAATTCCTCCTGCCCCCATGGCAGGTTCAAGCTACTGACATAATGTTACTGAACAGACTCAGAAAGACACATGTACCATCACGTAGGGCTTAGCTACGCGCATGATTACTAAAGTGGCATTGAATACTATTAGAAAGAAAGAAAAGAGAATAATAATAAAGGATATTAAGAAAATAAAGTATCAAAACCACTTCTAGCATTTAATCATACCAGACCAGATTATTGTTTAGTTTTATTTTATATCTTAATACGGCTATTCATATAGTAGATGCTTAAATATTACTGGGACCAACTAACAAATCAATTACTCACAGCTCATGAATTTATAACCACCACCACTCTAACAGCAATTCTTATCCAAAACTGAGTCTGGATTTTAAAAGGCTAGTAAGAGAGGTGTTAGGCACTTCAGTGTATCTGCTAACTCTGTGATGAATAAGTAAGACTACAGAAAAGCATCCTCTTGGAGGGCTCATAGCTTGGGGTGCAGAGAACAGGTTGCATTTTAGCCCAATACTCCCCTTCAGCAAGACACCTAAAAGCAGTGACATAGAGTATAAATGTCTTTTCAGTGTTTAATAAGTACACCTAAATGTATACATTGTAAACAAAGCATTTTATTTTATCTTACAGATTTTCTTATCGATCTGAGAGAGAGAGAGAGAAACATCAATTTTTTGCTCCACTTATTGATACATTCATTGGTTGCTTTTGTATGTGCCCTGACTAGGGCTCAAACATGCAGCCTTGGCATATGGGGATGACACTCTAACCAACTGAGTTATCCAGCCAGGGATATGTTATGGATATTTTAATTAAAAACTAAAAAGAAATCTATATGGAGAAATTGCCTCAGAGGATAAAGATGGGCAGAAAGAGAGAAAGCAAGAGTGGTGGTAACGTTAACACCTTAATGAATGTATCAGGAACCTCATATGGGTTACTCCCATTTACAAGTAGAGAACTGCAACCCAGAGGGGTTAAGTGACCCACTGCCCGCCCCCCACAACTACAATCATCTGAAACAGGAGTGCATATATAAACATACCATGCTGAAAGGAGAGCTCCCTGAGAGCAAGCCAGGGCAGGTGACCTGGAAAGAGTAAGGCACACAGGGTACCAGCACCACAAGGTAAAAATGCAAATCAAGTCCACTGGAGAAGCTCTCACAAGTAGGGAAGGAGCAGATCACCCACAATCACCTCTCCTATCATTTCAGTCAGCTATGCTCTGAGCAGACATAGCTAGACTAGAAATTTTGACCCCATTAAAAGGGGTCCAGGAGAACAGCCTCACCCTGGTGATCCTTGACACATTTATAAGGACGGCAGGGGAAGAAGTTGCAGAGACCATCATGACTAATGAGCAACAAGCACTCCCTGGTTAAAATGAGGCAAGGTCAGAAAAGGGATACCTGAGGAAATTACAACTACATCCAGGAAGTGCATTTGGTGGAAGCACTTAGGGGCAGGCTTTCCGTGGGCATCTGTGCACTCACTGCTGGACTCCAGTGTCCTAAATTTAAAGTTCAGTTCTCCTAGAATGCACTGATTATAAGGTAATAACCTGATGCAAGATGAAACAGAAACCACGGCTCTACCCTGACAGATATTAGTGTCTACATGCATTTGTTGGAGGCAGACTACCAACAAACAGAAGTGGCTGCAGATGAAATAGCACCTGAGTTTGAGATCGTAAGACAAGACTGTGAAATACTTTCATTTCATGAGCTGCAATGGCCAATTTCACATAACAAGTTTATTTACTTTGCAATTTAAAGGAGAAAAAAAAGAACTTAAATTACATACAATTCCTTTCTTCCCAAATTTTCATTTTGAAAAATTTTAAACCTCCAGAAATTTGAATATACTCAACATAATACACACTTCACCTAAATTCACTAAGTGTTAGTATTTCTCTGCACTCTCTTACAGGTTTTGTTCTTGAACCATCGAGATTAAGTTGTCAAACAGATATTCCTAAAGGTGACTTGCAGATAATAGAACATTTTCAAAAAGGAAAAATGGAATTCAATTTTCTTTGTTCATTTTAAATTTGGAGAAATATGTGTAAGGAAATGATGGGAGCATATGTCCAAACAATTTTCAATTTGCAACTGCATTTATTTCTGTTCAGCTTTTCTGATGTTTTAGAGAGAGAGAGAGAGAGAGAGAGAGACCAAAAGGAGATTGTTTAAATTGCATAAGATTAGAAATTTAGACCCAGATTTTCCACAGGTAGTTTTCAATAAAATAGAAATGAAAACATCCTTGGTTTAACACAATACAGTAGAATTTTATAAAAGATTCCACAGAGGAAAATGACCAATCTAAAAAGTATTAAGGTTTGGTTTTCAAGTAATGTGCAAACTAGTAAGGCATGTCTAATATCAAATAATAAAGAATAAGCATATAACATTTGTTTAGTAAATGCATACTGATAAAAGTTTTTCTGAAGTGGTTATCCAAAAAAAGTATAATTCTAAAAGTAGATGGATAATGAACATCAAGATTTAGAAATTAAATTTTTTTAAATATATTTTATTGATTATACCATTACAGTTGTTCTATTCCCCCCCTTCATTCCCCTCCACCCTCACACTCCCTCCCCCACCATTCTCCCCCCCTTAGTTTATAACCACATGTCTCAAGTTCTTTAGATTCTATATTTCCCCCACTATTCTCGCCCTCCCCCTTTCTATTTTCTACGTACCATCTATGCTATTTTCTGTGCCTTCTCCCCCCTTCTCCTCCTCCCAACCCCCTGTTTCTAACCCTCCATGTGTTCTTCATTTCTATGGTTCCACTCCTGATCTAGCTGTCCTCTTGGTTTGCTTTTATTTTAGGTGTGGTTGTTAATAACTGTGTGTTTGCTGTCCTTTCACTGTTAATATTTTTCATCATCTCTTTCTTACATAAGTCCCTTTAGCATTTCATATAATAAGGGCTTGGTGATGATGAACTCCTTGAACTTGACCTTGTCTGAGAAGCACTTTATCTGTCCTTCCATTCTAAATGAAAGTTTTGCTGGATAAAGCAATCTTGGCTGTAGGTCTTTGGATTTCATGACTTGGAATACTTCTTTCCAGCCCCTTCTTGCCTGTAAGGTCTCTTTTGAGAAATCCGCTGACAGTCTGATGGGAACTCCTTTGTAGGTGACTGTCCCCTTATCCCTTGCTGCTTCTAGGATTCTCTCCTTCATTTTAGTCTTGGCTAATGTAATGATGATGTGCCTTGGTGTGTTCCTTCTTGGGTCCAACTTCTTTGGCACTCTCTGAGCTTCCTGGATTTCCTGGAAGTCTATTTCCTTTGCCAGACTGGGGAAGTTCTCCTTTATTATTTGTTCAAATACGTTTTCCACTCGTGGCTGTTTCTTTCCTCCTTCTGGTACCCCTATAATCCGGATGTTGGAACATTTAAAGATGTCCTGGAGGTTCCTAAGCCTCTCCTCATTTTTTTGAATTCTCATTTCTTCATTCCTTTCTGGTCGGATGTTTAGTTCTTCCTTCTGGTCCATTCCATTGATTTGAGTCCCAGTTTTCTTTCCATCGCTATTGGTTTCCTGGACATCTCCCTTCATTTCAATTAGTTTAGCCTTCATATGGTCCTCTAATTTGTGACTGTACTCTACCAATTATGTGAGCATCCTGATAAATAGTGTCTTAAATTGGGCTTCTGAGAGGCTGGCAATCTGTTGGTCGTTTAGAGTTATTGGCTCTGGGACTGTGAGTTCTCCTTGCACCATCTTTTGGGCTGTTCGTGTCTGTTACGTAGCAGGATTGGAGCCCGCCCTCGTTGAATGGTTCGTAGCTGTCGGACTTCCGTATAATTCCGTTTTCTGGTCTCTGGGTGTGTCTTAGTTCTCCAAAACTTTTGTTGTATCCAAACTTGGTTGTGGGAGAAGGCACAGTGTTTCCACCTATGCCTCCATCTTTGCGGAAGTCCTGAAATTAAATTTTTACTGTTTATCATGAAACTATTCAAATAGTAAAGCACCATGAATGGTGCTTATTAAAATATATTCCCTATTTTGCACATTATCTCCATTTTAATGGGTATATAAATGTTATTCTAACAGACTTAATATTTTATCTCATAAATAGCAGCAAACAAATTAAAGGGCCATTTACATATCCACGATTACTGATCTTCAGAAAATTACTTCAATCCGTTTTAGAAATCTTTAACTCACTAGTCTTTACTCAGTGGCCACCTTCAAATGATGGCATAAGACACAATGACATATCTAAGGTTCTGTTCTATTTTCAGGGGGAAGCGATTACAACCTTGTCCCCTGAAAATGCATTATACTGTTTAATAAAAGACCCTATGTATTTAAAAAATTAAATATAAAAATGGAATAATTTTTGTTAATATATTAATTTTAAATGGATCAAGTAATTTTTAAAAATGTTGGATGTTGAAGGAAGAATAAGAGAGAAATAATGTGAAGAAACATCACTTAAACCAAAGAAAGCAAACCCATCTCAGTTTTGAAATATACATTATGTGTCCATCCAGTACTTTTTCAATGTTATAGAAAGCATTTTCCTATCATTATGTCGTCTCATAAAGGTTAAACTAGTTCCAGAGAACATAAAATACAATTTGGAAGTCTCACTTCACCTCTACACTTTTACTCCAAGTTCCCTCTTTATAACTGATCATGGCTGCAACTTAGAAACTATGTTTTTATGATTGTATATACATAAGTGTCCATATAGTCAGATATAATTTTATAGGAAATAAAATATATTATACATATGTTTGATATAAAAATAATTGATAAGAGCCACTCCTCCATTACTAAACAATAGTAACTTGTCTCTACTATTTTTCTACTGCACGAATTTATATAATTACTCATGTGTAAATGTGTGGTAACTAAAGATGATACACATTTTTTATTGTATTTTTTCCATTACCACTTATCCCTCCTAAACCCTCTTCCACCTACACTATCTCCTCTCCTACAATCATCACACTGTTGTACAGGTCCATGAGTTCGTTCTCTTTTTATTTCTTTATTGCTCGATCCCTCCACCACCCCCAGCAACTCCCCAACCCATAGCTGTCTGCCTGCTCTCTCTAAGTCTGTCTCTGTTTTGCTTGTTAGTTCAGTTTGTCATTAGATTCCGTTTATGAGTGAATCATATGGTATTTGTCTGTCTCTGACTGTCTTATTTCACTTACCACAATGTTCTCCAGGTCCATCCATGCCATAGCAAAGGGAAAAAAATCCTTCTTTTTTACTACTGATTAATATTCAATTGTGTAAATGTACCAGTTTTTTTTAACCTACTTATCTACTGATGGACACTTGGCTGCTTCCACATCTTGGCTATTATAAATAACACTGCAGTGAGCATAGGGATGTATATATTCTTTCAATTTTGTGTTTCAAGTGTCTTCAGATAAATTCCCAGAAGTGAAATAGCTGAAACATAAGGCAGTTCCATTTTTAATTTTTTGAGGTAACTCCATACTGCTTTTCCTAGCAGCTGCACTGATCTGCATTTTCACCAACAGTGCATGAGGGTTTTTTATGGTTCCATATAAATTTTTGAAATATTTGTTCTAGTTCTTTGAAGTATGTCATTGGAATCTGATTTTACTAAAAAACTACCAGAAGTGATAAATGATTTTAGTAAAGTAGCATGATACAAAATTAATACTCAGAAATCAGTGGCATTTTTATATGCCAACAATGAACTGCCAAAAAGGGAAATTAATAAAACAATTCCATTCACCATTGCCTCAAAAAGAATAAAATAGTTAGGAATAATTTTAACCAAGAATGTAAAAGACCTCTACATGGAAAATTATAAGACACTGAAGAAAGAAATTGAAGAAGATACAAATAGGTGAAAGCACATACTGTGTTCATGAATAAAAAGAATTAACATCATTAAAGTGTCCATACTACCCAAAGCAATCTACAAATTCAATGCATTTCCTATCAGGATACCAAAGTCCCCACATAGCAACAGTGATCCTGAAAATGAAGAACAAAATTGGAAGACTCATGCTACCCAATATCAAACTATACCTCAAGGCAATAGTAATCAAAGCAGACTCGCACTGGCAAAAAAAACAGACACACAGATTAATGGAAGAGAATAAAGAACCCAGAAATAGACCCACAACATTATAGTCAATTAATATTCAACAGAGGAAGCAAGCACACACAATGGAATAAAGATAGTTTACTCAATAAATGGTGTTGGGAAAATTGGACTGATACATTGCAAAACAATGAAAATAGACTACCTTCTTACACCACACACAAAAACAAACTCAAAATGATCAAAGACTTAAATGTTAAGATCCAAGACCATGAAAGTCCTAGAAGAAAACACAGGCAAGCAAAATCTCGAACATTGCTCATAGCAATTTCTTATCGGATATATCTCACTTGACAAGGGAAACAAAAGGAAAAATAAAAAACTGGATTACACCAAACTAAAAAGCTTTTGTACATCAAACAATATCATCAACAAAATAAAAAGAGAATCCACAGAATGGGAAAACATATTCACTGATACATCTGATAAGCAGTTAATATCCAACATTTATAAAGTACTTACAAGACAACACCAAAAAAAAACCAAACAACCCAACTGTAATGGGCAAAGGACCTGAGTAGACCTTTCTCCAAAGAGGACAAATAGATTGCCAATATACATATGAAAAGTAGCTCAAATTCACTAATCATCAGAGGAATGCAAATTAAAACCACCATGATCTCAACATATTATCTCATACCTGTTGGAATGGCTATCAATTAACAATCAACAAGTGCTGACGAGGATGTGGAGAAAAGGGAACCCACATGCACTGTTGGTGGGAATGAAGATTGGTACAACCACTCTGGCAAGCAGAATGGGAACACCTCAAAAAATTAAAAAGTGGAACTGCCTTTTGACCTAGCAGTCCTACTTCTGGGAGTATATCCAAAGAAGACAAAACAATAATTTCAAAAGAAGGTAAGCACCCCTATGTTCATTGCAACATATATTACAATTGCCAAGATACAGAAGCAGCCCCAGTGTTCATCAATAGAGCAGTGAATAAAACAAGTATGGGACACTACTTGTCTGTAAAAAAAAAAAGAAAATTTTACACTTGGCAACAGTATGGCTGGACCTTGAGAATATTATGCTAAGGAAAACAAGCCAGTCAGAAAACAACAAATACCATTGGATTTCACTCGTATGTGGAATCTAATGAACAAACTGAACTAACAAAGAAAATGAGCATAGACTCATAGATGGAGGACAGATGACAGCTAGTAGGGGTGGGGAAGTTAGTGGGTAAAGGGACTGAGCAAAAAGGACAAATGATTCATGGACATGGACAACAACATGGTGATTGCTGAGGCGAGAGGAATACAAGGGGACTAAATGGTAATAAAAATACAATAAAGATTAAATCAATAAAGAAAAAATTACAGTGCTCACTAAGGTGTAATGAGACACGCATTCGCATATGCTGCTGTTGGACTGTAAATTAACATGGGCCTTCTGGAAAGCACTAAATGAAATGCAACTAATTGCTGGACATTAATTTTGTGTCTTGCTACTTTATTGAATTCATTTATCAGTTCTAGTACTTTTCTGGTGGAATTTTAGGGTTCTCCATACAGTGTATCATGTCATCTGCAAATAACAACTTTGCTTTTTACTTCTTTTTTTCCAATTTGGATGCCTTTTATTTCTTCTTCTTGTCTGATTGCTGTGGCTACGACCTCCAGTACTACAGTGAGTAAGAGAGGTAGAAGCAGACATCCCTGTCTTGTTCCTGATCTTGAAGCAGAACGTTTACAGTTTTTCCCCATTGAGTATGATCATGGCTGTGGATTTGTTGTATGTGGCCCTGATTATGTTGAGGTACGTTCCTTCTATTTCCCTTTTTTTTAGCATTTCTATCATAAATGGGTGCTGGAATTACAGGTGCTTTTTCTGCATCTATCTATATGATCATGTGGTTTTTATCTGTCCTCATGTTTATGTGCTGAATCACATTTATCGATGTACGACTATTGTACCAACCTTGCATCCACAAAATAAATCCCACTGGATCAAAGTGTATGACTATTAGCAAAATTAACAAATCAAAGATAGGTATTGTCAAATACAGTTTCTAAAAGGCTTCATCCATTATATTTCAATCTGTAGCACACAAGTGTACCTTCCTGACCATGACCTTCAGGACGGAAATCTTCTTTTTGAACATGAGCTAGCTGTAGTATAAATTTTAAATTAGCCATTAAGAGTCTATATATTTTTTCTTTGAAAGTATACTGATTCAAAGAATAGACTCTAGTGGCTAATTTAAAATGTATATTTATAATATCACGTAACATTAACTTCCACCATTTGATCTGTTGTCTCAAATGGTGATATTTAAAAATATATACATTTTCCCTGGTGAACACCTAAGTCTCAGCCCCTTACTAAGTAACAGGCATGCCAAGACAAAAAAAAATGGCCCAAATGAAAGAACAGATCAAAGCTCCAGAAAAAATACAACTAAGCAACAAAAAGATAGCCAACCTATCAGAGGCACACAGCTCAAAACACTGGTAATCAGGATGCTCACTAAATTGGTCAACTATGGTCACAAATTAGATGAAAAAATGAAGGTTATGCTAAGTGAAATAAAAGAAAATGTACAGGAAAACCAACAGTGACAGGAAGGAAACCAGGACTCAAATCAAGGGTGTGGGCCAGAGGGAAGAAAGAAACATTCAACCAGAAAAGAATGAAGAAACAAGAATTCAAAAAAATAAGAAGCCTAGGAACTTTCAGGACATCTTTAAACATTTCAACATCCGAATCATAGAGGTGCCAGAAGGAGAAGAGGAAGACCAAGAAATGGAAAACTTATTTGAACAAATAATGAAGGAACACTTCCCCAATCCATCAAAGAAAATAGATTTGCAGGTAGTCCAGGAAACTCAGACAGTCTCAAAGAAGTTGGACCCAAGGAGCAACACACCAAGGCACATCACAATTATACTACCCAAGATTAAAGATAAGGAGAGAATCTTAAAAGCAGTAAAAGAAAAGGAGACAGTTACCTACAAAGGAATTCCCATAAGGCTATCAGCTGATTTCTCAAAAGAGACCTTACAGGCAAGAAGGGGCTGGAAAGAAGTATTCCAAGTCATGAAAGGCAAGGACCTACACCCAAGATTACTCTATTCAGCAAAGCTTTCATTTAGAATGGAAGGGCAGATAAAATGCTTCCCAGATAAGGTCAAGTTAAAGGAGTTCATCATCACCAAACCCTATTATATGAAATGTTAAAGGGACTTACCTAAGAAAAAGAAGACAAAAAATATGAACAGTAAAATGACAACAAACTCAGTTATTAACAACTGAACCAAAAACAAAAACAAAAACAAACTAAGCAAACAACTAGAACAGAAACAGAATCACAGAAATGGAGATTACATGGAGGGTTATCAGCCGGGGAGTGGAAGGAAGAGAAGGTGGGACAAGGTACAGAGAATAAGTAGCATAAATGGTAGGTAGAAGATAGACAGGGGGAGGTTAAAAACAGTACAGGAAATGTAGAAGTCAAAGAATTTATATATATGACCTGTAGACATGAACTAAATGGGGGGAATGTGGGTGGGAGAGGGTGCACAAGGTAGAGCGGAGTGGGGGGGGGGATGGGACAACTGTAATAGCATAATCAATAAAATATATTAAAAAAATAAAAGAAACCATTTCAGTCCATGTTATGCTCTTCAGGACACTAGACAGTAAGCTGCTTACTGCAGATTCCAGTTAAGAAGCAGAACTAGGATCCCACTTGGTCTACCTGACTGCTTATTCCCAACCCAACCACTCCATGGTCAAGCACACTGATGTCTTAGAGAAAGCTTCCAATATATAGGGGATCAGAGATAGAATAAGTAGTAACACACTGCTGATTCAAGGACAAAGGAATAGAATACTTATATAAAGAGTAGGATAGCACACCAATAGAGTATGGGATATCATCCATGATAGGAGATGAAGCCTAAAAATGTTCAACTGGAATTTGTATTGCAGAATACACAGTATATAAAGCTAATGAGTTTAATTTTAAATCAGAATGCAGTAGGAAGCTTCTTTATGCTTTTCAACTTGAAAGTGATGCATTTTAACTTGTGTTTTTTAAAAATTAAGCAAACAGTAACATGCAGAATTGATTAAAGAAGGAACAGATGGTAGAAGAAAAGTATACATCAATCTGGTCAAAAAAACACACAGCTGAAATTGGGACAGGTGTTATGAAAATAAAAAGATTCAGATACACATGCAAGAGTAAAGGTAGAATATATAATATGTGGCAATAAATAAAACATGAAGAAGTATAACAATAATGAAAGAAGCAAACTTGAAGTCTGGGAGTCTCATGACAAAATTACAAGAAATAAGAGAGCCACATACAACAGTGGAATTTCACATGCCTAGAGAAACATTTGGAAATTATGCACAATTTCACAGGGTGTGAGGTCATTGTGACACAAAGAGGCGGCTGCAATGTATTTCACAGCTGGATGAAGAGTCAGGTATAAAACAGGGGGTTTCAACTCACTGCCCTTTCAATTAGGGACCATTCCCCCTCTGTTACACCATAGGGAGTATGAGGACATCTCAAAGACTCTTAGATAGCAGTAATCAGCTAGTATTTGTGGGTAAGAGCAAGGCTGGAGAGATGGGAACAGAAATTAAAGGTCACACCAAGAAAGAAAATATAAAGTCATCTACAGAAGCAACATGCACACATGCAGGCAAAGCAGAAGAAAGTTAGTTCTGTAAATAATGCACTGAGTGAGCTTAGAAACAATGTCAGAGAAGCCAACCGGGAATTTTCCAGGGATGTAACATACTCAAAGTACCAGTTCAACCGCTTAGGGATAGCAGGAGACGAACTCCGCAGGTACCTTAAAGAAAATTTTCACTGCCAACAAGAATTCTTTATATATTTTACCATTTTCAATATCTTTAAGAAAATAAGACATGAGATTCATCCTTTTATTAAAATATACAAAAAATGAGTTAAAACCCATTAAATAGTAATATGTACACTAACACAAGCCACTAAAGTCAAAAGCAAATATTGAGCCACAGAAAATACTCCATATCACTGCCTAAGTCATGTCCATAATGGAAAACACAGTTAGGAAAAAAGTTTAATGCATAGCTCAATGGGAAAATATCTTTAAAATAACAAACATATTATTGTTACTTGAGTTGAGACCTATTTTTCTTGGCCAACCTACAAAACTATGTTTCTTTTCCTAAAAGTTCAGGCCATTAATACCAAAGTCTTAGCCAAAGGTTTATGAAAATATTACTTAAATGGGTCTGTTAATGATTAAAATACCAAGTTCTCAGGAAAATTAGTTCCTCGAGGGATAGGGGTAAGTCCAAAAGCCTAGATTTCTGCTGATATAATCTAACATTCCTTGTCCTTCCCTCAAACTTTCCCCAATTTAATCTAGAAGTGATCCTTAAAAAGTTAAAAATTCAAAGTAAAGAAAGATATATTACTACCTATGGAATAAGATACTTTTTATCAAAATGCTTGCTATAAAATGTTTTAAGAAAAGAACATTTTTACATACATAATTACAAGCTTATAGCTCTTTAGAAGTGTATTCATAAAAGTATAGTACATTTGCAGTCAAATGTTGTTAAGAGATTTATGCCATCAGGAGTTTAGTCACACCTTCCTCAAAAATAAGCAAAAAAGGGAAACCCCTGAGAAACAAACATGGGTAATGCCCTCAGTAAAAGAGAAGACAGAAAATTAAAATGAAACGTGGTAAGTCCCATGATGGAAAGAGAATAAAAAGTGGCCACCTGTACTTACTTTGCTTCTGGCAGTGGTAGGAGTGTGAGAAACGTAGTAGGGCTACAAGTAGGTGCCAGGAGAAGTCTCTTAAGAGTGGACACCTCCAAGTTGAGACCAGAAGGGATCAGGAAGAGAAGAGGGAAGAGTTAGCTAGCATGTACAAATTCGCTGAGATTCAGGGACAAGACGAATCTGGAGACCAGAACAAGTTAAACTGAGCTGGGATTACACTGGAGAAGTAGCTGGGATGTGGTCAGTGAAAGAACAGCAGGAAACTCCAACCAAAACAAAACATTTATTGAGTATTTACAGTATGTTAGGGCGCTGTTATTAAAGTTTTATATGAATTGATTCATCTAATCTTCACAATCCCTTGAAATAGATCTTAGAAAATTATGGAACCTGATCTGAGGCTTAGATATTTGCCCAGCATAACATATGCTATGAAAGTCCAACCCAGGTCTCTCTGACTCCAGGCAGCTGTTAACTACTTGGCCCCTCACAGCTCCTGAGGATAGTCAAGCTCTCAAAAGTGGTAAACACAGTTTTTCACCACATGTCACTCTGACCTCAGTGGACTCAGGTGACAGGGAGGTGGCTGCAATGCTGTAACAGTGAGCCACATGAGGGTTAACAGCAGTGTGGACTTGGAAAAAAGGAGATGCAGAGGAAGGAGTATATTTGAGGACATTTAGAAAGAGAAGTTCCAGGAATGGAGGTAGGGAGAAAAGAAACAGGGAGAGTGAGGAATAATGCTCAAAATACCACTGGTTGGTCAAAAATGCAAAAACCAGGAATCTATACTGCATTTTCTTTAGTAAAAATAGCCTCTAGGTAAGGTAATAACCACCACATTCATACACCAACACATACTCAAGTTCACACAAGGCTCCACTCTGAGCCAGATTCTATGTCAATTTTGTATCAACCAGGGCATTTAATAAATTAGAACTTTATGTTTAAGAGGTAGAAAAACTGACATAAATAGTGTCCAAAGCCATGGGATAGAATGGTAAAGGACATTTAAATGGGGCATATATTCCATCTTTCTAGACACTTAAAAGCAATTTTAGAAATTTCATATTCGATATCTGTAATCAATGAAATACTAATTTTTACTGTGTGTGTTCTTGTAAGCATTTCTGATCTACCATTTGATACTATAAATAAAAGAAAAAATTAAGAAAGGAATCACTGCATTTGTATCTATTACTGATACTTTCCTTGAAATTGCAGGTAACATCTCAATTTACTAAGAACCAGGATGAGAGAGGTTTGGAAATAACAGTGATAATCTCAACCCGTTACTCTGCAGAGTAAACTATGTAGTCAGTGCATCTACAGATAGGGTATTCTGATTAGCCAGGATTCCTCAAACACTCATCTAGACTATGAAATGTAAAACAAGGGAAAAAAGGGAAAGAATACCTGGTCCTAATAGGTGATTTAAAAAATAACAGAATTTAAACTGTCAACTATCCTTCATTGAATAAGAAAGGCTGTAAATGAGACACTAATATCTGTTGATCCAAACTCTCAAAATCTAAACACAAATCCTGTATCTCCAGTGATTGAAAGAATAATGCATGTTTAAGTTTGAGAAGTTTAGTCTTTCAAGTAGGTTGTTTTTATGCTATTATGTATAGTTTAATGCACACTAGGGGGAAATGTTAACGTAGAAATTCCAATAGCTCTTTACCTTGAAGTACATTAACAGAAGAAACTATTGATTCTGCTTGAATAGAATTTGTATTAACAAGTTACTATTGCAAACTGAGCATAAATCTCTTATCTTTCAAGAATATTTAGTGAACCACCCATTTTTAAAAGGTCTTGTCCTTTTCCCACCCCATCACTGAAATCATTCTAGCAAATTATGCAAACAAGGATAATTATTGACCAGTTATCCCCCACTAGGAGATGGGGAAGGCTGTGGAGGACATGTTGAGGGGATACTCCAGGGAGACAGTCATTCTAATTCATCACAGAAAAAATATTTATAAAATATCTGAGATTTAAAATACAAAAAGAATGCAAAGTTATGTTAAAGGTGAAAATTATTTTTCAGAGAATTGCATTTGACATGTGAATTTTATATGTTTAATAGTAACAAAAATGTTATTTAAAAGTTTCCAGGGGAGGCAACTGAAGAAAAAATATTTCTTAAACTCATCCTTATCAATTTGCTCCTGTAAGATTCCTGGTACAAATTTACTAGTAATATAGTGTCCTCAGGTGAAAAGATATTGATTTTAATAACCATTTACCACTTAAAAATGCATTTTTGTAAGGTCTGAATGCTCCCCTGTACTCGCTCAGATAGTCCTTACTCAGCTGCCAAATAACTTACACTTTTGAAAGAAAAAAAATAGAGAAATTAAAGTATGGAAGAAAAAACTAACACCTGCTGAGGCATTTCTGAGTGACTTACATCTCAGCAAATACAAAAGAACTGGACTCAACTCTCTAAAACAAGAACCACACTGTGCCCTCAACACACGAACTCTCCCTTTTCCTTAGAAAAAGAGAGGAATTGAATGGCTTGCACATAAGCTACTTTCAGCTCATAGGCTGGCCAACTATGTCAACAGCCTTCTGCTTTAGAGAATATGTAAAGGAAACTATTTTAAAGTCCCATCTAGTCAGTTTAATAGATTCATGGAACTTTAATAGATTCACATGTTTCAATGTGAAATGACAGAGTGAACTTGGGCATTGCTGATGAGAGTGTACTTTGTCCAACATCAGTCTGAAAACATCCATCAATGTTACAAATGTATATTCCCAGCTGGTATAGCTTAGTGGATTGAGCACTAGCCCATGAGGGTTCAATTCCCATTCAGTGTACATGCCTGGGTTGCTGCCCAGGTCTCCAGTTGTGGCCATGTGATGTTTCTCTCCTGCATCGATCTTTTTTTCCCTCCTCCCTTCCCCTCTCTCTAAAAACATAAGTAAATAAAATATTTTCTAAATAGCCCTGGCTGGTGTAGCTCGGTGGATTGTGCGCGGGCCTGCGAACCACACGATCACCATTCAATTCCCAGTTAGGGCACATGCCTGGGTTGTGGGCCAGTTTCTCTCCTTCTCTCCTTCCTTTCCTCTCTAAAAGATAAATAAATAAAATCTTAAAAAAATATTTTCTAAATAAAGTTATAAATATGTATTGTACATTTGTAAAATCCCACAAATGTATAATTTCACTTTTAGGTATCTGTCCAAGAGATGCTCAATGCAAAATGGTTTACGTGCAAAGGTTATTCACTGCAGTATTGTTTGCAACAGCAAATCACTGTAAATAACATACATACCCACCAGCAAACAATAGCCCATCCAAACAAAGGAAAATTATTAAACAATTTATAAATGGACACCTTTTATATTTCAATATGGAAAGACTGCTAAGCTGTATGAAGGAAGGAAGGAAGGAAGGGAGGGAGCAGGGTGGGGAGGAAACAAGAAAAGAAGAACATGGTGGACAGCATTAAAGTAAAAATGTAAAAAAAAATATACTTTCACACTTGCACATGAAAGAATCATGGTATTTGCAAGGATCCACAAGAAGCTAGTAACTGCAAATGGAGAGGGGAGCTGGGGACTAGAAGGCAGTACTTTGCATATCCATGCATATGTTTTGATTTTGGAACTATGAATACATTACCCAGGCAAAAACCAGGTAAGTAACATTTTCTACCAAACAAATTTTAAAAAATCACATTATCAAACTATTCCTTGCATAATCCAATGTCTTCCAAGGTAACAGGAAAGATCCCCTAAATCTAATCACTCATCTCACACAAATCTCTAAGGAGCCCAGTGGATAATAAGAAATGAATAGAAACAACTATCACCATCAATTTAAAAAATATATCAAAACTCTCTATACCTTGTGTGGTGTCATCATGATATCAAAATTAATTCCTTTAACTAAAAAAATTTTGTGCAATTCCATAAAAAACAAAGAATATTATTCTTTGAATATAATTTTTAAAGCTCAATTTTATATTAAATATCCAATTCTACCATATATAACAAAGAGTAGCTTTACTCAGAGCACTGAATAATGAAAACAATTTCAAAAACATAAATACGACATACAACATGCAAATAGATCAAAATTTAAAATATCTGTATTATATATTGAACATATGAATACCAAAACTCCATTGTCCTAGAATGAGAAAATTCATTTGTAACAGCAAATAAATTTTGGCCATTTGGGGTTCCAAGAGTAATAGTATAATTCATCTTGATTCTAATAAAAATAAATAACCTCAAAACTCTGTGAAAAATAATTTTTTAAACAGCAGAAAACAGTTCTCAAAAAATGAAATATGTAATATATTCAGAAATGAACATTTTAACTATATTGCTTTCAACTCAACTGTTTACAAAATATTAAAATAATCAAATGGTTTCCCTAAATATTGTTTTTCCAAGTAAAAAGAATTATCTCTCATTTTAGTTATAAATACAAAGAGTAGTTTAATATTTTATAACTAAATATTTTAAATATTTAAGTAATAAAATAATTTTAGAACAGAATTCGTGATGATGCCAAGCCTAAAACATTAAGGGGGCCTTCTGTTCCTCATGTTCCACTGAAGCCTAGTTATGGGATTCACAGCAGGACCTACCCTCCAGTTAGCTGCTCAACTAAACCTTAAAAGACTGAGGTGGCTTTCCCAGGGCTACCTGAGCAACTGGAACCCAGCAGAAATCATGAGGATGCTGTGAGTTGTTAGGAAAGATAGACAGTGCTCACCTTTAACACATGAACCCATGTTCAATTACAAGACACTCTCAGTGAAAGATCGGAAGTGATGAAATAAACTTCTGGATAAGGAAGACAGTGCTTTCCACCATATAATCAAGTTATCTGAACTGAAACATTGCTCTACATTGATTAACTGAACTTAGAATTTTTTTGCACATGTTGGTCCTTTAGTCTGAATCATTTTCCAAATCTTTCTGCCAAGTGAAGATGCTAAGTGACAAGCAATGATGCAAACATCAATGACTCAAAAGTGTGACTGTGTTTTATAATGCTACATATGAATGTCTCAATATTTAAGTGTTTTCTTTAACTTTTATATATCTGCAGATTTTAGCTTATAAGAATCACATTATATCACACAGCATTATAAAATAAATGGTCAATCTTGTGCACTGGACAAAGGTCCATCCATCACATGGTATCAGAAAAACTATATATGGACTTTTCCTTTCAATTATTGAAGCACTATTCACCCCAAAGTACATGAGAGTTTATTAAGAGCTATAAGCCAACTGTAAACAAATAAAATTTAAAAGCCCTGTGCCGTCCCTGGCTGGTGTAGCTCAGTGGATTGAGCACGGGCCTGTGAACCAGGGGATCACAGTTCGATTCCCAATCAGGGCACATACCTGGGTTGCAGGCCAGTTCCCTGCAGGCCAACTCCCAGCAGGGGACGCACAAAAGGCACAAAAGGCAACCATACATTGATGTTTCTCTCCCTCTCTCCTTCCCCTCTAAAGGTAAATAAATAAATAAATAAATCTAAAAATAAAATAAAATAAAAACCCTGTGCCATTTTAACATATGGGAAGAGACATAAGAAGAGACAAATTCAAATTCTTAAATGTTAAAAGGAAAGGATGGTGAGAGAAGAGAGGCCTTCCTTCAGACAGGAGGATTAGAGACGGTCCACTGAGGGGTGGTATATGGCTTCCTACAGGAAAGATCAGAAGGAACCAGACCTGTGAACTGGGAGGGATAGCAAGCCAGGCAGAGGCAACAGGGACACGAAGGCTTGTGGGGAGTGGGGTTATGTTAAATGAATACATATTTGTTGATCTGAAAGATCTAGTACACACACACATCTGGTTACAGAGAGGGGCTGGAGATAAGAGCAAAGTCCTAAGACTGAGAACAGACAATACAGGGGAGGACAGCTGTCCAGTAGGAGGTCAGAGGAGCTTCTCCAGATATGAGGGACAGTGTGAGTACAAGCCCAGCTGGGTCTGTAAAGTTGGTGGTGGGAACACAGGAAGATACTTCTATAATACCACTTCCAATTTTTCAATGGAGTACAAAGTTGGCCAGCTAATGAATTACTTAAAAGAATTAGGGATTATCAAAGGAAGGAAGAGACTATAATTCGCAAAGGGTTTAAATTAATTCCAATAAATATAAGTATTGCTATTTCATCTTATAATTTTGGAATTACAGTATTTGTAGAAAAAATAATTTCTTGCTCTTTTAATCTTATGAAATCAGATTTGCTAAAATTAAAAGCATTTCAAAGTAGTAAGACATACTTATTGTAAAAGAATGGAAAACACAGTACATGAAATGGAACCCCAAAACCCACCCCAAACCATCCCCTTGTATCATCATGAGTTTGCTGTGGAAACTTTATGTTTATTTTCAGTACTTTAATTTCTTTATACTTTGTTCAGCTATTCAAGCTGATCGACACTCTCCTTTCAGCCAGAAGAGCAGAGAAAAAAAAAGAAAAAAATAACAGCTCTTAGAAATACAGACCCAATGAAAACACTATACAGCATATACGCCCCAGCATCGGTGAGGGGAAAAAGAACTTAATACATTTGATAATCACTAGTTCTCTTAAGTGCAAAACATTTATCAACCATTAGATAAAATGTTTCAGCACTTTAAACAGCAATTTTGCAGGACCATTATAGAACCATGTTGAAGGTAAATGGAAAAAATCCTGTGTAGTACTGATAAATTTTTTTTAAATGTATACCTACTTAGGTCATATCATTCCAAACCTGAAAGTGACTTATGACTGATACTATTTCTACAGGCAGGCTTCTGGAAATGAGTAGTGACAACCTACTGTAGGCTGAAAATGCTAATGCAATTTCTCAACCAGTATATTTTAAAGAATAAGCAGTTCTACTGCTCACTGAATGCAAAAATAAAGAAAAGAATTTCAAAAGCAAAATGACATGCAGATGGGTGGGAATACACAGAGTTAGTGTATAAAGTATTTATTCTTTTCATCATCAGATTCACTCACTCAGCTCACAACAAAAATCTTTAAGACTACCTGCAATGAAAATATTAAAAGGTACCCGAGGGTCACAGCTAAAAATCAAAATGTATCAGTATCCACAGTATAAGCTTTACATGTCTCGTACTAGCAACTGCTTTCTCAAGCAAGAAAATCATCAGCTACTAACAGATTCCCTGTGCAAGTTAATCCACACACCACCAAAGATTTTTTCATTCAGCAGAATTTCTGACTCACTCCCCTGCTGTTTGCAAGCTTTTAGCGCCACAGGCCAGAGAAGCAATCACATGGCTCGGCGTAAAGGAGCAGGACTGCAGAGAACTCCCTTCCCCTGCATAACTCACTGCAAAAGCCATTCATGGCAGAAAGGGACCCGGATGTTTAGCAAGTGGCCAACCAGAGCCTTTTTAAGAGTCAGCTTTCTTCAAAGACATCCTCAGATTTAATCGTATTAAAATCACGTGCTTGCCAAAACCAAAATGAACATTAAAAATGGACACAGACACAGAGATTAAAACTAATGTCATTTCTGTCAGTTTATGTTCTTCAGAAAAGAGCCAGAAATAATTTTAAAAGATTAAGTTTTATTCTAATTCTGATAAGATGCCATAGAAGCTAGAATTCAATTCTGAAAAGAGAATGAGGATGATGACATTAGAAACACGACAGGGATGACAATGAACCAGCCGGCACATGAAATGTACTTCCAATAAGCAAGGGAGAAACAATGGATTGGCCACCAGGTCCGTTACATTTTTTCCATAAAATTAAAGACACATTTTTCATTTTCACAAATAACTTTATTAATTTAGATATTTTTGAATATGTCAACTACATCCACTATTGCCTTTTAGTGTGTAGAGGCCGAGGGGCTGCTAAACATCCTCAAATGCATGAGACAGCCCCACAGCAAAGAATTGTTTGGCCAGAATGTCAACAGTGCCAAGAAACTTCCCAAACCACACTGACACGTTTCATCAGTCACAGCACCTTCTCCATACACTGCACAAATCTTTTTTGTGTTTCAGTTGCATTTTTACCTTTCTTGAAATAATAAATATATCAAAAATGTGTACTTTCTTCCATCTTCAACATTAAAATGGCTGCACAAAAACTGACCAATTTTGATGGTTTTTTCAGAATGCACGCTGAGATGACAGGTGCCAAAACACAATCTAACAAAATTGTTTTGAATGAAGTTAAATGACAACTAAGCACTACTTGAGCCATCATATGGAAAAAAACATAATGGACTTTTTGGCCAACCCAATATTATTTAAGGAAAGAATTAGTTACTCAAGCCTACTGCTACCTAAGTACAGCCAGAAGGAAGGCAGTGTGAAACAAGCACCCACAACACTACACTAGATATGGGACCTGCAGGTTCACCTGTGCTATGTCACTCATTTCCACATAGAGAGCCAATATCTGCCAATCACATATTATGCTCCCATTTTATACATAGAGAAAGTGAAGTCCGCAGGGTTTACAAAAGCTGGATGAGGCCACACAGCCAGCAAATGAGAGCAGGTTTACCATCCTGGCACACGTGCCCCAGGCTCACTCGCACAGTGTCTTCACAGCTGAATTTACTGAAGGTTGAAATGCTGCTGGATGCTCTCAGGAGGGAACACTGCCCAAAGTGGCCCTGCCAGTGGCTGATAAGGCTCCTGATGAGATCAGGGTGTCTTTCTCAGAAGAATGTCCACCAGGGCCCCTACCTTCCAGTCCTATTCTTCACTTGGTATTTCTAGTCCACAGTTCTTCAATAGTATAAGTAGAAATACGTAGGGCTTATGAAAAACAATGTGTCACATACATATGGGATGTGTTAATCATTATGTTTTAAAATTCAAATTAGTGTAAGACATCTTGCAGTCATCATATTACCAACAATCAACAAAATAATCTGTTAATATAGATTATTACAGTCAGGTGACATGACAACTACCTTTTAAAGGGTGTCTTGGTTTTGGTTTTATTTTTGGTGTTATTTTTGGTGTTATTGTGAACATGACACATTTCTGATACAAAGAAAATCTCTGGCATTTTATAATAAAGCAGAATTTAATTTTAAAACAATCTTGATATTTTTAATTTCTACATTTGCTGTTGGTAGATTCTGAACAAGTTCTGCAAAAGCTTGCCAATTAAGAAATATTACTAACACACCCCCTTCCTTTTAATAAAAAACTGTAGGATTTTAGAATTTAGAGGCAAGGGCACTTTATTTGTAACCAGATAACCCACATGGTCATTTGGTTATTCAGTGTCTGTGGCCTAAATAAATTAAAAATAGAAAAATGAAACACATTCCAGTTACCATCTGGCAGCACCAGAACTAACCTTACATCCCATTAATGATGGCTGATACAACTGACGCCCTGATTGTTCCTACCTCAAAACTTCGATAGCTTCTGCACAGTTTAGCCAGGATAACCCCGCAGTCATTTCACCAACAGATCATCAGCTGTTACAATCAGATTTCTGAAGAAGTCATCTTCTAATTTTTAATTAAGAAAGTATGATCATTTCATATTCTGGAAATCCAGATGGTTCTAAATGTAAGGAAAATGAGAATTCTTTTTTAAATTACCAAAGGCTATTAAGCCTTTGGGAAAGGAAGGGACTCTTCCCCTATGCAGGCAGATCAAAAGAAAAACCAACTGTAACAAGACGTGTAAAAGCAGAACCCATGGCCTAGACACCCCACACCCATCCTTTCATCACACCATGGGAAAGAGGCAAAACCTGGCATGACAATGACTTTCTACTTACTGACTGGAAAGTACGCCCAGGTAAAATCTGGGTAACTTCAAAATGTTTCTTCACTACTATCTTTTTTAATATGTTATATTGATTATGCCATTACAGTTGTCCCATTGCCCCCCTTCATTCCCCTCCACCCTGCACGCCACCTCCCACCCACATTCCCCACCTTTACTTCATGTCCATGTGTCGCACTTGTAAGTTCTTTGGCTTCTACATTTCCCATACTATTCTTGCCCTCCCCCTGACTATTTTCTACCTAACATCTATGCTACTTATTCTCTGTACCTTCTCCCGTCACCACTCCCCTGTTGCTAATCCTCCATGTGATCTCCATTTCTACGTTTCTGTTCCTGATCTAGCTGTCCTCTTAGTTTGCTTTTGTTTTTGTTTTAAGTGTTGTTGTTAATAACTGTGAGTTTGCTGTCATTTTACTATACATGCTTTTTAATCTTTTTCTTAGATAAGTCCCTTTAATATTTCATATAATAAGGGCTTCGTGATGATGAACTCCTTTAACTTTACCTTATCTGAGAAGTACTTTATCTGCCCTTCCATTCTAAATGAAAGCTTTGCTGGATAGAGCAATCTTGGCTGTAGGTCTTTGGATTTCATGACTTGGAATACTTCTTTCCAGCCCCTTCTTGCCTGTAAGGTCTCTTTGGAGAAATCCGCTGACAGTCTGATGGGAACTCCTTGGTAGGTGACTGTCCCCTTATCTCTTGCTGCTTCTAGAATTCTCTCCTTCATTTTAATCTTGGCCAATGTAATTATGATGTGCCTTGGTGTGTTCCTCCTTGGGTCCAAGTTCTTTGGGACTCTCTGAGCTTCCTGGGCTTCCTGGAAGTTTATTTCCTTTGCCAGATTGGGGAAGTTCTCCTTTATTACTTGTTCAGGTAAGTTTTCCACTTGTTGCTCTTCTTCTTCCCCTTCTGGTACCCCTATAATTCAAATTTTGGAATGTTTAAAGATGCCCTGGAGGTTCCTAGCCTCTCCTCACTTCTTTGAATTCTTGTTTCTTCATTCTTTTCTGTTTGGTCATTTTTTTCTTCCTTCTGGTCCACTCCATTGATTTGAGGCCCAGTTTCCTTTCCATCACTATTGTTTCCCTGTGAATTTTGCTTCATTTCACTTAGTGAAGCCTTCATGTGTTCATCTAATTTGTGACTAAAATCAACCATTTCCGTGAGCATCCCGATCACCAGTATTTTGAACTGTGCATCTGATAGACTGTCTATCTCTTGGTCGCTTAGAATTATTGGCTCTGAGGCTTTGAGCTGTTCTTCTTCTTGAGCCATAATGTCTTGGTCTGTTTGCGCTTGTTACCTATGAGGTGAGGAGCCTTAGGTGTTCACCAGGGTGGGGCAACCCAGGTCACTGGGCCCTTCTGGTGCTAGTTCCCAGATGTGTGGGCTTGTGCACCCTCCAGAACTCTGTGGTTCTCTCCAATACATTCTCTGCGAGCCTGGGAGCCTCTCCCGGAACCTTGACCCCCGAAAGATTTCCAATTGGTGCTTTTAGGCTTTATTTCCCAGCACTGGGGCCCTGGATTGTGTGGTCTGTCTTACTGCTCGCTCCCTTGACTGGTTTATCTGCACCCGAATGTGTGACTGCAGTCTGCCAGCCACCTTGCTCCCTCACTGGGTCTGCCCATTGCCACCCCATGCCTGGGATCTGCCAACTGCCACCTGCATGCCTGGGTCAGCCCCGACGCTATTTCCTGCAAGACCCCTCTCCACCAGCCACTGACTCTGCCCCTCTTACCAATCTGCATGAATGGTTCGTTGTTGTCGGACTCTGATATAGTTTAATTTTCTCTCTGCTTTCGTTGCATTCTTGTTTTTAAATATTTGTTGTTCATAAACTTGGTTATGTGAGAATGTACAGTGTTTCCACCTACGCCTCCATCTTGGCCGGAAGTCAGAACTTTTCTTAAATGTAAAAATCTTTTTCATTACCTAAGTGGCTGGATGGAAGCTTTATGCAAGTAGGTAAGAGACTAAATTATTTTAAATAGCACTTTTTGGGAGACAATCCCACAGGTTTAAGGGTTCTTTCTTACTTCAGAGCAGTGACTCCCTGCTGTCTCCTCAGCCGAACTCTGGTCAACTCCAGCAAACTCTGATCAATGGCCGGCACCTTCAGCTCCAGCTCTGATGGCATCTTCCCTCGTCGTCCTCCTCCCCAGTGCCGACTCTGCTACCACCACCACAAGGGCCGTGACCTTGCCACAGCCCCGGTGGCCCAGACTGCCACCTCTTCCTCAGCAGTCCGTCCAGAGGTGTCCAGGCGGCAGCAGATGTATAAGATAGAGAGCAGCGCGAGGTGAACAAGGCAGGAGGGATGTCGGTCTCCTGCGCTTCTTCCTGGGCCACTACTATCTTTGTATTTGCATCCAAAATAGGCTCTACTTTTAAAAAATCTACTTTTGCCCTAGATCTTCAAAAATGAGGCCTTGATCAAATTATAATAAAAAATTAAAAAACACTTTCATAGAAACATACCTTTCCCATGATTTGTGAATATACTCATCATATATTATGTGAGTATTAGTTATAATACATAATTATTTTCCAAAGTTTAAAAATTATCAGAATAATACTTTAAAATAATTGTAGCAATATTTTACTTAAATGTTTTCCATTTATCTAACATTCAGCATTTTTTCATCCTAATAGAGGCTCAACAAATACAGGCTCAGATGAAAATAGACACACCCTCTGTACTAGCCATCTTCACTTCAGAAGGAATTAATAAGCAGGTCAGGAATGTTTTATTCAGCGTGAAAAAGGATGAAGCAAAAGCATCATGGCTACAGACAGTGACAAAGGTGCATAAAATGATAAGAAAAAAAGACACTGAAATCACTCCTAAAAATCCTGGCTTTGAGACTCAGAGCTGACACTGAACAACGGGGTGCAGAGGCCAGGGTGCAAAGGTTAAGGGTGTGGTGCAAAGTCCCACTTGAACTGTGCCTTCACCACACATGCCAGGGAGCTTTCCTCACAGGTTGCCTCCTTCAGCATAATCTGCGTATTAGATGAAGTTTTTGCGTGACACAAAGAACTGTAGAACATAGATTTTTCTCTAAAGGTCAGGGCAGCTGCTCCCCTACAACAGAGCTCACACTGAGGCTGGAACATGCCTAGCTCCTCCACGCTATTTCTGCTAATTAGCTTCAGGTCTGCTCACCAAGACAAGGTAGTGAAAATGGCAGGCTTCCAATTAGCTTAACTTCCCTCAAGGTCCCTCTACTTTCCGGTCCTAAATTCTTCCAATCACATATTGTTAAAATCGCTGCCTCCTCTTTTGTGGAATTTATTAGTTGCAATAAACAGTGGGGATGTAAGAGCAAGTAAGCATATGATCTATTAACTGCCAACATTAAATTATAGTCTGCACAAAGTCAGGGGAGTAGTAATGGTTAAAAAGAATTCAGATTTCTTAAAGCATTGTTAAACATCAGAATTAAGGGTTTTGTTGCTTTTGTTTCTTTGGTCTCCAAATCAAAACGTCAGAAGCATGAACACTTTTTCAAGGCAATACAACAATAACCCATTTATTTTTCAAGTCCTTTGTGCTTCCTCTGAGACCTCTGAGAAAGCTGAGGTTACAAGATTGACCTAAGGAAAGGACATCTTTGAAAGATCCACAGTCCTCTGCCTTCTGAGATGAACCTGGTATAAGATTCAGCTATATACCATTCTGAGCAAGATAAACTACCCACTGGAAAGCAAGACTACCATTTTTGTAAAAAAAAAAAAAAAAGTTGAACTTGATTCTAAGTGCTTCCTGGTACAGAGTTCTAACAAAGAGACACCACTTACCTTTGGTTACAGAGGTGTAACTTAGCAATATCCCAACAAATAGAAGATTCAATATTCCCTTATGTAGGACCAATCCCACAAAAAGAGAAAGACACATTCAGCTTGCAGAGGTGCCTGCCAAGTCAGCATTCTACACACTCTATTGTCCTTTTCATCCCTACTGTTTATTCCCACTGGCAAAGCTGATGTGGTCATAATTGCCTTCAAAAAACAGACCAAACAGAGATAATGGGAGACAAGCACTCCAGTAGGAAATAGAGCAAAGTCAAAACCATTGGAAGCATATAAACTCTAGGACTCTACTGACCTCAGTCCAGATGGCACAAGGAAGACAGCCATCAGTTCTACCCTGGTGAACCCAAATCATACAGTCAGAGAGAGGGTTGATCTTTTTAACCATATAAAACATTCTTTAATGTATGTGATGCCAGTCTCCTTATTATATTTTAATGGCAAAAACTAACAAAAAAAAGCCACAGACAAGACATCAGGCATTTAAACTCAGATGACTCATAGGGAACAGTTACAAGAATAATCCATAATTAAACAGGAAGAGCTGGAAGAGATTTCCAGTGTGTGCAGCCTAACTTATTAGATCACTTCTGCCCAAACAACTGTGCTTACTTTTAGCCAAAGTTTTAACATGGATTTGATTACTTTTTGCTGTTCTTGTCTAGTTAAATAGATTTCAGTCCAGTTAATTATCTTTCTTATGTGAATTTAGTGAGTGAATAATCATTCTTAAAATTAAGTCAAGGGAAAAGATGGTTTTAGGCTCAGAAATCATACCTAATGTCATTCTACATTAGACTACACAGACTAAGAAGTACTTATTTTTACAAAACTTATCATGGAACAAACACTTCAAATACCTTCAACAGAAACAAATCAAGACAGTCTTTAGGGGAAAAAAGTGTGTGTGTGGCTTCTATATGCAATTCCTTTGGCTTAAAAAAGAAAGCATTTTATACAACTTTACAAAGAAAAACTATATTACTTCCTTGAAAAGAGATCTATAACCACAGTAGATAAACAAAATTTTTATTTTTAGAATATAATTAAATGTATATTTTTAAAGCTGACAATTTTTTCTCCTAATTGTGAGATTAAAATGGTCCCATTCACATATTTACCTACCTGTGCCATCCTCCTCACTTTACCTGAGTCTGACTGCATTCAGTGATGAGCAGCTGTGTTTCAGAGAAGGGCCAGGGCCTTGCCACGCCCTGCCGCCCCCCTCCCCACCCCAAACTCCAGGAGGCCTGGCTCAGGTAATTTAAACCAAAACTGGTACTCTTACTCCCTTTGATTTAGACCTCGGCAGGCAAGTAATCCAAGTCCCCTCATCAAAACAGGAGGGGTGTCTGTCCGGGGACCTTGCTTTCAAAAAGTGCCACAAAGAAGCAAAGGGCATAGTTCCTCCTCCTCTGTGCAAGCCATGACGGTTGGAGCTCTGGCAAGAAAGGATCAGCTCAAGAGCACAGAGCCAGGAGCCCCATAAAGGCTCCTGGAAGAGATAGAGAATCCTGATTCCCAGGGAGGCCTTCCCTTCCTCCAGGCTTCTTATGAATGAGTAACATTTCCTTTTGCAATCAAGATTTTCTGTCGCCACCAGACTACTTTAACCAGGCATGATTCTGGCTCCTTGGCAAGTGTTGTATCACTTGATACAGCAACTATATGAAGCAAACTCTACAATTATCCCACTTGATAAATGAATACACTGAGGTATGGACATGATTACCAATGTGCCCAAATCCCATATCAAATATCATATGTGGTAAATAGCTAGTAATCAGCTGGTCTGACTCCAGGCCCATACTAAAGTATCTAAATCTTAAAAACATTTTCTTCAAACTGATAATGAAATAACACCAATTAGTTTAAAAATGTGTATTATTTTGAGAAAATTGTTTTTCCCAAGTAGAACTTCCATGGTTTCTTAATTATTTAAAATCATTTCGGTCACACAATGTTTTTGCATGATAACATTTACTACAGAATAAAAATTAGTGCATTTGCCTTATCAACACTGGTATCAAAGGTAAACTGTCCTTTTTAACAGTTTTATATTAGAACACCCCACATACCAAATTATTTTAGAAGGTTTATGCCATAAAACAGACTGAGGTTAATTAAGTAAAACATAACTTCTTTCCACTGATATCATTAACTTAAATTGAAAACCAGCTAGTCTGTATCTAGGCAACATAATTATTAACATTAAAAATTATTGAAACAGATAAACAAAAAAACATTCTCTCACTGAGTACTCAGTCTCTCACTCATGTGAACATTTTAAGAAAATAACTAAGTGATAAAATAACCAATAAGGGAATTTTTAACATCAAAACTACTAAAACTATAAAGAAAACACTGACTGACAATAAATAATTGAGACTTTTTTTAAAAGCCCTGGAAAATTTTTATTTTTACACAACAAAAGTTGTGAGATGAATTCTTAGTCTTCCTGTGACAAGAACAATTCTGCAAGCAGCCCTCCTCCTCACAACGGGAGGCCGTTGTTCATAAGGAGCAGAAAGCAATTCGGATTTCCTGATTTATAGGTGGCTCCCAGGCAGAGTGAACTAAGCAATTCTAAAAATGTATAAACCTAAAGCAGATCCCTGAGATGTATGAAAGGATAAGTCCTCAAACCTGACAAAGAATCTAAACCCTGAAACAACACTATAGCATATATTTCTCTCATAAAGTGAAGTCATATATAACAAAATTTAATTTGCCTCTTCATATCCTTTGACTTACTACTCACAAAAGAAGAGAAGAACCCATAAGTAGCCTGGAAAGCCCACTCATAATCTGCATTATTCACTCCAAATATCAACACCTTGCACACATAACAAACCCTGAGGTTGTAATGTTTCAGAATATACAGCAAGTCTTTATTATAACTGCTTATAAGAGATCTGTGTTCAAAATACTCTACATTAATTTTAGCGAGACTCTGACGTAGAGCCTGTTAGTAAAGTGTGTTAGAGCCTTAACTACAGTGTGTTAGGATAATTTGCCTTTGATCATGATTGTAAGGAAGGGGGAAATTCTGATGCGTAGGTTAGGAAGTTATATCAGAGACACGTATAAAAGAATTCATTTATGTTACCTGTTCCTGCTTCTCCAACCACTTGTCCACCATCGGGTGACTAGCACTCAGAGATGAGCGAGCATTGTCTCTCTGAAACTGGTTAGACCAGTTACTGGTATCCCGGGGGAGGCTTCTGTAGTTTTCATCTTTCTATTCAAAAAGAAACAAAGTTTTCTGGTAAAAAAAATAGACCTTGCAAATTAATAATGCATCTGGTTTGTCAAAAGTAGCAGAAAAATGATTCCACATATTTAAAATACTTTTAAAAGCTTATACAAAGTAGCTGATTGAGGACATTTCATCTAGATTAGACCTGAGAAATGGAACCATACACAGAGGATAAGGGAGTCAAACGACTTCAGCAACCAAGACAGCACACGTGTGGGCACAGGAGACAAAGGGAGATACTCAGCACTCCCTCCCCAACCCATCTCCCCAAGCCGGATACATGCATATGTATTTCCACACAAAAGTTTTACTGGTGCTTTTTTCTTATTTCCAATCTTACAATAATATTGTTACATATTTTCTATAGTTCAGCAAAAATGTACAAAATAAGGAAGACTAATGAATTTGGCTCCCTATTTCAGGTCTTTGTAGTTTTCTGACTTTGAGAAAGAGACATAAGATCCTCTGGGCTATTCCATTCATTACCTACTTCACAAGCCATTTTATTCATAAACAATAATTTAAATATCAAGTAAAGAAAAAAATCTGTCTATCCCAATACATGGTACATAATAGACACATGACTGTTTACCCCAACATGCGTATGAGAAGTGATATCTTTACATAAAAACCTTGGTAAATATTTATTTTAAATGCCCCAGAGAAACCACATGCTATTGGATGTTTCTTTTACATAATAGCCTAAACAACTTCCTTGTCAAGCTGTAAAACTTAATTTTAATGTTCTAAAGATCAATGAGAAGGCTAGGATAAAATGGGGAGTTCAAACATTTCAATAACTAAATTTAAATAAATACTTCCTACAAGAGCAAATGAAAAATACTAAGCTGGCTTCAATCCATTTACATTAATGCCCCACTTCAAGGTAAGTAGCAAAACATTCTTCTTAATAACTTTATTAAGGGCAAGCTGTCTGTACATCTTATATACACGATCAAGTCTTATTCTTCATTTATTAAACCATGAGCAGCAAATATAAACATAGAAACAAAAAAGTGCCATACTATAGGCTTGCACTGTGTCGACCTTAGCAACACAGCAGGACGGTGTTTTTTTTTCCCCACTCATGAGTTCCATCAGAGAATAAAACTTGAAAATGAATTGAAAGTCTTGGATTTATGCTGTGATGTATGAAAACAAATTATATATGTATAGAAAAATCTATATATATTTACCAGTATAAAGTTTAGCATGGGATGTTTTAACTTTTTAAATTAACCTACAGAAAATAACATTTTAAAACTCAATAGTAGAATTAAACATTAGTGGCAAGTACTTTTTACTAGAAAACTCAGTACATTTCTGGTCAGTGCATCTCAAGAAACTGTGAGGGCAGAGAGATACTGGTAAGATTCAGATGCCACTCCAGGCTGGTGGCTAGGGACTCACCGTGTTCATGGGAACATGGAAATAGTAAAATAAACAGAGGATGCAACAATGTCTAAAGAAAGAATGAAGCAAATAAAAAAACTAAGGTTCATGTATCCCCAAATACTAAGAGCCCCACCTTAAAATCTGAGTGAGATAACTTAAGAACAAATCAAAACTATATGTTTCAAATGATGACCCATAAACTTACTGACAAGAAATTCAAATAAGTCATGAAAAGCAGATGATCTTACTAATGACAGAACCTTAGTGTCCATGAAGAGAAGGACAGGAAGTGTGGAGAAACACAAGTAGAATTTTTATGTCAAAGACCTTGGGGTTAACAACCACTGGCTAGGAGGCTGGTGATTCTATTCATTTTCCTCCTCTAAGGTGATTATAACACCAACTTCTTACTTGGAAAATAATGAAACACAAAGCATTAAAAATATATTCTGACTTAATAGAAACTGTATTTCAGAGAATCTAACAGTGTCAGTAAATTAGGTGAAGCTTGTCTTTTCAGAAAAATGTCAAGTAGTAAAAGCAGAATGATAAATAAAATCACCATTTTCAATTCCTAATGAAATTAATTCATTCAGGCAAAGATAATCAATGAATGCTAAATGATTAAGTAAAAGGTTAATAGTGAACTGGGTGTTTGCATAGTGACAAAATACCACTTGCAAAGAGAAGAATATGTCTTTAAAATGAAGAGACCAGATATCACAAACTTCTCACTTTTCTTGGTGTAGAGAATCCACCATGCTACTGGTACTCCATTTGATTCCTTTTAGATCCCTGTCAATGTTCCTCTGCCCATAAATGGCTCTAATTTGACTCTGTATAATCTGCCTACTAGTGTCTTCCCAGACAAGCTCAAAAAGTGAACGTTTCAAAGCCTCCTGCCAAACAATTTCTAGGCACAGGTCACCAACACTCAATTTTTCCTGAATTCATGATCCAAATTTCCTGACAGGATGTCCCAAAGATACCTGAAAATCAATAGACTCAAATGAAACCTGGTACCCTTATGAAAAATATTCATATTCCTCTTCGCTAACTTCCTGCCTCTCTAACCCCACAGTTGCTAGGTCTTGGTAATTGCTGTTCTTTGTCAAGATTTTTTACTTTGGCCATCAAGATTAACTTGTCTTTCTTCTCAAATTGCAACAGCCTTCTACCTGGACACTGGCTCAGCCTTACCCTTTCCTACAGTGTTCTATGCCACTGTCTGCAGACGACTTTTCTAAATATATGTTAGGTCACGTCACACTGGGACAGGCACTGTGGGTGACCAGAGGAGACTGCAGACAAGTGTGCCTGTTGTGCCACATGCCTCTTCAGCTCCATTCATCATCTTTCTCAACCTCGAAAACTCCAAAAACATTTCTTCTGTAAAAATACCACTTTTCAACCTCCATTTCAGAGGCTACTTCCTCTAAGCATTCCCTGATTACCAATAGAACTAATAACATCGTGCTTTTTGTTACCACACTATATTCCAATTTTATTTCTAATTATATTTCTAACTTATAATTTAATTTTTTAAATTACTATTTCTACTATTACAGTGAAACTGAGGCAGAACATCAGCATTCACTGTTGCACTTGGCTCAGTGGCCAGTGCAGACAGCTTTTCTAGAATATGATATTTTCTATTTTCACATGGTTTCAGAACACACTTTAAAAGAACACTTCAATGAGTTGTTTAAAAATTTGATAAAGGAATGCCTTAAAAAACATAAATATAGGGCTTCTGGCCAAGATGGAGGCGTACATGGAAACACTGTGCCTCCTCACACAACCAAAATTAAGGATAACAAAGATTTAGAAACAAAAACACAACCTGAACATACAGAAAACTGAACTGTATGGAAGTCTGACAACCACTCAAACAGACCAGTAAGAGGGACAAAGTCGGTGGGAGAGGGATCATGGCAGGAAAAGGCGGTGGCTGCCAGACCCAGGAGTGCAGGTGGCACGGGAACGCAGGCAGCATGGGGCTAGCAGACCCTGGGTGCAGGGAGGAAACGAGCAGAGTGCGCAAAGTGGTTGGCTGACCATGGTTAGACATTCACGTGCAGATCAACTAGGCAAAATCTGGCAGAGAGACAGATGGCCCAACCCAGGGCCCAATGACAGGAAATAAGGCCTTAAAGCACCAAATGAAAAGGTGCCGGGAAAGACTCCCAACCTCACAGGAGAGTTCGTTGGAGAGATCCAGAGGGTCCTAGAACATACACAAGCCCACTCACTGGGGAACCAGTACCAGAAGGGCCCAATTTGCTTGTGGGAAGTGGAGGAGGGGACTGAAATCCGAGAGAGAGTGGAGCAAGTGCCATTGCTCCCTATCTGACCTGGCCCCCACATACATTGTCACAACCCAGCAATGGGGATTGCCCTGCCTGGTGAACTTGAGCCCCACACCCTTCACTATGTAACAGGAACAACCAGACCAACAAATTATGGCTCAAACAGAAGAACAAATCAAAGCCCCAGAGCCAATACTTCCACATGATCAAGAAATAACCAATCTCAGATGCACAGTTCAAAACCCTGGTAATCAGGATGCTCACAGAAATGGTTCATTTTGGTCACAAGTTGGATGAAAAAATGAAGGCTACACTAAGTGAAATGAAGGAAAATGCACAGAGAAACAATAGTGATGGAAAGGAAACTGGGACTCAAATCAAGGGACTGGACCAGAAGGAAGAAAGAAACAACCAAACAGAAAAGAAGGAAGAAACAAGAATTCAAAAAAATGAGGAGAGGCTTAGGAACCTCCAGGACATCTCTAAACGCTCCAACATCCAAATTATAGGGGTACCAGAAGGGGAAGAGGAACAGCGACAAGTGGAAAACTTATTTGAACAAATAATAAAGGAGAACTTCCCCAATCTGGCAAAGGAAATAAACTTCCAGGAAGCCCAGGAAGCTCAGAGAGTCCCAAATAAGGTGGAACCAAGGAGGAACACACCAAGGCACATCATAATTACATTACCCAAGATTAAAAATAAAAAGAATCTTAGAAGCAGCAAGAGAAAAGGGGACAGTCACCTACAAAGGAGTTCCCATCAGACAGTCAGCTGATTTCTCCAAAGATACCTTACAGGCAAGAAGGGACTGGAAAGAAGTATTCTGAGTAATGAAAGGCAAGGACCTATATCCAAGATGACTCTATCCAGAAAAGCTTTCATTTAGAATGGAAAGGCAGATAAAATGCTTCCCAGATAAGGTCAAGTTCAAGGAGTTCATCATCACTAAGCCCTTATTATATGAAATGTTAAAGGAACTTATCTAAGAAAAAGAAAATAAAAATATGAATAGTGAATGGACAGCAAACTCACAGTTATTAACAACCACACCTAAAACAAATGCAAACTAAGAGGACAGCTAGATCAGGAGCAGAAATATAGAAATAGAGATCACATGGAGGGTTAGCAACAGGGGAGTGGGAGGAGGAGAAGGGGGGAGAAGGTACAGAGAATAAGTAGCATAGACAGTGAGGAGAAAACAAATAGGGGAAGGGCAAGAGTAGTGTGGGAAATGTATAAGCTAAAGAATTTATGACACATGGACATGAACTAAAGGGGGGGAATGTGGGTAGGAGGGGGTGTGTAGGGTGGAGGGGAATAAACGGGGGAAATGGGACAACTGTAGTGGGATAATCAATAAAATATATTTTTAAAAAACTTGAGTGAAAATGCAATAACAGAATTTACAGATCTACACTAACAGATGTATACCACTGGTGTGTGCCTATTTCATTTGAATGTCTGAGGAAGATGTGATTATTTCCAATCAAGTCTAAAAAGCAGTGTGGAACAGTTTCAGTTGCATCTATCAAGGCATGGAATTCATGCAGCAGGGCACCACAGGATAATCACAGAAATGCAACAGGTACCCATCAAAAGGCCTGCCCTGTTGAACTTCAACTGAAGAACTCTACACTTTCATATTCTTAGAATCAATTCTGAGAAGTTGATTGAAAAGGATAATAAAATTGACATTAATTCTCATAACAAAATGTTTTTCTAATTCAACATTGTTATAGTAAAATCAATAATGAATTCATATATTAATTTATTTGTGACATGTGAAAAGTAAATTGTAATAATCTTCAGTCATTTTCAGGTAAGTGAAGAATTTCTAAAATATATTATTAATCACTATGCAAAATATACATTCTTTTGTTGATAATATGAGGCAGGTATTACTAGCCTTTCAGCCATGATCTTACTTACAATTCTGTCTGACATTGGGACCAAGTACATACGGAGAGTAAAGTCCTATAAAGCTATGATCTTATATGTGTGATATGGGTACATCACTCAACATCGTAACTTGAACATATTTTCTATTTCACAATACATGATTTGATATTATCTGTTTCTAACTGAAATGTATACATTATGCTCTGTTTTCAATCTGGAAACATTTACTTTGGTGTAAATGATTTTTTTAAATGCTAGTCTTCATTATGCCTATGTAAGACTAGCTACATCTTGCATAAATCAAATTTGAGTCAACTATTTTTAAAAACTCAAAATTTGTAGGTTAAATGTACTTACAAAACCTCTATTTCATTAACTAAAGAATGAAAAACCAAAGCAACAAATTTTTTGCCATTAATATGTTTCAAACAAGTTGGAGCTGTATTTATAATAAATTGCAGATTTTTATTTTAAATCAGTTTCATTCTGTGAAAAAATTAATGCCTCCAATTTGTACATTGGTAAATTTCAAAGTAAAACAAATCTTTTCCTTTAGATATATAAAAGTTTATTAGTAGTACCAATATGCAAAACTCTAAAGATTACATTTTTCTAGAAATTTGTCCATTTCACCTAGGTTATCAAATTTCTTGGCATGTAGTTCTTCAGAGCAATTTTTTACAATCCTTTGTATTTCTGTGGTATCAGATGTTATCTCTCCTCTTTCATTTCTGATTGTGTTTATTTGGGTCCCCTCTCTTTCCCTTGATGAGCCTGCTTAAAGGCTTGTGGCGTTTGTTTATCTTTTCAAAGAACCAGTTCCTGGATTCATTGTTCCTTAGAATTGTGTTTTCGTCTCTATATCCTTTAATTTTGCTCTGATCTTGGTTATATCCTTCCTTCTACTTGCTCTGGGCATCTTTGTTGTTGTTCCTTGAGTTCTTGTAGGCTTAGGGTTAAGTTGTTTGTTTGAAATGTTTCCATCTTTTTAAGGTAGGTCTGTATTGCTATGAACTTCCTCTCAGGACTGTCTTTGCTGTGTCCCATAAGTTTGGGGCTGTTGGGTGTTCATTTTCATTTGCTACCAGAAACTTCAATTTCCTCCTTGATCTCATTCTTAATCTATTCACTGATTAATAGCATGCTATTCAATCTCCATGAATTTGAGTGTTTCTGAATTTTTTCCTTGAGGTTGGTTTCTAGTTTCAGGCCCTTGCAGTCTGAGAAAATGATTTGATATGATTTCAATTTTGTTGAGACTTCTTTTGTGTCCTACTATGTGGTCTTTCAAAATGTCCCATATGCATTTGACCTTTCCCCTCCCCCCCTAACTTTAATCCTCCACCTTTGAGGCTGACCCACTCAGTTTTGCTGCTGGATGGGCAGACTTTTCCTCTTACCAGAAAAAAAAGAGATGTTTCTGCCTTGAGCAGGAATTTTTCTTATCATCTAAAAAGGTACTGCCACATCATCAGGGGCCAAAAGCTACCCAAGCTATCAGTGAGAAATGCATATTAATTCACTTCTCCCTGGTAACAGTACCCTGGGTGTGGAATAAATTTCTTCCACTGATATCAAAGTAACTGTCCTCTTACCTCTTAACCTCCCCCAAGCCAACTGCAATTCAATAAAATCACACAGAACCTACCAATGCCTGGGAGAGAAGCTTATTCCTGGCATGCTAAGCTGCAACTCCAAGGCTTTTATCTCTCCAAAACAGCTACCTGATGATCAGATTTCTTGGCAAGCTCACACTCCTACCTTGAACAGATATATTTAGATCATGAACATTACAGGAGTAATGCATATTTCTATGTTAACATAAGAAATCCAGCTATGTTTTCAGTTTGTTTCAATGCAAAAAATTCCAAAAACATGTTTTAAAAAATCATTAGGAATTGTGCCATATTCTAAAATACAAAATATTCAATGCATATAAATTTCACTTTTACCCTTCTATGTATTATACTTTCAAATATTCCAATGAGGTTTTCAGATTTTAAATTCACAGTATGTTTCAATCTTCAATTGTAGCCAAAGAGAATCCAGTTTTCTGCTTGATCATTTCCCAAAAAAACAAAGATACATTTTCAGGATGTCTAACCTGAAACTATGAGACTAAAGTGAAATTAGTAACTATGGCTAATTTTAATTACATGAAGTTTGCTAAAATCATCAGTAATAACATTGCTGATTGAAGTAGCAGACCCATTCCCCTCTCTGGGGCCAGAGTTTTGTACCTCCTGATGGCCACACCAGAGCAAGAATTTGCAAGCAATGCCAACGCAAAAGCTTAAAAGAAGATAACAACCATTAATGTTCTGTAAATAGGACTATTGTCAATGTACTTTCCTGATCTTCAAATCACCCATTAAATAATAATTAAGAACTAGAGAGAGAGAGAGAGAGAAAGAGACAGAGAGAGACAGAGACAAGGAGAAGGGAGGATAAATCAACTCCCACAAAACAAAACAGGTTCAATAACCAAGTTATAAACAAAGGCAGAGTTTGACAGTTCCTATTCTTTAACCCAATGCCTATAAAGACATTTTTACAAATATTTTATTTATTTTTAGAGAGGGGGAAGGGAAGGAGAAAGAGTGGGAGAGAAACATCAATGTGTGGTTGCCTCTCATGTGTCCCCTACTGGGGACCTGGCCTGCAACCCAGGCATATGCCCTGACTGGGAATCGAACTGGCGACCTCTTGCTTCACAGGTCCATGCTCAATCCACTGAGCTATACCAGCCAGGGCTATAAAGACATTTTTTAAAAAAATAAACAAACAGGATTTTACAACAAACATAATATTTATCATCACTTCTCCTATAGACATGGCTCTTTTGATATAATGACTCAAAAAGCATTATTCAAAAGCCATGGTGGCCAATGTGCTACATGTAATTCCTGATGTTACTGATCTGAGGGCATTCGATTCCCACATTGGCTGAAAATCCTGTTTGTATAAGTGGAAATAAATACTGGTACATGTATGCATCTCACTTTCCTTCTTGATATTTGTTTTCCTCCACTTTCTTAATCATTATTAATGAAAAGGGTGGAAGAGACAAAGAATATGTGTTTATAAAATTTGTTCATACTTCTTTTTAAAGATTTTATTTACTTATTTTTCGACAGAGGAGGAAGAGAGGGAGGAAAGGAGAGAGAGAGAACCATCAATGTGTGGCTGCCTATTGCATACCCCCTACTGGGGACCTGACCCACAACCTGGGCATGTGCCCTGACTGGGAATCAAAATGGCAACCCCCTGGTTCTCAAGCTGGCACTCAATCCACTGAGTCACACCAGCCAGGGCTATTCATACTTCTGAGCAAAACTAAAACAAGACAAAGAGAAAATTCTAATATCCATACATTTTTCTCAAAACAATATTTTGTCTAATAGAAGACTATATATCATTAATGATCGTAATATAGTTTACTAAAGTGTGACAGATTTTGCAATGAGTCACTGATTACACCGATTTTTTTAATTTTTTAAAAATTGTAACTTTAAAAAAATTTTAAATGAAAGTGTCAAAATGCTGATATTGTGAATGCCAAAACATTTATTATAGTACCTCTGTATCTCAAATTTCATAAAAAATATTTTATTTTTAAATCTCTATTTTAATCTTCTTTATAAAGTGAATTGAAGTTTAGAACAGAAATTAGTGGCAAGAATTAAAAATAATTTATCCAAGCAAATTTTCTTTTTATTAATATACAACATCTCTTACCAAGTACATCAAATTTTATTGGTTTTTTTCCCTTTGGAATGGACACACAGTTCTTAGAAGTCATTCTGGCCTGAAAAACCTGAACTTATGTCTTTTCCAGTCTTTATGATATATGCTCAACATCTTCTAGATCACAGAGCTACATTAGATCAGTGGAAAACTCAAGAATATTCAATATGCCAGAAAATAAATCATATATACTCTCTTTAGTACAGAGGTACATATTTGAGAATTATGACTAATTTTGCAAATAAGTTTCCTGTCACACAGCAAATCTTTCAGGTTGATATGCTGACAAAACCAGAAGTATAATATTTTAGTTTTGTCTCACAACCTATAACTGGCCAGCACCATGTTAACAGTGTTAACATCAACTAGGAAATCCCTAGTACATGGGCCCACACTGGGCCAGAAACATAAAGAAATCTGATTCAAAGAAGAGCTGGGCCCTGGTTGGTGTGGATCACTGGTAGGAGTGTCATCCCGTAACCGAAGGTTTGTGGGTTTGATTTACAGTCACAGAACATGCCTAGGTTGTAGGTTAATCCCTGGTCCAGATGCAGGTGTGTGCAACCCCCACTGCAGATCCCTGGTTTGGGTGCCTACAAAGGCAACCAATCAATACTTCTCTTGCACTGATGTTTCACTTTCTCCCTTCCTCTATCCTTTACCTCCCATTCTTTCTCTTTCCCTTTCTCTCTCTCTCTCTCTCTCTCTCTCAAAAAGCAAACAAAAATGTCCTGGATGAGGATAAAGAAAGAAAGGTTGGTCACATCTCTCCCAGAGAACCAGGTCACCTTGTAAAGGCCATGATGTTTCTAGGTGACCATCAGAACACAGACTGCTGAAGCTACCACATCTGCTCATGTAGCAGTCCAGAAAATTCAGACAAAAGAAAGAGCGGCAAAACAGCCTCATTCAGGCTATTTCTTTGAACGAATTTCCCCAATTGTTCCTAAGAGTTCAACAGTTCAAAACGCAGTAAAAAACTTCAGATACAGAATTTTAAAGCTGGAACAAAAAACCTACAAAACATTCAGCTCAACCTCTTACTGTCTAAAAGAAGAAACAGTTCAGGGAAGTTGTGGTAAACTCTCTGTAGAGATTAGGATGACTAACCAGTCCACATGGTTATTATTACCCACTTTGAATGCCCAGTTTCTAAGTAATGAGATTTCCAACCTCTCACTCCTGATCTGACCAGGAGTGAGAGGTCCTTTCTGATATCCAGTCATTCCTATACAGTGATCCCTGAGTATCTCCTGAGTTCTTGTAGCTAAAGAAGAACAAAGCTATCACTTAATCTTAAAGCACAAATTATACTTATATTACAAATATTTGGTTCACTAATAAATATTAGTCTTATGAATAATCATGAACAAAATATTTGTTTCATATTACAATGATTTCTTGCCAGGTATAACCAGGATTATCTCCTTTATCCTATGAAAATTTGCATAAGGTGGTGGGGAGAAGAAGATAAATGGGGAGAAAAATTTACTATTTTTTCAAGTTACAAAAATGTTAACTCCGCCTGCATTCTGAAAAACTGAGAAGAGAGAGAGAGAGAGAGAAAGAGAGAGAGAGAGAAAGAAAGAGAGAGAGAGAGTAGAGAAGCCACAAGAACAGCTGCCATGTTATTTCTTGACAGCACTTCACAAAACCCACTCGGCCAGGTCACTGTCCTAGAGCCACAAGCATTCCACCTGCCATAAGAGTTAGGCAAAGAGAAATGAGCCACCATGTTTGAGCCTCCTCCTTCAACCAAGAGCAAGGGTATGAGGAAAAAACAAAATATGAATATTCAGGTCAGATGACATATTAGAGAGCCTGAATCGTTTTCTAAAACTAAAAGATTAAGACCAACCACTGACTAATGCTGCTTGACTCTAAAGAGCAAATTTAACTCTGAAACAATTTCAAAATATTGTTAAAGTGCCACATATTTCTTATTTGAAGGCAAGAAATACTCATCCACATTTCATTTTCTTCCAAAAATACATAATTCTAAATGTTGATATCTCAAAACTAAAATTGTAAATAACAATAGCATTTTGCAGGTGGAGCAATTTGCATAATACCAAGAGAAGGGAACAGATGCTAGGCATGAGGGAGACAATGTAAAGTATTTACAGTAGTTGCCTAATTCCAAAATAACTATAGTCTTACACATTATCTAAATATGCTATACAATTTTTATATTTATCTAAATATTTTCACATTAATTTTAAAAGTTATACATTCAACTAAATTGCTAAAATTTAAAAACCAAGAAACTTATGCCATGCGTAAGGAGACTGCCAGTGTAAATATTAGCACTTCCTTCTTACCCTTTTCAATCCACAATCTTAACTTCAATGAACTGAGTGGATTGGCAGAACAATTGGCTAATTACCATGAAGTCTCTGGATATAGTCTACAATTTAGCTTTCTTAAAGTTTTCTCCTTAATTGTGAAATTGCTTCCTCATATAAACCAGCTCCACAGACACATTTTTGAAAATGTTATTTTCACTTATAATTCCATCCTACTTACTGATTCTTATGCAGTAAGGTTTTTGTCTAGAGAATTCCATGTCCATGTGGGAGGCATGTAGCAGAAAGAAATCAACAACTAAAACTTCTAAAGAATTCAAGCCCTGGCTGGTGTAGCTCAGTGGATTGAGCACGGGCCTGCGAACCAGACGATCGAGGTTCGATTCCCAGTCAGGGAACATGCCTGGGTTGCAGGCCAGTTCCCTGCAGGCCAACTCCCAGCAGGGGACGCACGAAAGGCAACCATACATTGATGTTTCTCTCCCTCTCTCCTTCCCTTCCCCTCTAAAGATAAATAAATAAAATATTTAAAAAAACTTCTAAAGAATTCAGTCCTCTTTTCAACCCCATCAGCAGAAAAAGCATGTGTTCTGAGCAGAACATTAAGTATCACAGAAACTGTTATTTTTTTGTTTTGTTGTTGTTTTTTAAATTTTATTTGTTTATCTTTAGAGAGGAAGGGAAGGAAAGGAGAGAAATATCAATGTATGGTTGCCTCTCGTGGGTCCCCTGCTGGGAACTGGCCTGCAACCCAGGCTTGTGCCCTGACTGGGAATTGAACAGCGATTGTGTGGTTTGCAGGCCCACGCTCAATCCACTGAGCTACACCAGCCACAGCACAGAAACTGTTTTTTTTTTCTTCAAGTGTAAGTGAAAAGTAAAATTTATAGAAACGTGACTATGGAAAAATTACAAACAATTCCTGTTGAAACTCCCACCTGCCCCCTACCACTGCAAAAAAAATCCTTTAAAACAATCAGAGAAAACTGGAAGCAAAACTGCTGTTGCACCAGGATGTCTTAACAAAAAATAAAGACAAAAGTAGGAGTGCCCAGCTACTGGAATGCAGCATGTTTAAAACTAATAATCATTTCTCAAATTCAGGCCTGTCATGGGGAGACTGATAAGCATAAATCAGCATTCAATAAAGTCAGTTGGATTTTTTATATAACTTATTTACAAACAGAATATACGCATCAAGGAATGAGCAGGTATGTCCAAAGGCTCATACAAACCCTCAGGCTGATCTGTGGTTCCACACATTCAATTAACACCACCTGTGATTTTCTCACTTGTCAAGCTGGGGTTTTAAAAACTTCTCATTTTGGAAGAAGTTGGGATTTACAGAACAGTTGCAAAAATAGTACAAAGAACCTTTATGCGCTCTTCACCCAACTTCCTCCAACATTAACATCTTACATATAACCTCAGTATATTTGTCAAAACAAAGAAATCAATGCTGGTAAAATACTATTAACTAAAGACACATGAAATTCACAAGGTTTGTTGTTCTTTTTTACTCAGTCGTTTTTTCCTCTAGGATCCCAAAATGCATTTAGTCATCATGTCTTCTTAGTCTCCTTTGATCTGACACAGAATCTCAGTCTTGACTGGATTTTTATGACCATGACATTCCTGAAGGTAACTGGTCAAATGTTTTGCAGAATGTCCCGAAATTTTGATTTGTCCAAAGAATCCTGAATGATCACACTGGAGCTGTCACTTTGGGTGAAAATTTCACTGAGGTGAAAAGTGCTCAACTCCTCACATCCCTGTGACTTAACACCACTCACATTAACCTCGACCACTTGGTTAAGGTCAGCCGACCACTCCACTCCTCTATAAAGTTAGTATTTGTCACACCCCCTTCCTGTTCTTCAGAAACAAATTACCAAGTGTAATCTTGCCTGAAGTGGAGGAGAATTAAGCTCCACATTCAGGACAAGGAAGTGTTACACATATTATTTCAAATTCTTCTGTAAGGAAATTTGTTCCTTTTCCCCATTTATGTTTTATTCAATTGCTTATTAATATCAGTATAATCTCATGAATATTTTTTGGTCTTGGGTAAAATCTAATTATATTATTGCTTGCTTTGTTGTCATGAAGCTCTTTTAAGCAACTCACCTAAAATATCAAAAGGAGACCCCATTTAGAGATTTCTAGTCCAGGTGGTGGCACAGGAAAACACAACAGCCACTTCCTCCCACAAATACATCAAAATACAACCAAACTACAGAGTAATCATTATTTGGAAGTGCCTGAAATCTGGCTGAATGCAAGCCACACAACTGGAAAATAAATGAAAAAGCCACATTAGGTATGATCAAAGGGGCAGAGGCACGGGATGAACACGGTGCATAAAAATCAGGAGGGGTATTTTGACTACAGAGTTCCTTCCTAGGGAGCAAGAGGTTCAAGTCCAACACCAGCCCCTCCAGCCCAGGGCTGCAGTAGCAGGAAGAGAAGTCCCCATACTTCTGGCTGTAAAAACCAGCATGGATTGAGACTGAGTGAAACAGAGGATTACTGGAGCCCCAGGTGGTTCTTCTTAAAAGGCATGCAAACTTAACTACAATTCACTCCCTCTGATGCTGGGGCAGCAGCTTAAAAGGCACCGGAGGCTTATGGGGAGGAACTGAATTGTCTGGCATCAGGGCGAAGCTGGGGGTGCCAGACAGAACTGCTGGCAGAAACTACTGTCCTTTGATGAACCCCCACCCCCACCCCCACAGAATCAGCAGGGAGTACCATATCTGAGACTCCATCCACATGCCTCACACTGTTTGCCCCACACTGGTGATTCCCTGAGGCCCTGCCCCACCCACCTTTCACAGCTGTTTTCAGTGGCTTTTCCATACAAATGGTCTGTCCAGGATCATGCTTCAGACTTTGCTAAAATCTCTCAAACAAGCAGCACCTGGCCTCAGAAAGTCCTATAATTCTCACTAAATGACCACAGGCACAGCACTGGCAGCAGTCGGCCTTGGTTCACAGCCTGGCCTCAACTAGGCACCACCAACCCCAACACCAGTAGCAGCCATCTACAGATCACACTGTAGCCCACACCATGTGGCCCCAGGCAAACCACAGGTGGTGGCTGACTGGCCTGCATCCCCGAGGAGGCCCCAGAGACAGCACACTCAGTGGAAAAATTCAGATCAAATCCAAGTACCACCCAACTTTTGGCAAACCACCCAACTTTTGGCAAGCCACCCAGGCGTGAAGACGCCGGAGTGGTAAGCCCCCTTTGCTGCTCTGACACCGGGATGCCCCTTTCCGTTGCCATTTATTCCATTTCGGTGAGTCTGATGTTTCCCTGATGGAAGGTTGGCCGCTAAATTGTGGGCACAGGTCAGGCAGTTAAAAGCCACAAGGGCACCCGCCGCTTGAAGACACCTGTGATAGGATAACCTGGGTGCGGAATGGGGTTAGCCTTAGCCCCCACCAGGTACAAGAAGGTGTCAGCACAACGGTCAGGCACACTGAAAACCACAAGACACTGCCCCACCCCGCGGCCACTCCCTCATAGGCATAGTTTGACCTTCCATTCGGGATATCAGTCACCACCTCTCCTGTGCTATGACTTCTTTTGCAGTCTCCTCACTAGGCTCACAGATAGTCGTTTATGCTTGTCCTCCCTGACTTTTGGCCTTTATACTTGCGTTCGTATCCCACTTGCCTTTTGTGAACAAAGGGTTCCTGCTGTCTTTTTACGAAGAATATCTACCTCAGGTCACTAGTGGTCCCATAGCTAAGTACAGTTGTAGCAATGAGCCACTTGCATTTTCAGGATGTATGTACTATCATTGTAAGCAGCAACATCGCCCAGAACCACTTAACAGGCACCTGCCAGTCATCTGTTACTAGAACGGCCACGTGGAGCCACTCTTACCTAATTAATTGAATTTGGAATTCTAAGGTGGTTTACTTGCCCCTATGAGGGTATTTTAATTTCCCTTCTCGGTCCATCATTCCTCTATGAGATTTGCCTCCACTATGAAGGGTTGTGCTTTAGACACCTCTTGAGGTCTTTTCTGGGGAAATTTCAGACTCAGGTACAATTTCTTAAAGCTCTGGAAAACTAGACAGAATACTTGAGGGCCTTCTTTGTGATTTGGAAAAGAGTCATTTTATAATGAGATCATTTTAGTGCCCCTCTCGACGGTTTACAGGGCCAGAAACTATTTTTCTAGTAAGACACTTCCTTTGCTCCAGACCTGAAAGCTTACAGGAAAATGAGGGTCTCCATAGATGGAGCATACAGAAATGGAAATGAGCTCGGGCCACAAGGGTAGAGCAGTGAGTTTGGGGTTGTCAGGATTATAGCCAATTGCTCAAGAATGCTGGACTGGTTCCTTTCCAACAGTTCTTTGCAGTCTGGACACTCAGTGTAGGATCATGATTCCTGAAAACGGTGTCCAGGGAACTCAAAATCTCTCAATTAAACAGAGAAAGAAACAGAAGTAGACTGTGGCGATCCTCTCAAGTCTTTTAGATTTCTGTCGGCCGGAGTATTTCTAGGATTTCTTTCACCAGAGATGTCTGGTAGGTCAGTGGGATCCCAGGGGACGCCCTGTGTCCCACTAGGAAACCTCCTGATGCAAGCAAAGAGGGACACCTCTAGATTGCAAAGGAGTATCTTTGTGTTTTTTTCCTTCTCTTTAGGATCACTGCAATTGCGATGGGAACCACACCTTCCATCCCTTCCAAATCACCATTGAGTTGCATTCTTAGCAATTGGGATAAATTTGACCCAAAAAATTTAAAAAGGAAGAGATTACTTTTCTTTTGTAACACTGTTTGGCCCCAATATAAATTAGGGAATGGAGAGATATGGCCTGAGAGTGGGAGCAGGAATTATAATACTGTCCTGCAGTTGGGTCTATTCTGCCAGAGGGAAGGCAAATGGTCTGAAATTCCTTCCGTGCAGGCATTTATGGGTCTGTACCAAGATCTCTCGTTTTGCTCCAGCCCCACCCTGACAAAACCCATAGGCCCAAGTCTTGATCAATTAGAAGATACCCTCCTTAGTTCCCCACCTGTCTCTCAAGGGAGATTAAGGCAACTCCAGAGTTTTGGAGTCTCTGCCCCTACCTTAGAGGGAGCGACCTCTCCACCACGTTATGCTATGACCAACCTAAAGCTACAAGCTGAGGAAAAGCTCAGCCCCGCAGGACATACTAGAGTGGTGCTTCTTATTTTCCCATCACTCCTACACTGCTACCCATGAGGGAGGTAGCAGGCACCAAAGGGGCTAAAAGGGTACAAGTGTCCTTCTCTGTGACTGATTTACAACAATGTAAAGACAGGCTAGGGAGTTTTTTGGAGGACCCTTCCTGTTTCATTGGTAATTTCCAGACTCTTACTTTAGCCTTTAGTATGTCCTGGAGGGATTTTTACATAATTCTGACCACCTGCTGTTCCCCAAATGAGGAACAGCAGATCTGGGAAGAGGCCATAAACATGTAGATCAGCTGCATACCCAGACCCCCTAGTCTGTAAGCCAAGCCTGCATGTATTTTGGGTATTGGACACCAAGCCGTGTGGGTGCACTGCATGAAAGACAGGTCATGCATGTGTATCGCCATCTTGGATGATAGGTCACATGAGAGTTCCACTATCTTGGAAGTGGGCAAGGTGGTGGGCTGTTTTCTTCAGATTATGGGCGGTGTGTTATTGATGTGTGGGCACTGCACCTGTCAGGTTCTCTGTGCAACTGATTCTGATAGGATGGCTCTGATTCTGATGGGAATGAACTGGGGTCCAAGGGTGACCATCTGATGTATGGGGTGTTTGAAAGCTGCAGGATGTCCCTGCAAACCCAGGGACTTTTAGTGGAAGATACCTATAGTGCTACAGACTTGTAGCTGCCAGAGAATGAGTTTAAGTACAGTCCTTCCCAGTGTGGGAAAGGAATAGGGATTAAAATTGAATTATAAATCTGGATGGGTAAAAAGGCTATAGAAGGTTTGCGAATATTGCAGATCTGTGGGGAGCTATAAAGATAAATGGAAATGTGAAAGTTTTGGAAAGAAATTATGTGGTGTTAGTAATAGAAGGTATAAGGCATGCAAATGCATCTTGATGGGTATTAGAAGGAGAAAGATTTTCCTTCAAGCTTTGTTTCTTTCTCCCTACCTGATCCCTCCAGAATTTGGCATTCGAAAGAAATGAGTGATGACATAAGGTTTTTTGCATAAATCCAGTAAGACCAGTCGTTAATAGTGGTTTTGTTAACCAAGACTTTGACTGGAACGTCACGCCTGAAGGAGGCATGTCTGGGTTCTGGTCATTACCAGAAAGCCCTGAGGAACTGGTATCGACTTGCGAAGCTAGTGAAAGCCCACAAGAAAAGCCTTGTACTTTGGTTGGTTGTACAGTTCATGGCAGTCTTTCCAGGGAAGGAATGAAGGTTGCTTTCCTGAAAGATGGCTAAAAAGGAACCTGTAGGCACAATAGAAGCCTCAAGGACATCAGTGAAACAACTGGTACAGGTGAAGCCAGATAGCAGATGTGTGACTCTGCTTCTGTGCCCCAAGGGGTGAACTGAAAAGTCAATCTAAAGGTTCCTCGTGTGAATTTCAGCAAAGCAAAATTGAAGATCACAGATGATCCAGACTGCTCTTGGTGTGTTTATGCAAACGAACAGGCAAAATTAAAAGCTGGACTCAATGTAGTCCCTTCAATGACAATTATCTCAGGGAGAAAAACTGTGTTCAAGGAAAATCACAATGCTCAGTACTGGATGTCAGAATGTCGCGGCTAACTTACTTGAAAGTTTGTTTTCATCTGGAAGTTGAAACTGGGTTTGTAATATCACCAAAGATGTTCAATTTACAGGCACAAAGGACCTATCTAATTGCCACTATTAGATGTCACTGCAGCAAAGGCTTTGCAACGGAATGTCTTCCCAAAAGACAGTCTCACACACACAGAGACTGGCTTGGGGATTGTTGTGTGAATTGACATGTGTGTTCTTCCTTCTGTTTTCATAGGGAATATACCTATGACCTCATTACCTGAGTGACTGCTTGCAATATAGATCTCATTTAAGAAGCCCATCTTGGTCATCGCCCCCTTGAGACTCAACAGTTTGGCTGAACTAAGTGGTTGGGTTGGTGAAAGGTTGGGGAGTCTGTGGGCTTCACCTTGAACTGATTTTCCCTTTTCTGTCCTAATGGCTTGAACAGAAAAGGGCCCAGAAATCTGAAAGGGGGGAAATCCTAAAATATTCCCCTCAGTCTGAGCTAAGTATAGTGGGCCACAAGGGCTTTGGGTAGGTGTAGCATACCTTGTACACCTTCCTCCAGATAAGCCGTTCTTTACCTAAGTCCCTGCCTTTGTCATTTAGTGTCATGATTTAATTGTGCCTTCCAATTGTCTTGCCATATCTGTCACCTCCAGAATATGATAAGGATGCCAACTGTCCAGTAATGCCAGCCTTTGGACATCAAGCCTGAAAGTTCCTGGTGACAGCCCAATGACCTGGATTCTGTAAGGTCCTTCCCTCACAGGAAGGACTCCCTCTATGCTGCCTGCTCCCTGACTCTTTCAGGGAACCCCTGACCCAAGGGTAGGTAGGACTACATCCATGTACAGCTGGAAGTAGCTACAAGAAGATGAGATCTTTGCTCATTATCCCTTTACATGATTATAAAGGGGTTGTATATCTGAAAGCAGGAATTTGTAGAAGGGTGCAGCCAGGGGGTCCCCAAAAGAAGAATTTGCTATGGGGTCCAGAACTCAGGGTGTCCAGGAAATATTAAAAAATATGGGCCCTGGCTGGTGTAGCTCAGTGGATTGAGTGCAGGCCTGCAAACCACACAATCGCAGTTCAATTCCCAGTCAGGGCACATGCCTGGGTTGCAGGCCAGTTCCCAGCAGGAGACTCATGAGAGGCAACCATACACTGGTATTTCTCTCCTTCTCTCCTTCCCTTCCCCTCTAAAGATAAATAAGTAAAATATTTTTAAAAATAAAAAAAAACATAAAAAATATGGAATGTCCCCACTGCCCCAAGTCTGAGTTGGAGGGATGGGATACATGGAGCAGGACCACTGAGGTGTTGTGCACAGCAACAGTTTTGCAGCTAACCTCTGGAATGGTCGTTTAACATACCCATAACCTTTAACTGGTTTCATAGATATGTTAAATAGCTGTGGCCATGCTTTGAGCCAGGGAGAAGGGAGTGACTTCCACTCAAGAAGTAACTGGGAGGCAACTCCCCAGCCCTCGTTACAGCACCTGTGTGAGAGCTTGGAGATGATTGGCTCCACACCATGGGGCCACACCTGCGCAGATTCACTACGAAGCCCAGTAAAGCTAGGAGAATATGGGAGGCCTGGTGGGCATAGCCAATTGTGGGAGGAGTTGGAAATGGGACTGCAGAGGAAGATTGACGTGGGGATTTAAACGCAGACTTGGCAGCCATTGGAAAGAGAGAACCACATTTTTTTGGCCAGAATGGGGACTCTCGCAGCCATGTGACAGAAATCATCATGTAGCTTTAGCAGAAAGAACAATGCAGCTTTGGCCAGAGTGGGGGGACACCCCCCCAAGCCATGAGAAGAACCACCATGTGGCTTTAGCAAATAACCACCACATGGCTTTGGCAAGAAACCACCATGTGGCTTTCTATTTCTTTTCCTGAGATATGGTACCTTGGACTGGGCAAAGGGAGAAAGAAAGACTGTGTATGTTTGTGGGTGTTTAAGGAACTTTGGGATTCTGATGAAGACATTAAGTCATTACTCTTAAGTCTGTATAACTTGAATAAATAATTCTTTTTCACCAATCTCTAACATGGAGAGCTATAATTCTCTGGTGAAGGGAAAGGCAAATCTAGGACAGGGAGACCCCAGGACAAGGGGAGGTCAACTAGGTAACATTGTGGGACCCTCTTCCTTGGTGGCCAATCGGGGAAACCATGGGAGACCCCATGTGCAGTAGCTTTACAGCTACTTGTCACAGTAAAAGCCTACCAAAACTAGCCAGGAAGGATCTGCCCTATAAAAATAGAGTCCCTCCAGCCCACGAGACCATTCTCTGCTCAGAGTTGGCCTGCTCCCATGTTCTCTGCTATAAACTCTGGGTGTTTGGTTCAAATCTTTGTCCTGATGACCAAGAACCTAGTTACCTGGGCCCACCTGTGACACAATCACCTCCACAAATGACACACTCAAGGGGCAATTCAGTGGGCACCTGAGTAAGTCCCCCACGCAGCTGATCCTTTAAGTTGGTTGCAGTCAGTCCTTGCAGCTGGTTACCTGGGGGTAAGTCCCTCCCATTTACTTGCCAACAGCAATCAAGGCTGAACTATAGCAGAAGGGTGTACACAGCCCACACAGGGGCCACATCTAAAGTGCCCAGCTTGGGTGACTGGAGAGGCTGTGCCACTGGACCCTATAGAACACTGCTACACTAGGCCACTGTATAAAGCCTGGGAGGGGTAGCAGTTTGACCTAATACATAGAAACAAATACAGTGAAGCTGCCAAAATGAAGAGACAAAGAAATATATCCCAAATTAAAGAGCAAAACAAAACTCTAAAAACTAACTTAAAAAAAATGGATACAAGCAATCTACTAAATGCAGAATTGAAAACACTGGTAATAAGGAAGATCAATGAACTTAGTGAGGACATGAACAGCATAAAAATGACCCATCAAGAAATGAAGAATATGTTAACTGAAATAATGAATAATTTACTGGGAATCAACAGTACAGCAGATGAAGCCAAAAAATCAAAGCAGCAATTTGGAATATAAGGAAGCAAAAACCAAAATCATAACAAAAAAAACAATCCAAGAAAATGAAGATAGTATAAGGAGTCTCTAGTACAATTTCAAGCATGACAATACTCACATCATGGGGGTGCCAGCAGGACAAGATAGAAAGAAATTGAAAACCTACTTGAAGAGAGAATGACAGGAAATTTCCCTAACTTTTTGCAGGAAATAGACATATAATTCCAAGAAGTGCAGAGAGTCCCAAACAAGATGAATCTAAGAGGACCACACCAAGACACATCATAATGAAAATGCCAAATTAAAGAGAGAAAAAAATCTTAAAAGCAGTAAGAGAAAAGCAGTTAATTACCTACAAGGGAGCTCCCTAAGAATGTCAGCTGATTTCTCAACAGAAACTTTGCAGACCAGAAGAAACTGACATGAAATAGTCAAAGAAAGGCAAGGTCCTACAACGAAGATTACTCTATCATTTAGAATCAAACCTATCATTCAGAAGCAAAGAACAGATAAAGGGCTTCCCTAAAAAGTAAAAGTTAAGAGTTCATCACCACCAAACTGATATTATATAAAATGTTGAAGGATCTTTGAGAAGGAAAAAGATTTAAAAACATAAACAAAAAAATAGTAATACATACATATCTATCAACAACTGAATCTAATAAATAAATAAATAAATAAATAAATAAACAAACTAGCAGAACAGAAACAGACTCAAAGAGAACATTTTGACAGTTGCCACATGGGAGAGGTATTGGGAAGGATGGGTGAAAAAAAGTGAAGGGATTAAGTACAAATTGGTAGTTACATAATAGTCATGGGGATGTGAAGTAAGGCATAGGGACTATAGTCAATGATATTCTAATAACGAGCTATGGTGTCAGGTGGGTGCAAGAATTATCTGGATGATCACTTAGTAAGTTATATAATGTCTACTCACTAGAGTGTATAACTGGAACTAACGTAATAATGTATGTCAATTAAAACTGAAAAATAAAACTTTTTTTAAAAATCAGGAAGAGGGCTGGGCATATAATTTCTTGACAATAAAAAATCAGACCCTGGCCAGGTAGCTCAGTTGGTTAGCACATGATCCCAACAGGGTTTGATTCCCTGCCAGGGTACATACAAGAATCACCCAATGAAAACATAAATAAGTAGAACAATAAATTAATCTTTCTTTCTCTCCCTCTCTTTCCCCTTCCTCTCTCCCTTTCTCTCTCTCTAAAATCAATTAATATTTTTTAAAATAACAAATCAATCACAAGTATTAAAGAGACAAACACAAAAAATTCTCCCAAAAGGGGGACAAAAATTAAGGTCAGTTAACATTAAAAAATTATTAGTAGTGATATTAATGATACTGGCATACTTTTATTTTTATTTTTTTAATATATTTTATTGATTATGCCATTACAGTTTCCCCCTCCCCCTTCACTCCCCTCCACCCTGCGCATCCCTCCCCCACCATTCCCCCCTTTCATTCATGCCCATGTGTCACAAGTACTTTAGATTCTGTATTTCCCATAGTATTCCTGCCCTCCCCACTGTCTATTTTCTACCTACCATCTATGCTACTTATTCTCTGTACCTTCTCCCCCCTTCTTCTCCTCCTCCTACTTCCCTGTTGCTAATCTTCCATGTGATCTCCATTTCTATGGTTCTGCTCCTGATCTAGCTGTCCTCTCAGTTTGTTTTTGTTTTAGGTATGGTTGTTAATAACTGTGAGTTTGCTGTCCTTTCACTGTTCATATTTTTTATCTTCTTTTTCTTAGATAAGTTCCTTTAACATTACATATAATAAGGGCTTGGTGATGATAAACTCCTTGAATTTGACCTTATCTGAGTAGAACTTTATCTGTCCTTCCATTCTAAATGAAAGCTTTGCTGGATAGAGCAATCTTGGCTGTAGGTCCTTCCATTTCATGACTTGGAATACTTCTTTCCAGCCCCTTCTTGCCTGTAAGGTCTCTTTGGAGAAATCCGCTGACAGTCTGATGGGAACTCCTTGGTAGGTGACTGTCCCCTTATCTCTTGCTGCTTCTAAAATTCTTTCCTTCATTTTAATCTTGGCCAATGTAATTATGATGTGCCTTGGTGTGTTCCTTCTTGGGTCCAACTTCTCTGGTACTCTCTGAGCTTCCTGGATTTCCTGGAAGTCTATTTCCTTTGCCAGACTGGGGAAGTTCTCCTTTACTATTTGTTCAAATAAGTGTTCCACTTGTCGCTGTTCCACTTCCCCTTCTGGTACCCCTATAATTTGAATGTTGGAACGTTTAAAGATGCCCTGGAGGTTCCTAGTCTCTCCTCATTTTTTTGAATTCTTGTTTCTTCCATTTTTTCTCTTTAGTTGTTTCTTTCTTCCTTCTGGTCCACTCCCTTGATTTGAGTCCCAGTTTCCTTTCCATCCCTATTGGTTTCCTGTGCATTTTCCTTCATTTCAATCAGTTTAGCCTTCATATGTTCCTCTAATTTGTGGCTAAAATCAACCAATTCTGTGAGCATCCTGATCACCAGTGTTTTGAACTTTGCATCTGAAAGGTTGGCTATTTCTTGGTCACTTAGAATTATAGGCTCTGGGGCTTTGAGCTGTTCTTGAGTCATAATGTTTGGTCTGTTTGCACCTGTTATGTATGAGGGGCGGAGCCTCAAGTGTTCACCAGGGCCGGGAAACTAGCATATTTTTATTTTTAAAACTAAAATCTTAAGAGGTTTTATAAAATTATTCCAGTTCTAATAATAAATAAATGTTTGTTATTCTTATATTCATATTTTAATTTCCCAACAAAGTTCTGGAGGAGATTAAATAATGAGGTTATTATATAACATTTTACAGTTTAAAATATTCAGCTAAATGAACATTGAGCCATATATGAAGTCTGTGAATTTGTTGGGCAGTGGCTAGCATACTTGTTAAGAGCACAAAATTTGAAACTGTACAATCTACAGTGTACAATTATTATACCACAACTTTATCATTTAACAGTTAATTTAAGTTTTAACTACTAGGTGAATTATTTAAATAAACTCTTTAAGTCTTTAATTCCTCATCAATAACCTGGGAATACCAACAATATGTACCCTTCAGAGGCTTAATAAATGAGATCTAAATATAACACACCAAGCATAGTTCCTGACAAGAAGCAAGTAGTGAAGACAGGCTGGCTATCAAAACCTCTGAAACAGGTAGAGTTTAGAGACGGAATAGATAAAGCCATTTTTCTACCAACACTGTAAAAAAAAAAAAAAAAAAACTGGACTGAAATGCAGTTCTCTGAAGGCAGTCCAGAACATGATGGGACCTAGAATGCTTGCAAACTTAATCCAAAGTTGCCAGAGCAGCTTGCATCTACATAGCAGGTACTCCAATCCCAAATCCTATCTTATAATTTTCTTTTTAATGACAGGGCATGAAGCAACTGGATCTAACTTCATAACTCAACGTAAGCAGGCTTATATTCTAAAATATCAAAATTCAAAATAGAAATCAACTTAAAATATGAAAGGAGGCCAAAATTTCTTAACTGTAAAGTGACTGAATGTTTGTTCAATATGGTGGAATCAATGCCATTTCTTGGTCTTCTCCCCCAAGTCAACAAAAGTAGGCATAGTATTCATTTACCTCTGCACTACATGTAACTTTGAGGTGCTCTAGTAAGGATTCTGATATTATTTTGAATTTATATTCCTAAGTTATTATATTCCTGGCTTATGAATTCTAAAAGCAGCACATCCAGGCTCATAGCACAAAATTAGATGAAACAAGGTTATTAACTATTCGAACTAGGTAGGCATGAGGGGAGAAGTTGGCCTATTGTAGCAATGATAATAACTATCTCTTACTGAAAGCCCTGCATTCAAGCTAGAATCTTTAAATATGCAAAATAGAAGGGTGAAACTTCTTGTTTTAGAGGGCTTTAACAGGTGTCAACCCCAAGAATATATGTGCCTGTTAAGCACTTCTGGTGGCTAAAACAGGCTCTCTCAGGCTCTCCCAGGCTCTCCAGCCTTCGGGGAAAAGGCCCAGGCTGAGCTGCCAAGCCTCTTGCACTGTGCCTCTGCCATCTGAGCAGATACTTACAAAGGAGTTCCTGGAGCATTATTTCAACCAATAGGTCTGAGACTTTCTCTGTGCAATTAGAGTTGCTCAACTATATGCTCATCCGAATCTTTACCAACCAATCAGAGCACCTCCATTCCAACCAATGAGGGCAATGCTATTTGGACCAATCAAACTATGCAGATTTCGAGTCCTTACTTGCATATAAATGGGCAATCATGAACTGGGGTTGGGTATTCTACTCAATATAAGCCAGCTTCACCTTTGCCTCCAAGGAGCATTTGGCTACATGTCTCTTGTTTGCAAACTGAGCTGCCTTGCCTGAGATTCCTTAACTGAGCTGTTTCATGCCTGAACTGTCTTACAGCCAAGCTGTTTCCATAGTCTACCTGTTACACAATTGAGCTGTATCAGAATTGACCTGTTTCAAAACCAAATGGTTTTCAACAAATAAAGTCTACCCCTTCACTACACCCCAAACTGGGTGCTCCAGTTGGTACTGAATTTTTGGTGACAACCTGCCGTTGATAGAGCAAATGCAAGTATTTCAGCAAAATTGTCTAAGATTTAGATCTCAGTTGGATCTCCCCTGAACCAAATGCCCCAGAAAATTAAACACAGCTATAGGTTTGTCACAGAGGAAACAGATGGTTTTAAAGAACTATCTTAGCTCATCCTCTGAAGTTTAAGATGGTTACTGTAACTATCAGGTAGCTATGTTTGGCTCATAAATAATCAAGAAATAATTTTTTAAATAACCAACTGGTCAAGTACACTAGTTTAAAAATAAAATGGTATATTCAAATTTATCAATATGACTGGACATATACACTAGAAAGAATCAAGGAAAAAAACAGACTAGAAGCAGAAGAGCTAAGAAGGAGATGAGGTAGCAAAGAAATAGGTAAACATAGACTACCACTTTATAGTGAATAAATAAATGTAATGAATGAATGGGCAAGCAAGCAGCTATTTTAGGGTAGCATGGGGTACAAGTAAATTTTAACTAATAATATGTTGTTTGCACATCAACTGCCAAAGTTTTCTCACTCACGATAAAACATGGAATGAACAGACATTTTCTGGAGGTTCCTTGTGTCTGAATTTGCACTAGTGACCATATACATGATACTGAGAATTTAGTGTCAAGACCCTATGTTTCCAAATGTACTTTAAGATGCAAGAGGGGGCTCATTGAGCAAAAACAGACAGAAACATTATTTGTTTCATAACTTCTGTCCAGAAAAAAATTTACTGATGTAGTTTTGCATTGATAGGACAGTATCAAATATCTCAAACTGTTTTTGTAATACTACTCTTAAAACTCAAAAAACTCATTTTAATTGATTTTCATTCAAAAATGATCAACTTAGGCAATTTAACTGTGAAAAAAATGAAGTGTCACAAAAATCAAATGCTATCCTGCTACAACCGGAAAAAAAATGGGCTAAAAAGAAGAACATATCTAAATAACCATCACTCTCTACTTGCCCTCTCTTAACAGGCATGCATACTTTCCCTTTTCAGCTAGACCTGAGTTCTAAAAAACAAAAACAAAAAAACAAACAGACAAAAAAAACCCAGATGTGCCCCAGAATCAACAGAACAGCTTCAAATAAACACACAAATTTCCTGAAGTGGGTAAAGGAATCTGTTAATGTGAGTGTTTCTGTTTCACACTTAAATGTTCAGAGGTCATTCTGGCATGAAGTGAAATGTAACCAGTAAGCTATGTGGTAAGCCAGTAATTTCTGGAAATCAGAAACAGTATAGTACCAGTTGCTTGTCTTCTTCATCCTCTTCCTCCTCCCCTCCAGCTAACCCCATGCAGGTCTTCTCACAGTGCTTCGTACACATTTTATTATTTATGATTTTATGAGAAATGATTATCAACTAGTTTTAAAAAATATTAACTTCTTTGGTCAAGTAAGTGTACTTTAGAAATTTATTCTGGGAAACCAATCAGAGATGACAATATAAATTATAAGCTCTCTGATGAATATTTCTAAAAATTACTCATACGAGCAAATTAAATTGGCAAAGTATAAATATCAAGCAACAACAAAAAAATCAAGTGAAGTTGACAAATACCAATTACCCCCCCCCAAAATCAGTATATAAAAGAACATTATGCAAGCTATCAATATTTGTGGGACATAGGAAAATGCTCTCAACACAAATTAAGAAAATATGCAGAAAATTAAACTATACTTGTTGGATAATTCACCATTGGTAATAAGAATAGCCACCAGTCTGTACAGAGCTATGTGGTCCTGAAGGTTAATACTTCAAAATGCCAGTGCTACTCATCTTCCAGATTACAAATTCCTTACATGCTTCCTTATACTTTTCAGTATTTATAAATGAAAAAAGCAAAGGGTCTTATTACCAGAAAAAAAACTATTTTGAAAATTTTGAAATATACAAGAAATGTTTATAAAATGATTTTCTAAACTTATATGAAAAAATATCAACTCTTCTAATGGAATAGAAGGAGAAATGACAAAGACATATTTAAGACAGCATCTCTTCCCACAGTTTGCATGTATCAAGGGTACTAGAAAGAAACCAAAAATGCCAAACTAAATCAAACAAATGGTAATGGGAAAAAATATAATAAAAATTAAATTTCAAAAAAATTTTAAGAAGTAATAAGCCTAGAAGATCAGAAAGAGACTTCTTAATGAAAAACAAAAAACAAAAAATAAAACTAGCCATGGCAATGAAATATGTTCTCTTATCACTTTCTTTCACACTCCCTAACAAGATATATATCTCTCTTGGAAATTAGTCAAGATACAGTTTTATGCTAAATCTACTATGTTGATTTTTTTGTGGGGTGGGACAAATTTAGCTAATAGAAGCACGATCTCTCATTATTTTGAGGAAAAGAACAGTGGCTTATAACTACTCCACAATGAAACAAAACACAGACTTCATACTTGAAGCTTCATGGTAGGCTGAAGTATGTAATAAGTGCCTCATTACATACTTCTTGATGGAATATACCAAATGCTCTTCATGTGCTAGTTGAACTCTATATTCACAGGGACATGACTTAATAAGGATAACTACAGAGATAGCAAAATAATTTAAATATTCACACTAACTAAAATATTCATTCCCAAGATAAAATACTATTAAGTTCATGTAAAATCTCAAATGAAAATAAATCTTCTGGCAAGATATTCAATGCTTTCCATATAAAGTGCAAGCAAAATGTTCTCTAAAAAAAAAGTTGAAAAAGACACTCAGCCACAAAATGCTGAAAAACAAAACTGTTCCAAAGAACACTGAAAAAAGTCAAGATTCTTTGCCCCTCTGCATCTCACCTCCAAATCAAAGTATGAAAATTTATGAACTCCACAGGCCCATATAATCCTTATCTCTCTAAGCTCTCACTTAGCTTAATAGCATCAAAATCTGTGTACATTGTTCTCTACACAATACTGAAATGAGTTATTGCCATTATCTTAACTGGAAAGACTCTAACTCTAACTTCAGTTTTGAACCACAGAAGGGAACTCAACATGGTAGTGTTTAACATAGAAGAATGGAACTTCCCACTCAGAAATAAGAGATTTTTAATTCATTGGTGGCATTATTCTAAAACAGTTTGTTTTGCTCATTCAACTTGGAAGAATGGAAACCACTTAACTATGTACATGAGTTATGCAAGAATGTCAACTTATTCTAACCATTGGATTAAAAGACTATGAACCAATCATTAGCTAATTTATTTCCATGTCTTTATACAGAAAACCAAAATCATTATAACTGAGACATTATAACATCTTCAAATTGTCCGGCATTATTAAGTACCAACAGACACAACAGAAATAAATCTAAAAATGATCAGCATATATGCTTTCCTCCAAGCATCCTTTCTAAATATTGAAAATATGGAAATCCTATCTATAGCAATAAGACAAGAAAAATAAATAAAAGGCATCTAAATCAGAAAGAAGAAAGTAAAACTCTTATTATTTGTAGATGACATGATACAATATATAAAAAGCCCTAGACTCCACCAAAAAACTATTAAAGCTAATAATGAATTTAGTAAAGATGCCTGGTACAGAATCAATATACAGAAATCTGTTGCATTTCTAAGCACCAACAGTAAACAAGCAAAAGGAAAAATTAAGAAAACAATCACAATTTCAATTGCATTAAAAACATAACTACCTAGAAATAATTCTAATCAAATAAGTAAAAGACCTATATTCTGAAAACTTTAACACACTGGAGGAATTTAAAAAGATACAAATAAATGGAAGACCCTGGTTGGTATGGTTCAGTTGGTTTGAGCATCATCACTTACACTGAAAAGTCACAGGTTTGATTCTTAGTCAGAGCACATACCTAGAATGCAGGTTCCATCCCCAATTGGACAGCTTCTCAGAAGCAACCAATTGATGCTTCTCTTTTATATCGATGTGTGTGTGTATGTGTGTATCTCCCTACCCCCTTCCTAAAAGCAATGAAAAAAAAAAACGTCCTTAGGGGAGGATTTGAATGAATGAATGAATGAATGAATGGCCATATCTTGCTCATGGTTGGATTAATATTGTTAAAGTGTCCTTACTACCTAAAGCAATATACAGATTCAATACAATCCTTATCAAAACACCAATGGCATTTTTCTCACAATTAGAACAAACAATCCTAAAATGTATAAAGCCCTGACTGGTGTGGCTCACTAGGTTGGATGTCATCCAGCAGGCCGAAAAGTTACTGATTCAATTCCAGGTCAGGGCACATGCCTGGGTTGAGGGCCATGTCCTTTGTTGGGGCCATGGAGAGGCTACCAATAGATGTTTCTCTTGCATATCAATGTGTCTCTCCCTTTCTTTCTACCTCCTTTCTATTCACTAAAAAAAAAAAAAAGTAAATAAAATCTTTTAAAAAAACACTAAGATGTACACGGAACCACAAAAGACCCCAAATAGCCAAACAAATCTTGAAAAAGAACAAAGTGGGAGGTATGATGCTCCCTGATATCATACTGTACTACAAAGCTACCATAATCAAAAAGTATGGTACTGGCATAAAAACAAATACATAGTTCAATGGAACAGAACAGAGAGCCCAGAAATACAACTTCATTCACAAGGTTAATTAGCAATAAAGAAAACAAGAATACAAAATAGGATAAAGACAGTCTCTTCAATAAGTGGTGTTGGGAAAACTGAAAGATGCATGCAAAAAAAATGAAACTAAAACACTTCTTTATACCATATACAAGAATAAACTCAAAATGGATTACAGGAGCTGAAACTAAAAAACTACTAAAGAAAACATAAGCAGTGAATGCTGTGACATCGGTATTAGCAATATCTTTTTGGATGTGTCTCCTAAGGCAAAGACAACAACAAAAAACAAATGGAATTACATCAAACTAAAAAGTCTTTTTACAGTGAAGTAAACCATTAGCAAAACAAAAGACAACAAAATGATATGGGATTAAAATCTATAGCTTAAGGAACTCATACAAATTAAAACATTAATTAAGTAATTAAAAAATAGGCAGAGAACCTGAATAGAGACTTCTCCCAGGAGGACATGCTGATGACAAATACACATCAACAAATAAAAGTATATCCTTTTGCCTCACAGCAGTGATATTTAATGGTGTGGGGAAAAAATTGAGAAAGTATAAATGTCCAACAATAAAAAATTATTAATAAATTATTATGGATTCTATAAATGAAATACCTTGTATTAAAGATATTTTCTAACATGTCTGGATAAGAGTTACGTAAATTTTTTAAGAAAATTCAAGTTTGGTGACAGTGATCCCCAAGCACATTGATGTATTATAAAATTATATACCTCAAACCTGTATGATTTTATTAACTAATATCACCCAAATATTTTCAATTAAAAGAAAATATTTTTTCTAATGAAGTTCACATCATGGGAAATCTCTAGCTATGAACAAAATGCAGAAATAATCAGGATGCAACAACTACGTAACACAGTGTGCCTCCCAACTCCATGTGCACGCACACCTCCTAACATCGTAATACTGAGTGTCACTGGGTTTGGGAATTATGAATTATTTAGTTTTGTTCCATTCTTTTAGTTTCCCCATTTTTTTACAATGATAGATACGTGTTATTTAAAACAAATAGTCAGCGCAGTAGATGTGATTCATCGGCGATGAGCATCTCAACCCTGGTCCAGCATCTCCTCCTGCTGCAGAAACTGAAAGGCCTAGACTCCACAGCAGATAAAGGCTTCGAGTGCAATTTACATTCTGCCAACTTGGATTCAACAGTCTGAGATTTTAATAATGGTTGTAAAATGAAATTTTTTTAGTACTGGTAAGCATAGCTATAGAGACAGAGTTTTCTAAGGCATATCAGGGTTCAGTCTGCTCCAAGCTTCACAGAGGTGACAATAGGTAAGATGAGCACACCTGGAAACAGAGTGTTAGAGTTTAGCATCCAGAGGCATGTGGGACAATCCCAGGCCCCCAGCCCTGCAGTGCCACCTTCTTACCTGGGCAGCCCAGGTGGGTAATAACATATTGTTCAGAAAATCCTTGAGGCTCAGCCTATGGGTGGATTTACAAGTCTTTTCAATGATTTTCGGAGAAACAAATTCCTAGTATTACCTCCTTTTATGTTTAAAATGGCCACTGTAGTTCTGTTTGCTACATCTGAAGCTGAACCACACACCCAAGAAGTTAAATGAATTAAAAAGGAAACAATGACTTAACCTCAATGACTTCTGACCCACTATCCTTCAACTACATTAAAACCTTTTCAAAAAGTAGTGAAACATTTTAATTGCCAATTAGAATTATTTATATATTTGTGAATATTCATAAAAATTTGGTCTATTCTGACTGAATACAAGTTAAATTGTAACTTGTATACCTTTAACTTGTAATGTCACGAGGTTATTTGTTGGGAACCACCCTGCTTGGTTTCAGGAGCTGTACCCCCCCACCATGGCTAAGGCTGAGTGAAGACCTTGGGACAACAAGCCACTTAGGAGACAAAACTTATCTCCCTGGTGGAGTGCTGTTTCTGCCCACCTTACTTCACCCTGCCTGGCCCCTAGTGCATGATCAGTTAGCCAATGACAGGTAAGATTCCTCCAGGGAGGGACAACCTAAGACAGGCATGGTCACTGGGGGCCCTCAGGGAACAACTAGGGGGACTATAGCAAAAGGAAATGATGGACCCTCACCCCTCAGCTTTGACATAGCCTGAGTCTTCATTCTGTCTGCAAGACGTCTCCTAATCTCTTGGCTGCCTTACTTCCTCTGCCTGACTTAAGCCTGAAACAATGACAGAGGGCAGTGCAGCCCTGTACTGGAAAGGGCAGATTCCCTGGGGCAATCAGGCCTAAGAAAGAATACTTAAAATCCTGTGAAACCTGCTTTGCTAAGAATGCCCTCAGTTTTCTGATAAGGGTCCAAGCATGAAATGAGTTTGTTTCCAAAAGTTTTATAGCCGTTACCTACCTGACCCTGACTCAGAATAAGCCCTCATAGTTCTTTGTATGCTATCTATTGTTTAATCCTTGCTGCCTGACAATGATTGAGCTTTACCTGTATTCCTGTGCAAATTAAACCCAATAAAAACCCACTGAGGAAAAGGTTCTTGGCTCTTCTCCTTTGAAAGAGTGGCCACCTTTCCTCTCCAAGCAGATCATGTCTTGGTAGACTTATTCTCAACCACAGCAGACAGAGGGGCTCTGAGGGCAGAGACCCCAACAGTTACTCATAAACTACATTCTGCTACTTTGTACAGTCTACTGCATGATAAACCATTCTAAAATTTCAAGCTAATCTCAATGAGAAAATACATCAAATTGTCATCACACATAAGACAAAAATTTTTGGAAGAGCTAGCCTTACAGTTATACCCTTAAAAAAAAAATCAGAGACTTCAGTATATTATCCTGGTACATACTTCTCAGTTTCAATTTATGCATTATATAATTTGTTTCTTGAACTAGTACAAAGAAGTACAAAACCAAGTTAAAAGACATTTAAAAGACATTCTCACACAGATACAACAAATAAATAAAGCAAAGTGCAAGCTACATTTTAATATTAGTATGTGATTAGTATAGTTACACATTCTCAATATATTCTCTCTCTCTCTCCTTCTCTCTCTCTCTCTCTCTCTCTCTCTATATATATATATATGACATATTATGCTAACATTGAAAAATGTTTATTAATTCACTCAACGGATGTTTACCAAGCATTTTTCTACAACTTCAGAAACGAAAAAGGCAAAACACAAGTTAAAGCTCATTGATAAAAGATTATAAGTATAATGGCACAAGATAAGTATTCTGGAGAAATATATGACAAAGAACATTAACACACAAACAAGAAAAAAATGAACTAAACAGATTTTAAAAATTAGGTCAGAGACTAAAATAAATTAGGTCAAAATAGAAAAGTTTCTTTTCTAGACTATAATGCACTTCCATTTTAGAGGGAGATACAATCATCAATTAGTAGTTAGAATAAATGACCATGGAGTCCACTTTCATCCTTTTAAGTCCATAATGCTCTAATTTCTTTCACGTATCTTATGAGCCAATAACAATATCTGGTTATAAGTGTGCAAAACATCCCTTTAAAAACATGGAAAAAGCTAACAAGGGGCTTGCCCATGAAGAAAAACAGGGATAGGACAGGAGACAAGGCATGCACTTCACATGTACCCACTTCATATCCAAAAGATTTTTAATATGAATATACAATCTATTCAAAAATGGATAAATAAATGTACACCATAGATAGCATGAATTTTATTAAAAAATTCAAGGGTAATATAAAATAGAAAGTTCTCTAAACTTTGAGGTGAAAGTCAGTAAGCACACACACAAAAGACTACCATGAAGACACTGAGACACAAAATAGAAGTGTTTACCTTTCTGTCACACGGCTTAGGGCTACCAGCAGTGTTTTGCTTGAGGAAGCCAGCTGTTGTTGACCAGCGTGTGGGGTTTTTTCGTGAAGGCTCTTCAGAGGAAAAATTACTGTCACTGGCAGAAGTTGAGAGGCCAATTAAAGCTGGGTCGCTGCTTCGTCGGACATGAAGAGGCATATCTACAAATTCAAAAAAGCATTATGTTTTTGAAAAAAGATACCTAATGTCAGAACACTGTACATTAGGATAAAATTGGTTAAATCCCAAAGATTAAAGAAGAGAATAACAATTTAAGATGGGTTCGCATTCTAAACAGACATTCCATTAGTTCCTTAGAAACACTTTACAGCAAAATAAATGTGGTGTGTAAGGGATGACCTGCTGAGTGAGACTGCATGGACATGAAGATGTGCTTCACTACTTGTCCCCATGTGCTTATGAGCAAGCTGCCTAACTAGCCTCAGTCTCTACTGTATTCATAGGCAAACGGCAATAAACAGTAAGCACTTTTTTCATAGGGGTGCTGTGAGGAATAAACAAAATAAAATGCTTAAAACAGTACTGAATACATAGTGCACTCAATGGACAGTATCAATAACCATTACTGCCATTATTATCCTAATATTTCTAAATAAAATATCATATATTCAAAAACATAAATAATAAATCTAAGCCATGAAACAAACTTCATCCAAGTTTTAATCATATCTGCAGGATTAAAAATACAGAATTCAGTCCTGACTGGTGTGGGTTAGTGGGTTGGGTGTCATCCTGCAAATCAAAAGGCACCATTTTGATTCCAAGGCAAATGCCTGGGTTGCAGGCCAGGTCCCGGGCTGCGAGTGTGCAAGAGGCCACCCATGATGTTTCTCTCATATATCAATGCTTCTCTCCTTCTCCTATCCCTCCCTTTCCCTCTCTCTACAAATAAATAAATAAAGTATTTTTTTAGTACAAAATCTAAGCAGTGTTTGGCCAGATTATTAAAGAATTCTATTGAATAAATATTTCTTTTGCTCAAATAAAGTATTATCAGAGTGTAAAGCACAAATATATTTCATGTCCTTAAGATTACAAAACACTTAAAAGTAATATGCTAATAATCAGGTAGTATCTGGATATGTACACATACAAAATGACATGAAAGACAGTGTTTTAATAACTGCATTCATATGAGAGGAGTTTGCAATTACTGTAATAAAATCAGTAACACACTCAGGCTAACATTTGTGTCAGTATCACTGAGAACATTTTGGTAGATATAATAGTCATTGTTATAGTAGAGAAGAAACAGAAAAACAAAAACATGTGAGTGTCTAACACTGAGAATCAGAACCAAAAGTGCCACTCGTCAACTGAGAGAAATCACTCAAAATCATATTACAAAAAATTATATTGAATTCTGTTAATTCTGTTCAAAAACCAGGATGTAAGTTAAATATTTACAAAAAGGCAGTAATAAAACAGCTTTAACCTTGTACCACACTCATCGTTTACTCTATGAGAAACACTTTTAGAACACTAATGCATTGGCCAATGGTGTGAATGCACAGATCCCTGAGGGCACTAAACTGAAGACGCACTATTTACATGTACTACAGGTTATAGTTAAATCATTATCAATCCAATAATTGTTTCAAAGACGTTAAAACAGATTACAAATGAGAGAAAACAGAGGCACTTAGTTATTTTGAATAACTGATTCAAATAAAAACTAAATCAAGTAATATTTTGATTGGTTTACAGTTTCTTCTTGGTTTTAAGATGCCATAAAAATCCTACGGCATTTTTAGCCAGTTTATACACACACGCACAAACACATATGAACACCCAACACACATGCTTCAGTAATGAAATTGAACCGATGATTTAACTTGGAGAAATCTAAAACTTCTAGTTTTAATGAGTCCCTACATTAGCCACAGTGAAGAAATATATGACTCCACTAAGCTGAAGCTCAGAGAGATTACAAGAGGAGTCAAAGTCATCTTTCTGGCCCGAACTTCAAGCTCCTAGGTCAGGGCTCAGTCACTACCCAAATTGTGAAATTAGTTCTACAAACTTTATTTCTAGCTACTTTCAGATAAAAACATTCATCCCAATTTTGTAAAAGGGACAACTTCTATTTCAAAGTAGAATTATATACTCTGAGAAATCATATACTGGTTTTAACTAACAGCATCAATTAATATAAGTGAATTAAACAAATATTATGTTAGCTATACGTAATAAAACAACAGGCATCCCAATTTCAGAAATGTTAAAATAGGAGAAATTGGAAAAAATAAACAAAAAACACCTACTGGTTAAATAGAACAAATAAAATGTATAAGAAAAAAAGAATACCCCAGAGAGGACATGCCTAGACCTGGCCATCTCAAATTTTCATCTCAGGATCTGCTCAAACCCTGAAAACTATTGAGGACCCCACAAGCTTTTGTTTATGTGGCATATAGTTAAGAAGAGTTACCATATTAGAAATGAAAATTTTAGAAATTTAAATATTTACTAATTTTTTTAAGTTACCAGTAACATCTTTTATATGTTCACATGAAGAACAGAATTATATAAAAATTCTACTTTACCAAAAAGCAAATTTAGGAGTGTAGCACTGTTTTACATTAATAGAAGACATCTGGGTTCTCGTCTCTGCTTCTGGATTCAACCTGCTGCATTATGACAAAGTATTTTTTTAAAACACCAGAAATATTTAGCTAGAAGAGGAAATAGTATTTTAATCTTTCTAGATAACTGAATATTCTTTTTTGGTATCATATCAAAACTTGAAAACTGAATTTTCCAAAGGTTAGGTGCAATATGGAATATAAACTTTTCATTCTGTTATGTTAAAATCTACTTGTCTGTGTTACACTTTGAATGGATCTTAAACACATGGAAAAAATGTAACAGTTATTTGGAATATGAAGGGAGAGCAAAAATAATGAAATTTATTTATTAAAAATTGTGCATTTATTCTTACAGGTTTAAATTCAGTCGCTTTCAAAGTACTCTCCATTTGATGCAATATAATTAGAGACTTTTTTTCCTACTGCTCAAAATAGTTTTTGAACTTCTCAATTTTTATGCTGTTTAGTGCTTCTGCCAATTTCACCCCTCCCATATTGGCAAAACAAGTCCCTCTGAGGAAGTCCTCAAAGTCTCTTGGAGTGAGATTGGGTGATGGAGAAGGTGGGGCATGGGGCTCATGATGTTTTTAGTAAAAAAACTGCTGAACACTCAAAGTGGTATGAGCAGGTTAGTTTGTTAATCCCCCATCATGAAATGGGCAAACATGTTGAAAGTCTCTTAAAAATTTTTTTTCACTGAAGCCTAATGCACCCTCTCACAACATTGCCAGTTAGTACACTGATACAGATGGGTTCCTAGAATACTCACCCAGTGTGAGGGAACCTGTACTACAAGGGGCCCACTCTCCAGAAGATAATTCCAAATGTTGATATATTTCTTCATATGTGAAAACCACATATGTGGCCCTGGCTGGTGTGGCTCAGTGGATTGGGTGCAGGCCTGTGAAGCAAAGGGTCACCGGTTCGATTCCCGGTCAGGGCACATGCCTGGGTTGCAGGCCAGGTCCCCAGTAGGGGACACATGACAGACAACCACACATTGATGTTTCTCACTCTTTCTCCTTCTCGTCCCCTCTCTCTAAAAATAAATAAATAAATAATTTTTTTAAAAAAGCCCCACATATGTGAACACCACTACCAATTCCATCAGAAAACTCATTAAGCACGGGAAAGTTGTCATGCTCACAGCAGAATACAAGTTGTCCAAAATCTAATTTTGACTAGAAAGCATAATATTTGTCTTTGGCAACAAATACTGCCAGTCATTTACCTTGTAGTGACAGTCTCACTTCATTCATTTTCTAGAAACTCTTCCAGATACCAAAGGCTAAACAGCTAAAGTTTTTTCTGTCCTTTGTCAAATATAAATGATGTTCCATTACAAAATGTGTATTTCAAATTACAACTCAAGGTATCATATAAAAGTTTTCCTGAAGATAACCATTGATCTTCAATATGTACGAGTGCTTTTGCCTACCTCCCATTTTGTCACTTAAAATATTAATTTGTGTACTCAAAGGTCAAGAATTAATAAAAGTAATCACTTTTGCTGCTTAATCAAGGACAGCAGATAAAAACAGCTTAAAAAGAAAAGGAACTGTGCATGTGCTGGGTGAAGAAGATATTTGGGGCTGGTGCTTTGCTACATGCTAACGGGCCTGTACGTTACTCTTTGGTGCCTGGGTCTCATTGATGCAGATGGCAACCCAGCAAGCAACACAAAATATATCATAGTAAGCCTATGAAAAGCACCTGCCATCACTCTTTCATATAATGGTCTTAGTGACTCCCAAGGACCGAAAGACCACACATGAAGAACCACTCAGATCGAGTTGTGATCCTAGCACATTGGGTCACCTCTCCAGACCTCAGTCTCCTGATCTATAAAACGTGATCTATAAAAGGTTGCAATGACGGAGTCAAAAAATCTTTTTCATGCTATGACACATGTGATTCTACATAAATTCATATGCGCCTAAACCAGTGCTACTCACCAAACTTCATCCCAGGAGAATTTATAAAAACTTATGAAAAAATAAACTTAAAAATAATAATAAAAGTGTTCCAAAGTCTTACCAGCAACCATTAGCATGTGCCCCAGAACACATTAAGGATTACAAAAACACACATGAAAAGGAAAATAAACTAGAACTGTAGCTAATCGTGCAAAAGTAACCACAAATGGCATGACAAGTTGAACCTGACTTTAAAGAAATAATAACACAAATATTGGGCCTTAATCAACAAAATGAATCATGAAAACAAACTGCCTGACACACCTGACAGATTTCTCACTTTTCACTGTCCTGATGATACATATTCCACGTAAGGAAGGCAAACTGTCTTGACTTCAGAGGAGTAATATATGAGCACAGTCTTTTCCTCTATGATTTATTCATGTTTCTGGGGCCCACAGTGCACTTCGGTATTACTAGAAATCGGATACGATTTGTGTTGTTACAGCAATTGAAATCAATATGAGCTTCCTATTTAAGGTAATTTGGTAATTATTACCATAATTCCTCATCCTCAACTTTAAGAAAATCAATGCTTTTAAAAATATGATGATAAAACTTTCTTTCTTGCAATTTATTTAACATATAGATTGTCAAAGTAAATCCTCTATATTATTAAAAAGAAAATTCAAAGATGATGGTCTTCAATAATTGAGCTGCCAGCTGAGCCACACAGGTGCTGGCGCGATCTTGCTGATCCAGGACGGCGTGGAGACTGCAGTGTGTGCACCTTCGAAGAGTGGAGGAAACAGCAACAAACCCTCATCACAAGATATACAATCCGCTGTGGCACTAGTGCACTGCAAACATTGACATGCTTCTCCAGGTAGGATATCCTTTCAGTAAATGTAAAATGGCAAGTCTAATAATGAATTACAGCAAAAATTAAGATACACAGGGTCCGACAGAATACGGCCTGCTTAAGTGTGGTTGGTAGGGTAATAATATGGGTATAATAATTTATAGTTTTAATTTGAACATTTCACCTAAAATGTCATATGGTGTGCTTGAGTGTGATATTATTGTTACAGAATTACATGCTTATAATTTTGTAATAAAAGGTTTTATAATAAGAGGGGAATTATTTGTGTGGGACCCTGTAACAGTTTTTTTAACTGTTAAATATCCCACCCCTACTCCTAATCAGTTTTCCCATTGCTTTTCTTCTTTCATTCTTCTAGTGACTTCTAAATTAATTAACCACTTAAAGTAATGAACAAACCTTTTCCAAGAAGAGAGGCTTAAGCTGACAAGGTATTTAATCTAATATAAAAATAATATGTAGTTACACATGTTTGATTAGAACTTACGATACAAACAGCATAATTACGCTTACACAAAATGAAGACTGCCTCACCAATCTTGGGGGCAATCACACATTTCTAAAGACACATCTCACAGGGACAAGAACCAAGTTATTAACACGTGCCAAGAGATAAAAACGTGTCATCAAAACTGCAAAATCAACCATCCCATATATGTCGCTCCTTTTTATAAAGGTACTTAAGAGCATTTCATTTACCAAGGTAAAATCCTTGATGGAAATTGTGGAAAACAAGGAAGAAAAGAAGTTTTTAAAAAAAAGCAAGTGACTCATGAAGAGTATATAAAATACATTTTATCACCCTGTTATTAATTACTGTATATACAAGCAATAAATAAATAATATTATAGTTGGAAGTTTCCTAGAGATAACTAAAAGATCTCATTTACAGATGAGTGCATTAAGGACCAGACAGGCAGTTTAAGGACTGGGTCACATGTCACACTGCCCACAACCCAGCTGTAAAGGGAGTGCTTGTTAACAGATGCCCTGCCCTTGCAACTTGGATTTGACCACACTGCTGTCTGGGAAGAGCTAAAATGTATCAAATCTACAATATGCTTACACTTCCCTAGGGATAACAGGTGATTTCTTGGGCAGGTTGAGTTTAAAACATTTCCATATGTAACAGAATATTTTCAATGATTCTGTTGAATCTTAGATACGTAGGAGGGAAAAGAAAGTCAAAGGAAAAATACATTTGTGATACTTTAATGTTATATGAATGTTTCCAAAGAAAAACCAAGAAGTTTTCTGATGAATATTAAACCTATAACACAATAATTCTCATTATGCAATTACAACCTCCCCCAATCAAAAGCCTTCCAAATACTCGTATGAGTACAGGGAAAGGTGGGGAAATCTGAATGGAACTGGTGAGCTGAGGCAATGTAACACATTGTTAGGGTAGAATGTATTCTGTACTACAGTTTTTCAAAATCTTATCATTGAGTAAAATATAAAACGAAGAGCTCTGTAGTACTTCTAACAACTGTATCTAATTCTACAATGATCTCAATTAAAAAAAAAAACAAAACAAAACAGCCATCCAAAGAGTTAAACAGAAAATCCCAGATGAGGAGTCAATGTCAATGCTTGGGGCAATCAGGAGAACAGAAAGGTATTAAGCTGTTTCTTGTAAGTCTTCTCCTGACCAAGCACAGCACCTACACACTCCATGAGCAACCCTGTACACGATCCTCTCTGCTGGCTCTCTCAATGTGCCCCACAACAGGACAACTCCGTACCTTCCCAACACCAACAGACTGGCCAGGATCTGCCCTCCATGCCACCTACAGCCTTCACTACACAGTGAGTGCCCTATGCCCTGTGGTTTTTCCTCTAATGGTATGTATTCCACAGATTTGTCAGCTCCAATATTAGTGTTTTAGCAACAAAGAGTTGGCTAATACAGAAAGGGGTATTTGAGGACACTCTAATGGAAAGACTGTTTATAAATACATGGCATGATTAAGAAAGGGCAGGAAGGCATGAAGTCCCCGTGAGGCCTTTGCTACCCCCAGGGCAAAGAGAGCTATGGCTGTGGTTTGCAGGGACACAGGTACTGGCAAACCACAGCCAGACAAAGAGGGGCCCATAAATGAGTCCTGCCTTTGCTTTCTTCCCAATCTCCATCAGTGTCCTGCAGGTGCATCCCCCAGGCTAAGCCAGGAACAAGCAGGAGGGCATGGAGCCTGGCTGATGCCTCGTGGGAGGTCGGCCATGGCCACACAGGGACAAATGGAGAGTGAGTCTGGATGAGTACATGGCATCTGCATAGCTCAGGATGCTAGTAAAATTTCTCTGTTCCTTTCTTCCACTCACTCCATTTCTACTTCTAATAGCATCAGCCAGTCATTTAACTAACTGGAGGACAAGTATTCACTCACTCTATTCATTGTCACCACTTTCTCTCTGTCCCTCTACACACACACAGACCAAGCAGGAACTAATATTTAGAAGCTGGTTAAAATGCATCAATCAAGAACAAAAAACTCCCCAATTATGAAAGATTCAATTCAGAGCTTCTATCTTGTCATCCCTGGAAGGTAGAAATCAGTAATCAAGGTGTTTAAGAAACAAGCTGTAGAAGCTTTTCGATTTTTTTCAATTTTTCGAAAGCCTTTCAATTTTCTCTTCCTGTGTCCTGGAGGAGCAGGTAGGACCAGGCCTGAGGAAGTTATGTAAATAACCACCTGCTTATAAAAATAGGAATCAGCTACTGAATCCCCTACAGAAAAGCATACTGGCCCCAAATCCTCTGTTAATACTGGTACAGCTCAGGAGAAATGCTCAGTCAGTCAGAACCCTGAGCACCGACCAGGACCCACCAGGCAGTGTTCAGGCCGTCACACAGCAGAGCCAGCAGTGCTCCACACCGGTGACCTTTCCCTTCTCACTCATGTCCGTTCCCTTTTTGTTTGGCCATGGCAGGTATGACATATGGTATCAACAAACACTTGTTGAATATCTACTAGATACTATGAATATTGTAGAGGTTTTAAAAAAATAATGACTATGGGGCTAAAGTGTCTTTAAGGGTCACTTATTGCCCAAAAATCCCTCCAAATCAATCTCACACTGAGCATTAAATAGGGCACAAGTCCTCTAACACACCACCGCCTGCCCAGGGATGAGCTCGGGACAGAGATTTCTTTTTAATGTTAGTAAAAGAAAGAGGAGGACAGTACTAAATACAAAGTACCCAGATGAAAATCAGTACAGGGGGAAGAAACAAGCCATTAGAACTGCTAGCACTAGACATTCTTTGAAAGAGTATGGTGGAAATTTTTTTGGTTTGTTTTTCTACTTTCAGAAAAATATCTTAATGAGCACTGAGGGGACTGAAGTTGAGAATGTGAACTGTAAAGAAACAATGGAAAGAAAAAGAACAAGGCAGAGTGAGAGCATGCACGCGGGAGCATGTGAACACGCAAGAACTGGCTATTTTCCTTTAGAGATGAACAAAATATCTGGAGATGAGAAAAAACAAAAAAGTTGGGGGGGGTTCTACATTATTGTCATTGACAATATTTTTCTATCCAAGTATGTTCAGTAGTGTATGTGTCACCTATTCCCATGTGGCCAAGAATCCCTACAGAGCATAAGACCCACGAGAGGAGAGATGACATCTATCTCCCTCGCTTTGGACCCTCCTGGTCCTGAACAGTACAGTACCAGGAAGAGCATGGACAGTTGATTATCACTATCCACCGCAGTTGTGCTCTACAAAGTCACTGGAAAGCCCAAAATAAGCAAATACTGAACACCACTGCTCCAAAAGGAATTACAAGGTTAGGTTAGAGTCTCTGGTCACAGTATTTCCATCAACTGATCAATACATACTGTTTATATGTGTTTCTGGTGAAAGGCACCTTATTCAATAAAGATTGTTAATTCATTAACATTAAACTCATGGCCAACAGAACTAAAACTCATGCCTGAATGAAACTTATCCAACATTTTCCTCATAAGGTACATCACAGGCTTGTTATGCTTAAGTGCCCAAAGCAACATTTTATATTCAGGGTTCATTTTAAATAGCAAAATCACCCAAAGCAAGTACAAAAATGTAAAAACCATGGTACCAAATGGACCACAAAGAGGATATTGTTTACAAGAGGAGCACTGGAACAAAAAGCAGAGTGGCCCGTGTTCAACTTCAACCAGAACTAGCACAATGGCCATTCACTATCTGTGGGGCTGGTTCAACTGCCCCTCCCTCAAAAGGTGTTTGTTGAATGAGTAATTGACTCGTAAATCTTTAAAAGAGAACCACTACTTCCTCCTCCAGGTTCCTCTCCGGATACTGGTCCTCTTGTTGTTTTTTCCTCTTTTCATAAGCAATTTTTTAGCAAGCAGAGTTGGCTGCTTGATTACCTGTCCCTAATTTTTTAACCTATTATTATTTAGATTTCTCCCTACTAGTCCACTAATGCAGCTTTTACTGAAGAGAACCATAAACCTCCTTCTCTTTATCAAGGGATATTTCTGAGCCCCCAGCACCCAGGGATCTCAAGTGTGAAGCACAGACCTGACTTCTGCTCTGAGGGAGTCTGCAGTGTCCTCGAGGAGGCAGACAAATTACCCAGCCCTTCACAGTATGACCAAAGTGCTCCAGACGCACAGAGCACTACCTGAACTCTCAACAGAGCACCTTCTAAAGAGCATCCGCAGAGACTTCATGAGGGAAGGGGCAATTAAATTTTCTCTTGTCCTTTCACACTCACTGTGTCTCCTCTCAGAAAATTTCTGAGCACCTCCGCTTGGGCAAGGTGCTCCTTTTGCAGCCTGCCTATTCCTGTCATTGCATCTGCCACACGGCCCTCCTATGTGTTAGGGTCTCCCCCCCAATAACATATAGTCCTAAAGGTCAATAATGCACTTTTCACTGCCATAGTCTCCAAGGGGAAGCACTTTATAAACAACCATCTGTAACCCACAACATGAATGAGTAAGACATCAAAACTAAAGTTTTTGATGTCTGTTTTTGGTTTTAGTTTGGGGTAGTGATGATGATGTGTGGCCAATGGAATGTGGAGGTAAAAAGAGATTCAGGCAGAGAAATCTGCCAGGGCAAAGGCCAGACACTTAAATTCTTAAAGGGACTGCAAAAAATTCAGTGTGGCTATAGTGTAGTGTTAGATATGACTGGAGAAAAATGAAAGCAAGAGAGGTGAGCTAACATAGGGTCCTTTCAGTCAGACATTCTCAAACTTTAACTTGTATACAGTGCACCAGATGATCTTGGTCAGATTAGTCTATAGGTGATGGGGTCATGGAAGACTTCAAGCCCTACACTTCTCATGTCCCAGTGATAATCATGCTACTGCACTGACTACCACACTTTAAGACTCTGATAGCAAGGATATACAATGCTAAAAATTCTTCAGCTGTGCTAAAAAAAAACCCAATAATTTAGTCTTCCTATATCATGAACTCTTATCAGCTCAGTTTATCCTCCCCCTCCATCTTGGCCCTCTCCAATTTATCCTCAAGAAAATACCTGCGACACTTTTCCTAAACCACAAATCAGATCTCATGACTCAAAATTCTTGGTCTAGTCATGTCACTATGCATCAGATTAAGCCCTCGAACTTACCCCCTGCAGCCTGAGCAATACCTCTGTGCTCAGATGCAGCTAAAATGATCCAAGGCAACTGGACCACAGACTCCTCCCGGCCTTTCCCCTTTACTCGCCATTGCCAGCCCCTCTGCACTGTGCTATGGGGATCCTGGAACGGACAGCTTTCTCTAAGGGGTCCAAGAGGTTCAGATAGTTAAAGTGACATCATGCCTTATGTTAATTTCACTGATTAGAAATGGTGCTTTCTAGTCTGTCTCAATAATTAATTTTAGAGATTCCACTCCTAGTTCCTACCTGAACAAATGGCATTTAGAAAATGTTTGCTCAAGTGTTGTTGCAAAAATAAAAAACAAGAGTGAATATAACAATTCACCTATCTCTATCCTGTTCAAATTGATTATCTCAAGTATCATATGGTTAATCTTTTCAGCAAAGAAGAAACAATTACAGATATTGATGTCCAGAGAAATTTAAAGATAGTATTCCCACTGGGAAAAGCTAAAAAACTGCTGCTTCACATATTTGTGATAAACTCTCTGGTCAGGAAACTTGCTGCTAAGAGTCGAAGAAATGCTATTTTATACTGGGGGATTATGACAGAAGCACTTCAAAAGTTCATTCAATTCAAATTGTTCATTATCCACTTTTCTGTCTTGCGTGTTCCAGTAATAATAATACTTTATTATTTATTTTACTATTAACTTTCCACAGTTGTCCTTCATACAGTGTTTACTCACCTATAAGAATACTTGAGTACAAGCAAATCTAAATTACTTTTCCACGTATAAGTTTTCATGTATAGCTAAACCAAATCCTTTATGTCACTTTCACTTTACCAATTTAGTTCAACAATCATACAATTAAATTTTGAAATTATCAACTTCATCTCACCAGCACATTAACCACCACCAACTATTTCACAATGGCAAATGTTTTAACTATCAGATTTTAAATGTCCACTACAGTCTCTGTATTTCATTTTGCTCATATATAGGCTTTTCACTTTGAACTTGAATCTTCATGGAATTGGACTTGCCAAAAAGTTCTTTTGTTTTTTTACCATGAGATGGCTCTAGTAGTGCTTAGCTGTCTTTAACTTCCATCGAAACAATTTTGTTAGAGTGCATTGTTATGCCTGTCATATGAGTGTGCATTTAAAAAAACACATCAAAGTCGGTGAATTTTTCTGTAGCCATTTTAATATTGAAGATGGAAGAAAATACCCAACATTTCTGACATATTGTGCTTTTTTATTTCAAGAAAGGTAAAAACACAACTGAAACTCTAAAAAAGATTTGTGCCGTGCACGGAGAAGGTGTTATAACTAATCAAACGTGTCAAAAGTAGTTTGTGAAGTTTTGTTCTGGAGATTTCACTCTGGACAATGCTCCAAGGTCAGGTAGACCAGTTGAAGTTGATAGTGATTAAATGGAGACATTAGCTGAAAACAATCAACATCGCACCATGCAGGAGATAGCCAAAGTACTCAAAATATCCAAACCAATAGTCATAGGTGAAAATAAAAAATGTGTCTTTTGTTTTACATTAAAAACCATAAGGACTTTTTGGCCAACTGAGTACTAAAAGCTATCTAAGAATGATTCAAAGGTCATTCATTCAAGACAAATATCTACTGACACATAGTACTTTGTACTCAGTATTCTTGTTGCTAATGGTAAATAATCCTCAGGGATTTTGCACTGAAATTATGAGAAAAATACAACAGATAAACAAATACATAGAGACTATATCACTATGTGCTGGTGATCACTATGAAGAAAACTAAAGGACCCCGGGCTGCTGAGAGTCGAAGAAATGCTATTTTATACTGGGGGAGTATGGCAGAAGCACTTCAAAAGTTCATTCAATTCAAATTGTTCATTATCCACTTTTCTGTCTTGAGTGTTCCAGTCGAAATTCCTTCCTTACCTCAGAGCTCTGTATATACTGGGTATCAATAAAGCCATTTGGTACCAACTGCTTGCTCAAAGGCATCAATAAGACTTTACAGATCTGAGACATATGGCTGCATGTCTGTTTCTACTAGCTTCAAAGTGCAAAGATATTTCCTAGCTAATCTAATGGAATCCATTCATTCTTTTTAAGCAACAAGTAATGTAAAAGTACACACATCTTGATCATTTACAATAACTGAAGTCTATAATCACTAACATTCATTAAACATTTACTATGGGTCATACATATGCTAAGAACCTTAATGCATTAATTGATCATATTCTCAGAACAAGTCCACGAAATAGGTTATATTATCCTTCCTATATTATAGATAGAGAACCTGATGTTACAGGGGTAAAATATCATGGCTAAAGTTAACCTATTAGTAATTGGAGACAAAGTCTAAGTCTCAACAGTCAGGCCACAAAGAACATGCTCTTCTGCAGTGAACATGGAACCCTAAAATGCCAACTTAAAGGCAGGGACTCGGGCTTATCTGCGACCTTCTCACCAACATCTACCATCTTGGTCATCTCATTGTAACAGAGCAGTCACTGCCTAGTAGCTAAACTCGCTCACAAAGACCCTGACAGCTGGAAGGACAGTCTCTGCCACTTGGCCAATGACTCATCGGTTACCTACATCTTTACAGTCATGTTCCGTGGGTAAAAAGATTTTTTTAAAGTCATGCAAAAATTGAGAATGAGACAAGTTCCTTTTACCTAAGAGTAGCAAACAAACAAAACTTTAAACCTCACTCTAATTTATTTTATCATGAGGGGTTCTGGGGGAAGGAGTGAACAGTGGCACACTGAAGGAGAAAGGGACCTCATGGAGTATGTGCATAAAACTAAATACTTCGAACTCCACCCCTATACACAGAACACTTACTTGTTGGACAGAAATGTGTTGGATATAGGGTTCAATCTATATTTTCATACAATATGATGCTTCAATCTTGTAAAATACCCTATATTGTCACCAAAAGAGTCTTTTCAATAAAATACTTACTCAATTTAGGATAACGACCCTTGGCATATACAAAACACTAAATAAGGGCTCTCTCTCAACTACACCTCTCTTATATTTGGCCTTAACAAAACATCAGAAACCCAGGTCAATACCTAAAATCTTCCCATCAACACCTTCCACTTGTGCCTACACTTGAGTTATACAGGTGGTTCTATCTCTACACTCATCATTAAAACAATATTTTGTGAAACGCCAGTTTCCAGACTGCCCACCCAGAAGTGCTAAAAAATGGGTAAAGGATAAGAAGCCCAGAAATCATTTTTATAAACTACCCAGGCAAAATAAATGTGCAGCCCAGATTGGGTATCACTGCTCTAGTTCTAAGAGCTTGCCAATCAATCCTAAAAGAACCTATTAAAAATGCAGATTCTGATACAGTATTGGTCCAGGATGGGACCTGACACTCCACACTCTAACAAGTCCCCATGAAATGCCCTGGAATAGCAAGGCCCTTTCCATACTGTGCAGCATAGTAGCCTCAACCCACGACGACTATGTAAATCCAGGTCCTCAATCACGTCTTCCTAATTTCAGTGAGGAAGCTACACAGGGTTAGTGGCTAGCATAGTGTGCAAGCATATACATTTCTGAAATTTTTAATGCAATGAACAATTTTATGGAAAGGTAAATTTGGCTGAAGAAAAATGAGATAGTCATTAATTTTATACTCTCACTTTTATTAACTATTAGTCTCTAAGAAAGAACAAAATATAAGACAGACTTACTCACTTTGACTCAACTACATCTTTTTTTATATAATTGCCGTTCACGTACAATTCTCTATCTTTTACTCCCATCCCAGCCTACCCTCCCAGTGCTCCTCACCTCCCTCCCATTTCCACCATTGTTAGTTTCTGTCCATGTGTCCTTTATACTTCTTCCTGTGAATCTTTCCCCTTTTACCCTGAAATTCCGTCCACTGTCCTCTCTGGTCACTGTCAGCCTGTTCTCTATTTCAGTGTCTTTCGTTATATTTTGCTTCCTCGTTTTTTTTGTTCTCGTTGTTGTTTAGGTCTCTGTTAAAGGTGAGATTATACGGTATTTGTCTTTCACTGCCTGCCTTATTTCACTCAGCATAATGCCTTCCAGTTCTATTCATGCTGTTGCAAAGGGTAGGAGCTCCTTCTTTCTTTCTGCGGCATAGCATTCCATTGTGTAAATGTACCATTGTTTTTTGATCCATTAATTTACTGATAGGCACCTAGGTTGCTTCCAGCACTTGGCTATAAATTGGGCTGCTATGAACATTGGGGTGCATAGGTTCTTTTAAGTTGGTGTTTCAGGTTTCTTAGGATATACTCCTATCAGTGGAATTGCAGGGTCAAAGGCATGTTCACTTTTAGTTTTCTGAGAAAATTCCCTACTGTTTTCCATAGTGGTTGTACCAGTCAGCAATTCCACCAATGCTGAATTAGGGTCTCCTTTTCCCCACAACCTCTCCAAAACTTATTCTTTGTTGCTTTATTTATGATGTCCATTCTGACTGGTGTAAATTGGTATCTAGTTGTTGTTTCAATTTGCATCTCTCTCATAGGTAGCGATACTGAGCATCTTTTCACATGTCTCTGGATTCTCTGTATGTTCTCCTTGGAGAAGTGTCTGTTCAAGTCCTTTGCCCATTTCTTAATTGGGTTGCTTGTCTTCTTAGAGTGGAGTTATGTAAGTTCTTTATACATTTTGGAGATTAAAACTGTCTGAGTTATTATTGGCAAATATGTTTTCCCATAGAGTTGGTTGTCTTTTTATTTTAATACTGATTCCTTTAGCTATCCAGAGGTTTTTATTTGGATGAGATCCGATTTGCTTATTTTTTCCTTTATGTCCCTTGCTCTAGGGGACATATCAGTAAAAATTTTCCTGCATGAAATATCTGAGATTTTCCTGCCAATGTTCTCCTCTAGGACTTTAATGGTGTGACAGCTTATATTTAAGCCTTTTATCCACCTTGAATTTATTTTGGTGTATGGTGTAAGTTGGTGCTCGAGTTTCATTTGTTTGCATATAACTGTCCAGTTCTCCCAACACCATTCACTGAAGAGGCTATTTTTACTCTATTTTATGTTACTACCCCCTTTGTGGAATATTGAGTATAGAGACTTGGGTTTATTTCTGGGCTCTCTTTTCTGTTCCATTGGTCCATGTGCCTGTTTTTATGCCAGTACCAGGCTGTTTTGATTACACTGGCCTTGTCATACAGTTTGGTGTCAGATATTGTAATCCCTCCTACTTTGTTATTCTTTCTCAAAACTGCAGCTGCTATTCGGGGTCATTTATAGTTCCACATAAATTTTTGAAGTGTTTGTTCTATATCTGTGAAATATGCCATTGATTGCACTGAATTTCTAAATTGCTTTGGGTAGTATGGACATTTTGATGATATTAATTCTTCCAATCCATGAACACGGTATATATTTCCATTTGTTTGTGTCTTCCTTGATTTCTTTCTTCAGTGTTGTGTAGTTTTCTACATACATGTCTTTTACCTCCTTGGTTAGGTTTATTGCCAGATATTTTATTTTTATTTTTCCTATATCGAATGGGATTTTTTTAATTGATTTCTGCTTCTGCTGTTTAAATGTTAGTATACAAAAATGCCTTTGATTTCTGGATATTGACTTTGTATCCCGCTGTTTGGCCAGATTCATTTATTAGATCAAGCAGTTTGGGGGTAGAGTCTATAGGATTTTCCACGTACACTATCATGTCATCTGCAAACAATGACAGTTTTGTTTCCTCCTTACTGATTTGGATGCCTTTTATTTCCTTTTCTTTTCTGATCATTGTGGCTAAAACTTCCAATAATATATTGAACAGAAGTGGCGAAAGTGGATAGACTTCTCTTGTTCCTGATCTTAGTGGAAAGCTTTTAGTTTTTGCCCATTGAGTATGATGTTGGCTGTACGTCTCTCACATATAGCCTTTACTACATTGAGGAATGCTACCTCTATTCCCACTTTGCTGGGTGTTTTTAATATATTTTATTGATTATGTCATTACAGTTGTCCTATTTCCCCTTCATTCACCTCCACCCTGCACACCCCCTCTCCCACCACTCCTCCCCTTTAGTTTCTGTCCATGTGTCTCAAGTTCTCTAGATTGTATATTTGCAATACTATTCTTGCCCTTCCCCCTATTTTCTCCTCACCATCTATGCTACTTATTCTCTGTATCTTCCGCCACCTTCTCCTACTCCAACTCCCCTGTTGCTAACCCTCATGTGATCTCCATTTCTATGGTTGTGCTCCTGATCTAGCTGTCCTCTTGGTTTGCTTTTGTTTTAGGTGTGGTTGTTAATAACTGTGAGTTGGCTGTACTTTCACTGTTCACCTTTTTCATCTTCTTTTTCTTAGGTAAGTCCCTTTAACCTCTCATATAATAAGGGTTTGGTGATGATGAACTCCTTGAATTTGACCTTATCTGACAATAATTTTATCTGTCCTTCCATTCTAAATGAAACCTTTGCTGGATAGAGCAACCTTTGATGGAGTTCCTTGCCTTTCATGACTTGGAATACTTCTTTCCAGCCCCTTCTTGTCTATAAGGTCTCTTTGGAGAAATCCACTGACAGTCTGATGGGAACTCCTTTGTAGGTGACTGACCCCTTATCTCTTGCTGCTTCTAGGATTCCCTACTTCATTTTAATCTTGGCCAATGTAATTATGATGTGCCTTGGTGTGTTCCTTCTTGGGCCCAACTTCCTTGGGACTCTCTGAGCTTTCTGGAATTCCTGGAAGTCTATTTCCTTTGCCAGATTGGGGATGTTCTCTTTTATTATTTGTTCAAATAAGTGCTCCACTTCTCGCTCTTCCTCTTCCCCTTCTGTACCCTTATAATTCGGATGTTGGAACTTTTGAAGATGTCCTGGAGATTCCTAAGTTGCTTCTCATTTATTTGAATTTTTGTTTCTTCATTCTTTTCTATTTCGTCATTTTTTTTCTTCCTTCTGGTCCACTCCCTTGATTTGAGTCCCAGTTTGCTTTCCATCACTATTGGATTCCTGTGCATTTCCCTTCATTTCAATTAGTTTACTCTTCATATGTTCCTCTACTTTGTGACTAAAATTAACCAGTTCTGTGAGCATCGTGATCAGCATTGTTTTTGAACTCTGATCTGAAAGGCTGGCTATCTCTTGGTGACTTAGAATTATGGGCTCTGGGGCTTTGAGCTGTTCTTGAGCCATAATGTTTTGGTATGTTGGCACCGGTTAGGTATGCGAGGCGAAGCCTTAGGTGTTCACCAGCGTGGGGCAACACAGGTCACTGGGTCGTGACCCTGTTTGTGGGGCTGAGGTCAGAGAGGGGAAATGGCGGTCCCCTCTGCTGCTTCCTGCAACCGCTAGGGCCTGCACAGTCTGTCTCACTGCTCGCACCTTTGCCTGGTTTATCTGCACACCAATGTGTGACTGAGATCGGCCTGCCAATGTGCGCGCTCACTAGGTCTGCCCGTTGCCACCCCATGCCTGGGATCTGCCAACAGCTGCATGCACACACCTGGGTCGGTCTGGCCAATTTTGCCTGCAAAACCTGGCTCCTCCAGCCACTGGCTCTGCCCCTCTTACCTGTCTAGCTGAACGGTTCATTGTTGTCGGACTTCCCTAGAGTTTAATATTCTGTGGTTTGGTTGCATTTTTGTTACTAAAACTTTCTTTTCTTTCAACTTGGTTGTGCGAGGAGGCACAGTGTTTCCACCTACACCTCCATCTTGGCCAGAAGTCCTGCTGAGTCTTTTGATCATAAATGGGTGTTGTACCTTGTCAAAAGCTTTTTCCACATCTATTGATATGATCATTTGATTTTTGTCTTTGCTCCTGTTTATTTAATGTATTACATTTACTAATTTGGAAATACTGAACCACCCTTGCATCCCTGGGATGAATCCCACTTGGTCATGGTGTATTGTTCGATGCGACTTGCCAATACTTAAGAAGATTTTAGTGTCTATGTTCATCAGTGATATTGACCTGAAGTTTTCTTTTTTTGTTGTGCCTTTATCTGGTTTTGGAATTAGGATGATGCTGGCTTCACAAAAAGAGTTTCAGAGTCGACTATCACTTTGGATATTTTGGATATTTTGGAATACTCTATAAAGAATACAGGTTAGCACTTCTTAAACGCTTTGTAGAAATCTCCTGTGAAATCATCGGGTCCAGGGCTTTTAAGTGACTGGAGTTTTTTTATTATTGCTTCAATTTAATCTGCTGTTCTTGGTCTGTTCAGGCTTTCTGCTTCTTCTTCATTGAGTTTTGAAGATTATATTTTTCTAGAAATTTGTCCATTTCACCTAGGTTTTCAAATTTCTTGACATACAATTCTTCATAGTAATTTCTTACAGCCCCTTCTATTTCTGTGGTGTCAGTTGTAATCTCTCCTCTTTCATTTCTGATTGTGTATATTTGGGTCCTCTCTCTTCTTTTCTTGATGAGCTTACTAAATGGCTTGTCAATTTTGTTTATCTTTTCAAAAATCAAACTCCTGGATTCATTGATCCTTAGAACTGTGCTTTTAGTCTCTGTGTCATTTAATTCCTCTCTGATCTTGGTTATTTCCTTCCTTCTACTTGCTCTGGGCTGTCTTTGTTGTTGTTCCTCGAGGTCTTTTAGGCATAGGGTTAGGTTGTTCATTTGAAATGTTTCTATCTTCTTTAGATAGGCTTGTATTGCTATGAACTTTCCCTCTCAGGACTGCCTTCACTGTGTCCCATAAGATTTGGGTTGTTGTGAGTTCATTTTCATTTGTTTACAGAAACTTTTTGATTTCTTCCCTAATTTCATTCTTGGCCCATACATTGTTTAATAGTATGCCACTCAATCTCCAGGATTTTGAGTATTTTGGGTGTTTTCCTTTGGGGTTGGTTTCTAGTTTCAGTCCCTTGTGGTCAGAGAAAGTGCTTGCTATGGTTTCACTTTTCTTGAATTTGTTGAGGCTTGTTTTGTGCCCTATCATGTGGTGTATCTGTGAAAATATTCCATGTGCATTTAAGAAGAATGTGTATTTAGCTTCTTTGGGATAAAGGACTCTATATATATATATATACATCTGTCAACTCCAATTCATCTAGGACGTTGTTCAATGCCACAATATCTTTGTTGATATTTTGTTTGGAAGATCTGTCCTTTTTTGACAGTGGGGTGTTAAAATCCTCTATTATAATTGTGTTGTCATCAATATCTTTCTTGACATCTTCTAATATTTTCTTTTTATATTTAGGTGCTCCTATATTGGGTGCATATATACTTACAATGTTAATCTCTTCTTGGTGGATTCTTCCACTGAGTATTATGAAGTGACCTTCTGGGTCTCTCTTTATGGCCCTTTTTTTGAAGTCTATTTTGGCTGAGATGAGTATTGCTATGCAGCTTTTTTTTTTCTTGTCCATTTCCTTGGAAAATTTGTTTCCAGCCCTTCACTTTTTGTCTGTGTAGGTCTTTTTTCCTGAGGTGGGTCTCTTGTAGGCAGCATATGTGTGGGTCATGTTTCCTTATGAATTCAGCTATTCTATGTCTTTTGATTGGAGCATTTAATTCATTTCCATTTAAGGTTATTATTGATAGGTACATATTCATTGCCATTTTTGCAGTTGTGGTCCTCTCTGTCTCTCTCTTTTCCTTCCTTTCCTTTGAGCGGTCCTTTTAGCATCTCTTGCAGAGCTGGTTTGGTAGAGGCATATTCTTTTAGACTTCTTTTGTCTTGGAAGTTGTTTATTTGGACTTCTATCTTGACTGAGAGCCTTGCTGGGTAAAGTAGCCTTGGTTGCAGGCCTCTGGTTCTCATTACTTGGAATATTTCTTGCGATTGTCTTCTTGCTTGAAGTGTTTGCATTGAGAAGTCAGCAGCTAACCTTATTGGGGCTCCTTTGTAGGTTACTTCCTGTTTCTCTCTTGCTGCCTTTAAGATCCTCTCTTTTCTTGGAATTTTGCCATTTTAATTACGATGTGTCTTGAGGTGGACCTCTTTGAGTTCCTCTTGTTTGGGACTCTCTGTGATTCCTGGATTTGTGTGACTTTTTCTCTCATCAAATTAGGGAACTTTTCCATTGTTCTATCCCTTGTTCTTTTTCTTCTCCTTCGGGTATTCCTATTATTCAGATATTATTACATTCATATTGTCTTGCATTTCTCTTAATCTACCTTCATTTTTTCTGATCCTCTTTTCCTTTTCTTGCACTTTTGGTGTTTTTTTTCTGCTTTGTCCTCCAAATCACTGATCTGACCTTCTGCTTCGTCGATCCTGCTTTTGATTATTTCTACTGTGTTCTTCAGTTCAGAAATTATATTCTTTATTTCCTCTTGTCCCTTGCTGATAGTTCATATTTCCTTTTTCATGTTGATACAGTTTGCAGTGAGTTCCCTGTAGCTCCCCTGTAGTTTCTGGTAGTTCACTGTGAGCTCTTTGAACTTCCTGATAACCAGTGCTTTGAATTCAATTTCTGATGGCTGACTTGCCTCTATTTCATGTATCATTCTTTGTGAGGCTTCCTCCTTTCCTTTCATTTAGGGATTGCTTCTTTGTCTTCCCATTGTTTCTGAGACTCTTCTTGTTAGCTTTAGCTTCTTAAATTGATTTGCTCTGACTTCTTGGGTTTATGATGTGAACTTCTATGGTAGATTACCTGTGAGCTTTGGTGGTGTAGTCTGCTTGATCTCCCAAGCTCACTTGTCTTGGGCTGTCCTTTAAGTTGGCTGTGTTTGTTTTGGAGTTTTGGTTGTTTTGGGGGTCTTTCTTTTGTGGGTCCTTCCCACCAGCTTGTTAAGTGATGGTCTCTCTGTCCACCACATGTTTTAATTTGNGCTTCCTCCTTTCCTTTCATTTAGGGATTGCTTCTTTGTCTTCCCATTGTTTCTGAGACTCTTCTTGTTAGCTTTAGCTTCTTAAATTGATTTGCTCTGACTTCTTGGGTTTATGATGTGAACTTCTTTGGTAGATTACCTGTGAGCTTTGGTGGTGTAGTCTGCTTGATCTCCCAAGCTCACTTGTCTTGGGCTGTCCTTTAAGTTGGCTCTGTGTTTGTTTTGGGGTTTTGGTTGTTTTGGGGTCTTTCTTTTGTGGGTCCTTCCCACCAGCTTGTTAACTGATGGTCTCTCTGTCCACCACCTGTTTTAATTTGTTGTACTGGTGAGGGTAGTGTTGAAGCTAGTTCTTCTGGGTGTACAGGGTTTTGAGGATGATCTTTTGCTGTTGTTCAGTTGTTTGCCCTGGGTAGTTTCTCCACTTTTAGGTTGTATTTCCAGATAGGTCTTGGATTAACATTTGTGTGGTTTCTACTCTCTCCTTCACCTTCTTCTGTTGTTATCTGTTGGTGGTTCCGTTGTTGTTGGGTTTCCTCTTCCAATGGGTATCCTGGTGTTCACTGCTTCCATCTACTTTTTTTGTGTGTATGATCAGCTGGAGGGGGAGGCAAAATGGTTTATGACAGCAGGACAGTATTTTATGATATTAACAGTCACAGCTGGTAGAAAAGAGATAGAAGACCTTTAGGCTATGTATAGTGTTAACCGTAATCTTCAACCCAACTAGCCACTTTTAAGAAAGGATGGACAAAAGATAAGTCTCATGTTGGGGAGGGAAGGCTTGTGAGTTGGATCTAGAAAGCAGTGAGGTTGGAGGTGGTCAGATTCTGAGGCAAGGTGAGAGTAAAGAATAGTAAATAGGTGTAGTGTATGAGCAAATAGAGTTAACCACTACAGTAATAGAGTTCAGGAAACTGTGAAGTGGGCTAAGATCCAGGAGGTGTTTTATGAAGTATTTACAGTTGTATAGAACAGCTATTATTTACAATAATATTAGAGCAACAATCATATGACAGACTCTTTGTGATCTGGATAACATGAATAGGGGGTATAGACCTTTGAGTAGTATCCTAAAGGAACACAAGTAATGTGAAGTATAGAAAATTAGCAATACACTGTGAAAGAGAACAGTGGCAACCTGTCAAATGATACAATATAACCGGCCACAGCAAAGAAGTCTATACAGAAAGATGAGGAATACAAAGATGCTATTAAAATATAAAAGATGTGAGAATAATGAAAAAATAATACACAAGTGTGCATCAATTTGTAGCTTCTCTGCTATAGCAAAGTGAAATTTGTCTCTGTCTCTACTTTTAGAATGCCCCCTCTTTGGGTCCAACTCTAGTCTTTTCAAGTCTAGTCTTTATAACAGTTCCAAGTTGTCTGTGTCACTTGTGGGTAAAAGAAAAAAAAATAGTTGGAGAAGGGAAGAAGAAGCCATTTCTGGGTTTGGAAAGAAAGGAAGAAGGAATAAAACAGGAAAGAAGAAAAGAAAGGAAAAAAGTATTGAGCGATAAAACAATAATAAAATTAAAAACATAAAAGATTACTTTAAAAAATATATCTTATTCGTTTCAAACTGGCCTAACCGGTTTTTCTGGTCTCACTGGCTGCAGCAGGCTGAGGAGCGATTTTTGTGGTCTTTCTGAGAGTGCTCTTCTAAGAGCTAACCTGGCGCCTCTCCCCAGTGTCCCACGAAGGGGATCTAGGTCCTCTTCAGAGCACTTTCGCCAGGTGTCCTCACTGTGGGGCACGTTCCAGCCAGGCTGCCTGGGTCCAGTGGGATCTGTCATGGACCCATCCCAGTTCTGTGTGGGAACACGAGGGCTTCCGCCCAACCTCTGGATTGCTGCCAGGCTGCGCGGGGAGCAGGCCAAGTGGCTGTCGCAGGAGAATCCTTCAGTTTATTTTCCAAAAAGTTTCTGCTTAAGAAAGCCTACCTCTCAGCATAGCCTAATCCCCCTGCCAGACCTATGACTATCGGAGTCAGAGTCCAACACTGCGCCTCTCAATTCTCCCAAGCTGGTGATCACAGACTCTGTGGTTGATCATGGCCCTTTGTCTTTAGTGCCTTCTCTGCAAACTCAAGCAAAAAGGTCTCTCCTGGTGCCCAACCTTGCTTGGCCGGGGAGGGAGAGAGCTGATGACCCAGCTCTCTCCCAAGGACCCTTCGGCAGGCCCAGGGCTCCCAAAGAGTCCCTGGTAGACACACCGGGCACCAGGCCCTGGGCACCAGCCAAGGCCACTGCCGTTCCTGTCTTTGCTCCGGTCCCTGAGACTCTACTGTCCTGCAGCCGTCTCCTTACTGTCTGGGTTTTCAGTGTCCGTGGCAATTTCTGGTCTCTTATTTTCATATATGCTGGGGAACTGTTGGCTGTTTGTGCTGTTCCTATGTAGATCGGCCAAGATTTTCTCCAATGTGTAGGAGTCAATGGAATCTGCTCCATCCTACTCCATCACCATTTTCCCCCTCTCCGTCAACTTAAATTTTAAAATGTTATACAAAAGAATAGTTTTCCAGCTTATCAACATTTTCTAAAAGCTCACTTGATGTTTTATGTAATATTTTATGTTTATATTTGCATATTTTGGGAATGTGTGTCTACAATTTCCCAAAGAAGGAAAAAATCTAATATAAGAATTTTTTAATTAAAGTGCTATATTTGGACAGTTAACCCAGTGTGACAGTTAAAATCCTACTGTATATTTGTACACACACACACACAACAAAAAAATCCATTAATAATCAAGGGGAACAAATCCTTTTTTTTAAACTGTGTTAAGAAGACCAAACAACTATTTGGCTGCTCTTTGAGGAAATAAAGCACTTAAGTATAGATAAAACATTTCTAATATTTAAGAAGCACTTTTACAACTAGAAAACCAAGAACTTTACCCATAACTTTGAGAATCTGACAACCAAGAAAGCAGAACTCAATGCAATAGTAGTTTCCTAGGCAACAAGCGCAGCCAGTAGAAAAAAAATAAAAATAAGCAACATTTATAGTAGGCTTGAAAAAAATTAATTGTCAAAGTGTCACAAAGACGACAATATTGAAAATCATGTATCTTTTTTTTTCCCCAGAGGGAGGGGTGTTGGGGACTGAATGACAAAGGTGAGGGAATTAAGTACAAACTGGCAGTTACAAAATAGTAATGAGGATGTAAAGTTCAGCATAGAGACTATAGTCAATATTGCACTAATTATGGCATGAGATAAGGTGGGTACTAGACTCACTGGGGGTCACTTTGTAAGTCATAACAATGCCTAACCACTATGTTTTATACCTGAAAGTAACATAATATCATGTCAACTATAATTTTTAAAATCATATTTTATGTAATTATTATATACAAATATTTAATCTTCACCTTATTCTCCTGAAATAAACCTAATGTTATATCAATTATACCTTAAAAGTATTTTTTAGTTGTTCAAAAAAAAGAAAGTCATTTCAGTGAAAATGATTCAAAGCAAAATGCCATTTCATTACAGCAAATAAGTTATGGAAAAACACAAAAATTAGATTTGCTTCCTTGGCTCTGAATTAAGTAGTGATAGTAATCAATCTTGTTGGATTTCATAAAATTTATCTATGTTAGTATAGATTTCTAATATGCCTTCTTAGTTTTGGCTCCAAATATGACCATACACTGATTCAGTATACAGAAGCAGGAAGTCACCAGGCTGATGAGGCACTCTCTGTTACAGAGACAAGCCCTCTGTGCTTAGGTTTTAGTTGCAATAGGTAACCACACATTTCAAAGCACAGATTAAAACAGCACTAGGCTGTCCACATTCTCATGTGACCTCAGTTTCCTCATCTGTTACAAGAAGAGTTTGAATTCAATCTCAAAGACCTTTCTGAATCTAATAGCTTTGGATTTTTAGAAATAAATACAGAAGGCTGGCTGTTTTGTCTAGAAACATTGCTTATAAATACTATATTCTAAACTACTTTAAAAAACTTTTTCTTTATACACTTTGAAAGTTAACTTTTAGAAAACATTGCTGGAAATGCCCTACTAAAGACCTATTAAAATGTGTATACTCTACATCAGCTTTTCTAACCATGACAGCATTTGTTCTAATATCTGTCAGGAACATTTACTTAAATGAACAGAAATGTGTTGGATGCCCTCAATCTGTATGTTCATATAATGTGTCACTGCAACCTTGTCAAATCTTGTGCAACTGTCTATATTTTCAACCAAATTATTCATCAATTTAGGAATTCAGGGTGAATTAAGTAATTCAGGCAAAACTACCAATTTAGTACCTGCAGGCCAGTATCACTGTTGTGTTTTTCTAATCATTCAGCTCCCAGTGACCGGTGAACTAAGGAAATGAACTAAGCAAAATGAGGTTCCCAGGAAAGAGCATCCTCACAATACTTCTGCTACTCCGCCTACCCCACAAAGCAAGAGTAATGTAATATACTGTGATTGATTCCCCAGAGACAGCCACCTGCTGTCGGACTTGCACTGGACCTGCATTCCTTTCATGAATGAGATGCTCCTAGTTATTGTTTTCAATTGTTATTTTAGAGATCAACATATATCCATGTCTACTAGATAATCAAAGCACATACATTACATTATTGGGTTTATATAGTATCATCCAAATACACAAAGGATAATAAGTTTGTATCAAAGTTAACAAAATATATATTAGATGTTTTCTAACATGTCTGGAACTTACAAGTGCTCAAATATTTATGTTAAAGAAATTAATGAAATCTTATTTATTTCAAGAAACAGTCTTCCAATTGCATAGCACACATTTTACAACAGGCCTGGGATTCAACACCAATCTTCTTCACAAGGAAAAAAAAGTAACATCAAATCTTCCAACCCTTTTTATCTTCAAATTTCAAAAACATCTCATATACTCTAAAGCAAATTCATGGTAAAAATTATCATGACCTAAATGGAGGGCCTTTATGAAGAATTAAACAATGATTTGACAAACCACACTCTTTGTGCTTACACGTCTAAAAAAAAAAAAGAAAACAGTAATTCCAATTGGAAAAAAGTAGTGTTTAGAATCTATAAACTAAGGATAAGATTTACTAAGAATACACAAGCTAACGGAGCACTGTCTCACCATCAAAACACATTTACTGAATTAAAGCATCACAAATAAGCACTGAATAATTTGACATGATACCCAAGTCACTAAAAACAAACAAGCAGGAAAGGAATCCTTCTTTTACTTCTCATCAGGTTAAAATTTCAGATGGCTGCATACAGCCAGCAATGAATATCCTAGAAGGGTTAATCACCAAAACATTTGAGAAGATAACAAAGTCACATTGATCTTCACCATTTCACACATGTCTAGGAAGAGTCCCTCAAGAATGGTATGAAAATGAATAACCAAGTGGGAGGGAGATTATACTCCTTTTTAATAAAATCATAGTCAAAACTGTCGGAACATTTTCTTCTCATACCTTCTTTACCTAACAGTCAGTGGCTAAACACAAATAACCTACAAATCAATCTGCCTTTTAAATTCTGTCTCCTTTCTCCACTCCTCTGCCTTAAAATTGTTCCATGTATGCACTGACCAGTGTGGTTCAATTGGTTGGCACCACCCACAAAGTAAAAGATCACAGATTCGATTCCTAGTCATGGCACATGCCTGGGTTGCAAATTCAATCCCAGTCAGGATACATACAAGAAGCAACCGATCAATGTTTTTCTCCCTCTCTTTCCCTTCCTTTACCCTCTCTCTAAAAATAATAAATATTTTTTAATTGCTCCATGTACCTCACAATTGGAATTTTTTGTAGTGACTACCTATTATATTTGCCTCATTCCACTGTTTTTTATCAATTCAAAAAGAAAATGAGACTTGTCCTCACACAGGATTTCTGAAGCTAGCTCATTCTATTTCATGAAAACAGACTAAGTTTTCAAGAATTTTTGAGAATGGGTTGTTAAGCAGTCATTATTAAAATTATATAATAAACTTACAATTAAATAAATTACATTAAAAACAAAGACAACATTCAAAACAATTCGCTTGCCAATTATTTTACTACATTTTATTAGTATCGATGCTCGTCATGCATCTGTTGCATCTGTATGCTGGAAATACCATATAATAGTATGCTACAATGTATCTCTCACTAACTATATTCAGTGACATGACATTGGAAACTTCAAATCGGCCACTGTGAGAATATTTACACCACAGCAATGAGCAAATGCTACAAACCAGGTCTTTTCTGGTTTTCAAAGACTCAGTTGTTTAACATTTACCAGTACCCCAGAAGATCCAGAGAATCGAAATTCCCTCTTCTCCCAGAATCAACAAATGTATGAAGCGCTATAGGTCATATAACAAGTCTATGGAATCAAGAAAGCCCTACCAGAGAAATGGTTACTTATTCCAAGGAATAAATAAAGATTAGCCAGGTAGGCAAGAATGACACAGAAGAAGCTTACCACACAAGTGAAAATTAACTGTTTGGAGCTAGACAGGCCTGACACCCATCCAAGAAAATCATTCAAGGGAGCTAGTTGTTACAGCATAGAAAAAGATGAGGCTGAGAAGACCAACACAAGACAGTTCTTACAAACCTTAACAAATACACTAATATTCTCACCTGTATTTAAAAGAAAAAAAACATTGGGAAGGTACTAAAAGATTTTAAGCACTGGGAATAGAAGGAAGATACCAATTTTCAACAATCTTCTTGCTTTACTGCAGGAGAGACTGAAGGGTTATCCCAAGAGAGGATGCAGAGACCAGCAGCAGACAGGTCCCACACTTTTCTGATAATATAGTACTATTAGCAAACATGTTTTGAGCATACAACAGAATTACACTTTTATTTATCATTTATCAGTTAAATATTAGCTCAATTATACTAATATAAAAATAAAAACTCATACAAGAAATGATAAAATTTTTAAATGAGATACTAAAGATGCATGCACAGTTCTAATATTCTGTTAGCACACCTCAGTGATTGTGCATCCCATCTCAGAGACCACCAATGGTGCCAGCCTCAGAAGATGAAATGGAGGATGCAAAGCCAAGAGGGCTTGGTGAGGACTGAGGAAGCTGAAGCCAAACAACAACCTCAGGGTCAAACAAGCTCATGCGAAGACACACCACCCTAGGAAAAACCTATCCAAAACTCAGCAACCCTAGATATGACCAAATTGCCTACAGTGTGCCCTACTAAAAGCATCATACTGACTTGACACAATTTTCTGGCCACAAAATTCCACCAGATGCAGATATAAAATGTTAATCAATAACAAACATGCCATTTCTCCTTTATTACTTGAACCAATAAAACAAAATAAAAGCCTTAAAAACATTAGTTGCCAGTCATTATTATATGCCTTGGATTCCTCTGAGGGACACCCCACACAGTGGTAGTGCTAAGTTCCAGTGTCTTACTGAAAGCCAGGCAGAACTGCTCATCAATGCTTCTAATACACAGCAAGTGGAAGACCTCAGCTGCAGTCATAGTGCCCACGTAAACATTTGTCTTACTATTACCTAAAAAGTTCATCAGAGTCCAAACAACAGAAAATTGGAATTGGCATGAAGAAACCATGAAATTCGATGTCCTCAGAAAGATTCATCGCAAATACAGCCTGCTACTGGCATAAAAACAGACACATGGACGAGTGGAACAGAACAGAGAGCCCAGAAATAAACCCAACTCTCTACAGTCAATTAATATTCGACAAAGGGGGCAGTAACATAAAATGGAGCAAAGACAGCCTTTTCAACAAATGGTGTTGGGAGAACTGGACAGCTACATGCAAAAAAATGAAACTCGAGCCCCAGCTTACACCATACACCAAAATAAATTCAAGGTGGATAAAAGACTTCAATATAAGCCGCGACACCATTAAAATCCTAAAAGAGAACATAGGCAGGAAAGTCTCAGATATTTCAAGCAGCAACATTTTTACTGATATGTTTATGTGCCTTGCTCCCTAGACCAAGGAACATAAAGGAAAGAATAAACAAATGGCATCTCATCAAAATAAAAACCTTCTGGACAGCTAAAGAAAACAGTAATAAAATAAAAAGAGAACCAACCACATGGGAAAACATATTTGCCAATGATAACTCAAGATAATCTCCAAAATATATAAAGAATTCACACAACTCCACTCAGAAGACAAGCAACCCAATTAAAAAAAGGGCAAAGGACTTGAACAGACACTTCTCCAAGGAGGACATACAGAGAATACAGAGGCATGTGAAAAGATGCTCAATATCGCTACCTATGAGAGAGATGCAAATTGAAACAACAATGAGATACCAATTTACACCAGTCAGAATGGCCATCATAAATAAAGCAACAAAGAATAAGTTTTGGAGAGGTTGTGGGGAAAAGGGGACCCTAATTCAGCGTTGGTGGAATTGCTGACTGGTACAACCACTATGGAAAACAGTAGGGAATTTTCTCAGAAAACTAAAAGTGAACATGCCTTTGACCCTGCAATTCCACTGATAGGAGTATACCCTAAGAACCCTGAAACACCAACTTAAAAGAACCTATGCATCCCATTGTTCATAGCAGCACAATTTACAATAGCCAAGTGCTGGAAGCAGCCTAGGTGCCCATCAGTAAATGACTGGATCAAAAAAACGATGGTACATTTACACAATGGAATGCTCTGCAGCAGAAAGAAAGGAGTTCCTACCCTTTGCAACAGCATGGATGGAACTGGAAAGCATCATGCTAAGGGAAATAAGCCAACTGGTAAAAGACAAATACCATATGATCTCACCTTTAACAGGAACCTACACAACAAAACAATCAAACAAGCAAAATAAGACGAAAGACACTGAAATAGAGAATAGGCTGACAGTGTCTAGAGGAGAAAGGGGAGAGAATTTTAGGGGAAAAGAGGAAGGGTTTACATGAACACAGTATAAAACACATGTGGACAAAAACTAGAGGGGGTGGAAATGGGAGTGAGGAGAAAGAGCTGGGTGGGTGGGCTGGGATGGGAGTTAAAGACAGAAAACTGTACTTGAACAACAATTTTAAAAAATTAATTAAAAAAGATTCATCGCAAATAATCAAGTACAGATTCTCTATACTTTCAGACATCACTTAGAAAACAGAAATTAGAGCTCAAGATGCTCCTGATTTTAAGTTTTAGCTTAGCAAAATAAAACCACTGTTCCCAATAGTGGGTTTTCGCATTAACAGGACACAACTGCTAAGAGAAACAACTGACTCCAGATGTGGTGTAGAAAATATATAACATGAGCATAGAACACACTGCCATGGCACAAAGAAAAGAAGCTACTATCAAAAGCACTCAGCAGCCCATTTAGACAGGTCTCAGGACTACAAATACAAGCAGCCTGAGCAACTGCTAGGAATAATAATGCAATAGATTGAAACAATGACCCAGTTAACGTTTATGAGTTCTTAAGCACACTGCTTCTAAAAGAAAGAGAAAGAAAAAAAAAAAAAAAGAAGGATGTTAACCTACAAAACTAACTCATTACTCTGAAAACGGCTAAAAAAAAGAGACATGGACTTAGGATTGGGTTTATTCTTTTTGCACAAGGGGTTCCTCAGGGTTAGCCAGCTAGGTGACAAGAAAAAATTCCTGTTTACAGAAATGTTCTAGCTAATAAATAAGAATATCTACATGTTGCAAACACACAAAAAAATGGATCTAGGCAATACTCATCAATGCTGCTAATCACAGAAAGAAACAACCAGTCTCTTTACATGTTATGTGGAACTGTACAATAGTACCTAGAGATTATACTGTTGAAAATTCAAACTAGCATCAAATCAAACTCTACATTCAATAACCAGAACTTTACAAGAAACATAAGGGACATAAGAAGAACTACATAGCACAGAAATGGATTCAGCAAAATCCACACAGGAAAAACAATCCAATTTCAATTAATAAATTGAACTGTGTGTGCACACATTATATATATATTAAAGAGACATACTGGTCAAATGCAACATACAGATTTTCTTCAGATCCTAATTTAAACAAGCCAAATATAAAACCACATTCACAAATCAGAGTAATTTTTAAATAATTACATAGAATTAGTTAAGTATTATTGTTTCTGAAACAGGGTGGGACTATATAAAAATTATCTTTTAGAAAGATATACTAAATATTTTCAGGAAAAAAAGCTTTGAGATCTGGAATTTACTTCAAAATAATCCCTTTCAGGAAACTATACGTGAAGCAAGATTGGTCATAAACTGGTAATTGTTAGATGTAAGAGGTGGGTATAGAGTTTCATTATACTATTCTCTTGAGTCTTATATATGCTTAAAATTTTTATAATAAAAAATGACATGATCTTGCAAAGTAGAAAAGTACATATTTTATCTTATTTTTAAAGTATTTTTATTGATTATGCTATTACAGTTTTCCCAATTTTTCCTCCTTTATCCCCCCTTCACCCTGCCCCTACAACCCTCCAGCATTCCTCCCAACTTAGTTCATATCCATGAGTTATACATGTACATGGGGTTCTCTGTTTCCTATACCATTTTTTATATCTCCCCATCTATTTTATGCCTAGTAGTTATGTTTCTTCTTCCCTGTACCTTTTCCCCCCATTCTTCCCTTCCCCCTCCCCATTGAAATCCCTCCCTGTGATGATGTCCATTTCTCTGATTCCATTCCTGTTCTGGCTGTTTGCTCAGTTTTTGTTTTCATTGTTTTCCTTTTCTTTTAGGTTCAATTGTTGATAGTTGTAAGTCTGTCATCAGTTTCAATAAGTCCCTTTAGCCTCTTATATAATAATGGCCTCGTGACAATGAACTCTTTTAATCTGACTTTATCTGGGAAGCACTTTATCTGCCCTTCCATTCTAAATGAAAGCTTTGCTGGATAGAGTCATCTTGGATGTAGGTCCTTGCTTTTTATGACTTGGAATACTTTTTTCAAGCCCCTTCTTGCCTGTAAGGTTTCTTTTGAGAAATCTACTGACAGTCTGATGGGCACTCCTTTGTAGGTGACTGTCCCCTCATCTCTTACTGCTTCTAGGATTCTCTCCTTCATTTTAATCTTGGCTAATGTAATGATGATGTGCCTTGGTGTGTTTATCCTTGGCTCCAATTCCTTTGGGACTTTGGACTTCCTGGACTTCCAGAAGTCTGGAAGTCTGGAAGTTGGAAGTCTATTTCCTTTGCCAGATTAGGGAAGTTTTCCTTCATTATTTGTTCAAATAAGTTTTCAATTTCTTGCTGTTGTTCTTCTCCTTCTGGCACCCGTATATAATTTGGATATTGGAATGGTTCAGGTTCTCCAAGAGGTTCCTATATCTTTCTTCACTTTTTTGAATTCTTATTCCTTCATTCTGTTCCAGTTGGATGTTTATTTTTACCTTTTGTTCCAAATCGTTGCTTTGAATCCTGGTTTCCTTCCTGTCACTGTTGGTTCCATGAATATTTTGCTTTATTTCATTTTGGGTATCTTTCATTTGTTTTTTCATGTTTTAACCAAACTCAATCAGATTTGTGAGCATTTTGATTACCAGGGCCTTATCTGCTGCATCAGATAGGTTGGCTATCTTCTCATCACTCAGTTCTCTTTCTGAAGTTTTGATCTATTCTTTCATTTGGGCCATACTTCTTTGTTTTGGCACACACCTGGTAAGCTATAAAAGGGCGGGGCCTTAGGTGTTCATGGGGGCAGGGCAACCCTCCTTGCTGTGCTATGATGCTGTCTGTAGGGAAGGGGCCAGAGAGGGAACAGTACAGCTCTCCTGCTCAGCTCCAATGTACTTTCTGAGAGACTCTCCTGTGAGACGGGGAGCTTCTCCCACTGCAGCAATGGTCATAGTCCACAGTCAGATCTGAGGCTCAGTTTTGCCTTCAGCCATCCCTACACACCCAGTCCACCACCTCACCTCTGTTTTTCTGAGCCAGCCAGGCCCACACTGTCCACTGCCTTACCAGTCTGGTTGTTCTGGTTGATTTTTTTTTCTTTAATATCTTAGTTGTCGGAGTTCCATGCAATTTGATTTTCTGGCACTTCTGGTTGTTTATTGTTTTCAGATTTGTTGTTATCCTCCTTTTGGCTGTGCCAGGAAGCAAAGGGTTTCTACCTATGCCTCCATCTTGGCCGGAACTCACAAAGTAGAAAAGTATAAAGACAAATAAAAATACGCAAGTAATGATACCAAATCACAGCTTTTTCCCAATAAGAATTAAGTAAATTTTTTTAAAAGAAAGCTGCCTGATGCTGCATATCAATCAAAATGTTTCCTATATTTTCTGTTCAACAAATCTCTTTAGAACCGGGTATGCTGACTTTACACAATATTCATTCAGAAGAGGTTCAGTTTCACTGAACAGGTTTGCTAAGTCAAGCCTCCTAAAATGCTATTTCTCACAAATTAAATGACTCTTAAGATATAACATGAGATTTAACAACATGATTGGTCAGTATAGATACGGCATGAATCCCATTTTCTTTGACGCACCTTGACTTTGAAAAGGTAACAAGTACTACTGTAGTCTCATTTTTCAGAAAGATGAAGCACATTTCATCAAGTAAGAGATATAAAGCAGTTGCATTTTACCCAGTTGATTTTTCTGAAAAAATAATTCAGGAACAGTGGAGTGGTACACAGTAAGTAATCGTGAAGAATGTGAAATTTATTTTCATATCATTTGATGTCCTTAAAGTATATTAATAGAAGATGTGAGATGCTTAAAAACTAGAAGCTTAAAACACACAGGAATTAAAAGCAAATTATAAAAAGCAGTAAGATGTAGATACAGAAACTTCACTCTGTATTAACTTTATCCAATTAATAGCCCCCACAAAAGGGTGGACTCAGTGGGTGCCTGTGCCCTATGGGGTGGGCTCTTGAACAACAGATCCTTCATGCTGGTCACAGCCAGTTCTTGCAGCAGATCAGCCTGGGAGTAATTCCATTCCACCATCCTGCCAACAGCAATCAAGGCTCTACTACAGCAGGGTGCACACAGCCCACACAGGGGTGCACCTAGAGCACTAAGCTCAGGTGACTGGAAAAGTTGGGCCACTGGGCCCTAGAAAACACATACTGCCCAACCCTACCACCCTACCAGACCAGGAGACGTTGAGGCTGCACCTAATGCACAGAAACAAACAGGTCAGTTGCCAAAATGAGGAGACAAAGAAACATGGCTCAAATTAAGGAATGGAATAAAACCACAGAAAAAGATCTAAAGAAAATGGAGACAACAATATACCAGATGAAAAGTTCAAAACACTGGTTATAAGGCTGCTTAATGAACTTAGGGGTAGAACTGTGATTTAAAAATAAAAAGAAAAATTTTAAAGAAATGATACTACATTCACACAACAGAATATAATGTAACTTTTAGGACAAAAGAAGTTGACATGTATCTACTAATATGAAATAATTTCCAATATATGGTTTCATGAAAAAGGCACAAAATAGTATACAGCATGCTTCTGTCTGTGGGGAGAAATGGATATATCCTATATATCCTATATAATTATATATCCTATAATTACACACACAAGTGTTGAGGGTAATTTGTAAATGCATGGAATTTGTCTGGAAATAAACATAAACGAAGAGTGACTGTCTCTGAGAAAGGGATAAAAATGTGTGGGAGATTTTATTCTTTTGTTTCCTTAAAATCTGTATTATGTGCGCATATATTTTTAAAAACTAACTAGTTAAATAAGTGTCTGAAAGGGAACCTCAAGATACTGCTACTATTGTGTCACATCTACAATAAAGAAAACCATATTGTTGCTATCAAAAAGAAAAAGCTAAATCAAACTTCTATCCTGAAGCAATCAAGTCTTGTATTATGATCTTCACAAAAATGCACCAATTTAGTATGTCTTGGTAATAAAGGAAGTGAATGAAGATGGATGACATAACTAGAAGGCAGACAGCAATCATTTTATCTTTTCTAATCCGGGATCTCAAATTTTTTCTACACTAACGGTATTGCACTGGACACTAATCAAGCATATCCAATTGAGAGGTTATTTATGAGGTTTCCATATAAATTTACAATCTTGGAGAATGTACAAAAAGGGAAATATATGTAAAACTGTGTTCAGTGAAACAGAAAAGATTTCTTCAGGGTATATATAAAAATATCCCTACTAAAGGAATGCTAGCAGATTGGCAAATAAATGATCAAGTATACCTTTGAACTTGGATCTGCTGAATGTTATATTCAATAGATATGAATAGTCTTTTATCATGCTGCACTATCTAGAACATGAATTCAACAGACTGTCTACCCTTTAAAGCACTCTGACCAAGTCCACTCTGTATCTCCTTCCTGTTCACACACTGCCATTCTCATGAGGCTGAAAGGAGGGGAGAACCCTTGTGGATGCAAAGCAGTGAGCCAGCTGCCATAAGCAGAGAGTGATGATGAAGGCATGATGCTTGCTTTATAATAATTCACCTGCTAGAGACAGGTACACAAGTAGCTATAAAATAAAGCAGAATATAAGAACACACACAAAAGAAAAGGGTGCCACATTTAAGAAAACTTTATTCTTTAAAAGACTGATAAATGCCCAAGAATCCACTTCTTTACAATGAAAAGAACAAGGTGAAATAATATGAAAAAAAAGGTCTTTAGGTTCATGAACACTTATTAGAATTAGCCTTCAATCACATTAAAGCTTCTGTTGAAAGCAGACTTATTAGAAATTCCTAAAACAGTTCAAGAATAGGAAACTGTCATATAATTTCAAGACTGAAAATTACATACATATTTATAAATTCCATCTATTTACGCAACTACCTTGGAAGTCACTACTCAGATCCTTTATGGATAGGTCTAGAACATAAGTAAACATAAGGTAAAATCATGAACAAGAGTAGAAAAGAGCAGCAAGAGAGAGCACATGAAAGAAAATAAAACTATCTAATGTTTTAGTATCTGATCCAAAATTTAGATTTATAAGCATTGAAGTTATTAACTATTATGAAAATTCCTTTTAATTGTAAAGAGAAATAAATAGAATTAAAAATATTGCTCCATTTGGCTCACCTAAATAAAAAGCAGTTTCAAAGAAATATTTACCTATGAAGTGGTTTGTCCCACACTGTTCATTACTTTCCCTCCCAAAGCAGTTACATGGAAATGAGCATCCCATGAGTGATGCTGGCTCACTGTCATGACTGGTCACTGATCAGAGAAGACAAGACCACCATAACAAAGCAACGGAAGTGGTATTTTTTCACACTATGATATTAAAATACATCTATATCATGATAGAACAGTGGCCCCCAAAGATGTCCTATCCTACTTCCTAGAACCTGTTATGGTACCTAACATAGCTGAAAGGACTTTGCATGTATGCTTAAGGTGAAGACTTGGACATGACATTATCTAAGTAGGCCCAACATAATCACAAGAGGGGTAGGGAAGGGGAGGGAGGAAAAGGGGAGGGCAGAGGAAGGAGAATGGGTAACGAGAACAGGGAACTGGTAGAAATGGGGAAGTAGAAGGGAAGGGAAAGGAAAGGAAAGGAAGGGAAGGGAGGGCGTGGACTACAGAAGGGTCTCAGAGATGCACCCTTGTTGAACTGGGCCATGAGCCAGGAACACAGGCAGTCTCCAAAGGCTGGACAAGAGAGTAAAAGGATGCTCCCATGGCACCTCCAGAAGGAACACAGCCCTGCCGACTCCCAGATTTCAGCTCACTGAGATCCACAAAGGGCTCTTGTTTATAGAACTGAAATAAATCTTTGTTGTTTCACACCACCAAGTTTGTTGTAATTTGTTATACCAGTAACAGAAATCTAATACATATGATACATTAATATACAAACACAGAGAGAAAGTTACATATAGCCTGTTGTTCAAAATTGGGCACAGGTAAACTATGTATTAACTGTGATAGATTAAGCTAAATTCCCAAATCTGAAGAGAAGAAGGGGCAAATCTTAGATAAGGGAAATGAGAACGGCAGATTATAATTTCTCTAGGTGAAGTGCAGAAGGCAGGCCTTGTTTCTGCCTCCCATTGCCAACTCCCTCACTCTGACCACAGAAAAGTGGCTACCTTCAAATATTAGTAGATATATACCACTTACGCAAATTTATCACCATTTGGCATGTTCTCCTAAGTCATAAATCTCTGCCACAGAATTATCTTTTCCAATGCATTAACACGAATTCTATATTTAAAATAAATACTTCTCGAGCTAATTTAAAAAACAAATTACCCAATGGATCAGCCATGGCATAAGCTGACACTTTAACTAAATGTGATGACAGATCGAATAATCTAGCAGTGCTCCGAAATGCCCTTTAGTTACTGTTTTTTTCCGTTTTATAGTTGGTCTGAGGCTTCCAAGACTGGTTCAATTGTAATCTTCTATCTTTAAACATGGGAATCAACTGTACGAAATGATTTATTTTTCTAAAGTTACATGCTACTTTTATAGTCATTTCATACACAGCCTTACTAAATATCAGCTATGTGTATGGACTCACATTTACACAAATATACATATATGTTTTAAATTTTTACAAGGTACCGCTCTAAAGACAAGAAAAAGGTGCTTGTATAATGTAGCAGAAAAATCCCTGCAACAGAGGCAACGAGCCGTCATGATGGCTGCACTTGCCCTGACTCAGCACATAAGAGCTGAAAAATAACAGATAGTCACTGTTTAATCCCTAGGACAGGCAGAAAATGTAAGGTGCCGAAAACTTTCAACAACTTCTGGGACGTCGAAAACTTGTAATGATAGTGCAAATAGAAAGGCACACCATCGTGCCTTTCTCACAGAGGCAGTGTGTGAGAGCACTGAAGAATGGTCAATGCCTTGCATGGATGAGACCGAGAAGGAGAAATAGTAGACTGGGTAATGGAAACATACTCTGCTTCCTGGAGTTATGAAAACTCTGGATTTATTTAAGTGCTGCCAAATGCCAATATGAGGAAATTTAAAGGTAGCATCACATTTAAGTCATAGGAAGAGCTCCATAAAAATGGTATCTTTGGCCCTGGCCAAGTAACTCAGTTGCTTAGGTCATTGTCCCGATACACCATGGTTCATTTAAGTTCAATTTCCAGTGAAGGCACATAAGAGAAGCAACTAATGAATGCACCAAAAAGTAAAACAACAAATTGATGTCTGCCTCTCAAATCAACAAATAAAATTTTTAATTAAAAAAATCTTTGTAAAAAGGCACTATCAACTCCTTTTTCAAATGTGTTCCTCAAGCACACACACACTCATGTGCACTTACACATTCACAAGGCACACTCTATGGGAACACACTGCAGCACCCAATGCCCAGAGTCCTTGTTTTTACTTGTCACCTGAGGATATGTTTATTGATTTTACAGAGGGAGAGACAGAGAGAAACACTGATGTGAGAGAGAAAAGGCAGTTAGTTGCATTCCATATGAGCCCCAGCCAGGGATCAGACCGGCAACCTAGGTATGTGCCCTGACCAAGAATGAAACCCACAACCTTCTGGTGCACTGGGCAATGCTCTAACCAATTAAGCAACCCAGCCAGGTTGCACCCAGATTCTTTATTAAGGAGAACCATTTGCTAATAAGTAGGAAATAAACTGGTAAGTAATAATTAATACATTTTAAGTCAATATAAATCAATTTAGAAACTAAAAGGAGCATAATGCATATACTAATTTAGACTTGATGACTTGTTATTTTTGTTTAAAATGTAGCCTCATTAAGACTACTAATTGTCAGTTACAGGATAGGAGGGGATGAATCAGAGTCGCATTTACCAAGCCCTTTGTGCCTTTAGTGGTGCTTCCTCTAGGTCAGGGGTATCTGACCTGCAGCCCATAAGCCACATGCAGCCCACATTGGCTGTGAATGCAGCCCAACACAAAATCATAAATTTACTTAAAGCATTATGCAGTGTTTTTGTGATTATGTGTCACAAAGTATTTAATATGTGGCCCAAGACAACTCTTCACCTTCCAGTGTGGCCCAGAGAGGCCAAAAGGTTGGACACTCTCATTCTAGGTCCTTCCCCATTGGGACTGACACAATGATTCTGAGGTATGCAGCTCATTTCTAGCTGGGTCCTAGAACCAAGCAGGAACAAACAGAACTGGGAATGCAAAGCCATTCCTGACACTAAAACCAATAAAAAATTAAATATGCAAACATAGTCTCAGGAAGTTAATAGGAGATGTGTAACAACTACAGCAAGAAGAGATTTTTCTCTGCCAGGCTCTCAGGCTGACAAAATCATCCATAATTTGTGTCTCTCTCTGACATGCACTAATAGAAAAAAGAACCTAAATACCAGGTTAGAATGGAAGATGAAAGTGAAAAAGAAATGTTTATAATCTAATCTTGTCTACTGAAACATTTTCATACAATTACTTTGTCTATGTAATAATTCAGAAATGGGCTTTCTGGCTTTGGTTTAAATTGTACCTTTAGTAATATATTCACAGCTACATTACCATTAAAAACTTGCAAGCAACTCCTGCATTTGGTAAGACACTATAATTGGACAAGTAAGGTATAATCCCATATAAAAGCAAGAGTTCAAGGCAAGACCTCAGGGTCAAGTACAAAATAATAGCCAATGACAAAAAAAAAAAATAGGAAGGGAAAAGCGACTGGTCACGGGGACATCTCTGGGGGGAGAGAGGGACGAATCTGCAATGCTGTCCTTCCAAAGGGTTCAGCGAGTTCTGAATGATACAGAGAGCTCTGTGTACCTGGAGTCCAGTTCAACATGGTTTGAGTTTAATTTCAAAGGCAACTTACAGTGAAGCCTGTAACTCATCCCACCCCAAAATGCCACATGTCAAGAGTGGGGAGATTCTGCACAGGTGACACTAGGAATCCCCTACAGGCAAGCTACTTTAGATGAACACAGTGTGCCAGGATCACCTGCTAACCACAGTCACAAGCCCATCGGATTACATGGGGCAGATAATGAAAACAAAAGAAAGAAATACTCTTCCACCCAATGGACTGACAGTCACCATTATTAAGAGTAAAATACTAAATACAGGTTTGTGAAGATTTTTAAAAATTAAGTGCTTCACACAGATGCAATTAAATAACACAAGGGGCAAATGCTTATTCCACTGAAGCAGAACTCAGAAATACTGATGCCAAACAGGAACTGCTTTGACCCTATGTCAAGTGTTTGGAAATGCCACAAAAAAAACAAACAAACAAGGATCTTGACATACAGTAACTATTCAGACATTTTGGCAGTAACTCCCCTTGTCTTGACAACAAAGACATGAGCTGTTGTTATGCCTTAAGCACAGATGGTTAGTTTACTGCACTCAGCCTCAAGTTCCCAATGGTAAAAATAAAGGAGGTGGACCTGGAAGTTTCCTAAGGGACTGCTATATCTACAAAGATATGAGAGGCTTTTCCAAGTGTCTCGTATGCAATACAGTACACTAAAGGGTTCAGTGGGGAGAAGCCATGTCCATATCTAAAAATCCATATGCTCAGTGGAAGAAAAGGATTCTTGGATAAGGAAACACGGGTATAAATGACACAGCACACTGAAAAAGACTATAGTGTCACTTTAGAGCGTTCCAACCTAAAGACCACACATGAAGGTTTCAGCCCAATGAAGTGAGTGATCACTTACATTTTATCAGTATGTTTTAAAATCTAATACTACTTGTATTCTAATACAGGGAAAATGTATTTTGTTCACTTTTTTATGGATGAAACATGTGAAAAGGCAGGTATAAAAATAATTTTACAACCAAAGTCACCATAGATTGATTGCTGCTTATTTAATTGGAAAACTGAAGGATAAAACATGTTTCTTTGTGATACCAGATATCAGTGCAAAGAAGATTTTATGTATAGTATTTAAATGTGAACCTCTGGAGCAAACAACTCGGTCCATAGACAGTGTGTCTGCTGCTGACTGCTGCCTCCTGACTGCCTGTCTCATCTGCCAAATTGCTCATTAGGTCTGGCAGTTTTCACCTGCGCCTCCAATCTATGCTTCAGCTGGGAATAAACATCATTCTGCTTCTACCATTTTCTGCAGTGAGCTTCCCACCCTCCCATAGGAACACAGTTCCCACCCATCTGCAATCCCCTAACACACTCACCTGTGTACATACCATTATTTTTAAAGCATCAATTCATATTCCTGCTTTGAAAGCTTAAATAAAGCCAAAAATATGACAAAATATGCAAAAGAAGTCCCATATTACAATACTAAGTGGGCTAACCAATAATTCACTTAATTTATAATTTGATAAAAGAATACCATCTGAATTTAATTTTAAAATGTTCATTTCAGGGAGTATTTCTAAGTAGAAATACTTAGAAATTTCTTGGCACAAGTGACAAGAAAGCAGAGAAGAGCATTACTCTGCCAGCTGGATCTGACCCATCCAACCTTTATTACAGGTCTGAAAGGAGAGTCCTCCAATTTATAAGAACACAACAGAGGCAAGGTGGAAACCAGAACAAAGAGGTAGCTGACAGCACCACTCTGCCCTCTGCCCTTGCCTGCTTCCACTGGGCCCTCACAAGGAGCACTCTGACATTCAGAGGCAGACTGATACACAAAACTCACAAAATAAAAATTAACAAAAGACCCATTTTGTGGGCAAAAAAGCACCAAAGATATAAAACAAAATGTCTGAACCCCCATAAAACAACCTCTGATGGAACACTGTTTTTCATTTTGCAGAAGTAAAATATTCACCACCAACCCTGCAATTAGCTAGAAAATTACAATAATTACAGCAATTTTGTATCCCATCTCCAATCCAATTAATAGATATATGACCTTGTCAACATGTAATAATCAGATTGCATCGACAACAAAACTGGATGAGTTTTATATGCTGAAAAGAACTTGCACAGTAAGAAGGTAATTATTTGAAACACTGAGAATACCATTTGTATGCCATGCTCCACTTCACAAGTTAAAAGGAAATACAATAGGAATATTATTTCTATTTTCAATATATATTTAAATCAAATCCATAAAATATTATTGTAATACAAGTTAATGTTAACAGGATAGATCTCTAAACCAAAGATCTTGGATATCCTATCAAGACAAAATAAATCTGCACATTCTTGGTGAAGAAAAATAATAAAAACATAAAGGAAGGGGAAGGGTGCTCACTTTGTTACACAACCCTTGTATGACAGGTATTGATACCTCTTTAACTTCTAAAAGTTAGGAAACTAATAAATCTTACCATTAGTTAAATGGCCCCATTTCAGGAAAATTTTACCCATAATTGATAAAAATTAACAGAAACTCTTAAGGTAGCTATAGTCAAAACACAATAAATCAGATACTTCATTCCTCAATATTTTTATAGCATTACTATTTCCAGAAATTTCACCATCACTAAGGGCATATGTCATGTCCAAAGGACTCTTGAGTTTGCAATCTGGATCTTCCAGAGGAAACATTAAATAATCAGAGTTCTGGGGATAAAAGGAATCCAGGCAAGGTTACCCCAAAATGCCTGACCTCTATAAAAAGACCTTGAGAGTTAAAAAAATGAGTAAAAAAATCTCAATAGACTTACACTCAATAATTTACACAGGAAATGTGTACACTGAGCACATCAGGCTTCTCTAAGTCTGGATTTGTGAACACTGAAAATGGAGACAGTTAAACATATAATCACCGAGTTGTATCATTAGAGAAAAATGGCTTCATTTGACTATGCCCAAGCAATACATCCAATTCAAGAACACATGTCCTAGTTATCTGTGTTCTGTAACTTCTCACCTCTCAGACATCGGTAAGAAGAGAGTCTGCACTCAAGAGGCATTATCGGCATCATGATTCTACAGTTTCCTGTTAATGCAGTGCTTACCGCACCTCAGGCAATGAATTAGACCCCTGCACCTCTCCTTCACTATTCACAACAATTATGAAGTGGTGCTTAGAGATTAAAGAATTGAGACTGAGAAAGATTATTAATCTTGCCCAAGTGTTCAGCTGATGAGACATCACCAGTACTCTTTCTGAACCACGAATACTCCATACTACCATCCTAGAAAGGAGCATCTACACAATAAACTCATATTAAAAAGCGTAAAGTCAAATATACTCCTACTCCCAAATTATAAAAAGTCTACTTGAAAAATAAGAACATTTAGGTAGGTTATTTGGCAACCAATTATCTTTAAATTGAAATATGTTTATGCCTGGAAGGAGGCAAAGAGCTTCCAAGAGATGTGGAAACATGGAATTTTAGAGATCTGATGACAAAATCTTCACCTTCCACAAGCATCTTTCCCTGAACTGGACTTACTGGTCTAAAAACAAACGGGTCAGGTAAAGTGCTGGTTCCTCCTCTCCATTTCTCCATTGTCAAAGCCTGAAGGTGACATCTCTATGAGGCAGACGTGGCCCGTGGCCCGCAGCCAGGGCCCACAGTGCTCTAAGAGACCCAAATGTTTTCATTTCTTTTAAAAGCAGAAGGGAAAGCCCTGGCCTTCCATACAGTGGCCTTTATGTTGCAGATGCAGAAAACAAATCCTTTTGTCACTCAGCTAGTTTCCAGTCCATTCCTTACAACACAACGCAAGGAAGACAAGCCAGTTAGTTGTCTGTTCTGACACATCAATAAAAATGATTTTTGATGAAGGATCACTAACTGATGCTTGGTATTCCTTTTGGTGGGAGTCAGAAGAAATGTCCAGTACTGCTGTAACAAAACCCCAACTCCTTCCTTTCATTTATTACTGTAAAGAAAATTTCTCAGACAATAATTTCTTATCCTAGAAATACTTAATATGTTTTATTAGATAGGGTAGCTAGGGGAGAAAGGTCATCTTAAAGAGAAACATTTATAACAAAAATAATTTTCTAAATTTATAAGGAAAAAGTCCAGCCATTGTTAATATAACAAGAATGGTTTGTGTGACATTGATGTAACCTGGCAGCCAAGAAGAGTGGACTGGAATGCACATGTGTGAATAATGATGACTTCACTATTCTAGTCAGTGGGAATAGATGCCCTTGAATGAGCATGTGTACTGTGTGGCCATTGCATTCAAAATGACTGAGTGAATAGGGCAACAAATCTGCACCAAAATTTCAGCTGGAACATTCCTCTACTTAAACTATTCAGATGATTCAGAAGGTTGCATCTATGAGCAACTGCTAATTGCCAGATTCATCACAATAATGTACCTGCTCATGCATCAGGCATCATGCCTCATTCAGAGCTTCTGGAAAAGCACCAAATCACCCAGGTGCCTCAGCCCTGCTACAGCCCATATTTGGTGCCCTGTGACTTCTGGCTTTTCAAGGCCCTATGATCTATTCAAGAACCTGAGTCATTTGTCTTCTCCAGTTTCCACAGTGCTGATGTGGCCAACTGCATCCCCACGGTGACAATGTACTTCCCAGAGCTATGTATTTCCTATAAATCAGCAGTTCGGTCTAGATGTCTGATGAGATCTTTATTTTTTTTATCAAGACCACTTTCTATGAAGTGCTATATTCCTCCAGCAGGAGGGGCACAATACATGGTGGACTCACCTTAACTTATTAATATTACATTTTTACATTAGCCATGGTTGATTCTCAATGCCTAGGTCCATTATTTCAAGAGTGGTTGCAATAGAGTAATGTTCTGATTCTATCATTGCTTTTTCACTTATTAGCTGGAATACTTCTATAAAAAGAAACTTTCCCTCATCTACTATTTGATTGCCCATTGACAGCATTTATAAAGAAAATGCAGGATACTGATTTTATCAGTTTTCCAAATAAGTTGGTTCATGAGCATCCTTATATTTTTTTGCTTGCTTACATTTATTATCATTATGAATGTACAAACTTACTGCTCTTACTATCTTTATTGATGTTCCAATTGTCCTTCCTGGGCCAGAGGGAGCCACAACTTGAGTACAGGAGCCTGTATGTAACTCTAAGAAGTACTCATAGCTTCCTCACTTTCTGACACAACATGATAATCAGGACAATCTCATACATTTTGTGCCTAGACCTGAATTCAACCATTTTCCAAGAAGTTCTGACCCCTTTTACTGGGAAATGCTATTTCCAGAGCTCAGTCTAGATATGTGATGCTCAGTTGGTTCTAGATATTCTCATTGAACACATGCAGGGTTTTTCCTTCCTCTTCCTTACTTATTTGTGGTGTGTGTGAGTGTGTGAAATAAAATATACCAGGATTCACTAAGATATGCCCTATTCAAATTGAGGCTTATAATACTTCCACTTACTTTCCTTTAACTTATATTTTTATCTCTTCTTTTCTATACTAAAGTTCCTGGGTCCTCAACAGTAACAAAAGTAACATAATTAAAATATTATTCTAATTCCTCATTTCATATAATCGATCTGAACAATATCAACAACAAACAGTTTTGGAATTCATGTTTGGTTGGCATTTCTCTGCTCCATCTCTTCTTGGGTGTACAAATTAGGATGTTTTACACGTCCTTGAAATGTACTCTTGGATGGTTAACCCATCAACTGAACTGGGCTTTTAATTTGTTAGTTGTGTAATATTTTTATTTCAGTAATTAAGATTTATGTAATTATTATTATTAGGAATTTTATTTAAAAAAATTAAAATGTAATGATCTTGTAATTGTTAAAAATGATATGATTCCAATATGAAATGTACAAAAGATGAAATTTTAAGTCTAGCTTCTACCTGACTTCCTCCACCCTATACCTTCCTTTCCCCATAGGTACTCATTTTTTATGTAAAATAGGTTAATGTTAAAATAGTACCCTGTTTTATTTTATTTCTCCAACATAAGCTTTTATATAAGTGGTCTTTCATTATATGGTCTATTTTATTTACTTTCTCAATTTTTAAAAATCTTTTATATTTAATAAAATTTTTTGTTCTATTAATTTATATTTATACTACTATTTTTGTACAACATTACCCATAACACCCTCTTTTTTGTTGTTATGGTCTACTGGCTACCTACTATGTGCTATGTTGTTACCAGCCCTTCGGGTTTAAGGGTATTATTATTCAGGACATTAGCTTCTCTGAGATAAATGCTATTTTGACTTTAAAGACAATGACAACTTAGGATTCTCCACCCCACCCCTACTATACTTTAAGCGAGACAATTCTTACATATGAAGGAACTGACCTGTGCTTGTAGGATGTTTTAGCACCATCCTTGCCCTGAATCAGCTGATAATAGCATCCCTCAACTTCACCAGCTGGGACAACCAAAAACACATCCAAGCATTGGCAAACGTCCTCAGGGCAAAAACATCACTCCCAGTTGAGAGCTAAACATTTAACTAACTTTGTATCTACTACAAGAAAGCTCAAGGAAAAAGTAGAGACAAGATCCTAAGCTTTATCTTATTACCAAAACTTAACATTCACTTAACTGAGACAAAAAAAAAAATGTGTACTTTTCTGTTTCTATCAATTTTTTATGGAGGAAAGGGAATAACTGAATTTATTCACAGATTTTTTTGAGGAAATTGCATATTGTTTTCCTCAGTGGCTGCACCAGTCTGCATTCCCACCAACAGTGCACTCAGGTTACCTTTTCTCAACATCCTTGTGAATGCTTGTTGTCTGTTGATTTGTTAATGATGGCCATTCTGACCCATGTGAAGTGGTATGTCACTCTGTAGCAACCAAACATAATAACAAAAATCTTGGAGGACTTCAAGAAAGATATCAACAGCAACGCATTCATCCTAAAAGATTTTAACACCCCACTGTCAACTATGGGTAGATTTTCCAAGCAAACAATAACAAGTATATTGTGGCACTGAACAATACTCTAGATTGAAGAGACTTACTTCATATACATGTGAATTAAGTTTATATATATATATATAAACTTTCACCCCAAAGAAACAAAATATACATTCTTTTCAAATGCAAATACAACACTGTCAAAGATAGACCACATGGTAGGTCACAAAACAAACCCCAAAAAATTCAAGAAAACTGAAATCCTATCAACCATTTTCTCAGATCAAAATGGCTTGAAATAAGAAACCAACCTCAAGGAAAAAACTCAAAAATATTCAAATTCATACAGATAGAATAACATGCTATTAAATAATAAACGGGTTAACAATAAATGAAGAAATCAGTTTCTAGAAACAAATGAAAACATACAACAGCCGAAAACTTATGGGACACAGCAAAGACAGTCCTGGGAGGAAAGTTCGTAGCAATACAGGCCTACCTAAAAAAGATACAAAATTTNTATATATATATATATAAACTTTCACCCCAAAGAAACAAAATATACATTCTTTTCAAATGCAAATACAACACTGTCAAAGATAGACCACATGGTAGGTCACAAAACAAACCCCAAAAAATTCAAGAAAACTGAAATCCTATCAACCATTTTCTCAGATCAAAATGGCTTGAAATAAGAAACCAACCTCAAGGAAAAAACTAAAAAATATTCAAATTCATACAGATAGAATAACATGCTATTAAATAATAAACGGGTTAACAATAAATGAAGAAATCAGTTTCTAGAAACAAATAAAAACATACAACAGCCGAAAACTTATGGGACACAGCAAAGACAGTCCTGGGAGGAAAGTTCATAGCAATACAGGCCTACCTAAAAAAGATACAAAATTTTCACATTAACAAACTAACCCAACATCTACAAGCACTAGAGGAACAACAGCAAATAAAGCCCAAAGCAAGTAGAAGAAATCATCAAGATCAGAGCAGAATTAAATGACATAGAAGCTAAAAGAACAATCCAAAGGATCAATAAATCCAGGAGCTGGTTCTTTGGAAAGATTAAAAATACAGAAAAGCCTTTAACTGGACTCATCAAGAAAAAGAGAGAGAGAACCCAAGTAAATAAAATCAGAAACAGAAGAGAAACCAATACCACAGAAATACAGAAGAATGTAAGAAATTACTATGAACAATTATATGCCAAGAAATTTGACAACCTGAGTGAAATGGATACATTTCTAGAAATATACAATCTTCCAAAACTGAATCAAAAAGAAGCAGAAGGCCTCAAAAAGCCCAATAACAACTGGTGAAATTGAAGTAGTAATTAAAAAATTCCTGGCACACAAAACCCCTGAACCAGATAGCTTCACAGGTGAATTTTACCAAACATTTAGGGAACAACTGACTCCTATCCCATCCAAACCATTCCAAAACATGCAAGAAGAGGGAAGACTCCCAAACTCTTTTTTATGAGGCCAGTATTACCCTAATCCCAAAACCAGGTAAAGATATAACAAAGAAAGAAAACTGTAGGCCAATATCATGGATAAGTATAGATGCTAAAATCCTCAAAAAAATATTGGCAAACCAGATACAGCAATACATTCAAAAGATCACACACCATGATAGAATGGGACTCACCCCAGGAATGCACAAGGTTGGTATAATATTCGCAAATCAACAAACATAATACACCATATTAACAAAATGAAAGTCAAAAACCACGTAATCATGACAATAGATGCTGACAAAGCATTTGAGAGAGTACAGCACCCATATGATTATAACACTCAGCAAAGTGGAGTACAGGAAGCACAAAATACTAAAGGCCATATATGAGAGACCCACAGCCAACATCATACTAAACAGGCAAAAACTGAAAGCTTTCCTCTTAAGATCAGGAACAAGACAAGGGTGTCCGATTTCACTACTTTTGTTCAACATAGTATTCAAAGTCCTACCCACAGCAATCAGATAAGAGAAAGAAGTAAAAAGCATCCAAATTGGAAAGGAAGAAGTAAAACTATCCTGGAAAGGAAGAAGTACACTATTATTTGAACCTGACATAATAGTGTACATAGAAAAACCTACATACTCCACCAAAAATCTAAAACCTAATAGGTGAACTTGGCAAAATAGCAGGATACAAAGTCAGTATTCAGAAATTGAAGGAATTTTTGTACACCAACAATGAAATATTAAGAAACACAAATTAAGAAAAAACTCCCATTCACTATAGCAACAAACAAAATAAAGTACCTAAGAATAAACTTAACCAAGGAGGTAAAAAAACCCTGTGTTTGGAAAACTACACAACACTGAAAAAAGAAATTTAGGAAGATACAAATATATGGAAGCACATACCGTGTTCATGGACTGGAAAAATTGACATCATGAAAATGTCCATATAACCCAAAACAAGATACAGATTCAATGCAACTCATATTAAAATAAAAAAGACATACTTCGCAGGTTTAGAACAAATATTTCAAAATTTATATGCAACCAAGAATGACAATCACTTCAGCAATTATAAGAACAAAGGAGGAGGGATGACAACACCTCATATAAAACTATATTACAAGGCCACTGTAATCAAAACAGTCTGGTATAAGAACAGATACATGAATCAATGGAAAAGAATAGATACCACAGAAATAAACCCATGTCAATATGGTCAGTTAATATTCAACAAAGGGGACAAAAGCATAAAATGGAGTGAAAATAGCCTCTTCAACAAATGGTACAGAGAGATCTGGACTGGTACATGCAAAAAAATGAAATTAGACCATCCACTTATACGATACACCAGAATAAACATAAAACAGATAAAACACTGAAACATAAGCTGTGACACCACAAAAGCCCTAGAGGAAAACATTGGCAGGAAAATTTCTGATATCCCACCCAGCAATATTTTCACCAATATATCCTCTAGAGCAAGGGAAATAAGGAAAAGAATAAACAAATGGGACTACGTCAAATTAAAATGCTTCTGCATGGCTAAAGAAAACATCAGCAAAATGAAAAGGAACCAATTGTATGGGAAAACATATTTGCTAATGATACCTCAATAAAGGGTTTGATCTCCAAAATACATAAAGAACTCACACAACTCCACTCCAGGAAGACAAACAACCCAATTAAAAAATGGGCAAAGGATTTCAACAGACAATTCTCCAAGAAGGACATACAGAGAGCCCACAGACATATGAAAGATGGTCAACATCACTAGTGATCAGAGAGATGGAAATTAAAACAACAATGACATACCACTTCACATCAGTCAGAATGGTCATCATAAACAAATCAACAAACAACAAGTGCTGGTGAGGACATGCGGAAAAGGGCACCCTGGGGCACTGCTGGTGAAAATGCAGACTGTACAGCCCCTCTGGATAACAGAATGGAATTTCCTCAAAAAATGAAAAATGTAACTGCCTTTTGAGCCAGTGATTCCAATGCTGGGATTATACCCTAAGAATCCTGAAACACTGATTTGAAAGAACCTAAGCACCCCAATGTTCACAGCAGCACAATTCACATTAGCCAAGTGCTGGCAACAGCCTAAGTACCCAGCAGTAAATGAGTGAAATCAAAGGAGTGTGGTGCATTTACACAATGAAATACTATGCAGTAGAAATAAGCCAAGCGGTAAAAGACAAATACCATATGATCTCACCTATAAGAGGAACATAATGAACAAAACAAAGAAACGAGCAAGATAGAACCAGAGGCATGGAAACAAGAAACAGACTGACAGGGACCAGAGGGGAAGGGGAAGGGGAAGGGGGAGGGGGATAACGGGGGAAAAACAGGGAAGGAACTAGTCAAGGAACACGGATAAAGGACCCATGGTAATGGACAACAGGGTGGGGAATGACTGTGGGAGCGGGTGGGGCAAGGCAGGGGAGAGCAACTGGGGAAAATTGGAACATCTGTAACAGAACAATGATAAGAAAAATTGTTCGAAGTAAATTCAATATAACATTTTAAAATAGCATATCTATGTAATAATCAAAAGTTATTTTCTCAAAATTACTTTAAAATATATTTATTTGCACATGTATACAGACAAATGTAAATCTCTTGGATATTAGGAAATGTTCAAGTAAAACACCTCTAATGTCTGATCCCATTCCAACCTCCACTGAACCTAGCTCTCACTCCTAATTTTTTCTTCTCCTGATGATAGAAAGTAATTTTACGAAGTAGTTAACACTGGCCTGTGTCCATATATGATCCTGTAGTGCATCCCTTACACATCCCACCAAGTAAGTGTGCTTTCTCAATGCTTTTTGTCTCTACATGGTACACTTCTGTGGCTTCTAATGTACCATCACATTTGGTAACTGCTATTTACACTGATGTTCTTTCTTCTTCTCCTCACATATACCTTCAAGGGACAATGCAAGAAGAAACAGTCCGCGTACATGTAGAAGTAAACTAGCAAAATGCTATAGATACTACCAATGCAAAAGGTAGAAATAAAGATGCATTATAGGAGAAACTATGTATTCCAAATATTATCTACCTATAATGTATATATTATCTTTATATAATATAGATATATTGTATTATTAGCTATCTATATACGAAGATCTACCTAAGAGTAACACTAAAACAGCAAAAGACTAAATTATCCACTTCAAAAAGAATTTCTTGAAATGAACCTTCTTACTCTTAACAACAGGTCAATTACAAGATCATACAATTATAAAAACCAAATTTGATTTCCAGCAAACTTCCTCACTTTTCTGAGTAAACCTTCTAGGAATGGCTTACAGAAATTTTCAAGGAAGTGTACTGGAACTTGAGTACTAACCCTGCAATTTCTTTCCTTGAGATGGTTTCTCATAGCAACTCTTCCAAATCCCTGAAGATGACTATGGCTCTGAGATATTTTCTGCTCTTCAGATACACTTTATTTTTTTTAAGTAATTTTCTTTTTTTTTAATATTTTATTTATTTATCTTTTAGAGGGGAAGGGAAGGAGAGAAGTATCAATGTATGGTTGACTCTCGTGGTCCCCTGCTGGGAACTGGCCTGCAACCCAGGCATGTGCCCTGACTGGGAATCGAACCGCGATCGTGTGGTTCGCAGGCCCATTCTCAATCCACTGAGCTAAGCCAGCCAGGGCCAGATACAGTTTAATTAATGGTTGTAACCAAGTTGATTGGCAATCAAAGATGCTAAGTTTTATTTTAATGTAAAGCCCTTTGATTATTCCTATATTTGGATGAAATATATAGAAAAGAAAAATTCTTATCTTTACTTACCATTAGTGAGCAATTATAAGCCTATCAATGTAAAGTAAGTCCAATCAATTAAAATGTAAAAAATCTTGCCTCTTTTGCAAAAGACAATAGCCCAGGTTCTAACCTTAATCAATTCTGATAAAAAGATATTGAATTGCATTGGCAGAAGTATGCCTGGATATTAAAAGTTGGCATCCCTGTAAATTAAGATGAAATGTGAATGGAAGAAAGAATGTTCACTTACTTGCACGAAGGACTGAAGGGGTGACCTCAATTTCACTTGTCTGATAAGGCTGAAAGGCTGAAACATTGTTGGTGCCAAGCTCACTGCCAAATATCTCTGGACTCTGGGTGCCTGTGGAGCTGGCACTGGTGCCATCACCTCCGTGATGTGGATCTTGCTCATCAAACACTGCTACCAGCTGCAAACAAAAGGTAAATTTGCAATTATAAACAAAGGCATTTAAAATTACTACCCTAAACTCTATACTATGTTTGACTTACATCAAAACAGAAACAGTACTGATATTTATGCACCCAGGAATGTTATGTTTTAGAAAGCAAAACTTCAAGAAATGGTCTTTCCTTAAATTTTGCTTTACTTTCTCATTCCTTTTTAATGGTATTTTATTGATTATGCTATCACAGTTATCCCAATTTTTTCCCTTTGCCCCCCTCCAACCAACACCTCCCATTCCCTCAGCCAATCCTGACACCATTGCTCATGTTCATGGGTCATGTGTATAAGTTCTTTTGGCTTCTCCATTTCCTAGAATGTACTTTACATCCCCATGGATATTCTGTAACTACCTATTTGTACTTCTTAATCCCCTCACCTCTTTACCCATCCCCCACAACCACAATCCATGATTCTGTCTCTGTTCTTCTTGTTTGCTTAGTTTGTTTTTTAGAGTCAATTGTTGACAGGTATATATGTATTACCATTTTATTGCTCACCATTTTATTGCTCACAGTTTTGATTTCTTCTTTTTTTTTTTTTTTTGCCCTTGGAATTTATTTTATTTTTTTAATATAATTTTTATTTAATTCTTGTTCACGAACAGGTTTCTGTCTTATATTCCCAACCCTGCCCGCCCCCCGCCCCATGCTCCCCGCCTCCCTCCCCTTTCCACCCCCCACCCTTAGTTATTGTCCATGTGTCCTTTATACTTGTTCATGTGAGTCCATTCCCTTTTCCCCTATAATTCTCTTCCCTCTCCCCTCTGGACCCTGTCAACCTGTTCCATATTTGAGTGTCATTGGTCGTATTTTGCTTGCATGTTTGGTTTGTTTAGAATCCTGTTAACAGTGAGATCATATGATATTTGTCTTTCACCGCCTGGCTTATTTCGCTCAGCATAATGCTTTCCAGTTCCATCCATGATGTTGCAAAGGGTAGTAGTTCCTTCTTCCTTTCTGCGGCATAGAATTCCATTGTGATTTCTTCTTTTTCTTAAACAAGTCCCTTCAACATTTAATATATTTTTTAAGATTTTATTTATTTATCTTTAGAGGGGAAGGGAAGGAGAGAGGGAGAGAAATATCAATATATGGTTGCCTCTCGTGCGCCCCCTACTGGGAACTGGCCTGCAGCCCAGGCATGGGCCCTGACTGGGAATCAAACCTCGATACTCTGGTTCGAAGGCCCGCTCTCAATCCACTAAGCTACACCAGCCAGGGCAATATCTCATATATTGATCATTTAGTGATGATGAACTCTCTTAGTTTTTTTTCTTGTCTGGGAAGCATTTTATGCGCCCTTCCATTCTAAATAACAGCTTTGCTGGGTAGAGCAATCTTGGCTATAGGTCCCTGCTTTTCATGACTTTGAATATTTCTTGCCAATCCCTTCCAGCCTGCAAAGTATCTTCTGAAAAATCAGCTGACAGTCTTATGGGAACTCCCCTGTAGGTTACTAACTGCTTTTCTCTTGCTGCTTTTAAGATTCTCTCTTTATTTTTAACCTTTGGCATTTCAATTATGACATATATTAGAGTGAGCTTCTTTGGGTCCAATTTTTTTGGACTCTCTGTGCTTCCTGGACATGTCTATTCCCTTCACCAAATTAGGGAAGTTTTCTTTCATTATTTTTTCAAGTAGATTTGCCATTTATTGCTCTTTCTCTTCTCTTTCTGGCACCCTTGGAATGCCTGAAGTTGTCCCAGAAGCTGTTTATACTGTCCTTTTTTAAATTTATTTTTTCTTATTATTGTTCTGACTGGTTGTGTTTTGGTTCCTTATTCTCCAAACCTTTGATTTGATTGTTGGCTTCATCCATTCTATTGATGTTTCCTTATAAATTGTTCTTTTTTTTTCAATTAGTGTATCCTTTGTTTCTCACTGGATCTTTTCTATACTGTTGAGGTCCTCACTTATTTCTGTGACCATCCTTACAATCAGTGTTCTGAACTCTACATCTGATAGATTACTTATCTTCATTTTGTTTAGTTCTTTTTCTGGAGCTTAGATCTGTTCCTTCATTTGGGCTATGTTTCTTTGCTCATTTTGGCAGCCTCCCTGTGTTTGTTTCTACGTATTAAGTAGAGCTGCTAGGATTCCTTGTCTTGGTAGTGTGGCCTAATAATAATAGGTGTCCTGTAGGGCCCTGTGTTACAGCCTCTCCTACCATCCAAGCTGGGTACTCAAGGTGTACCCTCCATGTAGGCCAAGTACACCCTCTTCTTGTAGTTGAGCCTTATCTGCTTTTGCCAGGTCACTGGGAGGGATTTACACAGGCCAGTCTGTTACAAGCACTGGTTGTGACCACTGACCACCAATCTCCACCCTCTGTGGAGGATCAACTGTGCAGGGCAGGGTGGTGGTGCTCCAACATGGTCTATAGCTGTCCACTGGGTATGTAGGTTCTGGGTTTTCCCAGGTGGTGCAGACCATGGTCAGTCTTCACCTGTGTTTTTCCCAGGGTCATGCTGCATGAGCTATAAGGCAATCTGAGATGGCTGCTACTTGTGCTGGGATGCGAGATCCCCAGGCAAATCCAAGCCATGAATTTAGGTTGGCTGCTGCTAATGGTGGGCCTGGGGACACTTAGCAAAAGGTATGGAAGCTGGGGGTTTACTGAGGCCAGCTGTTGCTTGTTTGAGAAGATTTAGGAAGTTGTGAAGCATGAGCCAGTCATATAGAAAAGTCACTGTTAACAGCTTGGGTGGGCTGGTAAAATAGCTGAGACATCAGGGCAGGGCAAATAGTGTTAGCCAGGTTGATGGAGTCTCAATTATGTAACCTGCCTGCTGGCTCTGTGGGGAAAGGCTTTAGCAAAGGGTTAATGGCCTCTGCAAACCTTTCTGTCTGGGTGAAAGCTGTCCTCTAGCCCTTGCCTGATGCCAGACACTCCAGTTCCTACCTGTATGGCACTGGTGTCTTCTAAGCTGCTACCCCAGTGCTGGAGCTCAAAGGGAGTAAGTCTGAGTAAGGTCAAATAGATACTTGGGGCTTTTGTAAGATTTTATTTAGTTATTTTTAGAGAGAGAGGAAGGGAGAAAGAGAGGGGGAGAAACATCAGTGTGTGGTTGCCTCTCACATCCCTCTCCCCCTCCCCCCACTGGGGACCTGGCCTGCAACCCAGGCACGTGCCCTAACTGGTAATCAAACTCACAACCCTTTGGTTAGCATGGCCGGAGCTCAATCCACTGAGCTACACCACTGAGCTCAATCCACTGAGCTACACCAGATATTTGAAGGATTACTTCCTAAATTCTAAATTTTGCAAATTATGTTTAAAGCTAAAAGCACAAGAAAAGAAAATCTGGCTATGCCTCCAGTCAATCAATCAGCACTAGAAGGCAGTTAAACAGAAAACAGCATAATGCCAGATCTAAAGACAATGCAAAAGAGATAAGCAAACCATCATCTGTGGCATTTAAAGACAAGATAATATTTTCAACTCAAAAAACTAGCCTTGTTTCCAAGGCAACTTGCCATTTGTATAGGGGGCTCAGTTGGGAGTTAGTAATCCCTTTAACTGCTGACTTCACAACGTGAACTAGATCCCACTAGTACCTTATATTCCATCTGTAAGCATTTTCAGAAAAAAGTTGTTTAACTGCTTTAAAATAGGAAAGAAATTCAGATGGCTCTGTTAAGTCTTTGGAGAGTTAGAAAGGAAGGGGAGAAAAAGTGGATTAAGAAAAGCAGGGTAGAAGAACAGGAAATTGCTGCTTACCAGTGACTTATCTTCCAATGAAAATGCATCAAACCCACTATGCACTTCTATTTATTCCACATTCTGAATGAGCTCAGTTTACAATGATACATAATACAATAAAAAGTCATGATTCAGCCCTGGTTGGTGTAGCTCAGTGGATTGAGTGTCAATCTGCAAACCAAAGGGTCTTCTACTGGATTCTCAGTTTTGGCATATGCCTGGGTTTCGGGCCAGGTCACCAGTAGGGAGCATGTGGGAAGCAATCACACACTGATGCTTCCCTCTGTCCTTCCCCTCTTTCTAAAAATAAAAAAATAAAATCTTTAAAAAATAGGTCACTATTCATTCTGACAACCACATGCCAATATTTGCAAAAGATCAAAGTTCAATAACTTTGTTTTGTATAATATAATGCATGCAAAAAGGAAAAGAGTGATTTTAAATATCCACCCTGAAGCAGAGATGAAAAACTTCAAACATTTTCTGACTCCTTTTTATGACACTATTTCAATGCCTGCTACAAAGAAGAGATATCCTTAATATCAGCCTAAATTACCTTCAGTATGCAGTACAATGTTGATTAAATTAGGCTAATTTTAATCAGCTGGCTGGTTTACTCAAAAAACAAATAATAAAATTCTTTATAACAACTCTTCATCTGTATAACATGTTAGCAATGTTTAAAAAACACAGAAAAACTACTGATTGTGTGGTGTCAATCATGACAGGTAAAAGAAGTAACTTATAAGCTAAACATTTTCCCCAATCCACAAATCACTTTAACACTTAAATTTAATACAAATCTTTTGAAATTCAGTGCCATCTAATGGATTTATCCAAGCACAAAGACTTTAGAAACTTAATTTTGGGAGAAACTACATACTGAGGGAAGCCAAAGCCTGTGCTTTCCTGTCATCTGCTCGTCACAACAAACACCCCCAAAGATGACCGGGAACAGTGGAGGTGGAGGCAACATGCCTTCCACTACAGTGCCTTCCACTCATTCATTACCATGAGGTTGTGAACTCCCAAGAGGAGTCCAGGCTCACAGAGGTGACTCAACAATCTAGGCCTCAATACTGCATAAGACTGCTGTGGGTGTGACCTTATTTAATTATAACAAATTGCTCAGAATAGTTCCTAAAAATAACAAGTTCTCAATGAATGTTAACTATTACTATTATCATTGAGAGAATTTCAAGAGATTGAGGTTACACAAAAGAGGAACATGAAGGGCATTGGGATTAAGTTAAGACATATAAACTTTACCCTGAAAAGTGTGGGTACCCTTGAATGCACAACGGTTAAACTTATATTTATACTGCTGAAGACTTCGAAAAGCAGAGATAAAGGACTAGAAGGTAAACACTCCTAGCTCATTTGTCCAATAATGAAGAAGTCATAAGGACCTAGAACTAATAGAAAGCCAATGGAGTTAAAATTATTAAATGTAGACAGACTTATTTCAAGGGGTTTGGTACCTGGTAGGTGAGTGGCACAGTGACAGAGTGTATGAGTCTGAGACATCTAGGTTTGTGGTGTTGGTGGCTGGGCAGAGGACAAGCACAAGACAAAGAAGTTTGGGGCAAAAACAATGTGTTCAGTTTGAGGTAAAACTATAATCTACCTAGTCTGCAATTCCCAGTAGACAATGGAAGATAGGAGTCTATGGGGTAAAAAAGAGTTCAAGGCTAAAGAAATATAACTGAGCAGTAGCAGCAGCAGCTTGCAAGTGGTCTTGCAGCTATGAGTTTAGAAAAGTCCTCCAGTCTAAATCTGGACTGAGTATGGAAATCAGGACTAAACCCTGAATTGAGCTGAGACAGCAGGTTCTCTTCCCTTCAGAAAGGGATCGATATCAAAGAATATGAGTGAACTTAATTTTTAGACACTCAAATATTTGTTCAAGTTAACGGCAAGCAGATATATATTCATCTTCCCAATATTTTTATCCTAACAAATGCAGATTCTGTAAAAAGTTCTTGGTTTTCTTGTGAAAGGGTCTATTTTGTAAAGGTCCTCTGGGCATTTTTCCCTAACCTCATCCAGAAAATCAAGCTCTTTTCACAGTCTTCAAAGAAAAGAGAAAGTAATGTTCCAAAGACAATTCACCCCAAGTTCCTCACCACTAATTCACTGTGGTGTCTATCATACTCTTCCTCTCAACCTGTAGTTCCACAAATTAGACTCAGGGAATAGGACTTCAGTATAGTATAACAACATTTAAAATATCTGAAGTTTTCACTCCTTTTTAAATATATTAACATACACTAAGTGTATTTAAATAACTGAGTGTTACTATGTCTCCAACTCTACAGTGACTCACAAATTTACCAAACATAAAATACAGAGATAAGTCAAGGCTATGTTCATAATCACCCCTACAATCCATGCGAGGAGTGATGGAGTGGGACAGCACCTCCTCCCAACACCAGTACCATGATCGTGTCAAGGATCCAAGTAGACTAAACTCTTTAGGTATGTGACAATTCAATTTTCTAAAAACTGTATAAAGACATTTTAAGGAAATAAAGTGAAACAGACCAGTAAACCAGAACAAGTGGAATGGGGAAACAGATACAGAGCTGAACTGGTGGAGGAATTTATAGCCAGATGTACAAGGTCAACTCCCTGGAGATAATATATAGGCTTCTGTTGTATTTCAGCTCCAGGACCAGAAAAGCAGCAAAACCAAGTGCTCAATACCAGGACCAGCTACAATGACTAACAACCCCCTGCCCTGTCACTGACCAATCAATCAGTGGAGATCATGACCCTGAAAGGGCACACCTGGAGAACCGATGCTATTCTACTGAAACCCTCCCTTGAGACCTCCCCTAAGGCTCCTTCCTACCTGCAAGAGAGAAAAAAAAAAAAAAAACCCTCAAGACTAGGACCCCAGCATGCACACACATACTCTCCCTCTGGGTAGCTGACTGTACCATTCCTTTTTCCCTCTCCTTCCCTAACTAGGAGAGCAATGGACAGTAGAAGCTCATCCCACACTAACCCCATGATCCTGTCTCCAAGGCCCCCTTTTCTCTAACTTCTCAATGAGCTAAGGCAGCCCAGCCTAGGCTCTCCTGTTGCTTCTTCTATGCTGAGCCCTTCCTTGTTTCAGTCCTCAGCTGTAATAAACATACCCTCATAGTTACCTGGACTTGTGTTATAAAATCTTTCCTACACGAAGTTATGACACCATGCACTACTATTCCTAGGCAGAAAGGGCAGGGCCAGGCCACCTGTCTCGTAACAAAAATACAGAACCATTGTTTTTCATTGATCATCACATTTCCTGTAGACGGTCCTAAAAACACCACACAATCTTTTAGACAGTGTCTATGCCAAAAACCAACCACCACTGTAAAATTCTGAATTCTAGATTCCATCATTCTTGGTTGGCCTTTGCAGCGACCCCTCTGGTCTTTGTGAGCAGGCACAGCAGTCTCAGCACATCACCCTGCACCCCTCTGAAGAAGTCAACATAGTCAACACCTTGAACAGCACATAATGAATTTAAAACATCAATAGTATGAATGACCAAAGATTTGAAACAAGAGAAACACTGGTGTAACAGAAAGTAAGAGCTGTACCAGGAGACTAACAACAGGGAAGCACCAGCCAAGCCAAGGAAATGCTGGGCACTCACAGCTAAAAGGGCCGACCAACTCAGACTGACTGCGGCAGGGGCCACACTGCTCATCAACAGTTTTAACTCTGAAACCACGGAAAATGCTGAAAACATGTTAATGACCCAGAAGCTGGAAACCATTCAGACAATGAAACCTCTCCCACATGAGACACCGCAGACACTGCTACTGAAGAGGCACAATGGCAAATGCAAGAGAAGGCCACTGCTGGGGCATTTAAACACAGTCCCTATGTCTTTACATACTAGCCTAAAAGAAAGGAAAACAGAAACCCAACAACAGGCCAAACTAGTGTTTAATGTAAAACACAAATCTGATTAGGCAGTTAACATCAACATTGCCAGAAATAAAAGCAAACCATGTAATAAGCAAACTATTAATAGTTTGCTGTTGTATCTTTCGAAAGAGAACAATATTTATAAATTACTGCCACCTAACAGTTAACCTTATTCAGTACTGTCAGACAGTGAAAACTCACTTAAGACAAGTGGTAAATTATGAGGGAAAAATTTGGCTTTACAAATTATGATATCTCTAGGTATAATAAATGAAAAAAAAGAATATTGTTGCCCTGGCTGGTGTAGCTCAGTGGACTGAGCACAGGCTATGAACCAAAGGGTCACAGGTTCAATCCCTAGTCAGGGCACATGCCTGGGGGATGTGCCCCAATGGGGGATGTGTGACAGGCAACCACACATTGATATTTCTCTCCATCTCATTCTCTCTCCCTTCCCCTCTCTCTAAAAAATAAATAAATAAAAATTAAATCTTAAAAAAAGAATATTGCTCAACAAGATATAAAATCTTCATATATAATACTTTCATCAAGAAAGGCTGAGTTAAACTTCTACATAATGTGATCAAAATGTAAGTTCACTTATTAGTTCCCCCTCTTCAAAAGATACTATAAATGGGAAATCACTGGAATTAGTAATTCAGAGTTCTTGATGTCAAATATTCCCAGTGGAGCTTTAAAAACAAGTATATCCAAGCAATCCAGAAAGAATGGCTTATTGCCTCCTGTTCTATAACAAGTCTCCATTTTTGTTTGGATTCTAAAAACAGTACAAGTCCCTTAGATATATGCTCTTTGATAATCAAGACATAACAGGTGTGCAAAAATATGGCTTATGAATAATTAGAATCTAACTGAAGCTGTCTCAATTATAGGACTTGGAAGAACAGAAGCTTTGCAAAGGTCTAAATGTCAATAACTTCAGAACTTTGGGAAATCCATGTCCACTGCTGGAATCTGCTCTTCAGAAGTAACTGTATGTTTCACTCCACTTCCTGGAGTGTGTTGAGTTCGGGGGCTGGACTTGAGATCTTGTGTCCACAGTATCATCAGTACTTGGCAGGATACCCCCAACAAGGGATGAAAAGAGCAGCAACAGAAGGTTGTATAGAAGGAGGACGAATCAGATCGACAGGGGTAAAGCACTCGGGGAAGTGGGGCCAAGAAGCTGAGCAGAAAGAATGAGGCACAGGATGAGTCTGGAAGGGTGAAGGGACTAACAGGGGAGGAGGCCTCTAGGAAGAAGATCTAGGTGCATAAATGCAAGGGACCTTGTGCCTCTCTCTTCTTCAGGGCAGCTATGATGCCAGTAGGAGAGCATGCTGAGTTTTTTGTCTCTTCCATATTTAGAAAGCAAACACACAGGTTCGTCCAGATCTAGAATAACAAATCTTCATTTGCAACAAATAATAAAGAATCTTCACAATTCCTATCCACAATCCCAAAATCAAAATGCTCCAAAAGGAACATTTCTTCAGTAAGTTTGTAGGAAACACATTGCTGGCAAAACCTAACCTAAACTGATGCAAAATTACTTATAATATGTATTTACTCACATGATTTGCTGAATAAATATCAATGTTTTGATTATTGTGAACACTGAGAGGGGAAAAAGACATCAATTAAGAAGAGCACCTGGTAGGTAACTGGTCTCCAAGGAGGAGGAGGAGGAGGGGTAGCAGCAGCAGAAGCCTAGTAGCCATTTCTACACAGAAGCCTTTCACATAAACTGCACTTCATGAAGAAGTCTGTGCTGAACTGCCTGCCTGCACTGTGTTCCTGCTATCTGAGCCAGTCCTTTAAAAAGGAATTCCTGGAATCCTATTTCAATCAATAGCACTGGCTTCCCCCATCCAATCCAAGCTGCAGAGCTCCATTCACAGCAGCTCTCCTCTGACCAATCACAACAGTACTCTTTGGACAAATCAAACTGCAAGGATATGTAGTCCTCATATTTGCATGAGGATGCACCAATCAGGACCGGAGCAGGGGAATACTATTCATGTAAGCCAGCTCACTTCTGATTCTGAAAGCACAATTTCCTTTTTACCAAAAACTGAAAACTGTGTTTCCCCAGCTAGAACTGAAACACAGAAGATGTCTCACCAGAGTGTAGCAGACAAGCAGAGGAGCACAGAGGCAAACTTACACAGAGTGGAGCAGAGTAGAACAGAGCTAAGCTATTATATATTATGTTCTCTTTCTAAAATAACGAAAAAATGGATTTTACTATCTGGCCACAGGGATTTCAGGCAAGATATTGTAGTGCTGAGTGGTGTACTGAAGCCAAAAAAGACTGATTGCTAAATTTTCAGGAATTGTGAAAGCCATTGCTAACACAGTCATTACTAAAAGTTAAATTATGCAAACTTGCAATTAAATAAATTAAAATCAAAGGTAATAACTACTTATAACTCACCACTTCCTAATTACTTCATTGCATTTCACTACCATGTATGGTCTAGAAGTTATTTATGTCTATTGCATCTGTATGTAGCATTGTTCCCAAGTTCCACATACAATGATGACAAATTGGCTTCCTGAATTTGGTCATGATGGAGTATTTATACCACAGAAGTTGGCAAACACTACAAATTAGCGAACTGTTAAATATTTACAAGCCCATCAATACTTTAGGATCTCTTGAAACTATGGATACAAAATGACTACTTTCAGGATCTTAAGAGGTGTTCCCATGCACGAAAGGTTAGAATTTAGGAGCCAGAGTCCACAGAGAGCAGAAGCTTCAGGAACCATACTGCCCTTCCTAATGTTTTATTTGCCATCAGACAACCTACATGGGTGGACTTCTCCATGCTGCCTTCTACTCCATTTCCGTACACTGAAACAGAGGTTAAGCTCCCCTCCACTAGCACGTATTAGGGGAGGAACCGTTGTCCATTTTATTCAGTGTTACATGCGCAGGGCCTAGACCAGTGCCTTGCACATGCTAGGAACGGAATAAATATTTACTGAAGATATAAGTGAATCCTCCAAAGTACCATGTAGTTCAGTTCACATTATAGTTCAAATAATATAGGTAAGAAAAATTGCCAGGGAAGCAGACCATCTGCTAAATTTCCTTTAGTATGACAATGCATGGGAGAAAAATGAGTATTCTATTATACTCATAAATATTCATCATATTCCTTTACTTTCTGCCTTAAACAAGTTATTTTTATTATTGAATCTGAAATCTAATTTACTTGAGCTATTATTTCTATGAAAAAATAACCAAGTTCCAAATAACTAATTTTAAAATGAAGTTTTAAAGCACAAACCCTTTCCTAAGTTGGAGACATGAAGCCTAAAAACATACCACAGGAGCTTTTTCTTGAGTTTTCATAGCTATAATTTAAGACATAGGCAAAATTTTCAAGGAAAAATAAACACCATCCAAAAAATTAACTAATCAAAACATTCTATAAAACATATTCAAAATAATAAAGTAAATTCATAAGCTGATTTTTTAGACAATAAAGTTAATGTTTTCTCTAATGTTATGGCAATATTTAGAAGGTACTCAGAAGATTTCTTATTTATTGCCTAAGAGAAACCTTCACTCTATACATACTGCAGTATGATTGATATTTCACATATAATATTTGCATTAAAAAACACAAGTGAAAAGGAAAGGACTCCCAGTGCTTAAACACCTAACTTTAGAAAAGCTTTCTTTAGAGAAATGAAAGATTAAAACTCTAGTCTGTAGTACTAAGACACAAAATGCCTTATTTCTCAAAATCCAACCTCTATTCCTAAAGAGATGACAAAAATTCTCTTATCCTGTGAATCCTCTGTAGATGAATTGTGGATTCACAGAAAACCTTCCATTTGCATCTTGTATATGCCTCCTGCAGCCCAAGATCGCACAACCTTCTCACACTGATAGCATAACCTCTTATCTCCTAAACAAAGGAATCCACAAGTTCAGACCACACCATTGACATCTGTCTTGTGTGTTAGGTGTCAGATCACAGGGAGGAGGGACACTTGGCAGTTCTGGGGACTCAATAGCAGCTATTTCTCAGAATCATGATTATATACGGCATCTACAGGAATCCCGGAAAAAATAATGTTCTTCAACCTTGGTGTGCCTCACTCCAAGAAATTCCATATATAAGAAAAAATTGGGTTGGGCAAAAAGTTCATTTGGTTTTTTGCATAAGATGACTCTAGTAGTGCTTAGTTGTCTTTAACTTCATTGGAAACAATTTTGTTACCTTATAATCATGACAGCTGTCATATCAGTGTGCATTTAAAAAACTATCAAAATTAGTGAATTTTTGTGTAGCCATTTTAACATAAAAGATGGAAGAAATAAGCAAATCTTCAGGATATTATTCTTCATTATTTCAAAAAACATAAAAACACAATTAAAATGCAAAAAAAGGATTTGTGCTGTGTATGAAGTAGGTGCTGTGACTGATCAAATGTGTCAAAAGTGGTTTACAAAGTTTCCTGCTGGAGATTTGTCTCTGGATGATGCTCTATGGTCGGACAGACCAGTTGAAGTTGAAAGCAATCAAATTGAGACATTAACTGAGAATAATCAATGTTATACCAGCAGGAATAGCCAGCATACTCAAAATATCCAAATCAATAAAGTTAGGAGTCAAAATGAAATATGTGCCTTTTTAAGGAAAAAAACACACGGACTTTTTGTCTAACCCAACAGTTTGTCTTTATTGTACACAGAGTTTTAACTGAATACTAAGTGCCAAAGGGACTCATTCCATCCAGGAAGAAAAAAATCCCTGCAATAATTTTAAATAAAATAGTATGGAATGAACAAAATGAAACAAACTAGAATATAAAACATCAACACACATTTCAAGCAGTGAGGCTGTCTGGGACAGCAGGGGACATGTACATTTACACATCTGCTCACTGGGCCACCAACTCAAATGTACTTACTCTATCTACAGCAATGGTTTTCAATCAGAGGCAATGTTTCCCCAGAGGACATTGGTAATGTCTGGAGAAACCTTTGGTTGCCACAATGAGGGAGGGTGCTATTAGCATCCAGTTGATATATCTTGAGAAAACTGTTAAGCACCCTGCAATGCACAGGACAGTCCCCAAAAGAATGAACAAACCAGCCCAAAATGATGCTAGTGCCAACACTGAGAAATCCTGTTACAAGAGACTCTTCAAAGTTTAAAGGCTAGTAAGTGACCCTGTAGTATACCCTGATCACTGTGATCTCCTGATCACCCCCCCTTAGGACACACATGAACTTACACATCCATTGCCTTAAGTAAAGTCTGCTAATATTTAAAAAGTAAATTTAATAATAGCCTCTCAATACTACTAAAAGTTTATTTTCTCCTTATTATATAAATGATAGACCCTTACTGCAAAGAATTTGAAACTAAAAAGAGAATTAGGCATTTGTGACACTTTTTTCAAAAAGTAAGGCAGGATAGTCTCATAATATGTAAACCTTTTACCAGAAAAGTAATTAATTCCTATGTTAGATATACTGTGAATAAACTGTTGGGTTTCAAACTCTTTTTGTTCATACTTTATAATTTCTCCCACAAAACTTTAACAATAAGACAACTCTCACTCACATGTTAGAAAATGCCAGAGTTGAGTAAAGTCGAGGGGGAAAAAAACCCTAAAATGTAAAATGGTGAGAAGGGGAGGAACAGAAAGTAAAATAAACAAGAAAGACCAAACCAGGAAAACACAGGCAGAAACCTATTTCCTATTCACCATGTGTGTTTCTTAAACCACAATGCAAATCAATTTTTTATTGAAACGTCCCACTTGCAACCTGTTCACAGACAGAGCCACTACTCTGGAAAACCACAAAAGTGAAGGCTTAAATGTAGACAAGGTCCTATCTGGTTTTCATACTGCTAAGAAATAAAGACTACATAACAGAATACAAACTATAAAGTTCTAAGAATTTTCTTAAAATATTTTAAATCATACTTTGATAAGTCATAGCCATTATATTTAAAGGAATCTTAATTACATTGAAAGAAAAGTGGATATGCTTTCTGTCACAAGTAAGATCTCAGAACACATGAATTATTTCAGAAGCAGCAGCTAGTATCCAAGGATGTGGGGTTTTTTTAATATTTTACTTATTTACTTTTAGAGAGAGGGGACGGGAAGGAGAAAGAGTGGGAGAGAAACATTAATGTGTGGTTGCTTCATGTGGCCCCTACTAGGGACCTGGCCTGCAACCCAGGCATGTGCCCTGACAAGGATGCATTTTTTGATCATTTGCAATAAGCAGAAGTTTCATTGGTAGATCAGTAAATAGTCCATTTAATGGCGTTGTGGGAGGAGTACCAAATTGTGTCAACACCATCTATTCAGTGACAGCCCCTATCTTGCACCCATCAAGAAAATTACACAAGTGAAGCTTCCCTCTCACAGGTGATAGCAGATCACTGGAAACTCATAACAATACTTGGTTGGCCATTCCAGTTGTTTTAAACATCTGGTAGAAATAATACCATTACAAGAGACTTAGTTTCCACAGATCTTTCACAAGTTTAAAAAGAAATTAACTAAAGCTCATAGACTAGTACTACTTTAACTTTTGTTTTATTTTAAAATTCTAGCAAAGAAACCCATGTTCAAATGAATTAGATCCATCAGAAACATAAAGAGCCCTGGCTGGTGTAGCTCAGTGGACTGAGCGTGGGCCTGAGAACCAAAGGACTGCGGTTCAATTCCCAGTCAGGGCACATGCCTGGGTTGCAGGCCAGTTCCCAGCAGGGGACGCACGAGAGGCAACTATATATTGATATTTCTCTCCCTCTCTCCTTCCCTTCCCCTCTAAAGATAAATAAATAAAATCTTAAAAAAAGAGAGAGAAGAAACTCTAAAGAGAGTTTACATAGAAGGAAAACAACTTTTACTAAAAGACTTTCATTAAAATTAGGTCAATATTATATACCATATTTTTCAGACTCTAAGACACACCTTCCCCTCCCAACCCCCCCCCAAATCTGAAAGAAATAATGCTGCTGTTGAGCTCCATTTATATTTATATTGGTGAAATATTATGTTATGCTATGAAATATTTGACCACATTTTTTGCTTCACAACTTTTTTTCCTATTTTCCTCCTCTAAAACCTAAGTGTATCTTGTGGTCCTAAAAATGTGGTACTTGTATCTTAAGTATATAGTTAAATGTTATCAAAATCCTCAAAAATCTTGATCATTCTTAAATAACTAAAGTATTCTGATTTTAAAATTCCATAATAATTTGAAAGAATTCAAAGTTGACTACTTAAAGGAAATGTAACTAGATGATAATAAGTTTGCCCAAGAAATGATTTAAATGTTAACCACATGGTGGTTAAAAAGAAAAGGTTATATAAGTTGCTGGTTGAAAATAACACCTGCTCTTATACTGCCCTAACCCAGAGGTTTTCAGAATGTAATCCCTGGCCAGCAGCTTCATCACCAGGAAACTTGTTAGAAATGCAAATACCCTACCCCAGATTAAATAGGTCAAACATTCTGGTCTGAGGCCTAGAAATCTGCATTTTCACAAACCCTCCAGTCAACTCCGAGGCAAACCCAAGTTTGAGAAACACTGCCCTAACCTTCTAAAACTGACAAAATGAGGCCTAAGTACAAGAAGAAGAACTAATTAGAGTATTTGTACTAAACAACACACATGATTTATCTGATTTGATCATTATTTTATGACAGAGGAATGATTATTCTCACATACACAGGAGCATCTTTGGCTTTGTGATACTAAGAACTAAGCCAAGACTGAGAGGCAGTATGAAGCCAAAAGTTCACCATTAACCACTGACCATGCTCCAACACTCCAAGGAGTGTTTCTCTCTCTCTTTCTGCTCTCACAGTACACAGTTCATCCACTCAGTAAATAACATAAGATTTTAAGAAATGAATATTTCCTAAATGTAAAATAGGGCATAATTTCAGTCTCTACTACACGTGTTTCAATACCACACAGGCATTAACATTAATCATGCCTCAAAAAAATAGGCAGGATGTTAATATTAGATGGTGTTTGATTCCTCTTTCAGCTGCTCAAATCATTATTTAATTGCTTGACTGAAGAATAACTTAGGCAGCCCACCTTAACATCTTTGCCATTTGATCACCTTTGCCTGGCTGAATGCAAAGTTACCACAACAGGTTCACCTAGAACCAATATGCCCAACTTCTCTAACCTGAAGGGACCAAGTGGGAGAGACAGATCTTAACAGGCACTCAAAGTCAAGATTTTAAAGTGGCATCTCCTCAAACTCATGGAAAGGAGAGACCAAACACCAAGGCCAAACACCACCACTGCCCCAAAACACTTGTCAGTAGAGACAAGATGATGTCAGGAAGAACCTATCAACATGGGTATTAAAAGAAAAAATATTTATAATAGTTTTATTTAAAGTGTTTTAAAACACCCTTGAATTTAGAAGACATTTTAATCACTATATACTCATGATGTCTGAAACTTACTTTAATATATCTGTTAAAATATATAACCAGCCCTGGCTGGTGAGGCTTAGTGGACTGGACTGAGTGCCAGCCTGCAAACCAAAGGATCACCAGTTTGATTCCCAGTCAAGGCACAGGCCTGGGCTACAGGCCAAGTCCCAAGCAGGGGGCACGCAAGAGGCAAATACACATTGATGTTTTTTTCCTTCTCTTTCTACTTCCCTTCCCCTCCTCTAAAAAAAATAAAATAAAATCTTTAAAAAATATATACACAACATATTGTATTAAATATTTTTAAATATTTAATAGTGTCAAATTATAGGACATATATTTTCTGCTATGCACTCATCTAGTTTTCAGTTCCTTATACACTATAAGCATGTTTGTAATACCAAAAAAATGTACTTATAATAAAATAAAGTTAGAAATGGATGCAATAAAATATTTTATACTTCTAAAAGTAGCACATTTTCAGTATATATGTTTATTATTAAAGTAGTGATAAAAAGTTTTTAAATTTTGAGGTTAACATTTTATGGTAACAGTTAATATGTGGCAACTTTAGTCAACTCGCTATTGCAAAATACTGAATAAACTGGATGAATACATTTTTGTGCAAAGAAGAAAAACAAGTACTTTGTAGATGACAGTAATTACCAATACTTATTTCATCAAGTTTCAGGGTTCCACTGAGAATAAATGCATTGCTTTTATTTTCACTGGAATTAACTTAAGCTGACTTTCCTACTCTCTCACAGTTTTAAATATACTGATATTTAATGTACACTGGTGGGCAAAAGTAGTTTATACTTGTTCCTATGAAAAATAATATAATAATTACTAAATGATAGTAATACAGTAATAAACTCTGTTTCACATACTCACATCTGTAAACCTACTTTTTCCCACCTCTGTATTCTTTAGGCGCAGCACAATGAATAAGCACATCAGAATGTAAGACCATCCTAGAAGGATTCCTGACAGCCAGCTAAAACACAGTCATTTCTGTCAGGACACAAATGAAATCATCTGAAACCGCAAGAAAATACTAACCCGCCATCTAGTTTTCAAACACACAAATGCAGAAAATAGTCTTAAAATTTTTCACCTCACTCAAAAAAGATATTTTAATGAAAATTAGTTATTCATACTTTATCTCCTTTAACAGGAACCTAATCAACAAAATGAACAACCAAGAGAAATATAACCAGATACACCAAAATTGAGAACAGGCTGACAGTGAACAGAGGGATGGGGATAATGGGGGGAAAGGGGGAAAGGTTACAGGAACAATTATAAAGGACACATGGACAATAACAAGGGAGGTGGAAACAGGGGAAGGAGGTGGAGAGGGCTGGGGTGGTGGGGAGGGGTGTGGGGGGAGGCAGATAATTGTACTTGAACAATTAAAAAAAGTAAATTTTAAAAAGATAATTAGTTATTCAATATTTGATCATAAGAACACAGAAATCTTCCTAGTCTACAATGACTAATGAAACTTTCAAATTCCCATGCAAATTTATGGAATGGGTGACATTATTGAACAATTGATCAAAAAGTTAGAGGGAACTTTCTATTGCCAGCCAGTTCCATTAGCAGGTCAATTCAATGGACATTAGCAATTTACAGTCATTTACAAGAGAAAAAATGTAGAAACAAGGTTATGTGCTCTGCTTCATTTCTCTATACTCACACAACCACTTAAAAACAGAACAGTGGGGGTTTCATAGTCTATACAGAGCTTTTTATAACTGCACATTTTAAGCACAAACAACATTTAAAGCACAAATAACCTTCCAGAATTAAGTCACATCACTTTTCCCCTTGGAAAGATTATAAATGTTACATATACCATTAAAGAATTAAATAATTATGACTGGAGATAATCAAAGCACACGTGAAACATGTGCATCACTGCCAAGAATTCATCCAGAGATTATTATATTGAAACATATAGCCTTTAAGCTCTGGAAGGAAATCATATGCTTAGCTCCCAATATTACATAGAAATGATGATCAAGTTGGAGGAGGAGATAGTAAGCACTTGGGTGGACTATTACTAAGAACTTTCTTGTTCAGCATAAACTGGCATCTCTTCCTCCAGTGACAACTCAAATTAAAACACTGTTTATCAGAGAAAAAATGCATTGTTCAGCCAAAAAACAATTTTTTAGGCAGTGATTATGCTTAAAAATGGCCAACTAACCAGCAGATTCTGACCATCAGTTCAAGTAAATACTAAAAAAATTAGCCCACATTAAACACACAAAAATTTCCCATGACTTCACAAGAGTTGCGCTTCTGTGGGCTTCAAAAGCTAACAAGATGGTGACAAACGAGATACCCAAAGGGGCTCACACCTACAGACAGCTCAATTTCTATCGATCAAGCACAGTCTTTCCCCTGTGATATGTTAGGTTATACCAATTAACCAGTGTGCACTTTAAAAACTTATGTGAAAGTAATAACACTTACTAACACCGCAAATCAGAGTTCTGTAAGTCAAAACAACCGTTCTTCATTCTTTTCAGTTTTATATTCCATTTCCTTAAAAAGCTTCTCTACTATGTAAACTAGTATGAAATTCACTATTCAAATAGCATCAGTTTTACCTATAGCAGTCACTCAATGAGCTGATTTATGAGCAATGTTCTGAAACACCCTAGATGGGAACTTCCCCTAATGGGAAGTGCCAGTCTTCGTTCTGTTTCTTATAGCAACGGTAAAATCTAAAGGAAGAGCCACAACTATGATATCTTTTAAATCCAGCACCTTAGAAACTGCCTGCGATATTGCTGATTTCCAAATGAGAAACCCTCTGCATTGTGAGCTTTATTGGGACATGCTCTGGGTTTGTACCTCAACAGAACTCTTATAGCTGCCTTTGACTTGGGTCACTTGACAACAAAGTCTTACTAAATTATAAAAAATAAAATCTACTTTAAATAATCTTCTCCTCTGAAAGCTAAGATGTTATTATGTACCCCAACAAGTCAAAATCAAACAAAACATTCTCTTATCCACAACCCCTGTACTCACCTCACAGAGGTAAGACTCTCTTTTGCTCTGAATCCTGACAAAAGAGCCCACACTCCACAATATGCAGTCAGAATGATTTGTGATGGGGTGAGTTGTTGCTTGCCTGTGTTTTCTGCAATGTGTGGTAAGCTGACCAATCCTTGACCCTGTTGTACAGTTTTGCTTTTTCATTACATTGGTGACCATTTAGCAAAAAAATTTAATATACCTCCCAAAACACAATAAATTTACACACTAGTTAAAAATGTACTTAGGTTGCCTTGTTCTTTTAAAATTCTCATCCTACTGTCCTAAAACAGGAATAAATTTCACTGAAATGCTGAAATTTCACTGAAATTAGTCAAATTTTATTTCAGGAAGTAAAATCACTGTGCCTCCATCTTTTGATGGGGATGTTCTTGCACTCTACTTCAGTGGGTAGAGGTTAGAGCACTCTGACCTCTCTGTAGAAGGGACCTAGGGATGGAGACTGGATAGAACAAATCTCTGGGCCAGCCCACACTTTCACTTCTGAATGACATGCCCAGATAGTTCAACAAGCATATACTATCCATATAAAGTACACTCCTGCCAACTATGATCACACCACCTTCAATCAATATTGCCAATGACCTACTAATAAAGCAAGGGCTTTGCTGGACCTTCTGGCATCAAAGCCAACTTAGTTTTTTAAAAATCCCACAAATTCTGTGAAATAAACAATGGTTCATTTGTTGATTCCTTAAATGGACAGATGGAGCATCCATATGTCCAGCTATGGCTGGACACATAACACAGATGCTCACAGGAAAAGAGACACTCCCTGCATGTCACAATATAACATGCAGATTATTGACAAACACTGTACATCTTTCATGTATTGAAAGGTATGCCAAACAGAAACTAAATCCTTCCTTTAAAAAAATATATCACAGTGAAACATAAAAAACTTCAAGAAAATCATGACCACAGAGGCTTAAGATAAAAAACAAAAGTCACTCCTCAGGGCTTACATATTTTATAATTCACTCCATTTTTAGAGATAATTAGGATTTTCTCCCAACTCAGAAAAAAGAAATCTTTGCTGTGCTCTTTTAACTACAGATTTAAAAATAAAACAGCAGGAGGACAATATTAAAAGGCTTCACTTCAAAAACAGAATGTTTTTTATTACTTAAACAATCTACTAATATTTCACCTCTTCATTATTCTTAAGGACACCATGTCTGCACAACCCCAATCTAAATCATCACAGGGATGACTTACTGTACAACACTGGCCCTTCATTTTACAACACAAAGTTCTACTTATGCAGGCCAATGGAATGCTGTGACTACTACAGAAATTCTCCCACATGTATCTATTGCTCCTGAAATTCAGCTATAGAAAAACACATTAGAATTTAATACCTTCTTCAAAATGCATGTAAAAAGTGACTCTGAATCAACTGAAGTTATAAAAGGAAGCCCCACGTAAATTACATAACTTAAAAAATTTCAATGTCACACTACTTTGCACAAATACATCTCAAAGGGATAAAAGAAAAACATTCATACTCTGAGGCATACAGCTGACTAGGTGGTTTTCCCAACGCCTATAGGGATGACAGGATCATGGATAACAGCACCCATAACCCTACCCATGCAGGTCAATTATTTTTAACTGACTAACCTAATCTAATAACTGCAATACCTTAAAAGTTACACACATCATGTATAAAATCATTTTTAAACCACTGAGTATGTTCACTCACCAAAATGACATGGGTCATTTCAGGATGAAAGAGCTAAGAGTTCTGCCCCAGTGTGATTTTTCAATTCCTCTAGCCCTAGGCTTAAGCTGTATCAAGAGGGCTGAGAAATTTGTCCCATATACCTGCACACACATTTTAAACCCAAACATCAAGAAGTGCTGGGCATGAAGGCCTGATGAGGTGGGACAGCCCACCCACCCAGGCTCTGGACTGAGACCCAGACACCAAGCAAGAAATAATCAATCAAGATGAACCAAAAGATGTTAAGTGGCAATGGAGGGAGCATCCCCCAAATAGGCAAATGTTCTAATGATGACTTTGCTCAGGCAAGGATGATGGGCATCAGCAACACCAGCCACAAGTGAGGACAGAGGCCAAACCAGTTTGCTCCCAAAGGCCCTCCCAAGGCAGAGCACCTACACCACGAGCTGAGGGAACCCTAACCTCACAAGAGAATCCATGTAGTCTATGCATTTGAAAAGATAAAAATCTCTTAGTGTAACATAGCAGAAATACTTTATTGTCACCCCAGTTGCTTTTTGGTTTGGGCCTTGCTACAAAAAAGAGCCAGTCCAGACAGGAGATAAAAGAAAGACACCATATAACTATGTTCAAAATTCTGGTGAGCAGTAGCTCTAAAAACAACAAAAACCACATTTGAAACTCAGTGTTTCAAAAACAAATCAAATTTCAGATAAAATCCTCAAGCAAGTCATCGTTTAAATCTAAGTACATCCCTGGCTGGTGTGGCTCTGTGGACTGAGCGTTGGTCTATGAACCAAAGGTCGCTGGTTTGATTCCCAGTTAGGGCACATTCCTGGGCTGTGGGCCAGGTCTCCAGCCTGGGGTGTACAAGAGGCAACCAATCAAAGTATCTCTCACACACTGATGTTTCTTGCCCACTCTCTTCCCCTCTTTCCCTATCCCTCCTCCACTCTCTAAAAGTAAACAAATAAAATATTTTAAATGAATGAATGAATAAATAAATAAATCTAAGTATAGTTTTCAGTAATCAACTATTTTAACTATGACATACAATTGGTTTTAAGCTTTAAGGAGGCTTTAGTAAATGGACTAAAAAAGCATTTAAAAGGTCAAACTAACTACCTTTAGAATATAAGAGTGAAACCTACTGAAAATTCTGTCAATGATGACTTGATGTGACTATGCCCATAGGTAAAACAGCATTTCAAAACTAAAATATCCACAAAATGACTCTATATAATACAACTAAACCACTGTACTATGTGGCTGTACTTTAAAACAGACTTAAACATATGCTGGTGCGATCCTGGTGATGACCTACAAGAGTGGGCAAATCACCATTAATCAACCTTCAGTCCTTGGCAGCAGTCAGACACCAAATGGTGGAAATAACTAACCATGAGAAACAGTGCTTGCCAGATACAGTGCCAGGATCAGAACTTCTGAAAAGGGGGCTCCCAGGCTTCCCCTCTACCCACAGACCTGTAAGTTCCATGAGCATGATCCCAAGAAGCCTAAGGACTGATTTCCAGCTGGGCTTTACATTTAGAGAAAACAGTCTTTGAACAACAACAGAAGAATTGTAAAATGCTATTCAATAAATGGCAAATCTTGAGAAAACTGCAAGAGGTTAGGGAGGATAAACAGGTGAGTGTAAAAAGGACTGGCTCGGTGGAACACATTCAATGTATGCTTTTTATGGAACACAAGAATGATTTCAAATGAAAAAGAAAGACATTTGGGGAAGAACAAAAGCATGAGACAAAAAAACAAGCATAAGTTACAAAAGTTTACATTAATCAAATATTTGCATTTTAGAAGAAAGGGTTTGGGGTTGGTTTTTTTTAGCCCCACTGGACCACATGAGCTGTAACACATAAATAGGCAATGCTTTGTTCAAAAAGATCGTTAAGACCCTAACCACACCATTTACTACTATAGTTCAAAAGACTGTCAAATTCTGTTGAAGCAGACCCAGAAGCTGGCATCCTGAGGCTCTGATGATGTAAATACTAAACCGCCTACTGCTGTTTTAATGTACTTTACTGCTAGACTAGTGATGCATTTAATGCACAAATGCCAGCAATTCCAGGCCAGGATACAAAAATTTATTGTAGATGTGCTTTAAGCTAATGTTGATTCCAACAGTTTACCATCCATCAGCTATTCCAGTGCCAATTAGCACCTTAAAAATCATGTGTAAATATTTGAAAAACATGCTAGCAATTAAAGGGAGGAAATATTCCACATTAAAATCAGGAAGAGACTATAGGTTAAATGGTAAAAGGAAACTGCAATCTCAAAACATCAAGTTTCCTAGCATAACACAAAATGGTATATACACTCCAGACCAAAATACAACATGTAGATCCTATTTAAAATTCAGTAAATGCCAATTATTATTTACTGCTTTCAAAGCCAATAGATCCTCTAATTGAGTAAGAGGCTTTAAACTTTGTGCATCGTTAACTTATACTCCTTGTTAGTAATAAAGTGTTAACAAATGCTTTCAGTGAACTAAGAATGTGAAAAATTCGGAATAAAGGTAGCTTAAGATCTTTCTTTGTACTTTTTAATGCTTGCCTTTTTTAAATAGGAAAAGTTGGTGTCTCTAGAACATGGCTTAAGTCAAGCTTTTATTCTCATGTAATCTCAAAATGAGGACATCAACTCCTCGGAACTTAAAGACTTTACATTCTAAACAGTATAATCTTGAAGTTAAAAAAAATAATACAAACTGAAAGAAACTTAATATACCAAGTTACCTAAGTACAGTTGAGGGCCAATGACAACTCAATAGCCTTGCATCATAAATCAGAATCTCATAGTATTGAGGCCATTTTTCACTTATTGAGCTTTAAACCTCTTAACAGCAGGAACTGACAGACTTTTATTTAAAACCACACCAACTCTTCACAATGAAAAAAAGTAGTCAAAAATATCCATTCATATAGAAAAGCTAGAAAACTAGTATTAGGATATTTAAAAGGCATTGAGTAAAGTATTTACAATTCTAGCAATTGGTTCAAAATAAATAAATATGTAGTCTTTTAAGCACAATGATTCATATGTTAGCTTTGGCCTATGTGGTCCCAATCTATTCAAATAGAATGATTCTGCCACTATTAAACTTATCAAAAATGTCAGAAAGTTTTACTTTATTTTAAAATCCAATTAGAAGACAAAATCATGTATATTACATACATGGGCAAATGATCTGCTAGGGAAAATTTAAGTAAAAAATAACTGTGGAACAAAAAAAGAAAATGTGTAGAATCTCAGAATAATGAATACTTTAATCTTAGCTGTTAGAAAGCCTTGAACCAAGGAGATGGATCATGCAACTTGCAAACCTGAATGCTTATCACACACTATTACTTGACTGTCCTTATTTTTTCTAATGCCCTCAATATGTTTTAGTCTAATCATATATATCATGTAAGGCCAATCCATCCAAGTTCAGGTTTCTTCCCCCATTCTCTGAGAAATACCTCCACTGATCCTCACACTTACCTCCCACACACTCAAAGGGGCAAGCTCTTGGTAGACACAGGTGTTCTTCGTGACTCTACTTCACCACCTACAGGCACTGCCATCATCACTGCTACCACCCTGCACCAGCTCTCTACTTCCTGCCACAATTGAAAAGGACAGGGCTGGACATCTGATCTAAATTGGGCCAACTGCATTCTCTCTCCAGAGAACTTGCAGGTGGGATTGAGGGACCAAAGAGGCTAGAACTATCATAAGGCAAATTTAGTGACATGAGATAGACAAATATAATATGGAAATAGAAAGACAAAGAAAGCTACTCTAGGGAAGGAAAAAATAAAGCAGAAGTCCAGAAGAAAGCAAGATATCAGGAACTCAGCAGGAGTTCCTTTGGGGTTCCTAATGACTTTTGAGTTACTGTTTCAATTAACTTCCAACACTAGTAAACGTTATGAAGAATCCCCATAATATCAGTATCATGACAGTTTCATTGTTTTCTGCTTAAAATAGCTTGATTTAACTATTATTATGTGGAACACCATAAAACTCAATTGAATGTACCCTAGCATTCCATGTGCAACAAAGATTTAATATAAAACTGTGCTACTTGAGGTGACGATGCACCAACTGCAAGGAATAACATTTCACAAACAAGTTAAGTTGACATTCAAGAGCAAGGATCCTGGTTTCAAGTTCAAGATGGCATAGTAGTAAGATCCTGAGTTCACCTCCTCTCACTGCCACCTAAACCATAACTACATATAGAAGAGCTACCTATGAAAATGACCTGAAGACTAGCAGAGCAGATTTCCTATTGTACAAGTAGGGATGGTTAGAAGGGACAGAGACTCAGTCTAGCCAGGACCCCAGCCTACACCACACTCCCTGTGTGGTGACCAACAAGTGGGAGGGATATCACAACAACAGAGGTCCCCTCCTGAAGATCAAGGATCCAAGCCCCAGCCTGAGGAATGTGCACCAGGAAGAAGAGCACCCATCTGAAAACCTGCAGGGCTAATACCTGGGAGAGCCAAAGGGCTGTAGGAAACCAAGGCAGCACTGCGCTCATTCTGAGTCCTGGTGCAGAGGCAGCAGTTTGAAAGGCACCTGGGTCATACATGAAAGTGGTATACTGACTAATTTAGGACATGTATTAGAGAAACATGTATCTGCGGTAACTTTCTCCAGAGTCAGAATTGCTAGTGGGTGACAATTCTTTTCCCCTTTCTTTACTCTCCTTCCACCTAGCTGGTGTGATGCTGGCAGGCCCCATTTCTGACACTGCATTAAACTTGCTAACACTGTTCACTCCACCCCTGAATTCCCCTGAGGACCATCTAGGCTGGCATCCCTCCAAAGCAGCTCTCAACCTGCCAAAGCTGGTAGGTGACCTCAGTTTGCACAAGCACAGAACAGTGTGTCTATGACAGGCAAGGATGAGCCTCGACGCCAGCCATGTAGAAGGCCTTCCCTGCCCACCAGAACACCTGCAACAGCTGTAGCAAGGCCTCACAAACCTGAGTCAGGGACCAGCGCTGCCCACCAGTATGTTCACAGCAGTTGTAACTCAGCTACAACAGGAGGCTACAATGGTCCACACAGGAAACACCACTGGAGCACTCTGGTGACAAGGGGGGACTCTATCACTGGGCCCCATGGGACACCTAAATAAGGCCAGTTTTTTTAAGACTAGGAGACATAGCTGATCTTCCTAATACACGGGAGGAACATAAAAATAAAGAGACAAAAGAATATGTTCCAAACAAAAACACAAGACAAAACCCCAGAAAAGGAACTAAATGAAATGGAGGTAAGCTGTATACTAGATGAAGAGTTCAAAGTCATGGTCATAAAGATGTAATAGTCATAAACATCATAAACATGTTTATAAAACACTGCAGGCAAGTGGATAAACTCAGTAAGAATGTAAACAAAGATAAAACTTTGTAGCCCTGGCTGGTGTAGCTCAGTGGATTGAGCGCGGGACTGTGAAGCAAAGGATCACGGTTCGATTCCCAGTCAGGGCACATGCCTGGGCTGCACGACAGTTCCCAGTGGGGGACACATGAGAGGCAACCATACATTGATATTTCTCTCCCTCTCTCCTTCCCTTCCCCTCTCTCTGAAAATAAATAAATAAAACATTTTTTTAAAAAAAGATAAAACTTGTAAAACAAGGCCCTGGCTGGTGTAGCTCAGTGGATTGAGCACGGGCCTACGAACCAGAGGATCGTGGTTCGATTCGCAGTCAGGGCACATGCCTGGGTTGCAGGCCATTTCCCGACAGGGGACACACCAGTGGCAACCATATATTGATATTTCTCTCCCTCTCTCCTTCCCTTCCCCTCTGAAGATAAATTTTAATTTTTTTTTAAATTGTAAAACAAGAACCTATTAGAACTGAAGAATACAACAACTGACATGAAAAATACTCTAGAGAGAATCAAGAGCAGATTAAATGACACAAAAATAAATTCATGATCAGGAAGATAAAATAGTGGAAATAACACAACTGAAAGATCAAAAGGAAAAAAGAATGAAAAAGGAAGATAGCATAAGACAACTAAGGGGACAACATCAAGTGTACTAACATTTACATCATAGGGGCCCCAAAAGGAGAAGAGAGAGAGTAAGGGATGGAAAATTTATTTCAAGAAATAATGGCTGGGAACTTTTCTGACCTGGCAAAGAATAGTGACATCCAAGTCCAGGAATCAGAGAAATTCCCAAACAATATGAACCCAAACAGACCCACACTGAGATGTCATAATTAAAATGTTAAAAGTTAAAGATAATAAGAAATCTTCAAAGCAGTAAGAGAAAAATAACTAGCTACATACAAGGGAATATTCATAAAATTATCAGCTGACTTTTCAACAGAAACTTCTAAGGCCAGAGGCCTTAGAATAATATATTCAAGATGATGAGGAGCAAAAACCTACAACCAAGAACATTCTACCCAGCAAGATTATTATTCAGAATTGAAGGTGAGAACAAGAGTTTCCTAGAAAACTTAAAGGAGTTCATCACCACTAAACTGGCATTACAAGAAATCTTAAAGAAGACTTCCGCCAAGATGGAGGCATAGGTGGAAACACTGTGCCTTCTCCCACAACCAAGTTTGAATACAACAAAGGTTTGGAGAACAAAGACACACCCAAAGACCAGAAAATTGAATTATACGGAAGTCCGACAACTACGAACCGTTCAACAGGGACGGTAAGAGGGACGGAGCCAGCATCGGAGCAGGGTCGGGCAGGACAGATCCCCTGACCTAGGCGAGCAGGCAGCTCGGAACCAGTTGGGGTGTGGGGCAGACTGACCACGGGCGCACATTCACCCATAGTGAGACGGACCGCGCAGGCCCCAGGGGGTGAACCCAGTGGTGGAGGGCTGACGGCGGTGGCACACTCCAGTGCAGTGGAATGAAACGTGTGGGCCCAGTGATGACGGTGGTGGCTGCGGCGCCGGTGGGGGCCGAGGGAGCAGGCAGCAGACGGGACGCCATAGTTCCTCTTTGACCCCGCCCCCACATACAACATCACAACCCAGTGATTGAGTTGCCCTGCTCTAGTGAACACCTTAGGGCTCCGATCCTGCTACGGAACAGGCACGAACAGCCCAAAGGATGGCACAAGAAGAACTCAAAGTCCCAAAGCCCATAACTCTAAGCGACCAACAGATTGCCAGCCTCTCAGAAGCACAGTTCAAGACACTGTTTATCAGGATGCTCACAGAACTGGTTGATTAGAGTCACAAATTAGAGGAATATATGAAGGCTAAATTAATTGAAATGAAGGGAGATGTCCAGGAAACCAATAGCGATGGAAAGGAAACTGGGACTCAAATCAATGGAATGGACCAGAAGGAAGAACAAAACATCCCACCAGAAAGGAATGAAGAAATGAGAATTCAAAAAAATGAGGAGAGGCTTAGGAACCTCCAGGACATCTTTAAACGTTCCAACATCCGGATTATAGGGGTACCAGAAGGGGGAAAGAAACAGCCACGAGTGGAAAACTTATTTGAACAAATAATAAAGGAGAACTTCCCCAGTCTGGCAAAGGAAATAGACTTCCAGGAAATCCAGGAAGCTCAGAGAGTGCCAAAGAAGTTGGACCCAAGAAGGAACACACCAAGGCACATCATAATTACATTAGCCAAGACTAAAATGAAGGAGAGAATCCTAGAAGCAGCAAGGGATAAGGGGACAGTCACCTACAAAGGAGTACCCATCAGACTGTCAGCGGATTTCTCAAAAGAGACCTTACAGGCAAGAAGGGGCTGGAAAGAAGTATTCCAAGTCATGAAATCCAAAGACCTACAGCCAAGATTGCTTTATCCAGCAAAACTTTCATTTAGAATGGAAGGGCAGATAAAGTGCTTCTCAGATAAGGTCAAGTTCAAGGAGTTCATCATCACCAAGCCCTTATTATATGAAATGCTAAAGGGACTTATCTAAGAAAAAGAAGATGAAAAATATGAATAGTGAAAGGACAGCAAACACAGAGTTATTAATAACCACACCTAAAACAAAAGCAAACCAAGAGGACAGCTAGATCAGGAGTGGAACCATAGAAATGAAGAACACATGGAGGGTTAGCAACAGGGGGATGGGAGGAGGAGAAGGGGGGAGAAGGCACAGAAAATAGCATAGATGGTAGGTAGAAAATAGATAGGGGGGAGGGCGAGAATAGTGGGGGAAATACAGAATCTAAAGAACTTGAGACACGTGGTTATAAACTAAGGGGGGGAGAATGGTGGGGGAGGGAGTGTGCTGGTGGAGGGGAATGAAGGAGGGGAATAGAACAACTGTAATGGTATAATCAATAAAATATATTTTTAAAAAAAGAAATCTTAAAGGGAATTCTCTAAGTGGGAAAGGCCACAACTTGAAATAAGAAAATATATGAAAAAAAATATTATCACTAGTAAAGGCAAACATATAGTATAAGTAGTAGGCAAACCACTTAAAAAGTTAGTATGAAAACAATTAAAATAGCTATAAGTATAGTCCTATCAATAATTACTTCAAATGTAAATGAATTAAGTGCTCTGTTCAAAAATACAAGGTAGCTGAATGGATAAAAAAAATAAGACCCTTACATATGCTGCATAAATGAGACTCACTTAAGACTGAAAGTAAACAAATGGAAAAAGATATTCCATGAAAATGAAAACAAAAAGAAAAGGCTAAGGTAGCAATACTTATATCAGACAAAATAGACTTTAGAACAAAGGACAAGAGACAAAGAAGGACTTGCAATTCCACTTCCGGGCACTTATCCAAAGAAAACGAAACACTAATTCAAAAAAATATATGCACCCTTCTATGTTCACTGCAGCATTATTTACAACAGATATGATAAGGAAGCAACATAAGTGTCCATCAAGAGATGAATGGATAAAGTAGTATGTACATATTTTTGTACACACACATAGAGAGAAAAAGAGGAGGAGAGGCAGGAAGTGGGGGACAGGGAGGGGAAATGTGTGTAAGATTACTCAGCCATGAGAAAGGATAAAATCTAGCCATTTGAGGCAACATGGATGAACTAGAGTGTATTATGCTAAGTGAAATAAGAAAAGATAAAGACTGTATCATTTCACTTATATGTGGAATCTAAAAAAACTAAACCAATAAACAAAATAAACAGACTCATGGATGCAGAGAACAAACTGATATCTGACAGAGGGTTGGGCAGTGAGGGGATGGGCAAAAAGGTGAAAGGGACTAAGAGGTACAAACTTACAGCTACAACAAATAAGTCATGGCTATATAAAGTACAGCATAAGGAATATATAGTCAACAACAACTTTGTATGGTAACAGATTCTCATGGTGAGTACTTTGTGAGGTATATAAATATCAAATCACCACTATGTTGTACACCTGAAAATAATATAATGTTGTGTGTCTACACTTTATTAAACTATACTTTAATTACCAAGAGCTTTACATTCTAAAATGAAAAACAGGGAAAAAACTGTGCTACCACTCTTTCCTATAATAATTTGGATGAACAAAGTTCCAGTGTGTCTTGTTTCTCTCCATATCTGTTCCAATCATAATCACCAAGGGTTAACTAACTTTCTCCACCCTAAATACCTATAAAAAGATATTTCTGGTTCACTGACTGTCTGTATTCTGCACAAAATCTTTCTGGACAAACAGATATACTTGACCCATCCTAGCATGGATAGTAAAGTAAGGTATGGGAGTCGTTTGATTTTCTCCTTCATCCACTAACACAGCAGATGCAGGGTGGAGGAATATCGATAACCACACAGGACTAATCCACAATCTCCTTTCTGTACCTTTTTCAAAGTAGGTCGCTGTTATCATTATAATGTGTTGTTCATCTCTGAGTGGTTTCAGGGGGGAAATAGTTTAGACTCTACCAAGCTAAATGGGGAAAAAAAGGGATTGTGCTTTATTCAGTTTTGTGTCCTTTGACGCCTAACACACGGCAGAGGATATAGTACATACAGAGAAAACAATTATCAATCAGAAAAACTACAAGATAAAAAAGTATGACAAAATTATTATTATTACTATTCGACTAGAGCTCTTTCTCACCTATTATAGGCTATCTGTAATAGGTATACAGGAAGTAAGACCTTTTAAGCATACATTTCCCTGTAGAAGATGCCAAGCATTTCTCAACTTCTACTTACTGCTTCATGTGGACTGCACATCTCTTTGCTCAAAAATACTGAGTGAGCTATTAAAGCTCTCATTGCTGCATGCCAACAACCAGTACTGCCATACCAGAGGCTCATTCGAAAACTAACTGGAGTGGATGCTGCTACAAGGTTTTGGTAACTATACCATTTAACAGAAATTCCACTGCACTGTATTAACCATACAGAATGATAAGCAAAAAATCACACAGTAAGCTATCATAATTGCCTTGATCTTTAAAACAACTGATAAAATAATATCATCCTACTAACTCATTTCCTCAAAGTGTTAAGTCATACCTAATTTGGAAATGAGTTCTATCTCCCCTCTGACAGTCCCCTGGACTCTATTATACTAAGCAATAGCATAACGCTATGCCACTACAAAGAGTCTGTGCCTCAGCTCTACTGTGCGATGCCCACTCCCAAAATGTGCAAGCTCACCTTTTATTCCAATTACGTTGAACCAAATATTAATTATATAAAAGCATGCTGCTTCCAAACCCACACATCTACTATACCTTCTGCCTGGGGCAAATTCCTCCCTCAGAATTAAAAGGCTTCTTTTTTTCTGCTTTTTCAAAGTCTTGAGCTTTCTTGAGCCCCCTATGCCAAAGCGCGCTCCCTCTTCAATTCTTCTGTCCTTCCTCCACATGCCTTTTTAGTACTGGTCCCAAATATAAGTACACTGCCTTATATTTCAGTTAACTGTGCACCTCTTACAAGAGCTCAGTGTAACTCAATTGATATTATCAGCAAAGTAGTAATTTTCACTGATCCAAGATTTAAAGGCTTGTAGGTTAATTAATACAAACTTGTGATTTTCTATAACCCATGCCTTAGGTCTTGGCCTAGTATTTGTAACTGCTAAACACCTAAAATTACCTGTGCATTTTTAGGCAAGTGTCCCAATAAAGAATGAGCCAAAGATGTTTTTTAAGCCCAATTTTATTTAAACTGAGCTTCTAGAGCTTTCACAATACTTTCACAAAAAAAAAGTGAAACACTAAGTTACACTATTTACCAAATAGACATATACCAAGGAAATGAGAAACAAGATTGCTACCTTTTCAACATTCCAGCAAATCAAGATTCTTTAAGTGAATGCCCACTCGTCAATGCCACAATTTCATCTGTAAATCATTATTCTAACAGTTTCACAAACAGAGTTACTCACCCAACAGAAAGACATACAATAACTGATGAAAAGGGTGACTCCCAGGAAAGCAATATAATTTGACCTTACTTACTCTACTCGATGAGAATAGAAGTGACTATAACATCAAAAATGCACTTCAGAGCTTACAATGGTACCACTTGTCAAAGTGAAGAGTACAATAAATGTAATTTAAAATGATCCTCAGGGCTGAACTAAGATTCTTCATGTTATACAGAAACAGACATTTAAAATGAGTCACTGAAGAATTTTTCTTACTTAAAAAAATATCTTTTATAAAGAATTTTAAACGTTTAAATTAGAAGTTGACATAGGTCACATACCTTAGTTATGTGAATCATAAAATTTATATATCATACTGAGCATACAATTTCAGAATAAATCAAAATATTGGTAAATTTTGGGTAATTTGGTAATTTTGATAATTTTTTCTTCCCAGAAAAAAATAATTTTTAAGACTTAAATATGAGACATCATATCAAACCATGATTCTGAAGAAGGAATCTGAGCATCAAAATAGTATTTTGAGGCACTTTTCATTAACCTTAAAATGCTGACTTTACTGTACTCAGAGTTTTTTAGATTTTTAAAATATTTCTTTAGAGGGGAAGGGAAGGAGAGAGGGAGAGAAATATCAATGTATGGTTGCTTTTCGTGCATCCCCTGCTGGGAACTGGCCTGTAATCCAGGCATGTGCCCTAACTGGGAATTGAACCAGGATCCTTTGGTTCTCAGGCCTGCGCTCAATCCACTGTGCTACACCAGCCAGGGATTCAGAATGTTTTTTAAGAAGGCTATGTATCAGCACATTTTGATAAGATCTCTCAAACCCAGAACAGCTGTTGTTCAAAACTAGGCCATGCACAAAAAGTTACAGATGCCACTTAGAAAAAAAGCAGACACTTCTTTGTGTGCTAATTCCCACTCACCTGCTGAAAGAGTTTAAGAGTTATTATACATACAGAACTTGATCATGAAAAAAAGGACATAAGCCTAGCACAATGACACAGAAAAGCAAAACTATAAAATATATTCTTTCATTGGTTCCTTCCATGTTATGCTACACACACACACACACACACACACACACACACACTGGATTTATTATTCAGCCTTTAAAAAAGAAGCAAATTCTGGCACATACCACAACACAGATGAACCTTGAGAACACATGTTAAAGGCTAAGTACACCAATCACGAAAAGACAAATACATATATATGATTCCACTTACATAGAATAGTCACATATATACAAAGAAAAACAGAACAGTGATTTCCAGGGACTTGTTAGAAGGAGAAATGGGAAGTTGTTCCATGGATACAGCACCTGGGTTTTGCAAGATGTTCTGGAGATTGGTTGCAAACTATATGGATATACTTAACACTACTGAACTGCACACTTAGAAATAGTTAAGATGGACTCCTGGCTGGTGTAGCTCAGTGGATTGAGCACAGGCCTGCAAACCAGAGGATCTCGGTTCGGTTCCCAGTCAGGGCACATGCCTGGGTTGCAGGCCGGTTCCCTGCAGGCCACCTCCCAGCAGGGGACACACCAAAGGCAACCATACATTGATGTTTCTCTCCCTCTCTCCTTTCTCCTCTAAAGATAAATAAATAAATAAAATCTTTTTAAAAAAAAAAGAAATAGTTAAGATGGTAAATTTTGTATTATGTGCTTTTACCATAATTTTATTTTATTACTTTTTAAGATTTTATTTATTTATTTTTAAAGGGGAAGAGAGAGAGAAAGAGAGGAAGAGAAACATAGATGTGAGAGAGAAACATCTATCCATTACTTCTTGTACTTGGCCCCAACCAGGTACCAAACCTGCAACCCAGTCATGTGTCCTAACGGGAAATCAAACCAGCGACCTTTCACTTTACAGGACAATGACCAACCAACTGAGCCACAATGGTCAGGGCAATGACAATTTTAAAAAATAAATAACTTGAGCCTGATAGATGTTTCTCACACAGATGTTTCTCTCCCTCTCTTTCTGTCATCATGAAAATTTTAACTGTGGGAAGAAAAGAACACCCAGGATTAGAATCTTAATTTGAAATGTACTCTAGTGAAAGCCAGCTCCAAAGATCCAGACAAATGGTTCTCAATATAGGGCGTTTCAAAATCACTGTGGAGTTTCGGGAAAAAAATATTCATGTCCACTTCTGGTATTATAAACCTGATGACCTCCACTTTAAATTCCACAACAAATTGCTTTGCCAAAGATAAAGGAAGGCATTTCATAAAAATAAAAGGGTTGATTCATCCAAGAAATATAACAATCATAAATGTGTGTGAGTCAAATACAGAGTTCCAAAATACATGACACCATCCAAGCATCATACCAAGACCTGCTAAGCATTTAGGCTATACCACAGACTTGCTGAACTTTAATCCCCAGAATGGAGCAAGGGCTGGTCATTTAAAAACAAAATATCAACAACAACAAAAACTACATGGGGTTCCTGGTCAAGAACAACAGTTTTTAACATGCTAAAATCTAAAAATAAATTCAAATCTTAGGTAATGATTATCACTACTGTGGGGTAAAAATTAACAAAATTTTTCCTTCTTTGCATGAAAATTTGACCTGTAGTTCACTTCCTGGTTCTTTTCTCCTAGAAACCAGCAAACAGAAGTGTGTCAACTATGTCACCTGTGATACACATCTTATGTGTTGGTCAACTACATCTGAATCAGGAAAAACTATAAATGAGTCCTAAATAACTGCCAGAAATACATAGTTCAGGTTTCCCTACGTAGGGCAAGGCATGTCCCTTGTGGGAAACCCCGAAGGTAGTCCATGGAGCTGTAACAAGAGATGTTCATTTCTAGGCAGCAAGAGTCTTCTAAGCCAGAGTGGCTCCTGGAGTCTTGTTACCTACCATGCAACTGACCTATCACTTTCAGCTAGTCAAAGAATAGTTCCTAGAGAGCCATGCAGGCTGTTAAAAGAACTCCTATAGAAAGACCTATTACTGTCTGCTGATAAATTATGGTTCTTGTCATATAGCCTGAGCAGACCAATGCCCACTTCGGCCTAAAATAATCTCATCAGCCTCAATGTTTAGTTAAACCTAGGTAGGTCCTTTAGTGGGTGTTGCAATTACCTTATTTTCATGCTGTGGTTTAGACATCAGTGTCTCATTGCCATACTCAAGATCCCTAGGTTGACTTCTTAATCAAAATATTTTCCTGTGATGTTTTTGCTTATGAGAGTGGGGAGACATGAATCCATTCTAACCTCCCAGTGATCTTGTGTATCCAGAACATTACAATATTCTTTCTGTGGTGGTAGTTTTGCCTGCATCAATACTAGCCATAATTGCAAAATTACGAATTTAACTATAGGAGGATTGATGGTGGAATGAAGGGATTTAATATCATTTCCTACTGTCATGCAGGAAAATGAAGTTTCCTCCAAGAGGCACATGTCGCCTTATTCTTTTTAAACTTGCTCTTATCCTACAGTAGCACATATTACTAATGTGCAAGCTGCGTATTTTCCTGTTTCGGTGCAAACATCCTCCAGTTGGGCAACATCTCGGCCCTCTAATTGGTTATTCTCTGGTGCTCAGTCACACCCCAGAGGTCGGCTTTCTCCCTCCGTGCTGTGGGGGTGGGAGGACCAGCTGCACCAAAGTCTGCGTTGGCCTCATGTCACAACACCCAACCTACCTTAGTGAATGAATTTTTAAAAATGTATCTGTTTAATTCTTGAATCAGTAAGGATAACATTTTGCTTTTTATGGATAGAAAAAAAACACTGCCCTTAATATGTAACGTTATATATGTATGCATAAGTCAGTAATATCATCAGCTACACTGAATTTACTTTACTAGGCAGCACAGTAAAGTAGGATTAACTATAGATATATTTTAGTAAAAAAATACTTTAAAACAACAAAGTCAGGGAACATTTGGCTGTACAATTTACTCTACCAAAATAAACATAGCTTATTTGTGTGAATTACACTATCTCAGGCTCAATACAGCCACGTGCTTAGGCATATGAGGAACAATTCACCGGCAATTCCCTAAAGGGTATATGGAACACTTCCAAAAGTATCTCCAGATATTTGGTCACATACAAGAAATATAAATTTTATTTTGATAAATGACTCTAGTCTCAACAATAATTCCTATGTTTGAAAGTGTCAACAGATGCAAGAATGTTATTTTAAAAATTCCAGAAAACCAAACCATTTCAAGATGGGGACCTCCACCCTGTAAACTGGCTGGGGAGAGGGAGTGTTTAGGGAAGAGCAGAAAGCACAGCACTAAGTTCTTTTTAAGTCTTTTCATCTGAGACAATGGTGTTAAACTACTTGTGATCATTTTCATGAGTTTTCATGATTTCCAAAAGATGGCTAGGGAAGTAAAGAAAGTGTTAGGACCTCATTTTTATCTGTTGAGGCATTTGGAACTGACCCAGCATTTACATGAAAAATTAACAAAATTTTAGGTCAAATTAGTCTCTCTCCTTTCCCTGTGGACATGAGCTGAAGGTGAAGGCTCCTTCAAACCACTATTTGAGGTAAGGTTTTGAAGCCAAGAAATTCCTATTGGTGAGAACTGGTGTCACTGCTACTCAACAATAACTGGACAAAAGCCAAGGTTCTATTCCTAAGAGGGAAGAGGGGCCAGGAAATAGTACTTTGATCACTCCAAATATGATGCGAATTACATGCTGTCTCCAATACTAGGGGTGATGTGGTGTGAGGAATAAATAATAAGAAATCCCCTTCACCATCAGCCCCAGAACATTTTGTGTGGTAGGAATTAAATTACTCCAGCCTGAGAGAGCCTTCAGCATGGCAATTATAAAGGTGAAATGATGGGAATTTTATCTTGCTAAAAGCTTACCAATTGCTTTGCATTTTCCCTCTAATTTCAAACACTCAGTATTTTGAATTATCAGTTCCAATTTCCATTTACCCTTACCCACAACCGTATTCATTAAAACCAGGTAGTGTGGAAGAAAGCCAGTTAAAACATCACTGTCCACCACAGTGGACAGCCAACAGTGAAGCACACCGAGGACCAGTAACTAGAGCTGCTTTGTTTCTTCTCTCATTACAGGCATCCACGGCAGCACCAGCTCAAACACATTTACTCCATAGTCCATTCTGGATGTCTTTCTTCCAAGTCTCTTATCATCAATTGTATGGGAGGATTACCATTTTAATTTCTTAGTATGTCATTTCTATAAATGTTAAAACAATTTTTTTAAAACCAAGCAGAACACAGAACAGTTTTACACAAATGAATTCTCTTTTGGTGAGAGAAGAGACACAAAGGGAATACAACCTTTTAACTAAAAGTACTCATTTTTATTTAATTTTTAAAACACTAATCCATCTTTGAACTAATCCATGAACAACAGTTAATTCTACTCTATACTAACCATAACACTATAATCATTCATCCTTCTAAATACAACCATATTTTGTATCTCCTTCTTTCAGTTACTAGGGTTATAAACTTAATAATGTATTAAGTATAGACAAAAATGAACTCTCTTTGGATTTTTATTTTACCATCCTAAAAACTGGAGTTGAAAATATGTATTACAGTGAGTTGATGGAGTGAGTCACAGGGTCTAACAGATGTAGTTACATAGCACTGCCTATGGTGTTATGAAACATTTCACAGATGCCACATCTAATTTATATTTAATAAAGCAGTTAATCATTAGGAAAATTTTGCTAATGTGAGAATATGGAACATTGTGTCTTAAGATACATAATCTGTTCACACAAAATTCATACCCGTCTTCAAAAATACCTGAGGTAAGTCAGTATTATAATAAAGTAACAATAAGAGCACAATCTAATATCATGATGCCCAACAGGTTTAAGAAATTGCATGTCATAAAGAAAAAGAGCTTGAACTTGGGAGGTTCACATACCTGTCTAAGCACCATGGGCAACTCTCTCTCCATGAAATGAAGTTAATAATTTCTACCTCACAGGGTTTTTATGAGGAGAAATTATATATATTTACAATTAAATCATTTGCTGATAGATTATTTTTACAGAAATGCTAGTCTTACATAACACATAAAGATATATAAACATATTTTTCTGTTTAAAACTGTAAATATAAACAATACAACAGCCTTTAGTTACCTCAACATTCTTTTCATCCTCCTTCCATACTAACTGAACCCCAATTTTTTTCAAGTATATATTTTTCTCTGGTTGGCTATATGATTCATTATGACTTCATTTTATTTTCAGGATTTGCTTAAGAAGCCAAGAAACTCAACTCTACCCCACAAGTCATTAGGTGAAGTCTAAAGACTTGAAGAATTTTATTCCAACTCAGAAATGGAAAGTGTGTGATGGGTCTGTGACAGTCCTTTTCCGATTCTGAGAAGAACTTGACTACATGCTGAGGATGACAGAGAGAAAAGGAAGAATTAACAAAACCTCACACCATATTTTGGGATCAGTGATTATGCCAAGTACAGATTCTATACTGTTTGAATCTCTCCAGTGAATCTTCTATTATACTCATACAGTGCATACCCAGTGACTGAGTAGACACTGGGAATACTCATGCTTTGTGAAAACAGATAAACACATTTTATTATCTCAGTATATTATTGTAAGCCATTAATATGATCATTTTCATGTACTTATGAAATAAAAATAATACTTTTCAAATGTTCACTGTAATTCATTAATTTCTTACAACATATTTATAAGATAGTATCTCTCTTATTCCTGTTTTAAAGTTAGGTCAACTGAGACTCAGAAAAGCCAAGTAGCATGTCCAAGTGCAGTGAATTTTTACCATGGGGACCCAAGATTAAGTTCAGGCAAACTAGCTTTAAAATCCACTTGCATCATAAGGATAGACCTTAAGCAATAAGGTCTATCAAATAATATTAAAATAATATTATTATAATATTAATATTAAAATAAATTATGAATAATATTAAGAATATTATTAAGAATATTAAAATAAATTTAGGCCATTAGCAATATTAATTCCTGACCAGAAACCTAAGATAATCTATTATCCAATTATACCCAATTATAAGAGCTGGTTTAATTATATCAAGACAGTTCATTTCATCACTAGTGAAGACCATATAACCAGATAAAAGAGATAATATTAAAAGATTTAAAGTTTTCTTAACCCAGTAAAAAACTTGCTCTCTAACAACTTTATGTTTTAGGTCATTTATTCCCAATTTTTAAAATGTGAATTTTTAGAGCTGATCTGATGCATACCATGCCTAGGATCTTCTCCTTTAGGCAATGAGCTATTATGTCCTTTTAGCTTTCACTTTTTAATTACTACTTTTTTTTAAAATTCTCACCTGAAGACATTTTTTCACTATCTTTAGAGAGAAAGGAAGAAAGAGAGAGAGACATCTACTCAAGAGAGAAGCATCACATTGTTCAGTTGCCTGGATCAGGGACCAAATCCACAACCTAGGTATGTGCCCCTGACTGGGAATCAAACCTGCAACCCGTCAGTTAGGGGACAATGCTCCAACCAACTGACATACTGACCGGAGTGTGGCATTCACCTTTTAAATGTGAAGGACAGGGGCCCTTCCCTTTATGATTACAACACTAATTGGACTATATCTGGGTCCATGTGGACATACATGGACATCTGGGTTCCAGGGGGGGCTCTTGTAGGGGCTCTTAGGGTCACAACTATTTTCCTAAGAATTACTACATTTTGTGTTCTCTCTCTCTCTCTCTCTCTCTCTCTCTCTCGTGCACAATGCATTTTTCTCAAAGCTGTAGGCTCCTTGCTCAAAGTGTATGTCGTTACCGTGTGTGCTTATCTATTCTTGTGTTTTTAACTTTTCTATGTTTTAATTTCTGAAATGGGTAATATTGATAGATACAGCCATATAAACATAAGCTCTATGGAGTTTTCCGTAATTTTGAAGAGCATAAAGACTCCTGAAGCATCTAAACATCAGCCTCAACTGGTGAGGAGTAGGCCACGTGCAGGCTGAGGTCAGAAACTCAGCTTGTTCACTGAGGTATTAGGTAAAAAACTAAAAACCTGTTTTTGTGCTATTACCTACCTACCTTTCATAGAATCACAGATTTGAACATTTTAATATCTAAAAAGGAGTGCCACTTCAAATGCACATTTATCTAGTTGTAGTAATAAATTACTATGTCCCCTCACAATATGGGACTTAATTAGCGGCTAGAGTTTTGAATGGAAACAAAAAGAGTCCATCACATTTTAATTTTTTCTGAATATCCTTTGAAACCCACATTCACTACTGAGAAGAAAAACACTGCTAAGCACTGTTGTGAACCATCATAATTGAAGTTCACAAAATAACTCAAACAGGTATAAATATGAATATACTTTTAGTCCTGGCTGGTGTAGCTCAGTGGATTGAGCGCGGGCCTGCGAACCAGAGGATCACAGTTTGATTCTCAGTCAGGGCACATGCCTGGGTTGCAGGCCAGTTCCCTGCAGGCCAACTCCCAGCAGGGGACACACTAAAGGCAACCATACATTGATGTTTCTCTCCCTCTCTCCTTTCCCCTCTAAAGATAAATAAATAAATTTTTAAAAAATATATGAATATACTTTTGAGTATCTTGGCTAAAACTAGGAGGGTAAACAACTTTTGGAATTCAAAACTGAAGACACTTTACTGATTATAGCATTAAACACATGAGCTTCGTTCTATTCTCCTATTTTTAGAAAAATTCACCTGAGACTATTATTCATCTCTGCTTGAAGGAAATAAAATTTATTGATGGTATTGAGATCACCTATTTCTAATTTAATTTTAACAAGATCTTTAGTAACACTGAAAATATTTATAATCTCTCATCTTACTTTTAGCTGTCCAAGTAGGAAGGGCTTGCTTAAGCAATGACCAGTTAATCCTCACTCAAACAGCTATGGATGGCCTTAGTTTCATTATCTTTTTTCTCAAAGTTTTGATAGCACTTAGTCATGTTGAAATGCATTCACATTTTTAAAAATTGCAAATGTATTGATTCTTTTTTTCTCAGAATTTAAATATACTTAAAAATCAAAACCAAGTTAAATGTCTTAATTTAATGCAAAAACATTTTTATTTAGCTCTTAGCTAATGTTGTGTCTTTACCTACTTAGGAGAACACTACAAATGGTTTTTTAAAGAATACAGTTAATTCTTATATTATTATTTATAAAATGCTAAATATGTGGCATTTTAAAAGTTTTTCATATATTTTTAGACTGTGTAACATTATTTGAGTTTAGATTTAAATATGAATACCTATAGTTATTACTCACACTAAGGAGTAACTCTTTGGATGGCAATTTGGAAATAATAACACACACTTATATGTAATGAAATCTATTATCAGCTGAAGTATTTCACATTCAATACTATCAGAAAAACATTAGGAAAGGGAATTGGGCAATTGACATTTCTGTACATCCTTTTCATAGTTGAGGACACTGAAAGCTCAGAGGGGTTAACTGTCTGTAGCCCAACAGCCAGCGGAAGTTCTGGAGCAGGATTCTAGCCCTCATCTGTCTGCCTCCAGTGTCTCTGCTCTTCAACTTGCAAATTCCTCTATCTGAAAAGAAGACAGTGAGCCATCCCCCTGGCTTTGCCACAACTTAGTTGTGTGACTTATTATTTATTAATTATATCACTATTGCAGTACTATTCTTAAGACTTCAGTTTTGTTAATTACTAAAATAATCTGTTTTTTAAATAAAATCTTTTATTTTTCATCTTTTATTTTCTTTGAAATCTCTTAAATGTGATTTTTAAATAATTATCAGAGAAACCAGTTTTTAAAAATTGTAGATACCTTCAAAATGAACAAGGTTTTGGTTCACAACACAAGTATTTAAATGATTTAGATACTTATGATGAATTAAAGCCTCGTAACAAGTTCATAATGTCATAATGAATTACAAGTGTCTAATTTGCCAATAATAAAAACTCGACTATAAGACCAGTTAACATTATTCACTATGAGGCTATAACACTAACTTCAGTTGGGTGAGTTTTGATTTAACTCTTATGTCCAGTAATAATCCCAGCAGCATTAACTGCAATTATTTGAAGGCAGTTACTAAAACTCTTTCTCTGTTCACTGAATGACAGATAACGGACTGGAGTGTGGATCAGGGTTTTTACAGACAGAGTCTGAAAGGGAAAGATGAGGGAGCCAGGGCACTTACTAACTCACGGTGGAAGAAACACAAAGCCAGTGGAGGACAGTTGGTTTTCTTCCTTATTAACCACCTACCAGTAGTTCTCTCAAGAACAGAAATGGATTATATTTTGTTGGATATAGAACTGTGTCATGTGCCTTGTAGTAAGCCAATCACCCTTGCTAGCTGGATCCTACAACAGTTACACACACCACACGATTCTGAGGGCGCATGGCTGGAGCATAAATCTGGAGATGTTAATGTCAATCTTCTTGGTAAAATGTTGGTAGTTTATTGTCCAGCTGTAACTGCTGGTTCCTAGCATTCCTGTTTTTATCTTATTGTTTCAATGAATAATGCCATTACTATTTTAAAACCCAATGAGAAATTTTAAATTAGGTTAAATTGTCAATGTGCATAACTGATATTTGTATCCCTCTGTACTTGTGTTAATTATTTGGAAGAAGTGCTCTATGAATGAATTAAACCTCTGAATGTTCAAAATTTTGACTGGACCAGTTGCTTAGTGTTAAGTCGAATCAATGTAAAAGGAAAATGTTGCCAAAGGACACTGTTTTCTTAATGTTTAAAACTATTTCAGAAATGACTCAAATTTTCATTATACTGATAATACACATCACACCCAAGCAAACATTCATATATACACACATACATATCCAGTGAATATTTTAATTTAAAATATTCTTGATTCCTTACCACTATTTTTGAAACAGGTGCTTGTCTATACTGACATTTTAGAAAATTCAGATTCGTATTTCACTTTCAATATACATACTAAGTCGGTACATGGTGGAATAAAAATGTGTTATAGCTGCCGATATTCACACTTTGATGATTATCTTTTTCTGTACCACACATTAAGCAGCAATCCTTTCAGGGAAGGTTGACTTAACAAGATCTCATTAACCTGTGTTTTCTTTAAATGTGTATTATACTAACAGCAGAAAATTGTGTTTCCTGTTATTAGTTTCCTGTGTAGCAACCTTGCCTAACTGGTCTATACTATTCTTTATTTCCAAGTCTTCATAGAAGAAGTGACTATAAATAGTCAGAGAAGTAAAATTTTATTCTAAAATACATTTTCTTAAAAAATCCCAGCGGTATCTGAGCAGTTTTAGAAATGTTTTCCCCTTAAAGTGGTACATTAAAAAAAGCTTTAATATAAACATTTAAATATATGTTCTTGTTTTAAAGTAACATTGGCTTTAGCAGCAATCAGATCAGCATCATGTGCTCTATTTGGCCTGCTGAGAGAATGTGTGGCCAACTGTAAAAACACTTGGATTAATCTGCTTAGTTAATAGGTAGATAGACAGATGACTAGGGACTAATATGTGGCATTTTCCATTGTAAAAGCAAAAATGTACTTAGGGAAGAACACACTCACAACTCGTATTTAGAACCTATTTTCTTTTTTTGAGAACATACAGTCAACTTTGCATTACAATTCTTTTTGCACTTTCTCTCCCATTTTTGGTTAGATGTTCTCACGGCATTTCCTGAGTAATATGCTTACCATACACCCACTCTTTATACACCTGAGTCTCTGCCTTGTGTCCCACATCCCCAGGCCTCCCCGGTATATTTGCACATGCCTGAGAGAAAGGACCAAGTGATGACTCTGACCCAGTTATTAAGGATTTTAATCTGTTTTTGAAATTAGTCAAAATCTGTGTTTTGCTGTATGATTAAGCCTCTGAAAGGATGTCTGCTTTTCTTCTTTTGCAGATGCTTTTACAAGGACCTATACAGAAATGTCCCACAGAGTAGGTTCATGTTGTTTTCACATTCCTTCAGAACACATACAAGTTTTATCTGTCAATCTCTGAAAACGAAGAATGCAAAACTTTTTGCAAAATACAAACTATTACTTGCTATGTTGTTGATAGGGCTGGTCGTTTCCTCACCCCCAGCACAGGGGCTGCCGCCTGAGCCTGGGAACACAAGGAGAAGACAACCACCCTCCCTGCTTTATCCTTGTGGTGACGCCAGGATCCGTGTAATGCTAGGTTATCGTTAGTCAGTTCATTGGACTGTCTTTTAGTTATTGAAATAGTAAGAGTGAAATCTTCCTTTTCATAAAATGGAAAAACAGTTGAATCATGACATGGTTTTGTTTTTGCCACTTAGAAAATGGGAAAAATTATGAAAAGCCACTTATACCGATAATTTGAATCCAATATTTTCTGAAGTTTGTTCCTGCTTTCCCATCCCCACTCATCTACCCTCACCAGTAACCTGGGTTCCTCACTGAGACAACTGGGGTCTACACTGAGAACCACGGGAGTACAAAATCAACATCTTATAGCTCGCCAGCCACTTGAAATCACCTTCCTTTATTAACATGTAAAAGGAGCAAAAGCGGACATAAGAAGCACCTTTGGTCCTATTAATAGCAATGGTTTTTAAAAGCATTTTAACTGATTAAAAGTTTGGCAAAAAATTATATTTAGAATATTAAAATTCTTCTCCTTAAGTGGCTAGAAGAATAATGATTAATATAGATGATGGCATTAACAGATTGATGATGATGAAAATGATAAAGCAGCTAACATTTATATTGCATTTAGTATAGGCCAAGCCTTGTTCTAAGTCTTCTATGTATGTAATTCATTGGTCTTTATGAACCAACCTATGAAGTAGCATTAAGCATTGTAAATCACCTACCATCAAACATTAAACAGTCATAAGTATTCCTCCTCAGCATAAGGTAGGAAAACCCACAATAATATTAAACAACAAAAGCTAAAATCTTATATATTTGGGGAACAAAGCAAATGACACACCAAAGAATAAACCAAAGGAACAGATGGAATTAAAATTTACATTAAAGAAAGCAATGACTGATTCAATTAAGAATGCTAATTCCCTAATACAATTGAACCATTGATTCAACTTTTTGAAACACTGGATTATGAAATTCCTCTCTTATTTAATATAAAAATTCATATTTGGACCAATTTGATGTGCATCACTTGTACAAGGTTAGCTATTTAGGTAAACAACATTTATTTTATTTTTCTAAATTAACTAATAGGAAAAATAATACAGAAACAAATGTTACTATGCTATATCCAGTAAGACATTAATTGCCCATGAATTACACACCGAGAATTTCCACAAAGAAAAAAACATTTTTCCAATTGTGATAAATACGAATATGTAGAACTATGAATTACTAGAGCAAGCAACTATTAACTCTAAATGCTTGCTATAAATTTTTAGTATCTTGAAAATATTACTAATGCTCTAAGTAAGAAAAAAGATTTTAGTAACAAAACGAATTGATACAGGGATTTTTCCGAGTAAGAATGTGATCTGAAAAACTTAAGATGAATTAAGTAGTGACTGAATTAATCTTAGACTGACCAGCATCACATCTTGTGGTTCTGTTACTCTCTGCATGTCATTTCTTATACACAACCATGATTTTTATTAAAAATGATAGATAAAATCTACTACTAGTATCAGAAGTTGTCTAACCTAGTGATGGATGTAATATAAAATTTGGTAGCAGAATTTTTTAAATAATGATTTATTTTATATTCTATTTATACTTAGAGGGGTCACTAGAATTTTCTTCCTTATTTAACATTTTTTGTGGTGGGGGACATTATATCATACACTAGTATTACAGATTAAAATAGCTCCTATACCTGGCTGGTGTAGCTCAGTGGATTGAGCACAGGCTGTGAACCACAAGATCGCAGTTCGATTCCCAGTCAGGGCACATGCCTGGGTTGCAGGCCAGTTCCCAGCAGGGGACTCAAGAGAGGCAACCATACATTGATATTTCTCTCCTTCTCTCCTTCCCTTCCCCTCTAAAGATAAATAAATAAAATTTTTAAAAAATAGCTCCTGTAGTTAACATCAGATTCAGTGACCTATTATAGGTGTGGCTTAGAAGGAATTCACAAAGTCAACCTCATGGTAGTTTTGAAGTGTATCTGCTTCATGTACACTCTTTGTCTAAAATGGCATGAGGAAGTGTGACCTTAAACAAGGTATTGTTCAAGAGAAACCATGCCACCTCCTGACATGATAAAGGCATTTGTTTTCCAGGTAAGTTATACCTGAACATTGACATTTTAGAATGATATTTTTATTACAAGTTACTACCTTTGTATTTACCTTTTATTTTGTTGTCCCTAATAAACCTATAATATAATAAACCCTACAAATATTAACATTATAGATATATATACTAAAAGAACGTAAATACTTAATTTTTCTATTTTCTTATATTTATAGTTAGGTAATCTTTTCTATGAATTTCATCTCAAGGTACTAAAAAGAACTTACAAAATATTGTAAAAGGGGTCTAAGAGTTTAAAACTTCTACTTGAAACAATAAAAATCATATACTTAGCCATCTCAGTTGTGCCAAACCTTCCAAAATTCCTTCCTTAAATTGTTACATTGGTAGACATATCTGTTCTTCTAAGATACTGACTTGATCATCATCACATCAAGATATTTGTCCCTACTTCCTTACCTGCCCACTGGGCCTTTGAACACACAATACAGCACAATCCACTAATCAGAATTCCTACTACAAGGAGGCTGGAAGTCCTCAGCATTTTCCAAGAACCAAACATACATGCAAAATTCAAAGTCATGTGACTCCAAAAGAGGAACTTCCCCTAGTGAAATGATGTTATAATTTGGCTGAAACCACATAAAAAAAAAAACAGACTTGGAGAACTTACTCAAGTATTGTACTTTCCAAAAATGAAAAGTAATAAAGTTAGCTCTGGCTGGGTGGGTCAGTTGGTTGTTTCACCACCTCATACACCAAAAGATTCGGGGGTTCTATTCCCAGTCAGGGCACATACCTAGGTTGCTGGTTTGATCGCTAATTGGGGCACCAGTGGGAGCCAACCACTTGATGTTTCTCTCTCACATCCATGTCTGTCTGTCTGTGTGTGTGTGTGTGTGTGTGTGTGTGTGTGTGTGTCTCTCATCAATAAACATATTTTAAAGAAAAAGTGAGAGAGTTTAAGTCCAATTAGCTACAAGACTTTTGGGGGCTTTACTAAACTATGATGCCATGAATAAAATATTCCATCAGTGACCACCTTAGACAGGGAATCATAGAACCCAGAGTTGGAATTTCCCTCTCCCTCCCACACAAATGCTCTCAGGAAAGAATGGGAATAAGCCTAGATGACTTCCATAAACTTTGAAACAGAAAAAACACTTTCAGAGATTGTCAGCAAAAAATGTCCTGAGCAGCCATTCAGAGCCCTCAGGCATTCTGCTGCCACTGCCACTGACAGTATCTACAAGAGCCCTTATATATGGACATATCCACAGACTGAAAAGGATAACTAAATGCATTTAAAAGAAATAAAATTATGATAATGTATGAATTCTTAACAAATTGAATTCAACATCCCAGAATATTTCTTTTTTAAAATATATTTTATTGATTATACCATTACAGTTGTTCTATTCCACCCTTCCACCCACACTCCCTCCCCCACCATTCTCCCCCCCTCAGTTTATAACCACGTGTCTCAAGTTCTTTAGATTCTATATTTCCCCCACTATTCTTGCCCTCCCCCTTATCTATTTTCTACCTACCATCTATGCTATTTGCTGTATCTTCTCCCCTCTTCTCCTCCTCCCACTCCCCTGTTGCTAACCCTCCATGTGTTCTTCATTTCTATGGTTCCACTCCTGATCTAGCTGTCTTCTTGGTTTGCTTTTGTTTTAGGTATGGTTGTTAATAACTGTGAGTTTGCTGTCCTTTCACTGTTCATATTTTTCATCTTCTTTTTCTTAGATAAGTCCCTTTAGCATTTCATATAATAAGGGCTTGGTGATGATGAACTCCTTGAACTTGACCTTATCTGAGAAGCACTTTATCTGTCCTTCCATTCTAAATGAAAGTTTTGCTGGATAAAGCAATCTTGGCTGTAGGTCTTTGGATTTCATGACTTGGAATACTTCTTTCCAGCCCCTTCTTGCCTGTAAGGTCTCTTTTGAGAAATCCGCTGACAGTCTGATGGGTACTCCTTTGTAGGTGACTGTCCCCTTATCCCTTGCTGCTTCTAGGATTCTCTCCTTCATTTTGGTCTTGGCTAATGTAATTATGATGTGCCTTGGTGTGTTCCTTCTTGGGTCCAACTTCTTTGGCACTCTCTGAGCTTCCTGGATTTCCTGGAAGTCTATTTCCTTTGCCAGACTGGGGAAGTTCTCCTTTATTATTTGTTCAAATATGTTTTCCACTCGTGGCTGTGTCTTTCCCCCTTCTGGTACCCCTATAATCTGGATGTTGGAACGTTTAAAGATGTCCTGGAGGTTCCTAAGCCTCTCCTCATTTTTTTGAATTCTCATTTTTTCATTCCTTTCTGGTTGGATGTTTTGTTCTTCCTTCTGGTCCATTCCATTGATTTGAGTCCCAGTTTCCTTTCCATCGCTAGTGGTTTCCTGTGTATCTCCCTTCATTTCAATTAGTTTAGCCTTCATATGTTCCTCTAATTTGTGACTATAATCAACCAGTTCTGTGAGCATCCTGATAAACAGTGTCTTGAACTGTGCATCTGAGAGGCTGGCAATCTGTTGGTCGCTTAGAGTTATGGGCTCTGGGACTTTGAGTTCTTCTTGTGCCATCTTTTGGGCTGTTAGTGCCTGTTCCGTAGCAGGATCTGATCCCTAGGCGTTCATCAGAGCAGGGCAACTCAATCACTGGGTTGTGACGCTGTATGTGGGGGCGGGGTCAAAGAGGAGCAATGGCATCCCGTCTGCCGTCTCCTGCCACGGCCCCAACAGGTGCGGCAGCTGCCGCCGTCACCGGGCCCATGCATTTCGTCCCACTGCATGCGAGTGTGCCACTGCCATTAGCCCTCGCCCCCTGAGGCCTGCATGGTCCGTCTCACTGTGCGTGAATGTGCGACCACGGTCTCACTGCCCCACACACTGACTGGGTCTGGACCACTTGCGCGCCTAGGTCTGAGGATCTTTCCTGCCTGACCCAGCTCCACTGCTGGCTCTGCCCCTCTTACCATCCCGGTTGAACGATTAGTTGTTGTCGGACTTCCGTATAATTCAATTTTCTGTTCTTTGGCTGTGTCTTTGTTCTCCAAACCTTTGTTGTATTCATACTTGGTTGTGGGAGAAGGCACAGTGTTTCCACCCATGCCTCCATCTTGGCGGAAGTCCTCCAGAATATTTCTTTTATGAGATCTTACATATGCTCTCCAATAGACTTTAAACTCTTAGGACATACTGTATTTTATCATGTGCAATGAGCCCCAATGTATAATGTGTACCCTGGTTTTGTGCACATTATGCAGGGGATTATTATACCCATTATTATACCCATGGTATGTAATCACAATGCACATCCTTCTTTTCCCCTCAAAAATTTGGGCAAAAACATGTGCACTATGCACGGCAAAATATAGTTAAGTCATTTAGTAGACTTTTAAAAATTGTATTTTATTGATTATGCTATTACAGTTGTCCTGATTTTCCCCCTTTGCCCTCCTCTAGCCAGCACCCCTACTCCCTCAAGCAATCCCCTCACTATTGTTCATGTCCATGGGTCATGCAAATAAGTTCTTTGGCTACTCTGTTTCCTATACTGTACTTTACACCCCCATGACTATTCCACTAAATTGGCTTTAATGGAGAACTTTGGTAGACACAGAAATGATTTTGGATATCATCCTCTAATCATACACAATAAAGATACACACTCCATGGAATTTTGTGTGATCGGAAATCCCAGGCTTACTCAAGAATACATATCTCAACACTTCTATCTTATAGAAGAAGCTGTGCTTCTAAACCAAGTAGGCATTATAGCACTTGTTTAAAAAAAAAAATCAGAAATTTGGGTCTTTCCCAGGAGGTTCTGAATAAGAAGACTTGGGACATTTGGGCAGCTTTCTTTTCCACTGAGTCAGAATCTGCAAAGAACCAAGCAGGGAACAAGCATTGCTTTTTCAAACTCTGCAGGTGATTTTTACAGGTAGTCTTGAATAAATAAGAACCAGAATTAAGAGAGTAAAAGATAAGGTCACCCCAAATCTCAATCCATTCACCAATGGGAGTCCTTGGTAAAATATATTATGACAAGAGACATTATGTCTTAAATACGCAAGTTAGTTTGGTGCTATGGAGGACCAGAGGTACAGATAAAAAATAGAATAATACTGTTTGCTTGCCTCTGGTCTCTATTCCTTATTCCAAATCTACCCTTCCCTATATCAGAGGGTTTTGTTTGCTTATCTTAAGTTTCTCTCATTTGCAGTGTTCCCATTTCTTTCAGCTTTTAAGCGATGAAATAGCCAAATCAGAGAATCTTTAAAAATCAATGCAAGTTAAATAAAATCATCCACAGGAACATACTGCATTCATTACTTTACATTTTAGGGCAAGAAATTTTTTAAGACAACCATCTGACTAAAGGAGAGGGGAGGAGAAAAAAACAGAGACAAAAGCCTTTTTTGTACAATACAGAATCCAAGGTCAAGAGATGGTGGCTTGCTTTCATCGCACCCTCTGCGCACCCTGAATTTTGTGTGCCACTCCCAGGCTGCAATACTGAGAACCTGATTGAAGGAGACAGCTATGTGCATTTATTGGAAACCAAAGAAATCACTCTAGAAACAGTCTCCCAAACCCAAAGATAATCCTGTAAACTGACCAGTGTCAAGATCTGAATACTAAAACACACAAATCCAAATTGGGACACCTCTATGATAATTTTAGTTACTACAGAATGTGTCACTGTATCATAGTTTTCAACATCATACTCCCATTAAAATAACTTGCAATCAATTAACATTTTCGGCAGCAAAACCCAATTTTCTCTCCCATGTGTAGATGTGAACATACCAAACAGATTGATAATTCCCATTGAGAATGTGGCTACAGGTTTCTAAGCAACCTTGCTCCATCATCTTCTCTGACAAAAACAAGAGAAAATAGTTTGAACTGCAGGCTGATGGAGGCCTGAATACTAATGACGAGGTGAGAGGAATGCTTCATTACTGACTCTGGGGAGAAAAACACAGGAGCAGTTTCCAGCTGTAAATAAATTCTAATTAAAGCTTAGTGTGCAGCTCATATAGCTGGACCCAAGCTTACAGGTGAAGTTCCTTTAGAGACTATCCATTCGTGTGAGCTAGGCCCATTAATACACTGGTATATTCAGTTAATAAGTGAATAAGTGTATGTTTTCTGGAAATTACTTTAGGAAAAAACCTTCCAAACATGTCCAGTTATTTGTTCTAGAATTTTTTTAATCTTGTCAGAAATATTTAAACTGACAACATTCTGAACTTAGCACCTCCGCTTGAGACCTTTCCAGTTGTGTGCACTTATGACAACCAAGAATCAAAATTAAAAATGTCTCAAATGGCGTGCCGTGCCGCTGAACACCACGAAGCACAGCAGACAGAGCGAACCCTTCGCCTTCCCAGCCCAAATCCATCACCCTGCTCTAGTGAGATGAGCTACCCTGACTCGTCTTCCCTGCCTGTAGAGTGGAATGAAAAATACTTTTTCCCAATAAAAACTGCATAAACTACAAGAATACAAATGTATTTATAGTTTTAAATTTTTTTAGTCAAAGCTTTATGTTTTCCAGGAATAGAAATCATTTTTAAGGTGTCCACTGAAACTAGAATAAACTTTTGAAGATGTGACACCTCCTCAAAATACTTCAACTACTATTTAATGTTTTTAAAAATCACAAAATTTTTTTAAATCTGTAAAGAAAAAAATCTTAATGAAATTATATTCTGGGTACACTGAAGAAATCTATTTAGAGAAATTCTACAGAAATTTTTACAAACTAACTATAAAAGTACTGGAAATGTTTTATCATTTCTTGTTTTTAAAATTCTTAAAATGTGCCACTTTATGAAGTCAAATGAGGTGTTCCCATGCCAGCGAACAAAAGAAATATCAAAGAATACATTTTAAAATAACAAGAGCAACTGACATTGCGCCAAGCACTATATTTGTCATTTGGATCTATTTACCTCATTTTAACCTGCCAACTTTAAGATGAGTTCTATTAGCCCATTTGGAATACCACTTGAGGCTCTAAGTGGTTGGTCACATACCAAGTACTTGGAGGCAAGATCCCAACACAAGTTCTGCTCACACAGCACTCCCAGGCTTCCTAAGGCACTCAGTCGCTGAAGTAACCCACATTTCTCACATTGTAACACTTGGCATTTATTAGCATGTTCTGAATTACACACACTAATCAGATTTTTATGTGGGCAACATTTTTTATGTATGATGTTTTAAATTAGTGAAAGCTGAATTTATACTATTTATGGGGAGAGGTACTGATGCAGAGAGTAGAGGGAAGATATGCTAAGCAATTTCTAGGGATCTGCTTATTCAAGAATGTAAATTTGTAAACCACTTTAGAAACATCCTTCCCAATAAATCCTAGCCATCTCTCAGCATTATCTCACAGGAGAATGAGTGATAGGGCACCTGTACTTTGCCTTCCCACCACTTCCCTGGTTGACCTTGAGATGCTCACCTGTGAAATGACTTCTACTTGAGAGTGTTTGTAAAGATGAAATGGAAAAAACTGTATCTGTAAAGAGACTAGTGGTGTCAGTGGCAACGGGCAGTAGGCACTAAGTAAATATTAACTAACAATTTCACTGAAGAAAATAATTTTAAATCTCTCAGTTAAATATTCTTGATGAAATCTCAAGAACCATTTTACTGTTTGCTAAAAATTGTAGACTAAGATTTTCTTAAAAGGTTGTATCTATTTCACACATTTTAAAAAACTAATCCTGAGTGTTACCCTTAAAACCTATTTTAAAAACTTGGGATTTCACATATGCAAAATCTTTAAGCTTAAAATCGTGATCCAGGCCAGGCACATCAGGACTGCACCATAATTAAAAGAGTAAACCAAGGTCAGAGAGAAGAGGCACATACAAAGGCACATGTTCAGGACAGTTCATAATGTCAGAAGAATGACGGCTGCCAGTAAAACGAATTGTGCTGTTGGGATACAAATTAAACTGAATGTTTCAAGAAGGCTGCCATGATAGCTGCTAATTCATAAAGTGACACTTTCACCCCTCCTGTGTGACTTAAATGATCAACTACATTTATTATTTAATTTCTAACAAAAATATGTAGAACATGGTCAGGGTATGGAATAACAGTTTTCTGATTCAGGTTCTTTTTTGCCCACAAAATATAAGAACAGTAAAAATTACCTTACATGCTTGAATTAATAATAAATATTCAACATCAAATACTTATTTAAGTTCCTTTAAAATCTAATAATCATTGATTGATTAAATTAAATATAGCACCTTTGAATGTAAGTTAACATTTTGGGGGAATTCTTGGTCAAATGTGTTCTAGAAAATGTTTTAGCTAAATAAAAAAAAACAAATGCCTCTGTGCAGAATTTCAGAATTTCAGAAGTGGAAGAAAATAGTATTTTAAATCAATCTCTTGTTTTAATGTGGGGCTACCAAGACCTCAAAAGACACACCAACTTACCTGATTTTATACAGTAATTAAATTTCATACATTTTGTAGGAAAACTAGAACTAAAATTTAGGTCCCTGACAAAGCAGTGCTTGCTCTCCCTGCGCAGAGCTGAGCCTGATGAAAACAAACTGTGGTGAAGAACCGGAAATGCTGGAGAGCCTGTAAGAAGCAGTGGTAGAAAGAAGGGATCTCACTGGTTAGAGAACTAGAACTCACAATAACAGTGCTATGGCCAATCCCTCAAGTGCCTGAAAGCTACTGCTGAGCCTGCCTGACGGCAAGGGAAAGACACACGAGATCACTCACTGGCCAGCTAGACGGCACTCTTTTGTTAACACAGCAAGCTGCTTTCACATGAGGTCCACACCTAAAGTCATAGAAAGAACAGAAAGCTGACATTAACTAATTAAAAATTTATACAGAGAAACAAAGTATTTCCTAGTAGAAATATAAATGCTTGCTGGAAGTTTCATTATGCGAATTTATTGCCAATTCAGTTGTCTTAAAAGCTGTGCTATAAAACGCGTTGTCCCTTGCTGTTCCAAAACACATTTGACAGAAATAACGAAGTTATTAAGAATGTTTCTGGAATTTTCTTGTATTCTCTAAAGTCTAATCTTAGATCCTTTAAAAAAATGGTAAGCTGGCATTTGGCCCATTTATCTCTAAGCAATTTTCAGTTCTATTAAAGACTGGGGGGTACAGTGTGGCAAAATCACACAGAAAACTATTCTAGCATCAAGCTGCTTCCATTTCCTCCTGAAGACCTTGGAAATGATGTGTCAAAATTAGAAGCAGTACCACATCTAGTGTTAGTGTTACTGGTTACAAAATGACTTGTGAGAATAAATGTGCTCTTCACTATCCTTTTGCACCCACTTGTTTAAATGAATAATGTGGTTTTCTGATGTATATGTACCTGCAAATGAAGAGTAGTTAGTCATTCACAAAATCTTAACCATTATAAAACACTGTAACAGCCCAAAACAAGTGCTGACCCTGAAGCATCCTCACCTTTGACCTACTGTATTACGCACTCCACGTGACAGGCACTGAGAAGTGCTTACACCAACATCAATTCCACTTTTCCTCTTCAGTTAGGAAACCCTGAGCTTCCTTTCCAAGAAAGCAATGTGCTTCCTTGAGGCAACCGTTTTCATATATGTTAGACCTACAACTAAAGCGTAATATAAGCAGAAATGCTATTTACTACTTCAGAAAACCAACCTAAAAGCAAAATGGGGTACCCTCCTTCTCTCCCTTCTGCTGCCTGGAATGTGAACCTGATGCTGGAAGCTCAGGCACCATCTTGGGCCATCAGGTAATGTGCTAAGAATGACACCTCAGTAAGACAGAAATCAGGCTCCCTGACATTGAGACTTCATTTACCAGCCCTGGACCGGCAATTCCTTGATCTTTTTCACGTGAAGAAAGAAACTTTTCAAGTGTTTAAGCCACTGTTACTATTATTTGAAAGATCTGGAGTTATAAACTGCCATACTTAATCCTAACTAATAAAGTAAAAGATTTACCAGATAGTACTTATCAAAGAGTTAAAAATATTTTGAAAAGCAAATATATTTGCTTTTGTTTTAATGCCATGAAATTTAAATTAAGTTTAAGCATAAGCCAGTAAAGCAACAAAACACTGAGGACAGCTGTCCCTGTAAGCAGATATCCAAAATGTCCTGTTTTCAAAAGGAAATGGTCAAGAAAGCTGAGTTAAATGACAGAATCAGAGACACACAATCTCCCTACTTTCACTGTTATCTTTGGGTTTTGTTTTGTTCCCAGTTTTGGAAAAACGAGTAAGATTGCTGCTCAAACCATTTCAGGAGTAGTTTTCCTAGAATCCCTGCCTCCTCTTTTCCTCTGCTTTCTTGAATGTCCCATCAAACAGCCTTCTAAATTGAGGAAATGAAGCTCAATCAATCTGCTTTCAGACACAGTCAAGAAATAGACATTAAAAATATAATTAGGAAATCTTATCTTTCAGAGGTCACCACAGAGATGAAATATGAGAATATATGTGAATCCACTTTGTAAACACTAAAGTACCATACAACTGATATTAGTATTGATTCCATGTTAAAATAATCAAGAAAGAAAAACAGAACATTTTCCCTATGAGAAAGAGAATGTGCTTGGCGATTTTCTCACTTAAATTCTCCAAAAATTTCTACAAAATTGGTACTTTAAAAAAAATTAGTGCGAATTAGGAACTGATTTTAATTCCTTCATCTCTATTTAATTCATATCAAAAATGCTAGCATTTCTAGGTAGTTTATTTACTAGTCTTTTGTATCCATAAATCATGTATGACAAACTCTTAGTATCATTCAAAGATCTGAAGATGGTTGGCATGCCATAATGATATTTCAGACCATTCTTTTTCTTGGTCTAAAGTAGACATGCATTTGCTGATGTGAGATTCGTTAAGTCAAAGGGGCAACCCATCATTATTGCATCAGACACTGAAGTCTTATCCTTGTCTTTGTCCATGTAGACATAATATCCCTCACAGCTCCCTAAAATGAAAACTGAACTACTAATAATGTCTCAGAACGCTCCAATACAAAGGTTTCTGGTGTTGCAAAAAGGAACGAGCTATGCTTAGAGAGTAAAGTCCTGTGGGTTTCAATTCCACTTTAGCCGCTTACTATCAATATCATACTTGGTGAGATATTACAAGTACAGTAAGCTTAAGCCTAAACAAGTATAAAACAGGGACAATATATGTGGTAAAGGGCATTCAGACACTGATTCTTTGGTCCCACTTCATCTCTTCTCAAGCAGCTGTTTCTATCTTGAGGAAGAGAGGTTCATGGTGCCCAACTAATCAACAAATTGAATATCCCAATATCTACATGAGAACACATGTCATCTAACTCAACAAATTTTCACATGTCTCTGCATTGTATGTCTACTTCTTCGTTATTTTCTCAATTGAGAAATGCACCTTTACTGAAAATTTCCCTTATTGCAGCAATAATCAATTCCCTTGATTTGTCCAATCATAACACCATCTAATGATGGATGTGGAACTAGACTGACAAAGTATGTAACAGTATTCCTAGATTATGACTTCAGTTGTTTCATCACATAGACTAAACGTCTTTAGGTGAAGTGTACCCCAAGTTCATATATAATTCATAAAATAATCAACTGTCACTTTACTACGTGTCTCCTAAAACAGTCACATGGTCACTAGATTTGTCCCTCTTTTGATCCCATGGACTTGAGTATTTCTCCCCAGACACATAAGTTAGCTATTTGCAAAGAAGTATATTTCATCTTTTGCTAATATATTAAACTTGCATGTTTGACCCTATTGTTTCATTATCACTAACAATCATTAAAAAAAAAGGCACTCTGTTCACCATTATCTGGACATTTCCTTAATAAACTGCTTAAGTAATGGTTCCAGAGCATTAAGTATAAATATACACATTATCCTGTGGTTCTCTTCAATTCAATATTTTACAATAATCTTAATTCTTTATCCAATTCAATTAATCTGGTATGTACGATTTCAAAAACAACCCTTTCATAAAATCATGATATTTAACTCCTAAAGCCTTTTGTTTTAAGTCAAGCTGTCAAGGAAAGCAATCAGGTTTTTGTATGATGATTACTACTTTAAAGTCTTTGATTCTGCTTCCATTACCTTACAGAGGTTTACACATTCTTCCTAATGTTAATCTGTAAGTCTATTAGGAATTGAAATTAAACTAACTGGATGCTAATTTTTCTTTTTAAAAACAATCTATTAAATTTCCCCTGCTAAGACTTTATTACTTCTAGACTTTATTAATAAGACCCACCATTTTCTCTAATAATTCTCCAAAATTCTGGAAGCTTACAGATAACACCACCATTATGGGAAGTAAGAGAAGATAAGCATGGCCACAAGTTCGCTTTCAGGTCACTGAGCACACATACTCCCTGCCACTCAAACTGTCGGCCTCTCCTGAATACACGCTGAAGGTCTTTTGTAAAATCCCGTAACATTACAGCTCATGTGATTTTTTTAAAGGTCAGAAACAGCAAACCTAGTTTGCTGTTTGTGCAAAATGAAGGGGAGATGCGTGCATTTGCTAGTACAAGCCTGGACTAACTCTAGAACACACACACCATGCATGGAATGTCTCCAAGGAAGAAACTGGAGATGGCTTGGAGATGGTAGTATTACTTATACTTTGAATTCTGAACCACAAGAATACATCGCTTATTTTAAAATGCAGGATGTGAGGGTGATCTGGCTGCGACATCTGTCACCCCATTGATCGCCAGGGTTAAAATGCAGCTTATCATCACAGACCTAGAGGATGAGAATCCTCCACTTGTTTATCAACATTAAAAAAAATTTTACCTAAAATCCCATGATACTCAAATATCCATGAAAATACATAGTAATATCATGTAACAATTACTACTTTAACACACATTAGTTTTCAGCCCCAATTGAAGAAAACAGAAATAAAACAACTGGAAATAAAGATATGGAAAATAAGGTACAAAAAATAAGAACATCAAAGAAGTAATAATCTGATCATTTTCTTTAAAACAATTGCTTGATAAAAGGAACTCAGTATCAAAAATGTGGAAAAGCACCCAAGAAGAAATCTAGTATGATGAGTAGGAATACACCTCAAGACTATTTTCATCAGACCTCAGGTTTCTCCTTGGGCTTATTGCAAATGAAAAACATTTCCTTGACTTCCAAAATTATTTGCCTATACAGTGCCCTTAATGCAAGGGTATCAAACTCATTTTAACCCGGGGCCACATCAGCCTCGTGGTTGCCTTCAAGGGCTGAATGGAAAGCTCCTTGACCCTAGTGAAGGAGTAGTTACATTTATACAGTCCTAAAATTACATTCGTCCCTTTGAAGGCAATCATGAGGCTGATAGGGCCCCCAGTGAAAATGAATTTGACACCCCTGTCTTAATGTGAAGGAGGGGAGAGGGACAGGAGGGGAAATGGGAGACAAACCTAAAGACATATGTCTCAGTGCATAGAAGTATGTGGTTTTTTGTGGAGAACAAAAGGACAAATCCATGTGTATGTATAACTGAATCATTTTAAAATCAATTTCTGTACAATTATAATTATCATAATGATCTTCACCTTGGAAAGATGGAATGAGTTTTGCTCCCAGAGTTAAATCCTATCATGAAAAAGCAGGCACATTGTTATCTCAAGAGCAAAGGAGAATCTTCATCATTTTGGCACAGGGATTCATATGTTAAGGCAGAGATCCCTTTGACATTTTCCAAAGAAAGGACGACTTATACATTATAATCACTGTGGTGTTGGTGGTGATATTCTGTGTTACACACAAAGATACATACAGTGTCAGGAGGAACTCCTTTAATTTATACTTCCTGCATGCTAATGCTTCCTGCTTCCCCATGCTCTGAGGGGAGTGTTTTGCAAACATAATGCAAAGCCATAATTAGTTAGAAGTCTAAGGATTTTATCACTGGCCAATCACTTGACAAATCGGCGTGAACAAGTGTCCTGTGATCATTTCCATTAGCACTCTGACACCAGCTCAGGGCTGGCGCCCTCAGGGCTGTCTATTCTCACAGGGCCCCACACACTTGGTCTCATGTTCTGCTGTTGTTTCCCCACATATTCTTAATCATTTTGAACAAGGGACCCACGTTTTCATTCTGCACTGGTACCTGAAATTGTGCAGCCAGTCCTGGCCCTGCTTCTCAAGGTGTGGTCTGAGGGTCAGCAGCATCAGTATCACCTGGAGAACACATTAGAGGCAGGGTCTCAAGTTCCATCCCAGACCTACTGAATTGAAATCTGCATCTTAACAAAATCCCTTCAATATTAATATGCATACGAAAGCCTAAGAAATACTGCTGTACTGGAACTCATTCTACATTGAAATACAAACTATCGTCAAAAACACCATGCTGTAGAGAACCCATAACAAGCAGTCAAAAATCAAGCAATCTGGGATTTAACAGGAACTAAGAAAGCATTTTGTTTTACAGAAGTCACTATAAGAAGTTTGACTAAACAGAGATGGTCTATCCTCTTAAATTCATTTAACAAGAATTTTACAATCATTTTTTTAAAAAAGTATAGTACTCTGTAATGGGGTAGGTCAGAGCATAAATCCATGGAGACAGGGGAAGCTTCCCTTGCCCCAATCTTGCAAGAAAGGCAGGAAGTAAGACGGAAGGCACATCTTTTGAGGAACTTTGCATAACAAAGGCAGATTAAAGGAACAGTGCCTTTAAAAGGGAGGACCTACAGGAAGAAGGCTGCTGCTAGGGGCAAACTATGTATGCGATTGAGGACTTCTGCAGAATGACTCAGCAGCACGACTCTTGACATAGTCAGAGGGGAATCTTATACAGTGTAGCAGGGATTTGGAATGGGTTACAGAAATCACGGTGTCCAAGAAATATTAAGATTCCTCACCCCTTCACCCCCACAGGTGTGAGTTGGGGGAAGGACAAATGGAGCAGGGCCAGTGAGAGCTGTTTTGTACAGCAACAGTTCAGCAGATAACTCCTACAATGGTCATTTAATATATCTATAACCTTTAGCTGGTTTCATACATATGTTAAATATGCTTTGAGCCAAGAAGAAGGGAGTGACTTCCACCCAAGGTGTAACTGGGAGGCGACTGCCAGCCCCGGTTACAGCACCTGTGTGGGAGCTTGAGCAGGGCTGGCTCTACAACATGGGGCCACGCCTACCCAGACTCATGATGGCAGCCCAGTAAACTTGGAATAATACAGGAATGCTGGCAAGTGTAGTCAATTGTAGGAAGACTCGGAAATGGGGCTGCAAAAAAGGACTGGCGCAGGGATTTAAAACCCAGACACAGCAGCAACTGAAGGAGTACCCACTCTGGCAAAGCCAGATTATTACTTCTTTGATATTCTTATTTTTTGTACCTTATTTCCCATATCTTTATTTCCAGTTGTTTTATTTCTGTTTTCTTCAATTGGGGCTGAAAACTAATGTGTGTTAAAGTAGTAATTGTTACATGATATTACTATGTATTTTCATGGATATTTGAGTATCATGGGATTTTAGGTAAAATTTTTTTTAATGTTGATAAACAAGTGGAGGATTCTCATCCTCTAGGTCTGTGATGATAAGCTGTCAGTCACAAAGCATATTTAACATATGAGAACACATCTCAGTCACAAAGCATATTTAACATATGAGAACATCCTGTTCTCAGTCACATACATAGTTTGTCCCTAGCAGCAGCCTCATGGCAAAGCCAGAGTGGGGAACCCCAAAGCTGAGGATAGGGAGAATCACCATGCAGCTTTACCAGCTTTACGCCACTCGGCTTTGGCAGAGTTGCGACCCTACCCTCTCCTCAGCTCTGGTGGAGGAAAGAACCAAGTGGTTTTGGCCAGAGTACAGGCCCTGGCAGCTTTGGTAGAAGAGGCCCACGTGGCTCTGGGGTGCTCCCTTTGGCCACATGGCCTGGGAAGCAGGAGAGACTTTGCCTGGAAGAAGAGTGAAAGAACTCTTTGCCAGTGGACCATGAGAAGGTGCCACATGATTTTGGAGTAGAGATCCTGCTTGGATGGCAACACAGCTGATGGTGCCAGCAGCCTGAAACACAGATGTATGATTCTTTTGCAGAGTTACGGTACCCCGAATTAGGGCAGGGAGGAAGGGAGCACTGTGGGTGTCTGTGGTTATCCTAAAGGACTTTGATATGTTAACAGGGACATTGGGTCACTACTCTAAGCCTGTATAGCTTTAAATAAACCTTTCCTTTCCTTTTCACAAATCCCCAGCATTGAGAGATGTCTTTCCTCTGGCATCGGACAGATGAGCCCAGTAGTTATTAGTGTACCGTCCTTGGGGGGGAGGGGGGGTGGGTGGAGAGGCCTGCTGTTCTGTAACAGTTTTTGGCATCCCTGTGTGGGCCAAATATCACCCCCCGCAACTTGGACCCCTGTTCTGTAACATCTGTAGGGATGGAGGTCTGGAGGCCCACTTGAAACATACTCAGCACCTCTCCCACACAATGACAGATGGCAGAGCTGGCAGCACTGAGGGGGGACCTGCCCACCCAAACGCACTGGTGACCTGATGGGTGGAGTAAAGGTGGCTCCAGAGGAGAGAAACAGACACTGCAAAAAGGACTCAGGCTGCTACACACACACACACGTGAGAGATGCCTGGAGCTGAACTGTGACCAGGAATGCTGAGCTGCAGACTTCCATGTTTCTGAAGGATGGTACTTTTGAGTGGCGTATTCTGAAACTGGTCTGGCTTGGCAGAGGGAGGCAGAGCTATACATTTTGGGGTGTTTTTAAAGGGAGCAGGACTTTACAGCAGAAAGGAATACTCTCTCTCCCTCCCTCTCCCTCTCTCTCTCTCTCTCACACACACACACATCTGGTACAGAAAAGTTGCCCTCTTGGTACGGGTCTTTGCAGCTCGGTACAAGCTCTCTCCCTCTGGGATTTTGGCATTTGGACACTGGACATTCTGGGCCTCTGGTCCTGCTCCCCACACAGACAAGGACACTCATGGGACTAGGATATGAAGGGCCCACCAGGGGCTTAGACCTCACAGAGGTGGGGAGCTCACTCCTGGAGGCAGTACCTGGGCTCCACCCTCTGGGACAGTGCAACAGGGCACACTGTGTCTGGGACTGCTACATGGAGGCCAAGAACAGCACACCCCAGATGCTGAAGGACAGCTGCTGCAGGAGGACGGGGACTCTGAAACCCACAAGCCCACATTCCCGAGAACATGGAGATCTGTTTGAGAGACTGGCTGATGGGCAGATAAGGACACGGGGAACTTCTGGGTTGGTTTTGGCTTGCAGCCTTTTGGGGAGCAAGGGAGGTTCTGTGTCTCATGGGAGAGGAAAACTCAGCAGGAGTGTTCTCAGCACTTGCAAGCCTGTTGGAACCCTGTTAATAAAAACCTGTTTCCTTCAACTCTAATTGTTGAGTCAGATAAAAAGGCACCATATGGCCAAAAACCAGTCTGTACTGTTATAATACAGTGAAAGGCTGTGTTCCCCCACTACCTCTGCCAAAAAAAACCCTAACTCCCAGTATTTCAGAATGTGACTGTCTTTGGAGATACGATGTTTAAAGTAGTAATTAAGTAGGCCACCGGGGTGGGCCCTAACCCAGTATGATTGGTGCCCTTATAAAAAGAGAGTAAGACACACAAACACAAGGAAGACCATGTGAAGACACAGGGAGAAGACGGCCATTTACAAGCCAAGGTGAGAGGCCTCAGGAAGAAACCAACACCTTGACCTCAGACTTCCAACCCCCAGAACTTTGAGAAAGCAAGTTTAAGCCTCCCATTCTGCACTACTTCGCCACGGTAGCCCTCACAAACTAATACAAGTACATTGCAAAAACAACCAAGCACATCAAAATACAGCTTCTTCCTCTTCCTGACAACACACAGGAACTAACTGCCGCTTGTCGACCTGCAATTCACAATTTCATTAAGAAGGAAATGGTGTCAAGTGTTGCATTTTAAAATTGCACCAACTGGCCTGACTGCAGAATATCCAAGTGATTCCATGTAAAAAGGAAGACAGGTCAGTAATATGCAGTACTCCCACATAACTCCTATGACTAAACACACTAGAATTTGCAAGCTGAACAGAAGCAAGAGAATGATATGGAAGTCATCTTCAGACGACCGATACTGATCTCTATTTCCATTATTTATACAAAGACTGTAACGTCACCCAACAAAAATCATTCCATACACTTATGAAATGTATAGGTACACCTATGAAATTTCATACACTTACTTTTCCACAAAAAGCCAATTGCCAGTCTCAGAGTTTTGCTAATATGGATATAATTATCCCTTATATTTTAAAAAATCTCAGCAAAGTATCATTCTCTAGTCTTCCATTAGTCTCTTCCCATTCGCTGCAGAGCTGCAGTGGGTAACATTAGCCAGACGGGCTCATATGCACACGGCAATCGGGGTTATTCATCAACTACCCTCCAAATCTAATTAGAAATCAGAGCTAATGGAGGAACAAGACTCAGGACATCCACTCAAAGAGTCCTAGACATAATGACAAATCAAATGTGATTTTGCATCTGTGTTCCTTCCAGGACACATGAAGTATGTTCCGCCTGGGGGATTTCTTCCTTTGTTTTCCCCCTAGTTTCTAATCTCCTCCTTGGTGGAAAAGGAGAAAGAAGAGACACATTTATTTGAAAATTGTCATAATTAATAACCCATAGGTGATCGTATTTTCATGGGTTCAGAGTACAACTCTGTTACTTACAATTTTTTAATTTGGGGGGAGGAGGTATGGTAGTTCGAAACTCAGCTAAAAAAGAGCAAGGAAAGCACAGCTTTGGTTTTTCTGTTAGACAAAGGAGAGGCCACGATCAACAACACCACAGCTCTCTTTCTTCTGTAAGCTAAAGATCCCTGCCCAACAAGGTCTGATCTTAGACATCCTTCCTGGTTTTCAAAGAGAATCCATCCCCAAAGCAAGCTATACACAGGAATGTCCACAGAATCTAAATGTGTTCCTTAAGGCTTCCCCAACAGAAATCCTGACTCTTAAAATGTACACAAACCTCCTAAATCCTGTATTTCAGAGCCGCTGGGTGAGGAGAAGACATTTCAGGCAAAGTACCCAGATAGCTAAACAAAAAAATCTTTCTGTCATTCCTGTGGCCATTTATTAAACCTCTGCTACTGCAGACCTTATCAACACCTAAAACTTTTTCTGGCCCAGAGACTGGTCTGTGTTTACAGGACAGCTGCAAAACAGGAACAAAGAGGAGGAGCAGGAGAAAGTAAGTGTCATACACCATTCTTTTGTTCCCATCCAGATGCCCCACCAAGTCATGAGGATGGGCTCCCCCCAGGCCCCTGATATCCCTTCCTGGCTGTACTCTTTCCATCCACCTCCAGGAACAAAATACCCATTTTTAAGCCAGGACCTTCTTTCAAAAAATAAATTTTACTTTATGTGTGGCCAATGGTTGTCCAATGCCAAGCACTCAAGAGGTGTTTGTAATTAACACTGTCTTTCTACCTTTACATTAATTATAAATGAGGTGAAGGAGATAAAGAATATGAGGCTTTAATGCCTTCATTTCTTCATTCTTTCATCCACCCAACATCTGAGTGCTTACCTCATGCCAAACAGTATTCTACATACACAAGAGATATAGCAGAGAGCCCAAGACCACTCTCATAAATACATGTGACACTAACAAGATAGTATCAAATACTAAAGAATTAAAATAAGAGGATGTGATGGAGATTGACTTGTTATCAAAAAAGATGTCTCTGAGTATCATGAATGAAGATAAGCTCTGAAACAAGGAAGACCCTATCATTCTAAAATTGGAGGAGAGCACTCCCAGCAGGAGACAAGTGCAAGGCTCTAGTCTAGAAATGAACAGGGTGGTCTCAAGGAGCAAGGAAAAAAATAAATAAAACTTTTCCTTCCATGTGGTTAAAGTGTAGAGGTGGGGAAGATGCGTAGTGCTGGTGCAAGAGAAGTTGAGGGACTCAGGCCATGGCTGAGAGTTTTTGAAGTCAGTGTCCCCAAGACTAAAACCTGAACATGCCTGCTTAGGGAGAAGCCAGAACAGTCATAACCACAAGGCACTGTACCCTACACTAGAGTAGGCCTAAGTAAGATGCAATGGATGGCGACAGCCCTCAGAGAAGCCATGGTGTCACTGTGCCAAAGGGAAGACTAGCAGTGATTTGGGAGACACACAGCCCAAGATTTACTATATGCTCCAGTAACCAACATCATTCTAACCTTCTGTACTCCCAGATTCCGAACGTTTTTTCCCTAAACCTTAGTCCCACCACAGACCCAACTTTCAGGAACTCCAAACTATCTACCAAGTTAAAAAGAAACTGCTTAATTCAAGCCCCTCCACAATATATACCCAACTTATTTTTCAGATTCATAATGCACTATCCCCAATGAAGCACTGCACTCACCATTTTTCATAATACTCAAAACTTTCCAGCATTTTACTACTTGCTTGTAATAAAATAGATGCAACAAATTCCATGACAATAGAAAGTGAACCCTCCCAACTTTGAATCACCTGAGACATTGATTTTATCTCTCTAAATGACAACTAACACAAGGACACAAGTTACCATACAGAATGAGTAGCCAACACACAGTCTGTCTACTACACTGTAACATTAGGATGCAATCCGTTCTATTACCATTATATTGGGGTGCTCCCACAGCACCTAGTACAGAACCTTCAAAGCAAGTGCACTTTGCTCTAGGCAATACATAAAAAATTTCACTCACATAATCTCTCAATGACATAGGTATAATAATATGTATTTTACAAAATAAATAAATAAATAAATTCTTGAGAAATGACGCAACTATCTCAAACTGGCACCAAAGAGGCAGAGTCAATAGAATTACACTTCTATAAGATCTGGAGACACTGCCTCTTGATTCTTCTGTTTTCATTCAGTAAACGGTTACTGAATACTTACCCTGGGCCAGAAACTGCTCAGAGTCTACAAATACAAAAGTGAACAAAATGAAAGACAAATGGAAGCTGCATCCTACTGTAACTTTTAAAAAAATGATCAATGAGAAAGAGAGAAGTACATTATTCATGTGGGCTTGAGGCAAAAATGCTATGGGGTAGAGAGTAGAGGCTGGAAGATGACAAAAGAGCTATAAAGCAGGGAAATGGTGGGAAAACTGTTTGAATGATATTGGTTCATAGTATAAGTAATCAAATTAGAATAAATTCTGAACCTGCTTGAAAATAATATACACACATTCATATTAGTCTACATTATATACACACATGTAAATTTAAAGGTTTTTTTAATTCAACAAACAGTTCCTAATGGAGCACTACTTTGTACTAGGTACATAAAACAATGAATGTGACACTGACAGGCACGAAGGAACCACACTGATACTCACCAGTAATAGCGTTAACATACACATTTCATGCTACAGCGTATGTATCACTTGCAGCCACCTGTTCAGGTGAGTGGATGTGCGCACCCACAGAGAAGCATGCATGTGCACACAGCACGCCTTCCAGCAAGGGAGCCTATCAATCACTGAATACCGCAGAGCTATTAGAAAACATTAATTCAATTCCTTGAGCTAAATTACATTTCAAAATTTCCATCAATGGACTTGAACAGAACCTTGAGTGATTAATGTTTTATTAGTGATTACCCAGACGTGGAACAGAGAGCCTGCCATTTCAAATTTAGAATGTTAGTTCAGTACCAGTGACACAGCTGAGTTATCATTTGTATAAGCATTATTATTTAAACTCAGTAAACACTTGAAACAGTTTAACTTACTTAGAAATTCATGGCTATCATTTAACACTTGATATTGTTTTCTTGCTAGAAGCCATGAGACAGGAGATATTGAAAAGGAATCCTTAGAAATCTCCCAGCTAAAAGAAAGGGATAATTCTTCTATGATTCAGGCCCTACAAAAGAATACTGGGGCATGGTTTTAAAGCTTCTGCTACTTAGCTGTTTGAAGCTAAACAATTTTTCATAGATTTACATTTATTATAGCCCATAATAATGACATGCTTTTTCCCAAGCACTCAGACTACAGCACCCTTTTCTACCTTGGAGAGAGCGAAGAAAAGGTTTATTACTTACGTTGACAGACAATCATATGCCCTAAGGACAACACAGAGCACAGAGGACAGGATCTGTTAGCAAAGACTTCCTGTTCAATCAAAGCATGCTAGTGCTTTGAAGGACCTAGTATGCATGTAAATCAAGTTGTATGAACAGCGTCTTTGAAATGACCCACAATCTACACTTAATTTAATTACATTAAAACTTTTATTACATTTAATCTGATATTTCCAACTACTAGAAAGCCTTAATAAAATTTTACAGTCATTTGTGTTTTAAAGAAAATGAGCAATGTGGACTTCACCAAGATTTTTCTCTTAACTCTGTGACCCATTTACACAAATATACATTTCACTGTACCCCTTATAAAAAAACTCTTCAACTCTCTTCTCACATGGATTTGCTGAAGACCAGAAAAAAATCAAAAAGGGGTAGTAAGTCACCCCAAGGGTTGGTGAAGTGACTCTTGGAGCTTCAGTTTCCTCATAATAACACCATAACATCAACTGCCTTGAAGACGGCAAAACTTAAAACACCTAGGGCAGAGCCAAGCAAACAGCAGAAATACAGTCAAGGATTATTATCATTACCATTATTGATTTGCTTATCAAAAATAGTACACTTGAAGTTGGAGTTCACAAGTCTGGAATATCTGAGATCTCCCCAAGGCTTAAAAATCAAAATATCCCCTAAGAAAATCAGGGTGTCGAGCTCAGACTACAGTCTGTGAAAGTCCGTCTTCATTGTTCTGTTCTAGCTTGAAGAGAAGTTGAATCAGCCTCTGATTAAATGTTTAAATCATTTCTGTGCAATGAGGCAAAGGATAAGTGTTTTCTCTCTGATGGCAAAGATTAATAAATTAAAAATACTAAAGATACTATATAGAAATTTATATTGCGTTGCCATTACATGCTTACTGAACACTCATTCAGAGTTTAAAGAAATCCTTAGGAAACCAAGAAACAAAAGGAAACCTTTTATTCACAACTAGAAGTACAAAGTACAACAAAACATGACTATAGTCCATAAAGCACCTTACATGGAACAAGGCCTCCAATTTCACATTCACTTCATTTTCTTTTTTTTTTAATTTCTCACCCAAGGATATGTTTATTGATCTTAGAGAGAGAAGGAGGAGGGGAGAGAAACATTGACCTGTTGCCTCACATGCATGCCCTAACCGGGAATGAAACCCGGAAACTATGTATGTGCCCTGACCAGGGATAGAACCTGCAACCTTTTGCTGTACAGGACTACATTCCAACCAACTGAGCCACCCTGCCAGAGCTCACGACATTTTCTTAATTATCCTCAGGTGAACCCAATGGCATTCCAAATGAAATTATGGGGATACTTTTCAGTTTCCTCCATCTAAACTCCTTTAAGAAAGAAGGCTTTTGATACTATAACTAAATAACTTTAAGACAAAAATAAAATTTATGTGTGCTATATAGTATAATATATTAAGGTTTTTCCATTGAAATTGACATAAAGTAAAATTTTATTTTTCGTTTAGTTATTTCAAGTAGAAAAAAAACTTGTTATTTAGGTAAAAAAATTCTGTTTATGCAATAGAATAATCTTGGTTTTCTTTTTTCTAGTCATGCTCAAATATCAAATAAATGATGAATAAAACAACTTTATTTTAATCTTACAGTGCATACGAATGCTTTCCATGGAAAATATTGGGAGTGGATACCACATTACCTCTAAAAATGAAATTTTGTTCCACTTATTGCTTTCACTGAGCTCCAATACAAGTTACATACGACAAAGTCACTGTGGATAAGGGAGGGGGGGGGTGGCACATCTGCACAGATTACCTTGGGAGCATTCAGTTTTACAAGCAATATTTATCCACCCCTAATTTTTACTTCTTTTTTGGGGAAAATGCTTGCTTAGTTGAACATAACTGTATATGGATTTCCTTCCAATAAATATACAGTCACCCCCCCTTATCCATGGGTGATATATTCCAAACCCCCAATGGATGCCTGAAACTACTCACAGTACTCAACCCTACAGATACTATGTTTCTTCCCATATTATATATGTTTCTTCACTTAAAAGAAGCACTTTATGGCTTTTCTTATGCATATCTGAAATGTCAGCAACATTATTCTTGTTCTTTGGGGTCATTATTAAGTAAAATAAGAGCTACCTGAACACAAACATTGCAATAATAGAAAATCAAGATAACTAAGGCAGCTACTAAGTAACTAACAGGCAGAAGTGTCTGTAGCATTGACAAAGTGGACAAAGAGATGATTGGCCTCCCAGGTGGGACAGAGCAAGATGGCGCAAGATTTCACCACACTACTCAGACCAATGTGCAATTTAAAACTCATAAATTGTTTATTTCTGGGATTTTCCATTTCATATTTTTATATTGTGATTGACCATGGGTAACTGAGACCACAGAAACTGAAATCATGATAAAGGGGAAATACTGCTCAAAAAATTTCAAACCTTGTACAAAATGCCAATACACACTACAGGTGGGGAACCCAATTCAGATTTGGGAAGATGACAAAGAAAAGGGGAAGGTGTACTCCTAATACAGCAATCTCAAAGAGCAGCAGAGGCTGAAACTAACAATTTTTAATACATTGTCTCAATCTTATATAAATCTAGAGAGAGTATTAAAATACGTAGGGTTGAGCTAGCTTAAGGGGCATAAATAATAAATTGTTCCCAGTTGTTGGGCTCAAATAGCAAGGGTAAATTTTACACCCCTACCCCTGTCTCCAGAGCCAAAGAAATTTTAAGGATCTGCTTTAGCAAAGAAACACTGAAAACCCCAGTTTCTAGGTTCCTAACAGAATGATCAAAGAAGAAGTCCAGGCATGTTCAGCTAGAGCAAGGAGTAAGTTAGTAGCTGACAGGCATCCAGATTCTACCGGATAGAGTAAGAGCAGCTAGGAAGGCCTGGGTGTTCTCAGCAGCACAGAGGCAGCACAGATGGCTGAGAGCGCAATGTTCCTCAGAGGCATGAATGTATGCCCTCTGCTATGTTTATCATCTGTAATTTTTTTCCATTTTGCTTATAATTATGTAATAGATAACAATACGATGTTATCTATTATATAATACAGTATATGTCAAATATTTATGCATTATATTTTTTGCTTAAAATTATCCCCAGCAAGTTCTAGGACAAACAATTTATTTAGAAAAACAATGTTCACTTTACTATGACTTAAAACATTGTTTCTCAAAGAAAATAATTCTAAGAAATATCCTAATCTTCTGCATGTGGCACACACAAGGAGAGAAAACCAAGCCTGCTGGCACAAGGCCAGGGAGAGCGCTGCCCCCTACTGACTGTCTGGTGCACCATGGCAGGCAATCCTTGTCTCCATGACGACGATACTTTCAGTCAGCTCGTAGTCTTAAATAATCGTTCTTCAGAAAAAAAGATTCCGATTTCCACTCCTGGGTGTCAATTACTATTTTTTACTTATGATTCCAACTTAGTGGCTTTCTTGCAGACCGTACACCTAACAAACCATAATCTACAAACTCTGAAACCATTTTTGGAAACTTCCAAGACATTCATATACTTTAAAAATGAACTTAACAAAAGTAACAAATATTACCCATCAGTGTCTGCTTGAAAGAGTCAAAAAGCAATCCTTAGTTAAGAACTCCAGAATGTATTCATTCATGCACATATTCAAAAAATTTACTAGACAATGAAAAGCAGAAATTGTAATATGTACTAAAGAGTAAAAATGCATCTCCAAAGCCCCTGCAGAATGATAGGCTTATAAATAATGCCCACTGGGCTTGGCTGGTATGGCTCAGTGAACTGACTGCTGGCCTGCAAAACAAAGGATCACCAGTTCAATTACCAGTCAGGGCAAATGCCTGGGTTGCAGCCCTGGTCCCCCAGAAGCCAGGTCCTCCAGGCCCCAGTCCTGTCTAATACCCCAGCCGGCTCCTCTACCCACTTTGCCCTTTATGGCTCAGAACTGCACACCAGCTTAAGAGTTACCAACACAAAACCATGTCATAGCCTCAACCAGTGTAAATACTATACCCTACTGCCAGGAGAGTCCTTGCCACTGCCCCCACAGCTCAACTAAGTCAACATTCAGGGGTCAAGTCTGAAAACCTTTCCCCATTCACCACCATTCTCATTCATTCATATATTCATTCATATTCTCTCCCTCCCTCTCTCACACACACACTCCTGCCAACAAAACAAAACACAACCCACACACAGCTGAATTAAATAAATACCCCATGGCTGTCATCATCACTACATTCCTGTGCTCTTCAACACAATACACTCCAGTCTCAGTGTAGTGTCTGACACAGTAGGCTTAAACAAACCATAGCTAGTCTTCATTTAGGCCAGATCTTATTCTGGCTCACTCCATGATCCAAATGCCAGTGTTCATTCAGCCTCTATTACTTAGTAACCTAAGTATGGATATAAATCCACAAATGAATACCAAGAGTTCACTTCTACCCACCAGCAGGCTATGCCGGAACAGGCACCTGTAACTAACACCTAGACTGCCAGTATGGAACTGGAAAACCTAACCCCACTCAATCTGAAGAAATACTTCATACTAGGAATATGAACTATTATCTTCAAGTGTCTGTATTACCCAAGTCTGCCTGAAAATAAACTCTGAAAATAACTTTATAATTCTCTTCAAACTAATGTCAGAAACAACTAACAATGACGGGTACACAATAGCTGCTGAATTCACTTGTATAACAAGCACAGTACCAGGCACACAGTACATTATCTAATTTTATCAATATATCAATAATTTTAATAGCCTTACTACAGTACTACTTTTCTAGTTTACAGGTACAAAAATTAAAATTACAGATAGTAAAACCAAAATTCAAGCTGATGTCTACAATACTTCAAAGACCATTCTTTTTCCACTACAACTGCATATTAAAAATACAATAAAACCATGTTTTAACTTCACTATACTGTAATTAACCTTTTAACCTTTTTTTTTAAGGCTTTCTTGCCTGGCTGGTGTAACTCAGTGGATCAAGTTTTGAGTACCAGCCCAAAAACCAAAGAGTCTCTGGTTCGATCCCCAGTCAGGGCACATGCCTGGGGTGTAGGCCAGGTCCCCAGTAGGGGGTGTGTGAGAGGCAACCATACAATGAGGTTCCTCTCCCTCTCTTTCTCTCTCCCTTCCCCTTCCTCTAAAAGTAAATAAGTAAGACCTTTAAAAAATAAAAAATAAATTTTAAAAAGGCTTTCTTGGAACTTCTTTAATCTGATAAATGGTATCCACAAAAAAAGCCTTTATTTTTAAAGGTGAGAGATATGACACCACAGGATTCATAAAGAGAATACACTCACTGACATCATTTGTAGTCAACGCTGTGTTAACAGGTCTTAGCCAGTAGAACAGGCATAAAAAATAAATAAAAAGTATAAGAATTGGAAATGAAAAGTGTTGTTATAACAGAATATACATGAAACGCCTACAATGAAAAAGCGGTGTCGTGTGTTGGGGGCATGAAAGAAAGAGTAGCCACATGTCCAGCAGACATGAACCAGAAAGCTCACAGGAGATGCATTTGGAACAGCTATGTGAACACAGCCTGGGGAGAGGTTGCAGGGATGGTGCACCCAGGTACAGAAACAAGTCTACACTTAAAAAAAAAAAAAAAAAACCTTGAAAATAATTTGTCTTTAAAGACTAAAACGTTAGGCTCCTTTTTATGGTCACCAAGTAATAGCAATTTCAAACAATGTCAATGATAAAGACCCTAAAAATCCTTTCCTTGGTCAAAGTTTTAAATAATTGTTATGATTACTGCCAAGTTTAATTTTAATTTAAAATACAAATTTGCATGTTTTTGTTGACTTTGCTTTAGTCAACAATGCTTTTCACATGGAGGTGAACTCCAAAAACTCCAGTACTGGAGCTGCCCCGCTATGCACAAGGTCCGCCCACCGCCACAGCACCCAGCCACAGACGCTGCTTTGTAGTAGGTGCCTGTTGCACCACATGTTCCTTCAGGTAGAGGGTAGACCTGAACTAAAAAATTACAGCACAGTGGTTGCAATAATGAAGAAATACAGTCTGAGTTACTTCAGTTCCATCATTCTATGTGGGCTATTGGGCTTTTTTTCCTGCTTAAAAATTTTCGGCTGTGAGGACATTTAAGACTCACAAGAATGATTCTCAAAGAAACATAGACATTGCAATTTTTTTGGTAATTTACTATGAAATGGGATTTTTATGTCTAACAAAATTATCTTCGAGACATTTCCCAACTAGTTCCTTACATAGAGGTTGTTGTTTTATATGAAAGAAATTTTTCAAAATTAAAAATGTTTTTTAAAAATGTCCTTTCTTGAGCTATATACAAAGATGCAGTTACAGATCTGGTATATAACATAAATTTTGACAAAGTCATTGATCAAATTGGAGAAATCTCAAAAACAAACCACATGCTGTTATTCCTTACTGTGACAGACCAGTGCTGTGCCTTGTTTGCTTTTCAAAAAATGAAATCAAACACAACTGAGAACTATTAATCCATTTCTTCCTTCCATTTTTGCACCATAACTTTTTTGAACAGTCAGATGGAGTAAAAAGAATCCATGCCTGTGTCAAAATACACCACCAACTGGAAGTGGCCCCGAACTGGAAACAATCCAAATGTCCAACAGTGCTAGAATATACAGTTGTGGCATAGTCACACAATAACCAGTACACAAAATGACTGCTACCACACCCAACAACATGGGTAAGTCTCACAGACATGGTAATGAGCTAATGAAGTCAGAAACAAAAGAATGTTTTTATCCCATTTTTGTGAAGTTCAAGAACAGGAAACTTCAATCTGTAGTGATGAATCAGAAGTATTGACCACCCACTGGCAAAATGGGCACAGGAAATGTTCTATATCTTAATCTGGACAGCAGTTTCTTGGGCTCATAAATACATACAAATTCTTCAGTCAGTCCTTCACTGCACACACACTTTGATTTTTTAAAGGCCTTCTCTACTGTCTATATATGCCATGATTAACTGAAAGAGAAACTGAAGTTCAAAACATACAAATATGCATACCAGATCACTAGTACTTAAAAATGATTAGATGCAGTCAAAATCAGCTGACATATAGAAGTTGTGCTGTGATTTTTAAATTTCAAATGTTGCAACCCTTAATATGACAGATATTTGGTAGAGAGAGATTAATGGAAAGAAGTACAGGCAAAGATAGAGCAGCAAATGGGTATTAACATTATGCAGAGGATATGAGACCTAAGGGAGTAGATCAGAAAAATGACCTTTGTCCTTTGAAAATGACTCTTTGCTGGCAGCTTGTCAGTGAAGCAACAGTGCCTTGGTGGGCTGCAAATTTAAATTAGAAAGGACCACATGCCTAGTGCTTTGCAGCTCTCGTGTTCATAAAGTTGCACACTTGTGCCCCTTAAGAGCTCATCTTTGTCCTTGATGGCATCTCGCCCTTGGCAGAAAAGACCTGACACATTGTAACAGCTCCAAGGATTAATACTCTTGTCCCAATCACAAAATTAACCTGCCTGGGTTTCATCTGCAAAGATTGCCCCTTCGGCCCATTTCCCTCCAAAATAACACAAAACTGAAGGCAAAAAGTAAAGAAACACATTGAAAAGTAGCTACTCATTTGAGGATGGGGATTTCACACATGTGTTTGGGGAATGGGCCTCCCAAGTCAATCAGAGTTCAAAACTCAGAAAGGAACCTCAATTACCAAAGCAATTAGCAAAGAGGAAGGATCCCAATGGCTCACTTCTTTATCAAAGACTTCCTAACCAAAAGTATGTAAATAGCATATGAGGCAGAAATCTTCCATTCCAGCAATATGGAAAGTAGAGGGCATGGCGGTAAGAAACTGAGGAAGGAAACATAAAAACATACAAAAAACATAAACATACAGAAAAACATAAAATGTAAAGTAAGCATAAAATATACAAGTAGAGTCATGGGAAAAAGAGAAAGGTGGGCATATGCTACGTTGCTTTAGGCCACTGCTTTGAGCTAAATGGAAGACAACAAGAGGGCACAATAAGCAGAAGGAAAACATTCCAATATGCCCCCATCTCCTCTATACCCAAATTCTGCAGGGGGGTGGTGACAGTCAAAGGTGTGTTTACTCCCCAACACCTTTAAGAATGGTAAATTCAAAACCCATCTGGTTTTCCCACCAAAATGGCTACCTTGAAATCAAAAGGGTTGATTCCCTCTGTAGGGGAACTCACTTTAGCTGCAATTGGGCTCCAGCACCTAAGGTGTCTGGGAAATGTCGGACTCTCAGTTTAACCCTCTGTAGCCTCAGGCTTGGCTGAACACCAAGAAAACCAGAATGCTACCCCAAAGTAAACATTGTGCCCGCAGGAAGGAGGTTATGAAATGTACAGATTGTGATAACTCCTGATGTTATCTGTTGACTTAGTAATGCATTGTTATTTCTGGTCATCCACATGACTGCCCACCACAAGATTTTACAATTAAGCCCCTACACAAAGGGGCCCTGTGCTGGGAGGGGTGTGGATTCTTCCTGGCTGGCCACCACTGGGAGCAACAACTGCTTTGTCCCATGCAAGTAAGTTATGCAAACAGAAAAGTCAGTGTTCGTGCTGCCTGTCACTATCAGAACCAATAAGTAGAAACAAGGATTGACTCTTTATGAGCAACTTTATTCAGATGGCAGCAATCTGAGAAGGTGGTAAGTTTCGTACCCTCAAAAACAGTCTTAACATCTCATCTGCAGCTGACATTTTCATAAGGAGAAGAAAGGGTAGGTAAGGGGTTTGGGGAAAGGTTAATCAGATAAGAGTTGCAGTTCCGCTGTAATTTTCCTAGTACTTCTTTATCTGATGATGGACGATTTTTTTTTCGTTTTAAGAATGTAATCTTATTTAGAGAATGACAGTTACCTGGTCAAATTCATGCATGACACATGTATCCATATTTAACCAGACAGGCGGCAGAGGCTACTGCACCAGTTGGTTCTTCTAAACCCTTTCATGTTAAATGTGAACATTTTTCCAATATTACTCTTTTTTTCCTATTTTTTTATTTTTATTTTTATTTAATTCCTGTTCAAGTAGCTTTCTGTCTTATATTCCCAGCCCTGCCCCCCCCCAGTGCTCCCCACCTCCCTCCCATTTCCACCCCCCACCTTAGTTATTCCATGTGTCCTTTATATTTGTTCATGTCCAATATTACTCTTAAGTCATATCTCCTTTACCTTCCACCTTAGAACTGCACAGCCTGCCTTAATAAACTCCTTGTAATAAACTACAGAGTTCATTAAGAATAGAGGTACTTTGGTTAATGCTCAAAATGGTGTGACCAGAAGTAAAGCAAGTATTACTAAATATGAATGCAATCTTTATCAACACAAATTGAACTTTTTTCCTAATAAAAAAGCTAGTCCAACACACAATCTCATTCTATAAAAATGTATCACTTCCAAATCACAGTGAAAGAAACTTGAATAATTCACCAACTTTTTTCTTTGTGCCTTACAGATACCTCGCTAAAACTGGTACCAGACACAACAAAAGGACATTTACAGAATGCATTATTGTAGCGATAGTACTGAGAATGACTGTTACAAACTTTTTGAATATTAAATGGTTATACCCTGATTATACATAATGATGTGTAAGAGGACGCAGCCAGCCCACTGGCAAACAGGGATTTGTAATGGGGTCCAGAACTCAGGGTGTCCAGGAAATATTAAAAACACAGGATGTTCTCACCCCAAGTCTGAACTGGGGGATGGGATACACGGAGCAAGGACATTGTGAGTTATTTTGCATATCAACAGTTTCACAAATAACCACAAAAATGGTTATTTAACATTTCTGTAACTTTTGGTTTCGCAGACATGTTAAGTACACGTGGCCATGCTTTGAGCCAGGGAGATGGGAGTGACTTCCACCCAGGACATGACAAGGAGGCAACTCCCCCTGGTTACAGCACCTGTATGAGAGCCTGGAGATGGCTGGCTCCATTCCACAGAGGCTTACTATAGCGCCCCAGAAAAGCTGGGGAAAAAAATACCAGAATGCTGGCGGGTGTAGGCAATTGAGGGAGGAGTAGGAAATGGGGCTGCAGAGGAAGATTTGTGCCAGGATCTAAACACAGGCGTAGCAGCCAATGGGGTTGGAACCACACAGTTTTGGCAAGATGTGGAACCACGCAGTTTTGGGGGTCCCTTTGCCACACGGCTTTGGAAGCTGGAAAGCAAGATGTAGCAGTGATGCAGTGCTCTGTCTCTTAGCAGTTTGGGAGAATGCAGGAGAGACACTGCAGGAAGGAAAGGGGTGAAAGGACTCTTGCTGGTGGGACATGAGAAGGTGCCATATGGGTTTGGATTAAGAACCTCAGATCGAGGCGACACAGCTGATGGTGTTGGAAACCGTGGGAGGCTGACCAGCCAAGCACAGATTACTAGGAAGAACCAGGAGCCAGCTGAGCCACAGACTTCTATTTCTTTCCCTGAGATACAGTACCCCTGACTGAGCAAAGGGGGAAGAAAGGACTGTGTGTTCATGGGTGTTATAAGGAAGTTTGGGATTTTAACAAAGACATTAAGTCATTACCCTAAGTCTATATAACTTTCAAATAAATAGTTCCTTTCCTTTTCACCAATCTCTTGACATTGAGAGCTATAATTCCCTGGCGGAGGGCAATGCAAATGTAGTACAAGGGGACCCCAGGACAGGGGGGGCCATTCGGGAACAGTATCTTGCCCCACCTCCTGGGTCGGTTCTGTAACAACTGGTCTAATAACAAAATAGAAAGCAGCAGCTGGAAATTTATCTCATTCAATGTTCAGAGATAAAGTTAACCATTCTTCCCATTATTTTCTGAGATAATTGTCAGGATGGGCGGGGTAGGACAAAATGGCAGCTGAACTACAAGCCAAAATGGCGGATGAACTACAACCCAGGAAAGAACAGCTAACATCAAACCAGAGCGCCGAAATGGCGGGCTTTGCCAAAACGGATATCCACAAAGCAACCTGAGCCCGAGGAGAACCACCAATGATATATCGCCCCTTTGTTCAAAGGGGAACAATCCCCAGCTCCCATGAAGAGAGCCAACCAAAATAAAACCCTGCCATATTCCCAGCTTGGGTGAGACTTCCCTGGCCCACTCTGTGGACCAAAGACCCTCGCCTGGATGCGCAAACCCCAATAAAGTTCTATATCCCCTGACTTTGTGGCTGATTGGCACTTCTTCCTCGGCAGAGCCTAAGAAAACCTTTCATTTGGTGCCGAAACCCGGGAGGAGTTGTCTGCTGAAGACTGCTCCTCTCCCCACTCCCCAAGGAGGCCTCGCGGCCACCCCACCAGTCCAGACTAAGAACCAGGGTAAGTGCCGTTGCCCTTATGTCTCTGATCCCCAAATGCTGATCCCGACGCCCCCATCTGCTGGGAGAGAATGCTTTCACACCAAAACCTCAGTGCTGCATTGGGGTGACCCTTCCGAGAGAGGCCGCTCTCCCTCTGCTGACAGGTTCTGGGCACCAGAGGTGATGTCCCTGGACCCAGACCCCCATTTTTACCAGACTCATCAGCAGATTGGGTTGAGAGATACCAATCCCCATTTGCTGATCCTCATGGGACCAGGAATTGGGGGGACAGGAGTCCAAACCAGACCCTAAGTCACCTCTAGAGTGCCTCCTGAAAAATTTGCCAACAATTGATCCTGGCCTCAAGCAAAAAAAATGGCTGATTCTTCTATCCACTACAGCCTGGCTGTTATATTAGGCTCGATAATCCTAAAACCTGGCCTCCTGAAGGCACTTTCAATTTCGGTACCCTTACTGACCTAGGTAATTGTTGCAGACGAACTGGCAAATGGTCTGAGGTCCCCTACATTCAGGGCTTTAGGGTCTTGCATTCCCGCCCGGATCTGTGCGCCCAATGTTCCACAGCCCAAGTTCTCCTAGCCTGAGGGAACCCTGAACCCGTCCAGCCTCCTAAGCCTAATGCCCCAGAACCTCCCTCCTCCTTCTCTGACTCCCCTGAAGACCTTGCTTCCCCTCCTTCTCCCCCTCCTTATCAACTCCCGCCAACAGCTACTCCAGCCCCAGCCCTCCCCTCTTAACTGGATTCTCCCCCTCCCTCTGAAGGCCTTTCTTCCCCAGTTAGCTCGCATACTAGCTCCCACCTGAATCTACAGCCCCTAGACTCCTGCATTTGCTCCCACCCCCTGCCCAGAAAGTGGCAGGAGAAGAAGGTGTCGTTCAGGTCCATGTCCCCTTCTCACTAAGTGACCTCTCTTCAATTGAAAAACGCCTAGGCTCGTTCTCCACTAACCCTACCAATTTTATTGGGGAATTCCAATACCTAGTCTAGGCTTATGACCTCACATGGCATGACCTAGATATCATCTTAACTTCCACCATAACCCCAGACAAGTGCGACTGCGTCCAGACTGCAGCTGGGGCTCATGCAGACCAAACCCACACCACCAATCCCCTCATGCCAGTAGGGGCTGAAGCCATGCCAGCGGTGGAACCAGACTGGGACTACCAGGTAGGACAGGTGGGTTGGAGGCGCCGCAACCAAATGGTCGAGTGCCTGATAGCAGGTATGCACCAATCTGCCCAGAAAGCAGTCATCTACAATAAGCTCAGAGAGGTCACCAAGGCCCAGGAGAAAAGCCGGCACTGTTTCTCAACAGACTAACCAAGGCAATGGTGCTCTGTACTCACCTTGACCCAGCTTCTAACGCTCGGGCCACTGTCTTAGCTACTCACTTTATCTCCCAGTCAGCCCCAGACATTAGAAGAAAACTTAAAAAGGCCAAGGATGGCCCCCAAACCCCCATCCGAGATCTGGTAAATATGGCATTTCAGGTTTTCAACAACCGGGAAGCAGAGGCTGAGGCTGCCCACCAGGTTTGCCTACAGCAAAAGGTAGCCCTGCAAACCCAAGCTATGCTAGCAGCCCGGCAGCCAAGGACAAACATTGGCACGGGGGCAGTGTCTAAGTCCGGGCCACAGAACACCCCACCGGGGGCCCGTTTCAAGTGTGGCAAAGAAGGGCACTGGGCCCGCCAGTGTCCTCAACCTCAGCCACCAACGAAGCCTTGCCAAGATTGCCAACAGCTTGGCCCCTGGAGGGATGCCTGTCCCCTTAGAGGCTCGTCCTCGGCACCTCCACACAGGGGACCAGCCAATCAGGGTGTGGACTCTTCCCTGGCCATGCTGGAACTTCTCAGACTCCTAGACAATTGAAGTGGCCCGGACTCAAAGACCCCCATCACCCTCACCGAGCCCAGGGTGACAGTGCAGGCAGCGGGTAAGTCCATCTCTTTCCTAGTGGATACAGGGGCTACCTACTCTGTTTAACCATCTTTTTCAGGACCTCTTACTCCTTCCCAGATCTCGGTCATGGGGGTTGACGGGACTCCATCTCGCCTGTGGCAACCCCCCCCCCACTCCCCCGCTTAACTGCAGTCTGGATGGCTTTCCCTTTTCCCATTCATTCCTTGTCATGCCCTCCTGCCCTATTCCACTTCTAGGACGGGATGTTCTCCAACTATTAGGTGCCACTCTCCAGATCACGCAAAACCCAACCCCTTCCTCCTCCCTTATCCTCCCGCTGTTAGAAAACCTACTTGCCCCTCCCTGATGAACCAGAAACGGCCAACCTCTAGCCTCTCCCCTCTATGCCTCCCCCCACAGATAGAACATGGCACCCCTTATCCTATCAAAGAGGTCGAATGTGAAGATGGGCAGGGTAGGACAAAATGGCGGCTGAACTACAACCTGGAAAAGACGGCTGACATCAAACTAGAGAGTGAAAAGGGCAAGCTTTGCCAAAATGGATATCCGCATAGCAACCTGAGCCCCAGTTACGCCACCAATGATATATTGCTGCTTTATTCAAAGGGGACCAATCCCCAGCTCCCAGGATGAGAGCCAGCCAAAATAAAACCCCGCCATATTCCCTGCTTGGGCATGACTTCCACAGCTCCCCTCCCCTGCCTGGGGACCAGAGAATCTCGCTCGGGTGTGCAAAACCCAATAAAGCTCTATACTGCCTAACTTTGTGGCTGATTGGCATTTCTTCCTTGGCAGAGCCTAAGAAAACCTTTCAATAATTCCCCTTTTTATACTTAAATCTGTTGGGAATTAAATTCAGGTATTTTTCCAAGCTACTGTGTGACGAGGATGCTGAAGGCCATCACTATACAGCCTAATGCAACATAAGGACTGTTCCGATCGCCCATTCTGGTGCACTTCCAAAATATACCAAACAATCCAGTTTTATTTCTGTCCAGGAGACTGGGTGCCAAGGATCAGATACAAGTACTGGTACATACAAGCAGCAAGATTATAGTCAATAGTCTCTGAAAATGGAAAATGGCAGACACAGTGACGCTGGTGAAGCTCCAACCACATTACCCTTACTGTTGATCAACAATTCTTTATCTGCATCACACACATGGGATGCAGGCCCCCTGAGGCACAAACACTGAACTGCTGTCAACTTCCTGGAGTCTCTAGGTCATGCATTGCAGTTCCTGGAATAACGGCTCTCCACATGCATTAATCACTTAAGCTTACCAACTGCAACTGAAGCTGAAATCTTTAACTCTTGTGTTCCCCTATCGGTTTCTCCTATTAAAGCTCTTATGAATTTGAATAAGGCTATAAGTCAGCTCTTCAGAATCGATACTGGATTTGGACTTTTGGGGCTTTCCCCTAACTCCCTCATTTACAAAGAGAGAAAAGCAATGTACATGTGCCTAAATGAAACAGACCTCAGTGAGAGTTATGAAATTAACCAGTCGAACAACAAATGCATGTAATTTCTCATTCATCTTGCCGGTTTTCATAGGAGAAATCATACATGTCCACATATGTGGGCAGGGTGTCTAAAGGTATATGCTTGGGGTAGGAGGGGAAGGCAGTGTGGGAATAGGGGGTACCTCAAACAGGCAGAATGACCAAGAGAAAGGAGGAGGAGGAGGAGAAAGATGAGGGTAGAAGTGAAGAAAACATGCCTGATCTATTCCCTTCATCAAGTTAGCATGTTGTGGAACATGATTTTCCAAGATTTCTCTTGGATGGCTGTTTTTTTTTTCTGGGTCTTCAGTGGTAAAGGAGCCACATTTCTGTAAAAGTTAACAGTGTCAATAGTACAGCCTTAGCACAGCTGGGATGTATAAGGAGTTATCCCGAAAGATGACAGGAAACCTGACAAATGTACCTTGGCACAAAGCTTACTCTTTAGAGGACAATCTAAGCTTCTTGAAAGGCAGGACCAACTTTTTTGCATTTTATAGATTTCAAAATGAAGAGAGCTTTAACCTATCCCACCCACACAGTCACTACTCCAGATACATTATAACCATAAAAATTCCATCACTTTACAGATAAATTCACAACACAAGCAGCTCATATTTACAAACAATCCTCCAGGGGAAATACAACTGTGCTAACACCCACACACCATTTCAGCGTCATATCAGAAATAAGAAAGTTGAGGGCACTCCCAAGAGGACACTCATCTGATGGGTTTTGTGCTAACAACAGGAATTCTTAATGTCTAATAGCTAAAAGAAAAACAGTTGAATAAAGTAACCAGATATTGGAAAGGAAAGGCGTATGAATGGAAATGACAGATTCTGAATGGCACTGACCATAGGTGATATCTGTTTTTATCATCCTTTTTCTGTTCCAAATGTGTTGAGAAAAGGAAGGAAAATGTGTATTCATCTTCGGGTACCTATCAGACATTTCTGTGTGTGTCACCTGGCACCCCTCAGAACTCATTCTGCACCGTTGAAGGGTCAGGGATGAACTAGCCAGGAAAACTCCAAAGACTTAAAATGGAAAGAGATAGGTTACCCCTACCCTGATCGACTGTCCAGCACTAGACTCAAAGCTCTGTGAGACACACTCAGGGATGGCTGCTTTCATTTGTCTGAGAACAGGAGCAGGGTACAGACCACCCCTGTGCACTAGCACAGAGCGCCCCACGGGGCTCAAGCTCTGTGGTCAACAGCTTGAAATTCTTGATTTATGAACAAAGGGTGCACACATTACTTTGTACTGTGCTTTGCAAATTATGAGGCTGCTCCTAAACAAGAGTCTGGTTTGTCTCAATGGCTGCTCTTCAAACCCTTCTACCAGCTAACATGCTATACATGCCAGACTGTGTCACTGTGAGAAAAACAGCAGAAAAGGGCAGAACTCATCAAAAACTGGTTGGGCATTGTGGGAAGAACAGGACGCTCTTCAAACAACTAAATCATTACACAGACAATATTAACAAAAATCCAGCCTTAGAGGACCTCTGGGGGAATTCTCAAATGCATCAAAAAGTGCTACATCATCAAAGGAAAGACATCATGTCTGTACCAGGAATGAATGGGAGGACAATTCTAAGGAATCAGTACGATCATGGTTGAACTATGTTCACTGACTAAAGAATATCCATGGAGTTCCTAGAAAATGCTAGGCATGTTAGGAATTATTCTTTGACTGTGCTTTGTTTCAGTTCATAATCTTTATTGATTATGAATAAAATGAAATTGCTGAACATTGTATATGAGTAAACTCTAGGCTTCATAAACTGTGCTAACCAATGGAACAACTAGAAAATACCCACAGCTTATTTATATTTGCAAATTTAATTGACTTAGCTAAGCTGTATGTGTCTGTTGATAGTATACATGGAGATTTTTAACTCTTTCTGATTTTAGAAAGTAAGCAACACCCAGGGAAATACATTCATGGAATGACCCCCCCCCCCAAAGAGTATGGTTTTCTTTTCTCTTTTAACAAGAACTAGTTGCTAAAAACATGCTAGTCCCTGAACAATATATTAGAGCTGAAATCAATATACTTTCATGATGCCTGACAAACTCATTTATTTCCTAAAATTGAAAGAAAATCATGATTCTAGAATGAGGCGGAATGAGGATAAGTTTATTCTTACATTCATAATGCCTCAAAGTTTACATTAAAAAATTCTGTTGTGACTAGGAAAATTAATTGTTTTCAGAGGTACTGTGTGTTTACTAGTTACTTACAAAATACAGGTAATACAAATATTAATAATTTCCATCACAATTTTGTACCTTAGAGTAGATATTTTAAAAGCATGACCTTGCCTAACAGCAAAGTTAGTCTCCTGTTATAAAAATGTAGTCCTCAAAATAGAAATGGAAAACAAATACACTATTCAAATGCGACATTTTTGTGGAAATAACAGAAATACTTCACATGAAAGTATAATACTTAGAAGCATTATCTGAACAAAACTGACAGAACTGGAGGAAAACCACACCATGAGAAGGAGCACAGAGCACTCCCATCCTGAGTAAGGCAAGGACAAGAAACATAAGGGAGTAATTCTAGGTTTTCCTCATGCCCTATCAAATTTAATTTCAAATATTGAGACAAGCCGAGCCTCTCTTAAATGGATGAGAATGTTCTTCAGCTTTTTTCTTTAAGTCTCTCCTTAGATAAGTTTACAGTCCCTCTTTAGGCACTCCCCACAGAGCTCGTCCACATGCCTGTGCCACAGACACCCGCCCGGGGCAGGAACCTGGAAGGCAAAGAGATGGACACTCGCTGCAACTGGCATGAAGAACCCAGCTCTACACAACCAGACCCAGCAGCAGTTCCAGCAACAGCTCTTAGCACCTATCAAGCTCTCTCCCCTTCTCCTTTTTCTCCACCGAGCTTTCAGTGACACTCTTCCTTCGAATCCGTCTGGCCTCCTCTCTGATTTCTATTCTGAGAAGGAGCAAGAATCCCCTCCCTGGTGCCATTATGAACAGACAAATCACAAGATTAATACCATTTTTAGAATTTCTTCCTTATGAACTTCTAAGAAGGCAAATCAGAATAAAATTATAGAAGGTTCTGAAAAAAAATCTGGATCTTGGATAGACCACAAGAATCCCACCACTCCTGAGGTTCCACACACAGATTTTCATAATGAGATAGTGGGGGCATGGGGGACACTAAAAACTAATAAAATTTATTTTAATCCATGTACATGAAGATGGAAAACATTTACAGAAGTAGTTTAAATATAGTATGCATCTACAAATATACTGTGTAAACTACACATGAACATGGGGATAAGCAAAAAATATGTGTATGTGATTGTATGTATAGGCCCAAGTGTTCTAAAGTTATGCATGAAAAATATAAAAATTCAAAACAATTTTAACACATAAAATCTTTTTTAAAATACACCCCAATATCCTTAATTATATCCATATTTTCCCTATTAGTCAGAAAGAAATTATCCCTCAGGAAGCACACACATATATATCCATGATTTTTGAAAAGCATAAGGCAATGAATTGTTAAAAAAAAGAAGTGTTCAGCTCCTTAGCTCATTCCCCAAATAAGCATTATGTATTTGTAACAATAGCAATAGTGTGAGAGGCACTGTGCTGGGTGCTCTCCATGCACTGTCCTAACTCAGCTTCCCAGAAGCTGTGTGCAACTTCGGTCAATACATGGGCAACTCTGATGATTGATGTTCTGCTCTAGAAAACATTTCATGAGATAATGGATACAGACAGTGTCTTAATGCTAACCTCTAGTACTGGATATAATGAATAGAAATTATTATTGTTAATTATCATACCAATACTGCAAGATGGGTACCATTCTCATTCTGGGAAAAGTAAGAGTATAACACACAAGCAATTTGCCAGTGAAATGACTAAGTAATTGTGGGCTAGAAAACAACTTGCAGGGAGATAACAACTATTTTATCAGCCAATCAAGTACACAATACTAATGAGTCTTAAGTAAAAATTAACATACCCCTACATTCATAGCAGTGCTATCTACAATTGCTAACATCTGGAAACAGCATAAGTGAGTGCCCATCAGTAGTACAGTGGATAAAAAAGCTGTGGTTCATTTATACAATGGAATACTAAGCACCAGTAAAAAAGAAGAAATTCTTACCTTTTGGGACAACACAGATGGAACTGGAGATTATTATGCTAAGTGAAACAAGCCAGTCAGTGAAAAAAAAAAAAACCCACATGATCTTACTTATATGTGGAATCGAATGAACATAATAAACTAATGAACAAAACAGAAACAGAAGCACAGATGCATGGAACAGACTGTCAGCTGCCAGAGAGGAGAGAGGACTGGATGAAAGATGGTGAAGGGCTTAGCCAAAGAATATTTATGCATGACCTATGGACCCAGACAACAATATGGAGATTGACTAAGGGATGGGAGAGGGTAGGGCTGGGTAGAGATGGGAAAAGGAAGAAAGAACAGATACAACTGTAACAGCATAAAAAATAAATAAATAGATAGATTGATAGATAGATAAGCAAGCCAGTTCAGGCTAGTAAAAAAAGTAATGTAATAACTCTTCTCAGTTAATGTATTTAACTTCAAAGCAGATTTACAAAACTTTAAACTCTCATGGGTAGCAATAAATCAACCAAAACTACCTCTACTACAAATTTTAATAAATATAACCTAACATCCAACACATAAAATAACCTTTTTCCTGAATTTAAAGGCATGCTCAGAATCAATCCACAATTGATCAATCGCTGCAAGTATTTTAACTCATTAGCGTATCAGCACTAGAAGGGCCCAATTTGATTGTGGGAAGCAGGGGAAGTGACTGAGCAAGAGCCACTGTCCCCTCTTGGACCCCTCCCCACTTACAACATCACAATGCTGAGATGCGGGGTTACCCCGCATGGGGAGAATACCTAAGGCTCCACCCCTCAATGTAACAGGTGCATCAAGACCAAAAAAATGGCCCAAATGAAAGAACAGATCAAAGCTCCAGAAAAAATACAACTAAGCAACAGAGATAGACAACCTATCAGATGCACAGTTCAAAACACAGATAATTGGGGGGCTCAAAGAATTGGTTAAATTTTATCACATATTAGATGAAAAAATGAAGGCTCCGCTAAGTGAAATAAAGAAAAATGTACAGGGAACCAAAAGTGATGGGAAGGAAACTGGGACTCAAATCAATGGTGTGGACCAGAAGAAAGAAAGAAACATCCAACCAGAAAAGAATGAAGAAATAAGAATTCAAAAAAATGAGGAGAGGCTTAGGAACTTCCAGGACATCTATAAACATTCCAACATCCAAATTATAGGGGTACCAGAAGGAGAAGAGGAAGAGCAACAAGTGGAAGAGTTATCTGAACGAATAATAAAGGAGAACTTCCCCAATTTGGCAAAGAAAATAAACTTCCAGAAGTCCAGGAAGCTCAGAGAGTACCAAAGAAGTTGGACCCAAGGAGGAACACACCAAGGCACACTGCAATTACATTATCCAAGATTAAAACAAAGGAGAGAATCCTAGAAGCAGCAAGAGATAAGGGGACAGTTACCTACAAAGGACTTCCCATCAGACTGTCAGCTGATTTCCCCAAAGAGACCTTACAGGCAAGAAGGGGCTGGAAAGAAGTATTCCAAGTCATGAAATCCAAAGACCTACATCCAAGATTGCTCTCTCCAGCAAAACTTTCATTTAGAATGGAAGGGCAGATAAAGTGCTTCTCAGATAAGGTCAAGTTAAAGGAGTTCATCATTACTAAGCCCTTATTATATGAAATGTTAAAGGAATTTATCTAAAAAAAGAAGATGAAAAATATGAACAGTAAAACGACAGCAAACTCACAATCATTAACCACCACACCTAAAACAAAAACAAAAGAAAACTAAGCAAACAACAAAAACAGGAACAGAACCACAGAAATGGAGATCACATGGAAGTTTATCGACAGGGGAGTGGAAGGGGGAGAGATGGGTAAAAGATACAGAGAATAAGTAGCATAGATGGTAGGTAGAAAACAGACAGGGGGAAGGTTAAGAATAGTAAGGGAAATGTAGAAGCTAAAGAACGTAAGTATGACACATGGACATTAACTAAAGGGTGGGAATGTGGATGGGAGGGGGTGTTCAGGGCAGAGGGGAGTAAAGGGGGGGGAATGAAACAACTGTAATAGCATAATCAATAAAATATATTTAAAAATTATTTTTCACTTTTATTAAAAAATAAAGATAATGTAAAATGAACAATAATACACAAAAAAGCCAACATGCACCCTGATTAAACTGTGTATAGGTATGCTTTGATCACCTGCTTTCTCTTTGACTCAGCTATTAGTTCTCACCTTTCTTAGATATAGCCTGTGAAATACAAATAAATATAAAACTCATTTTCATTAGAAAGCAACCCCAAAAATTTTTATCATTTAAAATTTGAGCTCAACAACATCTGTGAAATTACAGAGTACATCTTGTAGGAGTAACAGAGCTATGTATCATAAATACACACCAGCAGCACAACATGAAAATCATTACATTTTATTTCATTACAACCTACTCTCTGAAATGCACATGGTCCAGCTTATAATTAATCATAATTATTCAACCCCACAACACAGTATCACAAAGCATCCAGAGGATTAGCAAACAGCCTTATTTTTTTCAGCCTATTATAAGAACAGAAAGAAAATTCAGACAATACGGCACCACAGGAATAGGGCAAACAAATTCATTTCCTATAGGAAAAAAAAAAGGCTTAAAAACAGTTTTTAGTCCAATATTCTCCAGGGATCACCTTCCAACTTTCTGGAGTTCCAAATTTATGGAAGAAACCATTTCAGATCAATGTGCGAAAACCATTTTGCATCCTTTTCCAGAAGCTTTGTTAAATTTTTATTTTAAATATGCTTTATATCTTTATATCACAAGCTGTAAATTTATAATTCAAACTCCACTGGTCAGCAGACTCTTTTATGAATGAATTTATACAAGTTACTAAAGCACAGCAATTGCTAGGAATATACTGCAAGGCCACCCTTACAGGAAAAGTATATAAACACAGAAAAGTAAAAAATATGTACAGTACACATACATACAGTCCACACATACTGGTATGTGTGTGTGTTAACATGTGCGGACCTAACTTTCAGAGGCAAAGAGCTAATTTGGAGCAAAGAAAAGAATTCTGTTTCTTCTTGGAAACAGTGCTCCTGGTATTTAAGTCAACTAATGTTAAGTCATTTGAGTCCATGGCCTCTCTCTCGTTTGGCTCTACTGCCTGGGAAAGAGGACTTACTCTCTCAGAGGGAAGTGCAGGAGACGCTGAGAATTACTTCAGAACTGACTCTGAAGGAGACAGTAAGAGCTGAAGCTCTGGGGATAGCAAACTTCAGAACATCAAGTTCTCTGACAATGAGTAGTCAGAAGACAGAGAAAGGTAATAAAAAACTATAAAGTTCAAAGAAAATGGGGGTGAAACCAAAAAAAAAAGCTTTACTGCTCATGGTAACAAAACAAAGAATGATAGCATTTACTAACATATTATCTAATTGTACCCACATCATTTCTTTCCTTAAATCATACTCAAAATATAATATCTGATATATATTTAAAACATTTTGCCCTGGTTAATGTGGCTCAGGGGATTGAGTGTGGGCTGCGAACCAAAGGGTCGCCAGTTGGGTTCCCAGTCAAGGCACAGGCCCTGGTTGCGGGGCCAGGTACCCAGTAGAGGGGGTGCAAGATGCAACCACATATTGATGTCTCTCTTTCTCCTTCCCTTCCCCCTCTCTAAAAATAAATAAGCGAAATTTTTAAAACAAACGTTTTAATACAAGTTGACATTTTACATAATTTTTTTTAAAATAAGTTTTTTAAAATACAGGGTCTGGAAGAAGTAATGCATGCTTGAGTGTGATTGGTAGGTAATAATATGTGTGTAATAATGTATAGTTTCAATTTATACATTCCACCTAAAATGCCAATATAGTGCTCTTGAGTGTGATATTGTTATGTCATAGTTACATGGTTATGATTTTGTAATAAAAGATTTTGTAATAGAAAAGGGACATTACTTGTGGGAGACCATGTATATTTCAATTTTTCTATAAATAACTTAGTAATCCACCCCAATATACCACAATCAACTCACTGTTTCACACATGGGTAAGGGGATAGTACCAGTTTTATAAATTTAAACTTAGAAAAGAGACAGCTACCCTGAAAGAAAAAAAGGGCTATATTCCAGGGACACAGAGAGCCTAAAGAAATCAAAATCATATCTTAAATTTTTTAACTTATTTTTATTTCTTAGTTTGGGTAAAACTGTGAAGTAAAATTTAAAAGAAACACAATTTAGTTAGAATTTTTTAAAAAAATGAAAACATTTTAAAGTTTTAGCTATGGTCTGTCCCTAAATATTGGTACTCACCTATATTCTCTGCTGCAAAAAGTTTATTAATACAACAACAGAGGATCCTCCAAACTATGACCTTTGTAAACCATAACCCGAGTGCTTTAAGAAAAAAGAAGCTCAACTGTTCTATCACTTCCTCTGAAATTCTGATTTCCTATTCTTTACTTTAAAATGTTAAGAACTTACCAATTACATGAATTTATTAAGCACTCAATGGTGACTCAATAACAATGACCTATGAACAAAGAACCTGAATAAAATCCTAAGCCTTTTGACCTAAAACCCCCCAACATTATAGAATGCACAAATGTCCAAGCTCTTTAGAAATTCTTAGCTTTGTCTGAAAATTCAGTAACATCTTTAAAAATTGATATACTTTCATTTTCCACCCCGCTAAAAATAGCTTTTCTCAGCTCCTACACCAATGAGGCCAGCATGTGAGAACACATCCAAAACAGTGACAAAATAAGTCACAATTAGCATAGAAATGAGAAAGTAACAACTCAGAAAAGGAAAAATACAACTCTGGTAAATGCCCGTGATCCCATTTTAAAAGAAAATCAACCTGAAAAAGAACAGAGCCAAAATGAACCAAACATATGTTTAAATCAACCAAGAGATGAGACAACTTAAAATATAACACTTCAAAACTTCAAATGTCTTTTTAGCTACATTATCACCTAATTGACTACTTCCAATTGGGTCTCCAAAAAAACTGACTTCTTTATGTCTGAGACTGCGTCATTTTCACCTACTCAACATTTTGTCTGGCAGAGGCATTCACTTTCTAACCCACTTGCACCACATACACCTCTCCCTCCACACTCATGACTATGCACATACCTCAACGCCAGGGCAATATTTAAGGTGAACCCACTAGCCACCACTCCCCCAAGGCTTTCTTATCAGTCCTGTAACTTGAGAACTAGAAGCTTCCTCTCTTCCTCCATTTCACTGTCTAAATCAGGAGAACCCATTTTGCAAACAAAATTTTTCATAGAACCCTCAAACAAAAACAAACTTAAATCAACATTAGCATAAATCTGCCCTTTAATTTGGAATGTAACTAACTTATTAAAAAGACAATGAAAGAATACAATGGGGCCATTTGATGAATTAAACAGTAAAATGAAATTGGGAATGAGTATATCAACTCAAAGTCCAATCTGTTTCTGTATTTCTATTCTGCTTGCACATTATCAGCTTCAAACTTTTACAAATAAAATTTGCAATTACAGGACACTTTAATTAAACAGATTCAAAAGCCTGAAAGACAAGTGGGAAATTTCTGGTTCAAAGTTGAATCACTAACAGTAAACCAGCTCTCATTCCTTATGAAAACTGTAAGAGCTGCAAAGCACTCCAACGTTAGAAGAGGGGGAAAAACTCACATCACCATTTGCCATGCACATTCCTGATGCACCAACAAGAAACCTTTGAGCATACATGGCAGGTGAAGAATGCAAATTCCAAGGTTTGCACAGAAGATTTCATCTAGCAAGAACATTGAAAAATCAGTAGTTTCCAACATTTCACACTAGAGGCATGACATATTTGTACATCGTTAGCAGTTCTAGGACACGTTGAGGACCCCTGACACCTCACTCCCCACTAGGACCTGAAATGAGGAGCCCTCTACTGTCACACCTCTACACACAAACCTCATATTAACTTTTATTTAAACACTCTACTTTATAAAGAAGCATGCATAATGCTTGCGTTCTCTAGAAGGTTTTGTGACAGGCTATTACAATAAGGACAAATATAGTCATATTGTACACATTCAATTTTTTTATGTCAGATTTTTCTCCTCTTATTACTTCATGGTGTGAACCTAAATATATTTTAATTTAAAATGCATGTTGATAAAATAAGTATCCAACCCACAGTGCACAGATTTACATAACTTTCTGTGCCAGCTGAAGAGAATTTTCAATCAATACATGAATCTCAATCATTTATTTATTCATTATTTAATTTCCACACATTTCATAAAATTCAGTAGAAGAACCAGGTTCTTCAAAAAGGCAGCCATTCCTACACTTGTTTCAGTTAGAACATTTGACTTTACCCCAAAGTTATATTCTATCTAACCATATTCCTTGCTGAAAACAAAGAACAGAACTCCTCTAACAGGGCAATAAATACACATTTATTAGAGATATAATGGAAGACATATTAGAGATATAAGGTTCTACATTTATAGAACTTAACTTGGAAAACACTCCAGAAACAAAAATCCAAGATCATCATTCATTTTCAAGAACTTCATTTTTTTCAGATGTATATGCTTTCCATAATTTGTATATAAACATCTATTTTAAATTTGCAGGCTACTGCTGTTTTAAATTAAAACCCAAAGCCTCCAGATATCATGGATTAAATATGGGGATATCAAATAAGAAAATTATATGTTTGGAAGGAAATTATGTTTCCTTCTTTGAAATTTCTGAAAATAATTCTACATTATAACTTCTACCTCAAAAGCTAGTCATTTTAAATTGTCACAAAAAGAGCCCTGGCTGGTATAGTTCAGTGGATTGAACACTAGCCTGCAAACCAGAGGGTCGTTGGTTCAATTCCCAGTCTGGGGCACATGCCTGGGTTGCGGGCCAAGAGGCAACCAGACATTGATCTTTCTCTCCCTTCCTCTTTCTCTAAAATTATTTTCAAAAATTATCACAAAAACATAAGCTACAGCCTTGGCTGGTGTGGGCTGGTATGGCTCAAGGGGTTGAGGGTCAGCCTGCGAACTGAAAAGTCGCCAGTTTGACTCCACACTGGGGCACATGCCTGCATTGTGAGCCAATTGATGTCTCTGTCTCTCTCGAATATCGATGTTTCTCTCCCTCTTCCCCTCTCTGAAAATAAATAATAAAATCTTTTTTTTTAAAAAAGGTAAACTAGAAGAGAATATTTTCCCCCTTCTGTGGTTGGGGGAGAAGTCACTTACGAGATAAAAATGACTTTGTATCTGTAAAGATAGCAATTATAATTAGCCCCATCAAAATACATAAAAACAATAAATAAATTATAGTTGAAGGAACTATTGGATAAACTTCAGTCAGCTTTTTAGTTTCCTTTACCCACTCCCCAAAAAGCTTTTTGAAATACAAGATTATTTTGCTGGACAAAAGAACGCATAGGACAGCACTGCCTGGGTTGTGACTTCTGCACACAGGGCATATTCCACAGTGGGTTTATTTCTTATAACTCTCCAAAATGATCACTGAGGAGTGTAAATAAGCTTTTTCAGTAACCTTTTTCCATTTATTTCCCTTTTTTCTGACAAATGGACTGGTGGTAGTCTTCTTCTGGCCCTTCAACCGTGTATGAGAGGTTCAAGAGTTCGCAGGTCACATGTGAAACTCGTGTTTCTGGCCCCTTACGGCAGAGTAAGGAAAGTGATAGAACAGCAAAAAATCTACCCCAAGAGTGCCCTACTAAAACACAAAAAAGCACATGGGGATATAAGTTGAGCTTCAACAGCCCAAAACTGAAAGGTGATACTTTCCCGTACTGTGTGGATGACGCATGCAGTAGGAGCCACGGAACACCGCCCGAGGCTGCTCCCACCGCGAGGGACTGCGTTTCCCCACATCTGCCAGTGTCTGTTTATAGCAGAGCCGACTTCTCCAGGCACGGCTGCTGACACACACCAGAGATGCATTACTTAATGGTGCTACTAAACCAAAATGGGAATTTTCTACACATCTTTTAATGGGCAATGATGACACTTTTTTCCTTAACTAATTATGTTCAGTTTTAAGTAACTTAAATTCTTCAACTTTAATTAAAACCAAGGCCTTTGAATTTAAAACCTCTGGGACAAGAGTGTTTTACCATCCTAACAAAACAAGGGTTAAAAGGAAAACTAAAAGACTACACTTCCCATAGTTAACCAAAATGGCCCAGAAAAAATCTTAAATGGGCACATCTTAGCAAAAACTAATAACCCAGCCTTCTCTTCAACACCCAAACCCGTGCTCTACCTCCTCCAAACAGGCCTGCTGACAGCCTCGGCCAAATCCACGTGTCCTTGCCCCACCTGCCACACACTGTCTGGCCCACAGACAGTGCCCACTGCCATGTGCCCACTGCTATCATATGCACAATATTTTCCATCGGTGTTTTCTGTCACGGCCCATGTGAACACGCAGTCCAGTTGGAAAGTGCATTTCATGACTGTGTTTCCCTTTGCAATATTTGTGTCCTCTTGTTTTAGGTAAGAAAACATATGTAAAAAGGCCCTCTCTGTTGGGAAATTAACGGAAATAAGCTGCAACTTTTACATAAGCATTATATTTTTACCCCTGTCCCACAACTGTGAGGAAAAAAGAATTTTTTGAAAAGAAGATGGGTAGCAAGCACAAAGGAAAGGGCCTGTGGTGACTAAGGGCAGACTATGGGAAGGCAGGTTTATTTCTGCTCAACGACACAGAATTAAAATAAACAGTCCCCAGTTCACATACCCCAAAACAGGAACAGAGTGAGTTGTGTCACCCCAGAGTCAGGTGAGACCTCTGAGATGTCACATGTGGGCCCAGAGGCCAACACAGTCAGCAAGACTCACCCTGCGATGACAGGCACTGCTGTGAGGCTGGCCAGAGCAGCCTGGAAGGAGGGCGGGTCTTCATTGTACTTGCCCCTCTGGGCCCTCTGTGGACAGCAGACATGAGGCTGAGAGGCTGACTCCCACCCCCGCAGGCCCATCTGGGAAGCAGGCACTAAAATAGACCCCTGGTGCAGGGGCTGCTCACCTAACTGATGTCAAACCAGGTGAGGGCCACCAGGGCGCTGCAACCTCTAGGCACCATGCTCTTCTCTGCACAGCAACACTCCACCAGGCTGGGACAAGTCTCCCACATGGCAGTATCCCATCGCCAACCTGGCAGAGGCCCAAGGCACCTTCTGGGAACACCAGCTTTTCAGGGCTCAAACCAGGGGTGTGGGCCACCAGCCTTCAGCAAACATATGTCAGCAGCTCTAATCTCTGGACTGCAAAGATGCATGAGAGCCATGAAGGGTTATACTGAACGGAGTTGACAGTGCTTGGCAGTGTACAACAATGACAGTCCACAGAGGCCTTACTGTGCTGCTTTGAATTTGGGAAGTGGTTCGTGTTCATGTGATATTTTACAGTTCCTAGAGGCTCCTATTGACTCTTAAGAGTAGGGCACCAGGAATCACTGTTCTCACATAACAACATCAGGCAAATGAAGATCAGAAAGGAGCTTAAAGACCACATTACCTGCACACTTGCTGGTGTAAGCCTTGCTTACTAGTGAAACCCAGGTGAGGGAGAGTCCCTTTCCAGGTGCAGACCCGTAACAGGTGTCTGGGCTTAAGATGGTGCTTTGGTCTAATATCCAAGCTGACACTAGAGAAATCCAAGCTTAGTTATTTCCCCTTGATGAGACTTCAATAGGTATAGGGGGAGGCTTAACTCCAAATTTCAAAAACAGTGAGGAGATTCAAAGTTAAGATTAAGTCAACTTTACCAGAACCCTACCTTAATTTGGGGATAAGTTCTTAAGCCTAAATCAGGATATGTGGCTAAGATCCTGTCTATGCAATATTAACTTTCTAAAACTCTGAAAAACTGACCAGCAATGGAATAGACTGTTCTTGACTTGGTTGCCTAAAACATTTTTCCACTGGCCTATGCTGAAGGATCATTAATAGACCCATCACACACACATTTTAAAGAAGACATGTATCTTAAATTTAAGAAAAAAATTAACCGGGGGGAAAAAGACATGTAAACATTGGAATTGCATTCAGCAAGATGCTGACACTGGGGAGCCAGGAGTGGGGTCCAAGGGAAGAGCAGACACAAACCTCTTCTGAAGGCTCCTTATCAGACATGTCCATTGAGTGGGAGGGCAGGTGCACTGGCAACCCTTCTGAGATCGCTCTCCTTCTCCTTGTGTGTGCTTCCTTTCTTTCTCATCCTCCTCTCTGTGTGAGGGAAGTGTCTTCTCTGTCCCTCTATACTCTCTTACTCTCATCATCTCTATGACAACAATGCTTGTCCTTTTTAATCTCTCTTTCCAGGAAGGACAGGGTAAAGAAACAGAAACAGAGTGAAATACTTAGACATTACTCTGTGATTAACTTATACCTCTACATTTGGCAGTAAAGACTCTGCAAATACTCACAGAGTGTGCATTATATATGTTATGACTAAAATATAAAATCGAAAAGAAAATTCTAACTGGTTTGAGAGCTCTAACTCATATTTGAATATAAACATCTGAAAATTAGCCAAGAAAATGACAAAACACATGAAAAGAATACAATTCTGACACTCACATAGAACATATTTGTGCTTACTAAAATTTCAGGGCAAGCTTTCAAACCTTCTTAATAACCACACCCCAAAATAGGACTCACTGAAAGTGCACATTCAAAATGAGACATCATAACTAATGTAACCCACACGTGAGCCACTTAGAAAGCCTAAGACAATCTAGACCACATGTCCCAGACTGTCTACATGTTGCCTTCCATTGGCCATATTTTTATAAAACCCCACCTCTGAGGCCACTCTTCTGAATTATTTTGATCTTAGATACCTTGTATTACACACTAAATTGTGTTTCTTCCCCCAAAATATAGGTTGAAGCCCCAGTACCTCAGAACATGACTGATGTTAATTGGAGCCGGGAACTTTACAGAGGTAATTACATTAAAATGAGGTCACAGTGTGAACCCTAATTCAATGTGACTGGTATCCTTACAAAAGGGGGAAATTTGAACACAGAGACAGACACCGAAGGAAAAATAATGGGGAGACACACAGAGAGAACACCATGTGAAGAGATGGAGAACTGGAGTGATGTATCTACAAGCCAAGGAACACATAAGGCTACCGGAAGCTGAGAAGAGAGAGGCATGGAGTAATCCTCTCTAGAGGCTTCAGAGGGAGCAAGACCCTGCCAACACCTTGACTGCAGACTTCTGCCCTCCATAATTGTGGGACAATGAATTTCTGTTGGTTAGGCCACCCAGTTCTTGGTCCTTTGCTTTGGCATCCCTACAAAACTAACAGAACATCTATGAGCACTTTGAAAGTATTTAAGTTTCACGTGAAAAATAAGATCATTGATTTCAGGAGGAAATGAGGGACACATCGTAGCCAGCTCTCTACCTGGGCATAACAGCACCTTTCAATCTGAAGCCCATACAGGACAGGGTACAGGAGCTCACATGCCCTGCCCTCAAGTGCCCAACTCTCCAGGACCTGGTACAACCAAAATTAAGTATCACTGAACACAGAGTCCACGCTCCTTGGGGATGTTTTCAAAATCCAGCACCTTCTTTCCCCAACTCTTCCCTTTCCTTGAGAGGCACTGTGTGGTGCTGTGTGGGGATTCGCATAATGTTTGCATATAGTAATGAGGCAATGGGATCATCTATTCATGTGTGCCGAATTCAAGCCCACACTCTGATGCACCTTTGCTACATATAAGGTGTACAAGGAGCCCAAGCACCAGGCACTGGTGTTTTCTTTCCACATTAAGTAAAATCTGATTGGGAAACTTGTCATATATTAATTCAGTAAATATTTGCTGAACACCTGCAATGATTTAGGTCAGGGGTTGGCAAACTCTTCTTGTAAAGCCAGATAGTACGTATTTGAGGCTTTGTAGGCCATTTAGCCACTGTCACCACTACTCCACAATGACAGCAGCCACAGAGAGTGCATGAAGGAAGGGGAGTGGGGAGGGAGGTGTGATTTAGCGTAAGGGCCATAAGTCCACTAACCCGATTTGAATGAGGGGGGTATACGGAGCCCAGCCCTATAGAGGCCTATGAGACAGTACCCTCAGATGACAGGGGGGTGTACCAACATCCTAAACATACAACCTTTGCAATGGAGACGGTGAGAAATTGGAGGACAGCAAAAACAAGCGGAAAGGGAAGGAAAAAATGAAGAGCCAGAAAGAAAAATGCATCACAGATGGTAGGGGTTCACAAGCCAACATTCAATGTCACAGGTGACACTAATATTACCTAACTATGTACTTCAAATATAACTTTTTTGAATCCCTGTGGAAAGCCAAGCAACCTACAAATGGGTAAAAGAACAGGTCTTTAAACCCTGCCCTGACAGGCGGGGAGAGGGTGTGAAACCCCTGCTTGAGCACCGCTCCACCAGCCATCTCCTGTCGCGGAGTTACAAGGTGAGAGTGACAGACCAGGTCAACGCAGCCATGAGGAGCCCCTCACGGGGGCAGCAGCACGTGCTCCACGCACCCATGCACTGTGTACATCTATTTTAACAAGCCTGCATGTGATTTACTGCCCCTGATGCTCGCATTAAACATTTTCAATATCTTGCAGCAGTTTGATAAAACCTGTTAAAATTAAATTCCAACCACAAGGCATTCATCCACACCTTAGGAGGCAAAGGTTATACTAATGTGATCTCTCTTTATAGCCCTTGCCAAAAAACAGAGGAAGTCTTTCAGTCTTCGTGTACAAAAGTACTAATCCAAAAGCACAAAGGGGGGTTTCCCTCCTTAATTTACACACACACACACAAACACACACACTCACATGAGTTACAGTCAGTGAGTACAGATACAGTAGTATGTTTGTTGTGCTGCTCAGAGCATCTCCTTACCGCAGCCCCAGAAAGAAAACTGCCCCCGGTCTGCTGGAGGAAAGCCTTCAAAAATGAATACTGCACTGCATTATTAGGGACCCTTTAAAGAGACCACCCAGTAGTTCAAATGTCTGAGATAAAACACCTCATCTGATTGTCATGCCCCCTATTTAGTCACCTGTTTAAAACAACAAACACCAAAATACTCAGCACCCTCAGCTTTCGTCATGTGATTTTAAGACTATGAATAATTTGTCATTTTCCTAAGGCCAATAGTCCATAGTGCTTACTTATTCACTAAGGAAATGCTACAGATAGAGAATGTTTATTTAAATATTGAGTATATTTAGTATGAAAATATTTAGTTAAATATCAAATGCATGAGATAAAGTACATGAGGGTACATGCAGCTGCCCCCACTGTGGTCAGCTGAGCTTGGTCTATATTCCATAGATAAATGAGCAGCTCCTACCCAAGATACCTAAACACATAGCCCATCAAACTAGAAGAGTGTGGAGAGGGAGGAGATGGGACAGATCTAAAATGACAGTCACAGCAATGATAATCCAAGATTTTAGAAAATAAAAGTATTTCCATTCCCTATGCTGGTCCCCAATCACCAAAACTGGAAAAACAAACTCCCTCCATACATTTCCAGGTCTTGTTTGGCTTCGTAAACGTTTGGACGGTGGCCACACCACCCTGACCAAGGCTGTCTTCGGCCCCAGTAGTGGCAGCTGCGCCCTCCTATGTCCTGGTTCCCAACTGCCAATTACATGACCAGCCACAGGCACCAGCCCAGCCTGGGCACCCTCAAACACACGCAGCCTCTCTCTGCAAGGCTACACCAGGAAAAGCGTGCACACGAGCACACACACCCAGTGATCTCTGTGCACCGGTATCTTTATTTTCCAAAATTGCAAACCCACAAGTTTTTGTAACTGCTTGAATAACCCCTGAGGCAAGATGTCCATGTGACCAACTTCCCCTGCTGCCCTCCAACAATCAGCCCAACATGTTTTCTTCTAAATTTGGCACAAACACACAAGCATATATGGCCTGAAAAGGTAAATGGTGTCAAGACGAGCACACTGATCAGAGTAAGGTGAGAACATTCCCATACCAACAGTCAGCCTCACCCTTAGGAGAGGATCTGAGAGCCTCACTCTCTATTTGCAGGGTGCCAGTGAAGGGCCTGACCACCCCCTGCTCAGGTACCTGACACCTGCAGCACTAGAGGAACTGCCAAACCACAGAACAAACCCTACCGCTCTGACTTCACGTAGCACAGAGCTGGCGCTTGGCTTGAAATGGTCAGGCACTTATATTTCTTTAAACATCAATGACAGACTTAAAAATTCACAATGCTGTCAGCTAAAAAAGAAAACAAACTCATCTATTAAGACCACAGCAACTGGCTCTTTGCTGACTTTACTTGCTCCACTTCCTGGGTCTCCTCCTGCCCCCAACTGCCCACACCCAGAATCTAACTCCATAATCTGTGCCAACAGCCATCGCAGCCAACACATGCGTTAGGAGGCTGAGGGGCTGCGGTCCCTGGAGGTGCTTTAGTCTTACTCAGCACGAAGAAATTACCTTGGGCTTCACAGCGCTGACACAAAACTTACAGGAAACAAAAGCGAAGAAGTGGGATATGCAACATTTGACACAGATAATCATAGATAATGCCACCAACACCAACTTCTGTGGCATTTACACCAGGTAAAAAACCTCAAAAGTACTGCTTCCAATTTAGAGAGAAATTAGAAATGGGTTTGGAGAAGGTACACATTTTGAAAATAAAAATCGTATGCACCTAAAACCTAATGATAATGATTATACACAAATATAAGTTGTTGGTGGCATAGAGTTCTAGGAAATAAACCTATCTGGCTATGATATCATCAAAATATTTATAAATATAAATATTTATAATATTTATACTGGTTCAAATATAAGAAGACAATTATAATTTTGATTGTGATTTTTCTATAGGATTGTTTCAGCATCTTTTTATTTCCTATTAAATCTAAATGGGTCCTGGCTGGTGTAGCTCAGTGGATTGAGCACGGGTCTGCAAAGCAGAGGATCGAGGTTCGATTCCCAGTCAGGGCACATGTCTGGGTTGCAGGCCAGTTCCCAGCAGGGGACTCACGAGAGGCAATCATACATTGATACCTCTCTCCTTCCCTTCCCCTCTGAAGATGAATAAAAAAAATCTTTTTAAAAAAATCTAAATGGTGCCCTGGCTGGGTGGCTCAGTTGGTTGGAACAGCTGTGACATGATTTGCTCAAGCTTAAGTGTCATGACCTAAATAAAGGTTTCTCCCTCACGGTGCTTGTATTCAACCACATTGCTCATATTCATTACATTCGTAGAAAAAATGCGAAAGGCACACACAGTATTTCAAGTTTCTGTACCCAGAAAGTGTTAGTAAGTCCATTTCTGCCAAGGACTGCTCTGGTCTACCTTTGTGAGTGAGAGGCCCTGAGCACAATGGTTAGGCTTGGGCACTGTGGCCAGACAGTGAATATGAGTCCAAACTCTTTTTTTATTATATTTTATCGGTTATGCCATTACAGTTGTCCTATTCCCCCCCTTCATTCCCCTCCACCCTGCACATGCCCCCCATTATCCCCCTGTTTAGTTTATGTCCATGTGTATCAAGTTCTTTAGATTCTGTATTTCCCATACTATTCTTGCCCTGCCCCATCTATTTTCCACCCACCACCTATGCTACTTATTCTCTGTACCATCTCCCCCCTTCTCCTCCTCCCACTCCACTGTTGCTAACCCTCCATGTGATCTCCATTTCTGTGGTTCTGTTCCTGTTCTAGTTGTTTGCTTAGTTTGCTTTTGTTTTAGCTATAGTTGTTAATAATTGTGAGTTTGCTGTTCTTTCACTGTTCATATTTTTTATCTTCTATTTCTTAGGTAAGTCCCTTTAACATTTCATATAATAAGGGCTTGGTGATGATTAACTTTAACTTGACCTTATCTGAGAAGCACTTTATCTGCCCTTCTATTCTAAATGATAGCTTTGCTGGACAGAGCAATATTGGATGTAGGTCCTTCCATTTCATGAGTTGGAATACTTCTTTCCAGCCCCCTCTTGCCTATAAGGTCTCTTTGGAGAAATCTGCTGACAGTCTGATGGGAACTCCTTGGTAGGTGACTGTCCCCTTATCTCTTGATGCTTCTAGGATTCTCTCCTTCATTTTAATCTTGGGCAATGTAATTATGATGTGTCTTGGTGTGTTCCTCCTTGGGTCCAACTTCTTTGGGACTCTCTGAGCTTCCTGGGTTTCCTGGAAGTCTATTGCCTTTGCCAGACTGGGGAAATTCTCCTTTATTATTTGTTCAAATAAGTTTTCCACTCGTGGCTGTTCCTCTTCCCTGTCTGGTACCCCTATATTTCGAATGCTGGAACATTTAAAGATGTCCTGGAAGTTCCTAAGCCTCTCCTCATTTTTTTGAATTCTTGTTTCTTCATTCTTTTGTTTGCTCATTTTTTTCTTCTTTCTGGTCCACTCCCTTGATTTGAGTCCCAGTTTCCTTTCCATCACTATTGGTTTCCTGTGCATTTCCCTCCATTTCAATTAGTTTAGCCTTCATATGTTCCTGTAATCTGTGACTATAATCAACCAGTTCTGTGAGCATCCTGATCACCATTGTTTTGAACTGTGCATCTGAAAGGTTGGCTATTTCTTGTTCTCTTAGAATTATAGGCTCTGGGTCTTTGAGCTGTTCTTGAGTCATAATGTTTGGTCTGTTCACACCTGTTATGTTTGAGGGACGGAGCCTTAGGTGTTCACCAGGGTGGGGCGACCCAGTCACTGGGTTGTGACGCTGTATGTGGGGATGGGGTCAGAGAGGGGAAAAAAATGGCACTTTGCTCCGCTCTCTCTCAGATTTCTGTCCCCTCTGTGGCTTCCCACAAGCAAATTGAGCCCTTCTTTTGCTGGTTCCCAGGTGTGTGGGCCCGTGCACCCTCCAGGACCCTGTGGGTCTCTCCAACGAACTCTCTGTGAGCCTGGGAGCCTCTCCCGGCACCTTGACCCCAAAAGCCTTTCCAATTGGTGCTTTCAGGCTCTAATTCCTGTCACTGGGGCCCTAGCCTGAGCAGTCTGTCAGGCTGTCTCTCCCTGTTAGTTCCTTTGCTTGGTTTATCTGAGCACGAATGTGTGACCACAGTCAGCCAGCCAGCCGCCCTGTGACCTCACTGGGTCTGCCCCTTGCCACCCCACACCTGGGATCTGCCAACCGCCGCCTACGCTCCTGAGTTGGTCAGACAAAATGATCTTTCCTGCATGACCCCCACTCCGCCGCTGACTCCACCCTTCTTACCAGTCTGGCTGAATGGTTCATTGTTGTTGGACTTCATACAGTTCAATTTTCTGTGTTTTGGCTGCATTTTTGTTACTAAAACTTTGTTGTTTCTAAACTTAGTTGTGCGAGGAGGCACAGTGTTTCCACCTATGCCTCCATCTTGGCAAGAAGTCCTCACGACTCTTTCTTTTCCCCACACAAGAAAGTTATTAACACTTTCTGACTGTTCCCAGTGACCTCAGTGGTAAACTGAGGCTAACAGTGGTTACGAGTCCCCCAACTTTGACAGAATTGTTAAAAGGAATGAGAAAACAAAGCACTTAGAACAGTGCTGGTACTGAGCCATGTCTCAAAAGTATATCACCTATTATCCTGAATACATCCATCAAAACTGCTACACTGTTCATTCCTTGAGGTCAACCAACATGTACACAGTAGTAGATATATTTGTTTTCATTCTTCTTTTCTCCTATTAATTCAATTGTAAAGGATGGTGTGGAGAGGAAAACAATGTGTGAGACCTGCTGGAATGTACCAGCTACTGTGCTGGGCTTTTATAAATACAACTTAACAATCTTCACATGAGCTGTGTGAGTAGACAGATCAGTGGGCCAAGTCTGGGAGGGTTCTGGAGCTACCTGAGGCCACTGATGTGATGACATGTGGCAAAGTGGAGTGTGAAGCCCAGATCTGATGGGTACAGAGTCTATATGCACCCACACCACATCACAGTCTACCAGTTTGGTTCTACTGATGGTAAGAATTACTTTTCTAAGTTTACTTGTCCTTCTTTAAAAATTTTTTTTTAATTCCAATTACTTTTCTTACTCTGCCTGAATGATGACCTAAGCCTCTGCATGTGATAAAGGCCTTCAGTAGTTTAAGCAAACTAATGACCAGCCCTAAATCCCTAAACATCCACACACAATCTGTCCACACCACTCCCCGGGAACGAGTACCTCCATATCTCACTTATCCTGGGTCCATGTCAGCCCGAACTCCACTCCACATGAGCCCACTCCTCCATCAGAGCCTGTGGCCAACACCTCCTTTCCTCATGAGCTTTGGTGGCAGTCCAACTCCTCTCACTCCCTGCTGGCACTGTGTCTAATGTCACCACCCAATCTGTGGAGGATGCTGGTGAGAGGCTTTGAAAGCCTGAGACAAATAACTGAGACAGTTACTACACAAGTGCCCCTGTGAGGCAAAACACAAAATAAAAATCTCACCAAAGGTCAAAGAAATAGTGATGCTGAAAATAATGTGCCAGTTCCCATCAAGCCTAATGTTGTCAACCAATTAGCAGAATAGACTTATTTCATAATGGGGTATGCCTGTGTTAATTCACCTGCATGCTGGAATACAGGACTAGTACATAAAGAAAAGGTGGGCGAGCCGGCATGGCAGCTGTGATGGACAGGCAGGGGTAAAAGCAGCAAGGCAGGGTTTGGAAAAAGTGTTTTAAACATAAAAACTGAGGGTGGAAGAATTTTGCAGTTGCTCATATTATAAAAACCTGTTACATGGGTTTGCCTAGCGTTATCACATTCAAAACCCTATATTATGCAATAAGAAAGTTGAAATTAAGGTAAGAAACCTCAAAGAAAGAAACTTAAAATCAAAATAAAGTCTTCACTTTACAAGGGGGACACCTTGTAAAGTATAGGATTGTCAAGCCACTATGCTTTACACCCAAAACTAATAGAAAATAGTATTAAATGTCAACTGTAATTGAAAAATAATTTTTTTTAAAAATCAAGATAAAGTCTAAGACACAGTTACACAAATGATATAGAAAAAAACCAAATTGTGTAAGTGAACCCTTTTACAAAAATTCAATAGTTAAATGTTCCTGTCTTGTGCCACCTCTTTTCCAGAAACCAATACATAAAATAAACATATTAGCAAGGATTCATTCAGGTGCTATGAGCAAATTTCTTGTGAGACAGACAAAATAATCCACATGCCTTTATTTGCACACACTTTCCATTCCTTTCAAAAACAAAGATGAAGCCAAAGCAACCTTTTTCCCAATAACTTTGATGTTTATGTCTCGTGAGCATCCAAGCAATAAAAAAAACTCACTACCAAAGGCCTGCCACAGACTTTTTGGAGGTTCCACAATTAGGCATCCAACAACCTGTAGTTCACCCCCATCTACAAGTGTTAGTTTTAATTACAAGTGATTGTGTGTATTAGGCCTTGCCGTGGAGACCAGTCACCAGGACTCTGAGAATTTCCCAACTGTGTATTTGAATTCACCACAATACTTTGTCACTGGGGGTGCCTTCAGTAATAATGTGCTTTGTTCTCACAAGTGCCCCTTGCACCTGCCAATTTGAAAAGAAAGCCACACAGACCTCTGCTGTGCAGTAGTGCTGCCCTCTAGTGGATGGTGCTAGCATAGCATTTCCAAAGAAACAGCTATCTTAGAGGGGGAAAAAGATGTGAAATAAGAGAGAAAACACGTAACACAAATTAATATGAGAAAAAGTTACCCTAAGAAAATATAACGTGATCTCTCCTAAAAATTCAATGGTATTTTATGACATCAAATACTCAAAGTTTGAAGGCAAGACATATAAAATATCAGAAATGGAGAAGCGTCTAGCTATACCATATCCAAAATTTTTAAATACTGAAAAGCCAGCAAAAATGTTTCCGTATCTATGTGTGCCTATTATAACATACACACATACACACACATACATTAAGTGCACCCCTCCCCCCATTCTTATACTGAAGAAAGCAGTGGCAATTCTAAGCCCACAGAATCTAACAGTTGTATCAGTCTGGTAGACAAACAACACAGAACGGTAATCCATACACTGTGGGGAGGAGGGAGGATGAAGAATGAACTTCACTAGGCTGTCTGAGTCTTCATTTAAAATGCACTTATTTGCCAGGAATCCATGCCAGTTAAGAAATACTTGAAATTTAAGAACAAGTAAAACTCAACAGGAAGTCATGAAGCCACCAATATGGATTTGTCATACTTACTTTTTTGCTACATATTAAAATCACACCAAAAATTAAATTTGTGCCCTAACTTCATACCTACTAATTTTCATTTATAAAACTCAAATCAAATTTGGGGGAGACAGCAAAACAGAAAACCAAGCCATGTTTCAGGGTTAGTACCCATGTTGATAAGAATCTAACTAAAAATTTTAGTGTATCTAAATAGCAGCAAACAGTTCTATCTTCTGAGACCTTACACATGCAATTATGACAGCTATAATAGTTTTCATGAGAGCACTCTAAAATAAAATCTACTTTCACATCACACTCAGACCTATTTCCTTTGGAAAGCACTGCAGTCACAGGCTTGCTCAGGTGCCAGGCATTATGCTCAATAATAAACTGGCAGTGACCTCTGCTGGAAAATTTGGGAAACACATCCTAAAAACAAAAGTATAGACTTTCATTTCGGAGTATTTTGAAAACACCACCAAACACCTCAAATACTTAGGCTTATCACAACCTTCTCAATCTGGTTTTACAAAATAGGTGAAAAGCTTGGGCTTTCCATAGGTTTTCTTTGAGTTGAAAAATCAGTTATAAACTAAATCCGACCATCCACAAACATCTTTTTCTTTGTATTTGTATGATTCAAAGTTCTCCTCCCAGGGAAAATAAATTTTATAATTCTTAGAAGAGAAATATAAAATATGAAACATGGTTGTGCAAGGTTATTTCAACTATTATTACTAGAAATTAGGTCCTCATGCCTTTACCATAATATTTAACATTTCCTCTGGTTTCAAATTCATTCTAGTCTATTAAACAAGGTATAATTAGGGAGTCTAAGATGGCAGTGGAGTAGGTAGAAGCTAAGCTCATCTCCTCCCAGTATCAAACTGGAATCAGAACTAAATTACAGAACAATCATCCTGAATAACCAACAGAATATTAAGTGAAGAGAAATCTTTCAACCAGGGATTTGAAGAAGAAACCACACCAAGACTGGTAGGGTAGAGACATAAAAAAGGCTGGCCTCACGACCCTAAAGACAGTGGCCATGGATTTAGATGGACACCTCAGCAGCCAAGTTTCCTCACGAGAAGCATAAAATCTAAACCCCAAGTTTGGCTCCCCAGTCCAGAGCACCAAAGCCAGAAAGAGGTGCCCACAAAATACCTGGCTATGAAAAGCAGCAAGGTTTCTGTCTGCCATGGAAGCAGAAATCCACTGAGAGGCACCCTCTTAAAGGGACAGTGCACAAAATTTCATTCACAACCACTCACCCTGGGTTCGGGCAAAAGGAGGGCAGAGAAAACTAGAATGATGTGAGGAGAGTCTGGGGTTTGTGACTCTGGAAAAGGACCTGAAGGAACAGTCACCAGGATCTCTGGATCCCACAAGACTGACTTGTGCTGAGTCAGTCTCCCATACCACAGACACCATCTTTCTAGGGGGAAAACAATAGCCCCACCTATGAACTCCCTTCTGTCCCACCCTGCAGAGCTTATGGCTGCTGAGACATACAGCCAGAGGCTCTTTCAGTGACTGAGCATAAGAGGCAGTGTGCAAGTGGAGGAAACAGAGGCAGGGGGGATTTCCGGATGCCTTTGGACTTTTGCTCACCCGCCCCCAGGCCAATTCTGGTAAAAGCTGGCATTGCTGTGTAGTTTTATCCTCCCCATGCAAACCCAGGCTCAGCAGAGGCAACCACAACTATAGATAACTTGTAGCTCCAAATAGGTTGCCCAGGGCCATTAACAGGCAGCATCTTTCTTTTTTTTTTTTCTTTTTTCTTTTTTTTTAAGATTTTGTTTATTTATCTTTAGAGAGGAAGGGAAGAAGAGAAGGAGAGAAATATCAATGTATGGTTGCCTCTCATGAGTCCCCTGCTGGGAACTGGCCTGCAACCTAGGCATGTGCCCTGACTGGGAATCAAACCGCGATCATGTGGTTTGCAGGCCCGCACTCAATCCACTGAGCTACACCAGCCAAGAAGGCAACACCTTTCATTGGCATGCACCAGAGTCCCTCCCAAAAGGCCCAGAACCAACACACCCAGTGGCCAGCTCCAGACAACAGCAGAGCAGGATCCAATAAGCTTCACAAGTAGCATATCCAAAGTGAGATCTCAGCAAGCAACAGACCCTGCTGAGGCAAATTCCACCTTGTGTGGTCAACACCTGCACAGCATTTCGTACATTTTGGGTCAGAGCAGATCATCACAGCAGGCCAGCCTGAGGGTCAATCCCACATACAAACAGGACAATAGCAGTTAAGACTAATTTATAACAGGGGAGCCATCCAACGCACATGAGGGATATTCCTGGAGCACCCATCTCAGGTGATCAAGGAAACTGCACCACAAGACACCTACTACAAGAGGATACCTCAAGAAGACTGGGAGTCATGTCAGACCTATCTAATACATAGAAACAAACACAAAGAGGCAGCCAAAATGGGGATATAAGAAACAGGCCTCAAATGAAACAATAAGAGAACAAAAAAAATCTCCAGGAAAAAAAGCTGAAATACAGGTAATTTATCAAATACAGAGTTCAAAGTAATAGTGATAAGGATGCTCAACAGCATGGGAAAAGACAAAGAAATGATAAAAACAACCAGTCAGAAATGAAAATACGATATCTGAAATGAAGTATACACTGGCAGAAATAAACATTTGGTTGAATAAAGCAGAGGACTGAATTTATAATTTGGAAGACAGTGTAGGAAAAAACACCCAATCAGTGCAGCAAACAGAAAAAAAATTAAAAATGATGAGAGTTTAAGGGACCTTTGGGACAACATGAAGCCTAACAACATCTGCATCACAAGGGTATTGGAAGAAAAGAGAGAACAAGGGATTGAGAGCCTATCTGAAGAAATAATGACCAAAAATTTCCCTAACCTTGGTGAAGAAAAAAAACACTCAAGTCCATGATACAAAGAGTCCCAAACAAGATGAACACAAAGAGGCCCACACCAAGATACCTGATAATGAAAATGGTAAAGGTTAAAAATAAAGAGAGAATCTTAAAAGCTACAAGAGAAAGACAGTGATCTAACAAGGGAGCTCCCATAGACTGTCAGTTAATTTCTCAACAGAAACAACTCAGGGCAAAAATAGTCAAAAGTTATGAAAAGCAAAGACCTACAACCAAGACTACCTTCTTTAGCAATGCTATCATTTAAAACTGAAGGAGAAATAAAGAGCTTACTAGACCAGAAAAAGATAGAAAAGTTTGTTACCAACAAGCCAGTACTATGAGAAATGTTAAAGGGCCCGGAAGAACAATAAAAAAAGGGAGGGAGGGAGAGAGGAAGGAGTAAGGGAGGAAGATAGCTAAAGAATGAAATGGCAGTAAATATCTACTTGTGAATAATTGCCATAAGTGAAAATGGCTTAAATGTTCCAATTAAAAGGCAGGGTAGCAGAATGGATAAGAAAGGAAAACCTATATATGCTTTCCGTAAGACACCCACCTCAGAATAAAAGATACACACAGAATAAAAGAGATGGAAAAAAATATTTCATGTAAATGGAAAGGGATAAAAGGATAGGGTAGCAATACTTATACCTGACAAAATAGACTTTAAAACCACATCTATAGTAAGAGACCAAGAACACTGCGTAACGCTAAAGGGAGCAATCCAACAAAAGGATATAACCTTAGTAAACATCTATGAACCCAACATACCTTAATGGAAATAAAAAAAGACTGACAGTAATATAGCCATAGTAGGGGGTTTTAACACCCCATTGACATCAAAGAATAGATCTTCCAGAAAGAGAATAAACAAGAAAACACTGGCATTACATGACACACTAGATCACACAGATTTAATTGGTATTATCACAGCATTTCACCCCAAAGCAACAGAATATATTGTAGATTCTTTTCAAGTGCACGTGGAACAGTTTCTATGATAGACCACAAATTAGGACACAAGTCTTAATAAATTACAGAAGATTGAAATTATATCAAGCATCTTCTCTGACCACAATGGTATGAAACTAGAAATCAATAACAAGAAAGAAACTGAAAAGCACAAAAACATGGAAGCTAAATAAAATGTTACTAAACAATGAGTGGGTGAAACAATGAGATTCAGGAAGACCTCAAAAGTGCCTTGAAAGAGAACAAAACAAGGTTGTCCACTTTCACCACTTCTATTCAATATAGTATTGGAAGTTCTAGCCACAGCAATCAGACAAGAAAAGAAAATAAAAGGCATCCAAATTGGAAAGGAGGAAACAAAACTGTCATTGTTTGCAGATGACATGATAGTGTACATGGAAAATCCTATAGACTCTACCAAAAAACTGCTCGAATTAATAAATGAATTTGGCAAAACAGCGGGTTACAAAGTCAATATCCAGAAATCAAAGGCATTTTTGTATACTAACAATGAAACAGCAGAAGCAGAAATCAAGAAAAAAATCCCATTCGATATAGCAAAAAGAAAAATAAAATATCTGGGAATAAACCTAACCAAGGAGGTTAAAGACTTGTATGCAGAAAATTACACAACACTGAAGACAGAAATCAAGGAAGACACAAACAAATGGAAACATATACCGTGTTCATGGATTGGAAGAATTAACATCATCAAAATGTCCATACTACCCAAAGCAATTTACAGATTTAATGCAATACCTATTAAAGTGCCGATGGCATATTTCACAGACATAGAACAAACACTTCAAAAATTTATATGGAACTACAAAAGACCACGAATAGCAGCTGCAATTTTGAGAAAGAAAAGCAAAGTAGGAGGGATTACAATACCTGATATCAAACTGTACTACAAGGCCACTGTAATCAAAACAGCCTGGTACTGGCATAAAAACAGGCACATAGACCAATGGAATAGAACAGAGAGCCCAGAAATAAACCCAACTCTCTACAGTCAATTAATATTCGACAAAGGGGGCAATAACATAAAATGGAGTAAAGACAGCCTTTTCAACAAATGGTGTTGGGAGAACTGGACAGCTACATGCAAAAAAATGAAACTTGAGCACCAACTTACACCATACACCAAAATAAATTCAAGGTGGATAAAAGACTTAAATATAAGCCGTGAAACCATTAAAGCCCTAGAGGAGAGCATTGGCAAGAAAATCTCAGATATTCCACGCAGCAATATTTTTACTGATACGTCCCCTAGAGCAAGGGATATAAAGGAAAGAATAAACAAATGGGATCTCATCAAAATTAAAAGCTTCTGCATGGCTAAGGAAAACAGTATCAAGATACAAAGAGAAGCAACTGTTTGGGAAAACATATTTGCCAATGATACCTCAGACAAAGGTTTAATCTCCAAAATATACAAAGAACTCACTCGACTCCACTCAAAGAAGACAAGCAACCCGATTAAAAAATGGGCAGAGGACTTGAACAGACATTTCTCCAAGGAGGACATACAGAGGATCCAGAGACACATGAAAAGATGCTCAATATCTCTAGCTATCAGAGAGATGCAAATTAAAACCACAATGAGATACCACTTAACACCAGTCAGAATGGCTATCATAAACAAAGAAACAAACAACAAGTGCTGGAGAGGTTGTGGGGAAAAGGGGACCCTAGTCCACTGTTGGTGGGATTGCAGACTGGTACAACCACTATGGAAAGCAGTATGGAATTTTCTAAGAAAACTAAAAATGGACGTGCCTTTTGACCCAGCAATTCCACTGCTAGGAGTATATCCTAAGAACCCTGAAGCACCAATCCAAAAGAACCTATGCACCCCGATGTTCATAGCAGCACAATTTACAATAGCCAAGAGTTGGAAGCAACCTAAATGCCCATCGGTCGATGACTGGATCAAAAAACTATGGTACATTTACACAATGGAATTCTATGCTGCAGAAAGGAAGAAGGAGCTCCTACCCTTTGCAACATCATGGATGGAGCTGGAAAGCATTATGCTGAGCGAAATAAGCCAGGCAGTGAAAGACAAATACCATATGATATCACCTTTAACAGGAATGTAAACAACAAAACAAACAAGCAAGCAAAATGTAACCAAAGACAGTGAAATACAGAACGTGCTGACAGGGTCCAGAGGGTAGAGGGGAGAGAAGCACAGAGTAAAAGGGGGTGGACTCACATGAATAAGTATGAAAGACACATGGACAATAACTAAGACGGGGGGCGGAGATGGGAGGGGGGTGGGGAGCACTGGGGGGGTGCAGGGCTGGGAATACAAGAAAGAAAACTGTACTTGAACAAAAGTTAAATAAATTTTAAAAAAAAAAAAAGACCTAGGGAGGCGTGGGCTCAGTAAAACTGCAGAGGCTTAGCTCACCAGTGACCACTGGGGCTGTTCCTACCAATGGCCAGCAGCTGTGTTCTTTTCTTATCTGAGAAACTATAAAAAATAACATTAATAAAATTCTTTGTGTGGGTCTTCACATTAAAAAAAAAGTGCCTTGAAAGAAATGAAAATTAAAACATTAAAACTTCAAGCATTTCCCTTAAGATCAGGCACAAGATGGGGATGTCCACTCTCACCTCTGTGATTCAACATAGTACTGCAAGTCAAGGCAACCTAATCAGACAAGAAACAGAAATAAAAGACTTCAAATTCAACAGGAAGAAGTAAAACTGTCATTATTTGCAGAGGACATGATACTGTATATAGAGAAGCCTAAAGATTCTGTTAAAAAAACTACTAAAACTAAAAAATAAATTCAGTAAAGTAGTAGGCTACAAAATAAATACCAGAAATCAGTTGCATTTTTATATGCCAATAATTACCTATCACAAAGGGAAACTAAGAAAATGATCCAATTCACAACTGTGTCAAATAGAATAAAGTACCTGGATATAAATAAAAAAACAACAATGTAAAAGACTTGTACTTGGAAAACTGTGAGATGCTAAATTCTGAAATTGAAGATATAAGTAAGTGGAAGCAGGTTCATGAATAAAAAGAATTAACATCATTAAAATATCCATGCTACCCAAAGCAATCTATAGATCCAACATAATTCTTATCAAAATACTATTGACATATTTCACAGAACTAGAACAGGTATGAAAAAATTTATATGGAACAACAAAAGACTCCAAATACCCACAGCAATCTTGAGAAAGAAGAACGAAGTTGGAGGAATCACACTACCTGGTATTAAACTATACTACAAGGCCACAGTCATCAAAACAGCATGGTACTGACATAAAAACAGACCTATGGATCAATAGAACAGAACAGAGTGTCCAGGAATAAACCACCTTTATAGTCAATTAATATTTAACAGAGGGGGCAAAACATACAATGGGTAAAGATAGCATACTCAATAAATGGTGTTGGGAAAATTAGACAGATACATGCAAAAAAATAAAACTGGAACACGTTCTTACACCGTACACAAGAACAAATTCAAAATGGATTAAAGACTCAAATGTTAGACTCACACCCATAAAAATCCTAGAATGAAACATAGGCAGTAAAATCTCAAACATCTCTCACAGAAATATTTTTTTCTGACATATCTCCTTGGTAAGAGAAACAAAAAGAATAAAAATAAAGCAAACGGGACTACATCAAACTAAAAAGTTTTTGCACAGCAAAGGAAACCATGAACAAAATGAAAAGACAACCCACTGTATGCTAGAACACAATGATATACCTGATTAAGGGTTAATATCAAAAATTTATTAAAAATTTATGAAACTCAACACCAAAAACAACAAACAATCCCATTTTAAAAATGGGCAAAGGACCTGAATACACACTTCTCCAAAGAGGACACACAGATGGCCAATAGACATATGAAAAGATGTTCAGCATTACAAATCATCAGAGAGATGCAAATTAAAACCACAATGAGATACCACCTCACACCTGTCAGAATTGCTATCTCCAATAAGTCAACAAACAAGTGCTGGCAAGGAAGTGGAGAAAGGAGAACCTTTTTATACAGTTGGTAGGAATGCAGACTGGTATAACCACTGTGCAAAGCAGTATGGAGAGGCCTCAAAAAATTAAAAATGAAACTGCCATGTGGCCCAGCAATTCCACTTCTGGGAACTTATCTGAAGAAACCCAAAACACTAATTCAAAAAAACATAAGTACCCCTATATTCATTGCAGCCTTATTTACAATAGTCAAGATTTGGAAACAGCCAAAGTGCCCATCAGTAGACAAGTGGCTAAAAAAGTTGTGGTACGTTCATGCAATGGAATACAACTTAGCCATAAAAATTAAGGAAATTTTTGTCTTACATTTTATCTATTTATTTTTGAGACAGAGGAAGGGAAGGAGAAAAAGAGGGAGAGAAATAGCAATGTGTGGTTGCCTCTCAGGTGGCCTGCAACCCAGGCATGTACCCTGACTGGAACTCGAACTGGTGACCCTTTGGTTCGCAGCCCACACTCAATCCACTGAGCTACACTAGCCAGGGCAAATGAAGAAAATTCTACCCTTTGCAATATCATGTATGGACATGGAGAACATTGTGCTAAGTGAAATAGGCCAATCAGATAAAGACAAATACCAAATGACTTCACTCATATGTGGAATCTAATGAACTAACAAATTCACTAGCAAAATACTGACTGACACACTCAGATGGAGAGCAGCCTAACAGCTGCAGGACTGGGTGAGGGGTGTGGAGAGATTGAACAAAAAAGAAAAAGATAAAAGATAAAAACTCATGGACACTGACAACAATGTGGTGACTGGCAGAGGGAGGTAGGGGAGGGTGTAGGGGGGATAAATGGTGATACACAGAAACTTGACTTGGGATGGTGAGCACACAATACAGTGCACAGATGGTATGTTGTAGAATTGTGTGCTGGAAACCTGTAATATTTCATTAACCACTGTTACCCCAAAAACTTTAATTTAAAAAAAGACATAATTAGGCATGCTTAAATAAAGATGGTACAAAACCTCTTCTTGAAGAAGTGGGCATGGGAAAATACAGTATATATTATGACTACCACTCTTTTAATACTCATATGAACACACAATTAGAAATATAATACATGCTTTTAAAACAGCAATTTTCAGCCCTGGCTGGTGTAACTCAGTGGATTGAGCGCGGGCCTGCGAACCACACAATCATGGTTCGATTCCCAGTCAGGGCACATGCCTGGGTTGCAGGCCAGTTCCCAGCAGGGGACTCATGAGAAGCAACCATACATTGATATCTCTCTCCCTCTCTCCTTCCCTTCCCCCCTTAAAGAAATAAATAAAAAATCTTTTTAAAAAATCAGTTTCATTTCTATACATTAACAATAGGTATCTGAAAAAGAAATAAAGAAAATAATCCAATTTACAATTGCATCAAAAATAGGAAAAAACTTAACCAAGGAATTCAAAGGTCTATACACTGAAAACCCTAAGACACTGATAAATGAAATCAAAAGCACTAATAAATTATGAGAACTAATACTATTAAAATGTTCATACTACCCAAAGCCTTCAGTGCAATTCTTACCAAAATTCCAATGGCATCTTTCACAGAAGTGCAAGAAACAACCCTAAAATCTATTTGGACCCACAAAGACCCTAAAGCAATCTTGAGGCATAGGAATAAAAGCTACAGGCATCACACATCTTGATATCAAACTATACTACAAAGTTACAGCGTTCAAAACAGTATGGTACCTACATAAAAACAGACACAAAGAATAATGAAACAGAATCAAAAGTTCAGAAAGAAACCCTCATACACATATATAGTCAAACTAATATTTGACAAGGGAAGCCAAGAATACACAATGGAGAACAGATATTCACATGCAAAACAATGAAACTAGACTCCTGTCTTACACCATTCACAAAAATTAACTCAAAATAAAATGAAAACTGAAGTGTAAGGCCTGAAACCATAAAAGTACCATAAGAAAACATAGGGAAAATCTCCTTGACATAGGTCCTGGCAATTTTTTTTGACATTACAAGCAAAAAGAAATAAAACAGTGAGACTACATCAAAATAAAAGTTTCCATACATCAAAAGAAACAATCAACAAAAGGAAAAGGCAAAGTACAAAAAATAAGGTATCTGCAAAGCATGCATCTGATATGAGGTTAACATCCAGAACATACAAGGAATTAATACAAGTCAGTAACAAAAAATAACCAATAATCTGATTTAAAAAAAACAGGCCAAAGACAAGGACAGACATTTTTCTAAAGATGACATACAAATGACCAACAGGCACACAAAAAGGTGCTTAACACACCAAAACCACAACATGGTCTCACTTCATACCTGCTTGTTAAAAGAGATAACAAATGCTGGTGAAGATATGGAAAAGGGGAAGCCTTGCGCACTATTTGTCATAATGTAAAAAATTATTACAACCGGTATGGAAAACAGTATGGAGGTTCCTCAAGATATTAAAACTAGAACTACCATGTGATCCAGCAATTCCACTTCTGTGTATATCTCCAAAGATACAGAAACAACCTAAGTGCCTGTCAATAGGTCAAGAAAATATGATACACATATATACACACCCCACTGGAATATTATTCAGCCACAAAAAGGAAATCCTGCCATTTGCAAAAACATGACCCTTCAGGGCACTGTGCTAAATAAGCCCAATAGAGGGAAAAAAAAAGAAGATCTCACTTACATGTAAAATCTAAAAATGCAAAACTAACAGAAACAGAGATTTGATTGATGATTGCAGAAGCTGAGGGGTAGGGGCAATGTGTGAAGGAATATAAACCTCCAGTTATAAGACAAATAACTTTTTGGTGTATAATGTACTGTACAGCATGGTGACCACAATTAACACTACTACACTGTTTACTTGAAGTTTGCTGAGTGAGTAGACCTTAAATGTGGCCAGGGAGGGCATGATGTGGGCACAAGCAAAGACTATACAGTTGTCGTACCCCCTTAAAGGACTTCCCCCAGAAACTGGAGTCAGCACACACGCGCAAAAAGGTCATTCTGTGAGTTGAGGACTGTGTTAACTAACCTTTGTGTGGTAATCATTACATAATATATATGTGTCTCAAATCATTATGTTGTACACCTTAAACTTACACAATGTTTTATGTTAATTACATCTCAGTTAAGTTGTGGCGGGGGGAAGCTTAAGGAACTTCTGTACAGTGGGAATGTAAAGCATTCTACGTGCTTTATAGTCCTATACAGTCTAAATAAGTAAGTCAGGTAGGCACAAAGGCCTTCTCTATATGTTTGTGGTTTGACATTTATAGATGTAGTACCACTGGAAAGTCCTTATTTCAGGGGTTTCTATTTTAAAATAACATCATTCATTTTTCATGTAAACCTAAAACAGAAGCACAGAACATGCAAAAGTAAAAGACTCCATGCAGGGTAGTGTGCGTGCATGTGCATGTGCGTATGTGCGTGTGTGTGTGTGTGTGTGTGTGTGTGTGTTTCAGAGTTTTATTCCACTTATCACCCACATAATTTTTTAGGCAGCAAAACATTCCAAAGCTGTCACAGTGATTGGATATTGACCTCTGAGACAAACAATATTAAAAACACCTTCTCTGTGCCTTTTGGGGCTTCCTGAGTCAAGCCTGCCAGCTACACATCCCAGTGCCTAAGAATGCAGCCCAGGGGAGTCATATGCTCTGTATTTGGAAACCCATAAAACACGGAAGGATCCAAAGTCTTTACCCAACTCAGTGGGAGTTTGCCAAGCTGAATATTTTTAAACTGCTTCACACAAGTAGCAGGTAAGTCCCAAGGGCCTAGCTCTGCGCTACAACAATTTTATGAATGCTGTAACATGAGTGCAGGTGAGGCTGGCACTGGTTGACATGGCCAAGGGTGAGGTGCCATGGTGAGGCTGGCACTGGTTGACATGGCCAAGGGCAGCTGAAAAGTTGTCTTCAAGGTTCTACACACACTAAGTGCTTTACTTATCACTAATGCACATGGAATCCTGGAATTCTTCCTGGCAGCTTTTCCAGAACAAATCTCCAATATAAGGATAACAGATGTGCCCCCTGGCAGTCTGACTCCAGTTTCTGGAGGAAGTCATTTAAGGGGCATGACAACTACGTAGTCTTTGCATGTGGCCACATTAAACCACCCCCTGGCTGACAAGGATCAGACCATCATTCAGCATGTGCAGCTCAGCTGGTGCAACAGCATTCTCAGGGACAAAGAAAGAGAAGTTCAATGTCTTACACAGTTTATGAATTTTAATAAACTGATTTGCTGATAGGTAAGGGTAAAAAATACATTTTTAAATGGATAAAATAAAGACTCATATAACACTAAGTTTCCGTGTGGTGCTGAAATGCTCCCCTAATTTTTTAACAGAGGTGCCAGACAAGCAGATAGTATGATTTAAAGAAAATTAAATTGAATGAAGAACAAAGACAATAGGATTCCACAGTCAGCACCACCACCACAAGAGAGTTAAGAATTTTTTGTAAATGTGTGCTCACTAAAACACTAAGAAACCCAGTTTTAAAAGAGTAGAAGCAGTGGCCATGGCAACAAGACTGCTTGGGCTCTGAGGCTCTATCCCTGGAACCTGGAGCTCTATGGTACCTCTGTCAAACCCATCAGTGTCACCACTCTTAGGGAGAGCAGAGGCAGGGCTAAAGAGAGAATGCTGGCTCCACCACGCAGCTCTCCATGCCACACCAGCTTCCTCAGCCTCTGCAAGGAACAGACTCAGGGTGCAGGGAGAGAAGGACCAAGACAACCAGTTGGAGCCCCATGTTCTCAGAGGGCCTGATACCAAGGAGCAATGAGCCCAGCACTGCCTCTGGAGCTCAGGCATCAAACACAGCCCCAGGGCTTCTTCTGCCAGATGGCTTTGAACTTGATCTAGACAGGCCCTTTATCAGTGTGTATTGGGGAATGGGGGCGGGGTGGTGGTAGGAGTGGACAGAGCTGACAGGCAAGGTAGCTACCTCTCTCTGCACTGAGCACAGCCTGATTCCTGCAACCACAGTAATACTAGATCAATGGATGAGTTAAAAACGCTAAGAAACAGGGGAAAAAGTTAAAATACAGGTAAGGGGAGGTTACCAACTGATTAATAGATTTTTGAACAAACTATAAAAATGTGTTTCTTATATATGACAAGTTCTAATTCTTTCCTGTTATGTGGTTAGATAATATTCTACTACTAAACTAAAATAGGAAATGGAAAACAAATTCTCTTTTAACGGACTAGCTCTCAAGAAATCACTAGGACGACTGAACCTTACTAAAGTAAACATTATGGAAACAAGGACATAACCCCCCAAAACATAGTAACAGTGCAAAAGTATAAGCTTTTATGTAAGAAGCATGTTAGAAATATGAAGAATGTGGTTATAATTTCTAAATGCTTACGATCAGAAAATAAATTTTGTTTTTCATAAATAACCATTATCAATAACTTCTTTTTTTAGAGTAGCACAGATAAATGACTACAATTCGTTAAACACTTTATTTGTAACCATAATTAAGTCCAGGAGGAACATGAAAAGCAGACTCTCCTTCCTTCTGAATAGTTCTGAAAACAATGTTCTTTTTAATTGAAATTTTGCCCTAAAGCTTTCTCTGCTGTTCAAATAATTTCCCAGCTGCATTTCAAATTAAACACCTCAGTTTCCATCTCTCTCTCGCCTCGATGTTCTTCCCAATTACAGTATTTTTTAATATGTTTAAATGATAGTAATGCTATAAAGTGTTATTTCTCATTGAAAATGGTCATTAATATCACTTCACACTTCAGAGACCATAACAGTAACTGGGCAATAAAAGAAAGTATAATCATCATCCACTCAGAGCCTGACAGAAAAGTCCTCCTAGCATTTCATATCAATCATGGAAGAGCCTTCACAGAAGCACGTGTAGCTACTAAGAAAGGAATCTTGCCCGTGTCACATCTCCAATTCTGTAAATGCATGTTCTTTTATAAATCCTGTCCTCCTCTCCAAATTTCCATGTACCTCTTTTCTTTGATATTGCCTTACATGTAGGTAATTATTTTTTTAGGTATATAAAAACACAAACACAAAATTCCACAAACTTTAACTGTGTTGTACTCTAAGACACAAATAGTACCAGGGCAGTAAAAATGGAAACTTTAAAGACTTCTCTTCCAGCCCATGGGAGCACATCTATACCTGAAAGAAAAATCAAAAATTTTTTATTTTTGAAAATTGTGAAAAATCCCTCTTTTCTTGTTGCAATCGGTGTACAGACAGGCTTGCAGGCTTAACTTCCTCATTATGTGAGCAGACACAACATAGTTTCACTTTTTGACCTCTAGTAAGTATCAGTACCTGCTAACACCTATGCAAGAGAAACGTCATGACAGGTTTTGAAAATTTTCAACCAAGAAGTGAAGAGGACGTCCAGCTAAGATGAAGGTGTAGGTAGATACATTTTGCCCCTGTGCATAACCAAAAGAAGGACAACAACAAATTTAAAAACAAAAAACAACCAAAAATGCAAGAAAACCAAACTGTATGGAAGTCCAACAACCAAGGAGTTAAAGAAGAAACATCCATCCAGACCTGTAGGAGCGGGGGAGACAGACGGCCAGGGCAGAGAGGACGTGCACAAGGCAGCAGCTGGAGAACTGGGTGGGTGAGATGATGGCTGGCGGACCAGGCAGTCCCTCTGAGGAGCAAGACAGAACACCCAAACCTGGGTTCCAGTGTGGGGAAATAAAGCCTCAAAATACCTGGCTGTAAAAGTCTGTGGGAATTGCGATGGGAATTTATTCTTCAAAAAAAATGAGGGGAGGCTTAGGAACCTCTGGGACAGCTTTAAATATTCTAACACTCAAATCATAGGGGTGCCAGAAGGAGAAGAGAAAGAACAAGAAATGAAAAATTTATTTGAACAAAAAAAAATGAAAGGAAACTTCCCTAACCTGGCAAAGGAAATTGACTTCCAGGAAGTCCATGAAGCTCAGAGAATCCCAAAGAAGTTAGACCCAATGAAGCACACACCAAGGTACATCATAATTACATTAACCAAGATTAAAGATAAGAAGAGAATCTTAAAAGCAGCAAGAGAAAAGGAGACAGGTACCTACAAAGGAGTTCCCATAAGACTATTAGCTGATTTCTCGAAAAACAAAACAAAACAACCTTGCAGGAAAGAAGAGACTGGAAAGAAGTATTTGAAGTCATGAAGGGCAAATACCTTCATCCAAGATTACTCTATCAATCAAAGTTCTCATTTAGAATGGAAGGGCAGATAAAGTGCTTCCCAGATAAGGTCAAGTTAAAGGAGCTCACCATCACCAAGCCCTTATTATATGAAATGTTAAAGGGATTTATCTAAGAAAAAGAAGATAAAAAATATGAACAGTAAAATGACACCAAACTCACAGTTATTAACAAGCACACATAAAACAAAAACAAAAGCAAACTAAGTGAACGACTAGAACAGGAACAGAATCACAGAAATGGAGATCACATGGAGGGTTATCAGCAGGGAGGGAGTGGGGGAGAATGGGGGAAAGGTACAGGGAATAAGAAGCATAAATGGTAGGTACAAAATAGAAAAGGGGAGGTTAAGAATAGGATGAGAAATGGAGAAGCCAAAGAACTTACATGCAAGACCCATGGTCATGAACTACAGGGGCAAGGTGGGGGCATAGAATGCTAGTGGGAGAGGGTTGCAGGGCAGAGAAAATAAAGGAGAGAAATAAATGAGATAACTATAATAGCATAATCAATAAAATACATTTAAAAAACTAAAAAAAAATTGAAGAAGTGACGAACATATTTGGCATCCTGGCTTCGCAGTACCTGAAACTGGCCGCCAGGGTGGGAGCATTTCAGAACAGCTTCAGTAGGTTAAAATAAAACCTCAAAGAATAGGGTCAAAGTGTAGGGTGCAATGAGACCCTAATGTTTCATTACTCTTCTCTGTGCATGTAGAGATATACCAATCCTAGGTAGAAACTCAGTATGCAAATCACATCTTAAATACTCATGAATACATTATTTATAAACAGAAACACTTTCTTCATCCTAATATTGCCATGTGGCATGCACATGGGTCTGAGAACTGCATCTGATTTTTATAAACATACTAAAGGTTCATGTAATGGTATACAATGCTAAAACACACATGTGAAACCAAGATTAAAAACCTTTTATAAAGCCAAGTTGAAAGCTGCAGAGTGACTGTAATAAATACAACAATGTTAGGTCAGCTTCAAAAGAAATTCTTAAAAGTAACTCCAAAAACTTTCATGCGTGTTTTATGGTTTATTTTTTAATACTGATGTATTTTGTCTTAAAACAAACCCAAAAGCTGTTATGAATGCTCCTCTTTCCATGTTGGTGATGCAGTGAGGAGTAACTGATAAGACCAAGAGCACCTGTGACGCTGTGGAATCTGAAGAACACTGTGCAAACCTGGAAATTTATGTCCCTACAAGTGATGGCTTAAAGAGGGAGGCCTGGTTATCTCAGACAGTCTATCCTTTTACACTTCCTAGATGGGCTAGGTCCCTGCTGCCCTTCAGGGAACAGCCAAGATAAACTTACTATAGTCACTACCAACGAATCCTCCTCAAACATGGCTGGGGAACTGTGCATATGAAGCACTCAATGGACCAAATACAGCAGATTCCAGAGACTCTAAGAGTTACAGCCTCCAACAAGTCATGTCTGATGGAGGACTACACAAGTGTGCAAAGGCATGTGACCACTTGTATTTGCACATGGCTTGTAAAGCCCAGAAGTTAGTGTAGTGGGAGCTGAGGGCCTGAGCAGAGGAAGAAGCCTAAAGAAATGAATTTTTTTAAGTTGCTTAAGTGATCAGAAAAAGTTTTGCAAAAACTGAGTGTTTGGGTATGCTCTTAGAAATTATCTTCACAGTCAGTTCACTCACTGGTTATGAAGATGTTGCCAGCACTCAGGTCAGAAAGCACAAAAGAATATTAAAATGAAAAATAAAAAGGTCAAAATCAGCACACTTGACCACACTCTGAAGGAACTCAACCTTACAGCGGCTGAGTAACCACAGGGGCAGCCCACTGACTTGGAGAGGCACTATCTCCCAGAGTGAAGGGAACCAAGGAAGATAACATGTTCCTGGAAGCACTCTCATGAAAATGAGATTTTTGTCCCAAATGGCAAAAATCAATAAAGCCAAAGACTTCCCATGTATTGTGGTGGTGGTGGTCTGAGCAGAGAATGACATACACTTTCTTATGATCAGTTTTTCTATTATGCACTGAGCACTGCCAATCCCTAGGTACTCCTGCCTAAGAGGGTGTATTCCCAGCTACTTCTCTCTGTTCACACAAGTTCCTCTCACAAAACAGCTCTACCACCAGCATACAAGGGCCTACAGGCAGAGGAGTAGCCTGCATGTACACAAAGAAGGCTGACACAAGGACTCAGTGAAGTCCTTTTCCTGCCCTAGAGCCAGGCACCAGATGAAGACATATCCCCCATCAGGCTCTGGACAGGGCAGCATTCAGACTGATACCCCATCCTGAGTGTCAAGTTCTCCTCAGCCAAAGCCCAGCATGGTGACAGTCTCCCGGGCACCCGGAGAGCCTGTCTGGTGTGAGTGACTCAGTAAGTCCTCCAGCACGCGTCTGCTCCACAAAGCCTACACACCAGCTGGAGCATCTGCAGCTCCTCACGCGGGCTCTGGGACTGGCACCACACTGAGATCACCCAACCAGCAAGAACATGTGAAACGACATATGAAACGACACCACCAACAACTGCATCTTCTGACTAGAAACAGTGCTGAGAAGTCACTAAAAGCAAAGCCCAGGAGGTTAACATTCATGAGCAATTTCAATTGTGGAAGAGACATGGGTTTTAAAAAATTTGTATCATAGTAATTCCTTTAGGCCCTTTTCATTCTGGATAATATAATTTATTTGTTTGCTTGTTTGTTTGTTTAGGTTTTCTTTTTTCTTTTCCTGGCAAACCAAAGTGGACTAACACGTCATTTATCTCCTGTTCACATTTTAGAGTTCAGTATTCATAGTCATCCTCCTTACAAAATTCATAAATTCAAACTGCAAACACAATTAATGGTTGGCCCCTAAACAGAAGTTCCATGAAGCAGACTATCTATTCTTGCTTAACAAATAATCCCCACTGCCTATCACAGTGCCTGGCACAGCACACCAGCATTTTTCCTTTATGGTTCTCACTGCATCCCCAAGCAAGCTGGGTGCACGTTGTGTGGACACATGCATGATGTCAGAACATGCAGGCCACTTTGCTAGTTCCCTCCACCATTAGCATAGGAAGCACATGTCAGCATGTGACTGATCTGGGCTGATGGCCAAATAAGCTTTCATGCCTTTCTTTTTTTTAATCCTGTTTCCTTATGGGATTTAAGGTACAGGTCTCTTTTCATTTCCTTCCAAAGTCAAACACTAGATCCCAGAAAACAAGGAATGCACCTCCTTTGAGACATTCTGCTGAATAACCACATGATGTTGAGGCTGGAGATGGGAACAAGATAGAATACTAATATGCCGAAATGGCCAATATCCTTCATGTAAAGACAACAGTATAGCATGGAAGGACTCAGTAAACAACCTGACATGACCAGCAGGGATGTCAAACTCATTTTCACCAAGGGCCACATCAGCCTCATGGTTGCCTTCAAAGGGCCGAATGTAATTTCAACTCCTTAACAATTAAAGAGTAGTTATATTTTTACAGTCCTAAAATTATTTCAGCCCTTTGAAGGCAACTGCAGGGCTGATGGGGCCCTCAGTGAAAATGAGACACCCTGTGACAGAGTCCACTGACTACTGTTGTGTGTGCTGTTTGTGGAACGCAGTGTGTCCCACCCACCTGGCATGGAGCCTCACAGCTCTCAGAGAGCCCAAACCTTCACTAGAAGATCCCACATAGAAAAGACAGGCAAACTCCATAGAAGGAAACATGTTCAAGTCCAAGGCTTACTACAACCACATCCAACAGGCTAGTTCTTCAGTTGTAACAAGAAGACAATATGCAGGGTAACAAACGGTGTAAGTGGGTTAAAACCTGGCTTATACAGAGATGTGCATTTCAAATAAAAAGTTGGGAGACTGAGCAAATGGAATGCAGAGCCCAAAGGGCACGGAAAGAGAGGTGCTCATTTAAATGGCAAACCTTAGAGTTCTGGCTCTAGAAGGGGACGCAGCATGGAAAAATTGTAAAGAGAAGACTCACACATTTATAAGAAAAAAACTGTGTTTTCATAGATCATTTTTAAGGAAGAGAAAGTTTGAAGGGTCTTATATACAGATTAATCAGAAAAAAATGATATTTTGGCAAAGTTATAAGGACTGCATTTTTAGGAGGGAACAAATTATGTTCAAATGTTAAAATGGAGACAATAATTAGGAGCAGAACCACTTAAGCAAAAAAGCCTCAGTTTCAGATAATTAAATTTAAAATTTCTGGTGTCTTTCTAAAGCCCTTAATTCCACTTTGTGATCTCTTAATCGGCAAACAAATCCTACCAGCCTTTTCCCTCATACATTCTTAACACATTTTTCTCAATTCCCTACAGAGATATGTCCACCATGTTTTAGGACTGAAAAATCATATCTTTTCATCTTTTTCCCTGTTTTGACAAACTTCCCCTTCTCTGAAAAGAAAATGCTCCCACAAAGGAACATGAAATAGCATGAATAGCTTGAGAAAATAAATATAGGTTTGGAAGGGAGACCAGTGGGGCCTCACCAACAGAACATCTCTGTATGAAAATGTCCACAGAGGGAAGAGATGTGTGGAGATGGGAAAAGGTATGAGGAGGACAAATGGTAATGAAAAAATAAAGTAAAGAAAATGTGTATGGAGACTGAATTTCTGGCCTGAGCAATCCTACAGCACCCTCAGACATCCCTCGGTGTCCACAGGGCGCAAGGCCTGTGGAGAAAGACTCTGCTCTCTCCATGACATGCTGCTTGGAGAGGCCATTACAGGGCAGAAAGAAGAAAAATCTGGAAGGGAAACATTTGTGCCAATGTACACAGACAGGTACATACCCAATTATTATGAAAGGATCCTTATAAATTGTTTCACATCAATACAGATATGGAGTTGAAACAAGTCACACCCTATCTTTATTAGACACTCTACTATTAAACTTTATAAAAACGTGAATGTGACTACCTGGCCCTACTAAGGATTATATGAAGATGAACAAATTTGGTGCCAGTAAAATTCTGAAAAATAGTTCAAAGAAGTTTCATGAAGATTAGCACACTACTGGCTTCTGGGAAAGGATATGCACATACAAAAAGCAACAACAGCAGCAGCTAACATGCCTAAGGTGACATCATCTTCCAAACACTGGTTTTACCCTCACAACAACCCCCATGCACTAAATCAGTGATTTTCAACCTTTATCATCTCGTGGCACACAATTTACTAGAATCCTGTGGCACACACAAAAATATTTTTGTCAATATGACCAAAGAGTTGTAATTTTGATTGATTTACCAAAAAAAATAATAGTAACTACCTACCCTTTGTGCACCAAACTGACTCTTTAAGAAAAATAGGTGCCTGTACTTTTATATAAGGATTCTGGTACCAAGAATTAGCCCGTCAAGAGCAACCTTATTAGGTAATGTGACCAATAAGGTGCAACTCTATTATATGACCTATATATTTAATGTTCAAGACAAGGCATTCACACCAACTATTGTGTTGGCTATTATCATTTATTAATGTGACAATATAAGGGAAAAGTAGCCAGGTATTGCACGTTTTACAAATTCTTATGCATACCACTACAATAAACAATTACCATCATTTTACAGATGCACTGAAAGGTTGAGTAACATGCCCAAGGTCACATAAACAGTAAATAGCCCCAAGGCATTTGAACCCAAACCATCTGAACCACGCTCTGTGTTCTAAGAGTCCAAGATGCACAGCCTGACTTTCTATGGAAAAAATATCTATGATTCTCAATGGGAAAAAAATGTCCCACAGGTTAAAAGAAAATTAAAAAAACAGAAATACAGCTCCATGGTTCCATGAGAACTCCTATATTGCTAAATTACTGACATATCAAATTGCTCTCCAAATCCAATCACAAAATCTGTTTACTCCCCTTTTCTCCATTTCTCTCACACCACTCATCTTACTTGGGTAGTCTAGTACATTTCTCTCACCACCACTACTTGGGTAGTCTAGTACATGGTGCTCCAAATCTCAACTCTGGCTTTCAAGACCTTCCATTTTATGACTCTTCCCCAGCTATTCTCTAACAAAGACACTCTGCTCTTTTCCAGCATAAGATGCTCATTCCCACATGCATGTCCTTCCTCAATGCTAATGTCTAAAACATTGTTAAGCCTCGCCCAAGCAAATGCTTATTGATTTCAGAAATTAGTGGTGGGGAGGAATAAAGAAAGGGAGAGAAACATCGATGTGAGGGAGAAACACGATCAGTTGCTTCTCATACATGTCCCAACCAGGGACTGAATTCATAACCTAGGGATGTATCCTGACCAGGAATCAAACCCATGACCTTTCAGCTTATGGGACGACATCCAACTAACTGAGCCACACTGACCAGGGACAATGTCTAAAACATTTTTTGACCCTCATCTCTCTTCTTCCTAAAATCACAGTCTGTTCCTGATTTCTCATACCTATATTCAATCCCCTCTTCTACATGCCAATTGACAAGTGCTTAAAAATCATATTGTATTCTTTCTTATTATGAAAATAGAAGAGCACGTGACAAATGCTTTTTCTGAGCCTAACACTCCACCCAACAATTGTTGAGCTCTAGTTTGATCAATACGTACCATCCAAACACGTTTAAGAAAATAACTATTCCCCTTATATAATCAAGGGATTTTTTTTGCATGTTTTGACATGCTTATTCTGCAATCTTACCTATATTACACTGTTTTAAAAAAAGTGAACTTAGCTTTTTATCAACTGTTACCAATTCCTAAAATGTGGAGTTTGAATTTATGTGACTATCTCTTCTAGGGCCGCCTGTTTAACTTTTTGATACTGCACTGTATTTGTCTACAAATCTTTCCAACATATTAGTTCACATCAATTATTATTCTTTATCTGTAAAAAATACAGCAGGCACTGCCCTCAGCTGTGTTTGTCCTAAGCACACATAACAGAACTGGGGAAGGGTACCAAGTGTAGGATAGCACTATAAAACCTGCAAAAGAGGGGAGAATTCAGAAGACTATGACTAGTCTCACTTCTTAAAGCCACTGATGAAGTTACATTATGATTACGTGCTGTTTTCCTAAAAGCCTTGGGAATGACAGACAATTCAGAGAGCAGATACAATCCGGGAGAGCCAGTGGGTCCATCTTAAAGTTACTGGAGACTAGGAAATTTGGTATAAAAACCAATGCTTTAAACAGAAGCATTAAATTCCATTAAGGTAAACCACAAGAACTGGAATGAACAAAGATGAAGAGTAACAAGAGAAACAGTGAGAGAAAGCAGTAAAGAATAAGATCCAGACATTCCCAATACTCCTCAAAACTGAAGGAAAAATAAATTAAAAAACCAAAAGCATTTTTATTGTAATCTTGAAAGCAAGCTCAAAAACAGATACCTGAGATGAATGGCTTGAAAACAGCCCTCTCACATGGTACAAAAAAGTAAATACAAATATATAAATATATATATATATGTATATATATATACGAAATACAAATTTGAAGTTGAAGAAACAAGTAAAAAAAAACAAGAGCATTTTCTGTAAAATACCCTTCCTTTGTCAAATTTACTTGCCACCACTGCCCCCACATGTCAGCAGAGTGGTTGTAAATCTATTCTCTACTCTCTAACATGAGATTTCTCTAGGCCTGTTCTGTTTCTTATTTAATTTCTAACCTTCCAAAAACAAAATCTGGAACACATTTCATTCCCATAATTCCTTAAAGTTCCAGAAAAGTGATCTTAATTCCAGGAAATGTTATATGATAAATATATTCAGTAAATATTTAAACACTGCTATTAAAAGATGTAAGTATGGATGATCAAGTTTTCATTCTATTGAAGCATGTTAATTAAAACTTGGCACAACTGATGAAAATCAGGGAACAAACAAAAAGGAATATGGCATCTATTTTACATTGAATGTAACATAATTATAACCTCTTTTTACAAAGAGGTTCCAAAGAAGACACAAGCACTTGCCTGTAAATCACTTTAATCATCATCATTCACTAGAAAAGTACCAATCCGTCAAAATCCAAAGGAATTTGCTTATTGTTATTCTTTTAGAAAGCTCACCAGGTATTTCCAAATGCTTCCTAATGACAATAATTAAACATCTGGTAATGCTGACCTACTGTGGCTGCTGAACTTCCTTGGGTAGTCTTTTCCATTAATTATGTACATGCTGGGAACTGAGAGAATGTACATCATCAATAGTCAACAGCCATGAGAAGTCAGCCCATAACAGGAGCTCCCTGCTGCCCTGACTGCTATGTGTACCGACACCTCGTTAGTACTCTCAGATTGGAGAAAAGATGTTACATGAAAATGGCAAAGGCAGCAAGCTAATGCTGCATACAAGCTGGATTAGTATGTTGCAAGAAAACAGTCTTTTATTAAACATTTAAAATTGTGCGGGAGGGGGCAGGCGAAGGTGGCACAAGCGGTCACATTTTACTCTGTAACAAATTATGTTCTGATGCAAACTCTGACCCCAAGTTTTTGCAAATAATGACAGGTCTTTCAGATCCTTGGCAGCAGAACAAGCCACAGAAGACCACAAGAGTGCATACTTTCAAGGAGCACCTCACGGCTCCTTCAATTTGGGGGTAAGAAGTACAGAAAGGGAGGTATTAAGACAAAGAGGGTTGTGGTTGTTTGAAACTCATTTGGTAACGAAAGAATTTTTGTCCAAAAAATACGTCCACTTGGATGTCATCTGAATCAAATGATATCCATTTATTCTAATTAGATCAGCATCTTTCCCAAAAGCCACAAGATTTTATTAATTAATACATCATGGCTACCTCCTCCTTTCAGCTTCATTTACCTTTTTCAGGATCAGTAAAGAGGTATCATTTCAATTTTTTAAAAGATTGTTTGGACTTTATACTCTTTGGTAAGTACATGAAAATGTGTACTAGTACTAATTAACAGCTAGACAGTAGTTAGTAGTTTAAATTAATAATGTTACTTAGAATAAATTTACCAAAATGATTTTATTACCTTATTTGTTTAATCCTAAATATCATTTAATATACCCAAAATACAGTCCAGATCCAGGCAGGCAAACAGAAATCACGACAGTGAACTGAACATAAGGACTCATGTAAACAAGTATCCTACTGAGGCATTAATGGTTGTTTTTTAATCCCTAGCATGTATATTCATACAGTATGTACTGGCTAATTATGTGGCTAACCTAGCAGCAAAAAGCTGCTACTGACTTCAGTTATTATTGATTCCTAAGACAATATAAATTATCTAAGCATCTCAATTTTCTCTGTGCTCCTTGTCAAAGCTTAAAAGTTAATTCAGTATTGCTACCAGACTCTAGGTGGCACAACAGCCATGGCTCAAGAATCAATACACTACTAGATAACTGAGGTCTTTCCTGCTCTTCTGCTGTCCCTGAAGGCATCTCCACTTGTCCTACTTCTGCTTCTCAGATGGATCACCTTCCCTGATCCTTAAAAGAATGATGGGGGAAAGTAGGGCACAAACACATAATATGGGGATTGATGGTTCCAAAATCTAAATGCAACATTTAATTCAGACCTTGTTTGGACCTAATTGGAAGCCAAATTTGTATACAAAACCTTTATTTGCATACCAAATTCTCCACCCTCAAGAAAAAAACATTCCAGATCTTTCAGTATCCTTCCAAATTTAATTGTAAATACCTTAGTCCATAACATGATTCTTGACAGAGAGGCTGAGAAACTGCTTTAAATTCAAGAAGAAAGTCCAAACATTTAAAATATTGTTAAAGTAATGCTGGTAGGTCAGAAATAAGTATACCACTTCTAAACAAAGGACTGCATTCCAAACATCATTCTGTAGTGCTTCACAAAAGGCATTTATCAATGTCCAGGCAACCCAGAGGCTTCAGTGAGAAGATGGACAGTGCCTTGCTCTGCAATGGCAGTCGCTGTGGCTACATCAAGAGCAGCACAAAAATGGAAGGTTACAACATGGTCATCTCATACATCACTGAGCCATGAAAATATTATGCAAAAAAAAATATTTTAATTTAACAGCCTTTGCACTGAAAATGCATAATGATTTAAGATGATTCTGCACCTAGCCAAATTTGAGAAAGATTTGCAGAAGGTGAATGTAAGCATTAAAGGACTCATACATACATGAGTGGCATGGGACAAACAAAAGGTACTCATCTATCTAGCCCAGTCCAACTGGATGAGCCCAAAGACTGACAGCTGAATGTCCTGCTTACGTGGGCTTGGTAAATTAAAATATAAATATCAGCTACTAGGGCTGAAGCTATTCTTAAATTCCACAAGAGATACTAAATATACTATAATAATTTTGTTTAAAGTAATGTATCATAATAAGCTCTATTGTCATTTATGGAGCCTGAGAGACAAAACACCTGCTGTTTAACGTTCTAGTGTTCACTCATACAGAAGAGAATGAGGAGCAAAGATTTTCTGAAAACCAGGGAAGGAAGGAGATACATAGTACATCAATGTTGTCATGTGCCTCCTCCATCCTTTAACTTCCTGGAGGGATTGGTGATGGGTATTCATATTCCTCAGGTGTTCCAAGATGATTAAGGTAGAAAGATAAATTTAAGAGTAATTTTACTTGTTCATAGATGAAAAGAACTGGCTAGAGGACTCAGTTGGTTGGAGAATCATCCTGTACACCAGAAGGCTGCAGGTTCAAACCCTGGTTGGGGCACACACAGGAGGCAACCGATCAATGTCTCTGTCTCTCTCTCTCTCTCTCTCTCCCACTCCCTCTCCCTCGCTCTCTCTTTCTCTCTTTCTCTGAGTCAAATCAATAGAAACATATTCTTAGGTGAGGATTTTAATAAAAAGTAATAAAGCACCTGAGCAACAAATAAATATTTAAGTCCTCACCTACTACTACACCACCAGTCCAGGCCAGTGCCTAGTTTAACTGCATTGAAGTTTCTTGGCAATATCAAAAAAGTTATTCTTCTACTAGCATATAAATACCTTACTAAATAAAAACCCTTCCCTTTCCATTCAAGCAGGGGTGTCAAACTCATTGTCATTGGGGCCACATCAGCCTAACAGTTGCCTTCAAAGGACTGAATGTAATTTTACTACTGTATAAATGTAACTACTCCTTAACTAGGGGCAAGGAGCTCAGCGCTGCCACCAAGTAGAAACAAGGTGCGGGCCAGATAAAACAAGGTGGAGGGCCAGATTCAGCCCTCGGGCCTTGTGTTTGCCACCTGTGCATTACAGTATTATATGCGGAGTATTCTGTAGGTGCTCTCTACCTGATATCACCTGCTCAAGCGAAAAGTTAACTGCTTCGTTGTAACTACACTTCCCCTACATTCTGTATAAGATCTGAACTAAAGAGAATCTACCACCATTCACACCCATTTGAGTAGCTTCCAGAGAGTTTGAAATCCCAGAGGACCGGAGAGAAAAAGTTGAAAAGCAAAAAGTTCTCTTCCTTCCTACATGGCTTTACAGAATGTTATTGTTGTTACTAACACAATACTAATGTCTTTGAATACTGGTTGAACATAACATTCCAGAATTCTTTGTAAAGCTCTACTTAAATCCAACGGCATTTTTACTTATCACTGATAAGTAAAAGAAGAAAAAACTTATTTGCACAATAAGGCCTTCTCAAACCAAAAATGCTTTTCAGCATTAACTCTTGTCCATTCATTCAACCAAAACTGAGTACCTCCCATGTGCCAAGCAAGGGTCCATTGCTCCCTCCTTCCATGATGGTCTCCTAAGTGATCATGTCTGGCTTAAGTTGCCCCTGTCTGAGGATTCATACCCATCATGGACTAACCAACCATGCTTTGGGGGCAGGGGAGGAAGCAGAGGTAGCGTTTCCTACCAGAGACAAGCTTTGTCTCTTTGCAGCTCACATTCCAGAGGTCACTCACTCAGTCTTAGCCATGGGGAAGGGGGTGGGGGATAGTTACAATTCCTGAAACCAGGCAGAACAGTTCCCAACATCTAACCAAGCAACTGCACTGTACCAGTTCTGTTCAACATACTCCCTTTTACAAGAATTGCTGCCTTTCAAAAAATACTCTATGTGTTAATCCTCCAACTATGCAACTAAAGTTTTTTACTGAAAATGAGCAATGTTTCATGTTTGTCCTTCTGAATTTGGGTAGCCAGTGCCTGTCTGACTTAGCATTGTGATGTGGCAAAATTGCAATCTGGAGTATAGAAGAGAATACAGCTAAAGACCTGACCCTGATTGATTCTTTCCAAACAACTATGTTCAGATGTCTTTTTCTGAATAGCTCCAGAATGATAAATAGGAATCACCCCTATATAAACTTTGCTTTCCTTTAATATTTACTATTAAATGTTCTAGATTAATCTATTCTTAAACCCCAAATAATCTTGGCCTACGGTAAATCTTGGCCTGTGCATGCCCTGCACCCCTGCTACAGCCCAAGCTGGGGCTTTCCCAACCCAGGCACAACATGTTTTTTAAAGAAAATTTATATTCCCTAGGACAGCAAATACTTAAGGTCTATATTTTGTTAACTAACAGTTTGAGAGCTATAATATGCATATTTTTACCTAATTACATAGGGTAAAGCTAAACTTAATATTTAAAAAATTAAACCTACTCTTGAAAACATGAATTGTATTTAAGTTTAGAAACTTCTCATTAATTGATGCTGTAAAAAAAAAAACAGGAATATACAACTTTTATAACACAAGAGTAACAACAAATCAAATTCATTGATATTTTAATATCTATATATCAAAGTAATGTCACAAAACTTGTCATGAATGCATTTTAATTTAGGTCTAGATGCTATCAGTAGCCACAAACATCTTTTCTATCATGATCAGGAAACTTTTCTGTAATAAAGAAAAAAATTACTCCAAGTTATCCACATATAGGGCATTCTACTTTCTATTCAAAAAGCTAAGTCATTCTTTATTTTAACAGAAAAAAGAAAGAAAAAGAATTACAATCTTTTTATTATAAAAACAGGAGAAGTGTTATATATTCCTAACTTGTTACATACTCCTAAGTAGTTTTCTAGCACATCACTTAACAGGAACCTATGTTGTAAAAGTAGTTTTTGATAAAGTCTTATACTTCACACTATCACAGATATATTGGCATTCTCTCATTGACTAGAAGTATCATTCTCTACAGTGGAGAGGATGACTGGTATAAAAATACCACCTAATGTATACAGAGCTCAATTTTAATTTTACATAAGGCTCTTAATAGAATATATTAAAAAGCGTAAGACAAAAATCTTAGTATGTTATCCTCACAACACACACACACACACACACACACACACACACACACATGGTTGGTCCTACCAATTTCTAGCCAGTTTAAATACAAAATCAACCCAAGTTCCTTTGTGTCTTACTTAAGGACAACTATCAAGGGGATTCAAGTAATTGTCTTTTAGGCCCTAAAAGATCAAGGTAGCTATTTTCAGTTCTGCTGTGTTCTACTTACAATGGCTTTTTTAACAGATAAACTATAAAGTGCACATCTAACTTAAATCTCATAAGGTCTCTTTATGTTGAATTTAAAAAACCATGTGCCCACCACAAAGAACCCTTATCATAATGTATCATTCTGCTGATACGTACATGGTGGTTTTCATGTAATCCAGATGGAGCAGTCAGCACATAGTACAGTTGTATAGTAAGTAACCACACTGCTGGTGTTGAAGAAAATGACTGAAATCCACACACTGGATCATGAACATATCCTGATGCATGAATTCCAATCATTTATTTCAAAAACCATGTTGTGTTTTTGCTGAAGCAGATCTTTTATTTTAATCATACAGACTTTAAATTGAATCCCTTGCCTTTGTCCAGCTAATGGCCCAATATATAACATTTCAGCTTCATTTTTTTCATTTAATACATTATATCAATTCTCTTCACAACTTGTGGAGGTAACAATATACTCTTGTTCTACCTATCATCCCCCTTACTCCCAAAGAGCATACAAAACAATGGTTTGGAAATATATTTTCTATGGAAACCTTTCCTCAAGCACTGATGCAGAAAACTGAAGTTATATAGCTGCCTAAATGTCACGTGCTAGCTTGCAGCACAGAAACAATGCTCCAAAGAGGACATGTGTCTTGCTTGAGGGGGGAAAAAGGTGTCCTTTTCATCAGTGTACCACACAGCCACACACAAAATGACCTAGGCACTTGGTACAGCTCTAATTAGCTCTTCTACCTTGCCGTGTCCTCATGTATCCTCTAAAGGACCCTATCTCACCTTTAAGTATCAATTTACCTAACAGTTCACAACTTTGTCATTTAAAAGCATGTTTACAAGAGCAAGACATCACTGTTATTAGCACCATTGCAACTACAAGCAATTACAATTAGTTTAGGGCAGGGAGTCCAAAATTATCAGCAGAATTTAATTAAACAAATTGGATTTGGGCAGAAAACTCTAGGTTAACACCCTACTTCTATAAACAATGCCATGAAACCCTTAATGACAATATGAGGCACTCATATAAGTTCTCAAGAACCACCGACTTCCACACAAGATGGAGGTATATGTAAATATGCTTTCCTTCCACGCACAGCCAAAAGAAGGACAACAACAAATTTAAAAACAAAAAGCAATCAAAGCTACCAGAAACTCAAACTGTGTGAAAGTCTGACAACCAAGTAGTGAAAGAAGAAACATTCATCCAGACTGGTCGGAAGGGTGGAGACAGGCAGCTGGGGCAGAGAGGATGCACAGCCAAGCGGCACCTGGTGGACCACGTGACCCCATTTTCATGAGTGGATAAATTGGGAGGAACAACTCGGGCACAAGACAGACCATGCAATCCGGGGTTCCAGCATGGGGAAATAAAGCCTCAAAACCTCTGTCTATAAAAACCTGTGGGGGTTGCAGCCATGGGAGAAACTGCCAGTCTCACAGGAGAGTCCGCTGGAGGGACCCATGGGGTCCTAGAATGGAACCACCCACAAAACCACCCACCTGGAAATCAGCACCAGAAGGGCCCCATTCACTTGTGGGTAGCAGAGGAAGTGACTGAAAGCCAGCAGAGAACCGGGCAAGCAGCACTGCTCCCTCTCCCCACCTCCCCCACATATGGTAGTACAACACAGCAAAGTGGGTTGCCCTGCCTTGGCAAAGACCTAAGGCTCTACCCCTTATAATGCAACAGGTGTGCCAAGCCAAAGAAATATGGCCCAAATGAAAGAACAGATCAAAACTCCAGAAAAAGAACTAAGTGATGAAGAGATAGCCAATCTATCAGATGCATAGTTCAAAACACAGGTAATCAGGATGCTCACAGAAATGATTGCATATAGATGCAAAATAAAGGAAAAAGTGGTTATATACAGTGAAATGAAGGAAAATGTCCAGGGAACCAACAGTAAAGGGAATAAAACAAACCCAAATCAACAATTTGGAACAGAAGGAAGAAATAAACATTCAACCAAAACAGAATGAAGAAACAAGAATTAAAAAAAAATAAGACTGCCTGAAATATTGCCTGTAATGAGAAAGATGCTCAACGAAAATGTGTGGGCTAAATTAAAGAAAATGATGCTGCTACAAAAAATGTTACCTGCAGGCTTATTTCAGTCTGAATTTCCTAGAACTGAGAAATCTTATGATAAAATGCCTGAGAGCAGTCATCACATGACTGCCCTCCTAAAAAGTCTTGCTTATCAATTTTTTGTAAGAAAAATCAAGCAATGTACCAGACATTTCAAAGCAAGCCATGGCAGAATTCTCCCTATTCCATGTGGAATTCTGATTGTATACTAAATGCCTTTGTTATAATAAAATGCATTTTCCTGGGTGGCAGTCAAGTGCTTGTCATCTAATGTCAAGTGGTTATAACACTCATAAAATTCTAGAGGCTTTCTGGCTGTGATTTTCTGTACATATTTTAGAAATAATAGTACCACAGTCTAATGTCTAAGGAGTAATCTCCCTTCACTGTCACTTTTTAGTCTTTTTTTTAGAAATTCTCATTCAAATGTTTTGATGCAGGACTTTTCCACATTTTACACTAACTTCCTAATTAAAATTTATTACCATTTTCCTTCACAGTAAAGGCATGCATTAAGTCAAGTGTGTACACCACAAGAGAAACTAATAAAAATTACTAGGTCAGGATTATTGCAAATTTTTGCAATGTGGAAACACTATTTTTGGCATATCTTTACCACCTCTTCTATAAGCAGGGTAGACAAAAGTAAGTTTACAGTTTTGAGTACACAAAACAGTCTATTCTTGTATTGTCATTTATTATTATTAACCTACTCTTGCCCACTCCTGCAGTGTGATTTACAAATTCATATCTCCAACTCTATCTGTCCCTTGAGCTTCAGACTTATATGTCCAATGACTCACTGACATCTCTTCTTGGATGTCTTAAAGGCATTCAAAAGTAGTTTAAACGTCCCAGTAGGAAGGAGACTGACTATCCCCAACCCTTACTCCATTCCTTAACTCTTCAACCTAAATGAACCCCTGAGAGTAAACAGAATCTTCCTATCCCTATCAATAATAAATGGAACCTCTATATACCACACCCAATTTGCTCCAGTTAAAACTTTAAATGTCACTCTTCACACCTTCTTTATCCTCATTCTTCACAGCTTGAAATCCTAAAAAATCTAACTCCAAAACATACCCTCAACTCCATTCATATATCCCCAAGTCTATATTAGGCTCAGACACCACCATCTTTTCAATGGGTGACAACCTGCTCACTGGTCTTTCTCCCCTCTCTTGCCCATCTACAATGCGTTCTTCCCAAAGCAATCTTCTAAAAGAATACATCTAATGATGTCACTCCACAGTTTGAGGTTCAGTGGCTTTGTTTTGTATTTAGTGTCAAACTTCAAAATTGCTTAAGATTGTCATTAATAACACCCCCCACCTCACTTCCCCTTAAACCCACCTCTTTCCCTCCTCCAGCTGTGCAATGCACATCAGCAACAGTAATCCCCTTTGGATTCATGAACAAACCTCAACCATTTTTCTACTTCAGGTTGTTGTACAAGCTGCTTCCTCTGTATAGAGTCCTCTGACCCTAGCTGTTCGTAGATTTGGCTCCTTCTTATCCAAAGAAGTTCACACCTGTCTCATCAGAGAGGTCCATTTCAACAGGCTTCAAGTGCCACCCCCACCCACCCACCTAACCTCTATCGCACCCCAGACTCACACACTTCACAGTCTATCTTCCTCACTTCAAGGAGAACTATCGGGGGTGTTCAACCTGCAGTAGCCAGGCCACATACAGGTCAGGATGGCTATGAATGTGGCCCAACATAAAATTGTAAATTTACTTAAAACGTTATGACATTGTTTTCTTTGTGATAACATTTTGCAGTATATTTAATATGTAGCCCAAGACAACTCTTCTTCTTCCAGTGTGGCCCAGAGATGCCAAAAGGTTGGACGCCCCTGCATATGAGAGAAGTTTCAGCCTCCAAACATCCTCAGCACCTCCAAACGTTTTTCAAGTATATTGGGGAATGAAACGCATTTGGTGAAACACTATCAGAAGAAAGGAATGAATGAAGAAATGAGTGAATCCACAAGATCTGCTTAACCTTTGCTCAAACAAATGCTATAATTTTAGTATGATATATGAGCAAGGGGTATCAATAAATATAAACTGGTAGAATTATATATGACACTAAGCTCTTGAAATTTTCATAGTCATGTAAAAACACATACCAATCTGACGAAATGAAACTTAAAAGCCACATATTTTACTAGCCAAAATAACCTCTTTCTGCAATCCCAACCAGCAATTAAAATGTCTATTATTTAAGTACAGGAAGTACCTCAAAGTTATAAAAAAAATCTGTAACTTTAGAAAACATATTTGGTTCTCCCTTTATTTTAAAATGGGGATACTACCCTCTACTTTGCAGAGGTGAAGGAAAGGAGTGGCCATAACCTGCCACAGTATATGGCACACAAGACTGAATGAAAATTTACTTACTATATTCGTTGGCTTATTCTGAAATTATATAAGGTCGGTACAGAAAAAGTCCAGCCATTGCTAATATAGAATGAAAACAGTCTGCGAGACATCAATATAACCTGGAAACCAAGGAGAATGGACTGGAATGCACATGTGTGAACAATAATGACTTAACTGTACTGGTCAGTGGGGACAATAGATGCCATTAAGTGAGCAGGTGTACTGTGTGGCCATCACATTCAAAATGACTAAATGAACAGAGCAATGAATCTGTGTCAAATTTTGCATTAAGCTTCAACATTCCTCCACAGAAACTATTCAGATGATTCAGAAGGCTGCAGCTAAGGACAACTGGTGATTGGTACCTTCATCATGATAATGCACCTACTCATGCATCATGTCTTGTAAAGAGTTTTTTGATGAAACATCAAATCACCCAGGTGACTCAGCTCCTCTAAAGGCCAGATTTGATGCCCTGAGACTTCTGGCTTTTCCAAAAACTAGAATCACCTTTGGTAGGAAAGAGATTTCCGATCAGATTTTCCTGGTGAGATTTAGGAAAATAAGACAGGGCAGCTGATGGCAATCAGGAGAACCATGTTAGGTCCCAAGGTGCCAACTTTGAAGAGGAATGAGGAACCTTTGTCCTATGTACAATATGTATTCTATCTTGTATCTTCTTCAATAAATATCCCTATTTTTCAAATTGCATGACTGGATACTTTTTGGACAGACCCACAGATGCATCAAAGGATACCAAATATGCTCCTTTTCCTTAAAAATCCAGGAGAAAAAAATCTGCTACTTTCTACATGATTCTTGTCCTCTATAAATAAATGCATGAATGAATGAATGGGATCATTTCATGGGTCACTTAAAATGACTTCTCCACAATTATTCAGGGAATTTTTTTAAAATATTTATTTATTAATCTTTGGAGGGGAAGGGAAGGAGAGAGGAAGAAAACATCAATGTATGGTTGCTTCTCGTGCATCCCCTGCACGGAACTGGCTCCTGCTGGAAACTGGCCTGCAACCCAAGCATGTGCCCTGACTGGGAATCGAACTGCGATTGTCTGGGTCACAGGCCCGCGCTCAATCCACTGAGCTACACCGGCCAGGACCAATTATTTAGGGAATATTAATGACGAAGAACCCAACTAACATCTACCATCCTTTTCTTTTCTTTGTGTGATGATGATGGTTTACTGTATACATGTTGGATTTCACATGTTTCATTCAAGATAAGTGAAAAACGAAAAGTTAAGCTAAGCATCTTTAAAGATGCAATTTACTATACAGCAGCTTTTGTGGCCATGTTTATTCTGGACTACTTGTTGTTTTTCTTTTTGTTCTTTTTGATTGTTGTTCGAGTACAGTTTTCTGTTTTTTACTCCCATCTCAGCCCATCCCCCGTGCTCCTCACCTCCCTCCCATTTCCACCCTCCTTAGTTTTTGTCCATGTATACTTTATACTAGCTCCTGTAAATCCCCTTTCCCCCTTATATCCCCTCCCCTCTGGTCACTGTCACCCTGTTCTCTATTTCAGTGTCTTTGGTTATATTTTCCTTGCTTGTTTGTTTTGTTGTTCCTGTTAAAGATGAGATCATATGCTACTTGTCTTTCACCCCCTGGCTTACTTCACTTAGCATAATGCTTTCCAGTTCCAGCCATGCTGTTGCAAAGGCTAATAGCTTCTTATTTCTTTCTGCTGCATAGAATTCCATTGTGTAAATGTACCATAGTTTTTTGATCCATTCATTTACTGATGGGCATCTAGGTTGCTTCTAACTCTTGGCTATTGTAAATTGTGCTGCTATGAACATTGGGGTGCATAGGTTCTTTGGGATTGGTGTTTCAGGGTTCTTAGGATATACTCCTAGCAGTGGAATTGCTGGATCAAAAGGCAGGTTCATTCTTAGTTTTCTAAGAAAATACCATACTGTTTTCCATAGCGGTTTTACCAGTCTACAATCCCACCAACAGTGAACTAGGGTCCCCTTTTCTTCACAACCTCTCCAACACTTGTTGTTTGCTGCTTTGTTTATGATGCCCATTCTGACCAGTGTAAAGTGGCATCTCATTGTGTTTTAATTTGCATCTATCTGAAAGCTACCGATATTGAGCATCTTTTCATGTATCTCTGGATCCTCTGTATGTTCTCCTTGGAGAAGTATCTGTTCAAGTCCTTTTCCATTTTTAAATTGGGTTGCCTGTCTTCTTAGAGTGCAGTCGTGTAACCTCCTTGTACATTTTGGAGATTAAACCCTTGTCTGAGGTGTCATTGGCAAATATGTTTTCCCATAGAGTTGATTCTCTTTTTATTTTAATACTGTTTTCTTTATCTGTGCAGAAGCTTTTTATTTTGATGAGATCCCATTTGTTAATTCTTTCCTTTATGTCCCTTGCTCTAGGTGACATATCAGTAAAAATGTTGTTGCGTGAAGTATCTGAGATTTTCCTGCCAATGTTATCCTCTAGGACTTTAATGGTGTCATGGCTTATACGTAAGTCTATAATCCACCTTGAATTTATTTTGGTGTATGGTGCAAGTTGGTGCTCGAGTTTCATTTTTTCACACGTAACTGTCCAGTTCTCTGAAGAGGCTATTTTTACTCCATTTTATGTTACTGCCCCCTTTGTTGAATATTAATTGTCCCCCCCTTTGTTGAATATTAATTGCCCATAGAAGCTTGGGTTTATTTCTAGGCTCTCCATTCTGTTCCATTGGTCTGTGTGCCTTTTTTTATGCCAGTACCAGGCTGTTTTGATTACAGTGGCCTTGTAATACAGTTTGATATCAGGTATTGTGATCCCTCCTATTTTGTTCTTCTTTCTCAAAATTGCAGCAGCTATTCAGAGTCTTTTATGGTTCCATATAAATGTCTGAAGTGTTTGTTCTATGTCTGTAAAATATGCCATTGGTACTTTAATCAGTATTGCATTAAATCTGTAAATTGCTTTGGGTAGTATGGACATTTTGATGATGTTAATTCTTCCAATCCATAAACACGGTATATGTTTCCATTTTTTGTCTCTTCCTTGATTTCTTTCTTCAGTGTTGTGTAGTTTTCTGCATACAGGTCTTTTACCTCCTTGGTTAGGTTTATTCCTATGTATTTTATTTTTCTTGTTGCTATATCAAATGGGATTTTTTTCTTTATTTCTGCTTCTGCTGTTTCACTATTGGTATACAAAAATGCCTTTGATTTCTGGATACTGACTTTGTATCCCGCTGTTTTGCCAAACTCATTTATTATGTAGAGCAGTTTTGGGGTAGAATCTATAGGATTTTCCATGTATACTATCATGTCACCTGCAAAGAGTGACAGTTTCGTTTCCTCCTTTCCAATTTGGATGCCTTTTATTTCCTTTTCTTGTCTGATTGCTGTGGCTAAAACTTCCAATACTATATTGAATAAAAGTGGTGAAAGTGGAAAACCTTGTCTTGTTCCTGATCTTAGTGGAAAAGATTTTAGTTTTTGCCCACTGAGTATTATGTTAGCTGTAGGTCTCTCATATGTGGCCTTTATTATGTTGAGGAATGCTCTCTCTATTCTCACTTTGCTGAGTATTTTTATCATAAATGGGTGTTGTACCTTATCAAAAGCTTTTTCCGTGTCTATTGATATGATCATATGATTTTTGTCTTTGCTCTTGTTTATATGATGTATTACATTTACTGACTTGCGAATACTGAACCATCCTTGCATGCCTGGGATGAATCCCACTTGGTCATGGTGTATGATCTTTTTAATGTATTGCTGGATGAGATTTGCCAATATTTTATTGAGAATTTTAGCATCTACGTTTATCAGCAATATTGGCCTGAAGTTTTCTTTCTTTGTTGTGTCTCTATCTGGTTTTGGAATTAGGATGATGCTGGCTTCATAAAAAGAGTTTGGGAATCTTCCATCATTTTGGATTTTTTGGAATAGTCTGTGAAGTATAGGGGTTAGCTCTTCCTTAAATGCTTTGTAGAATTTTCCTGTGAAACCATCGGGTCCAGGGCTTTTATGTGACAGGAGTTTTTTGATTACTGCTTCAATTTCATCTGCTGTTATTGGTCTGTTCAGGCTTTCTGCTTCTTCTTCATTGAGTTTTGAAAGATTATCTTTTTCTAGAATTGTGTCCATTTCACCTAGGTTTTCAAATTTCTTGGCATATAGTCTTCATAGTAATTTCTTACAATCCCTTCTACTTCTGTGGTGTCAGTTGTAATCTCTCCTCTTTCATTTCTGATTGTGTTTATTTGGGTCCTCTCTCTTCTTTTCTTGATGAGCCTACTTAAAGACTTGTCGATTTTGTTTATCTTTTCAAAAAACCAGCTCCTACAGTCATTGATCCTTAGAACTGTGCTTCTAGTCTCTATGTTGTTTAATTCTGCTCTGACTGTGGTTATTTCCTTCCTTCTACTTGCTCTGGGCTGTCTTTGGTGTTGTTCCTCCAGTTCTTGTAGGCATAGGGTTAGGTTGTTTATTTGAAATGTTTCTATCATTTTTAGGTAGGCCTGTATTGCTATGAACTTCCCACTCAGGACTGCCTTTGCTGTATCCCATAAGTGTTGGGTTGTTGTGAGTTCATTTTCATTTGTTTCCAGAAACTTTTTGATTTCTTCTCCAATTTCATTCTTGATCCATTCGTTGTTTTACCATGCTATTCAGTCTCCATGATTTTGGATATTTTGGGGGTTTTTTTCCTTTGGGGTTGGTTTCCAGTTTCAGTTCCTTGTGGTCAGAGAAAATGCTTGGTATGATTTCAATTTTCTTGAATTTATTGAGGCTCCTTTTGTGTCCTATCATGTGGTCTATTTTTTAAAATGTTCCATGTGCATTTGAAAAGAATGCTTCTTTTAGCTTCTTTAGCTAAAATTTAGCTTCTTTGGGATGAAGGGCTCTCTCTCTATATATATATATCAGCTAAGTCCATTTCATCTAGGGCATTGTTCAATGCCACAATATCTTTGTTGATATCTTGTTTGGAAGATCTGTCCATTTTTGACAGTGGGGTGTTAAAATCCCCTACTATAATTGTGTTGCTGTCAATATCTTTCTTGAAGTACTCTAAGATTCTCTTTATATATTCGGGTGCTCCTATGTTGGGCACATATATATTTACAATGTTAATGTCTTCTTCATGGATTCTTCCCTTGAGTATTATGAAGTAACCTTCTGGGTCTCTCTTTATGGCCCTTTTTTTGAAGTCTATTTTGTGTAATATGAGTACTGCTACCCCAGCTTTTTTTTTTCCTGTCCATTTGCTTGGAAAATTTGTTTCCAGACCTTCACTTTTTGTCTGTGTAGGTCTTTTGTCCTGAGGTGGGTCTCCTGTAGGCAGCATATGTGTGGGTCATGCTTTCTTATCCATTCAGCTATTCTGTCTTTTGATTGAAGCATTTAATCCATTTATGTTTAATATTATTATTGATAGGTACTTATTCATTGCCATTTTTGTACCACAGTTCCTCTCTGTCTCTCTCTTTTCCTTCCTTTCCTTAAAGCAGTCCTTTTAGCTTCTCTTGCAGAGCTGGTTTGGTGGAGGTGTATTCTTTCAGACTTCTTTTGTCTTGGAAGGTCCTTATTTGGCCTTCTATCTTGATTGAGAGCCTTTCTGGGTAAAGTAGCCTTGGTTGTAGGCCTCTGTTCTCATTACTTGGAATATTTCTTGTCATTCTCTTCTTGCTTGGAGTATTTCCATTGAGAAGTCAGTAGCCAACCTTATCGGGGCTCCCTTGTATATTACTTCCTTTTTCTCCCTTGCTACCTCTAAGATTCTCTCTTTATCTTGGAATTTTGGCATTTTAATCATGATGTGTCTTGAAGTGGGCCTCTTTGGGTTCCTCTTGATTGGGACTCTCTGCGATTCCTGGATTTGTGTGACTTTTTCTCTCATCAAGGGAAGTTTTCTCATTAGGGAAGTTTTCCCTCATTACTTTTTCAAATAGGTTTTCTATCCCTTGTTCTTTCTGAGAATGTCCCCTTTCTTTTCATTTGGGGATTGTTTCTTTGTCTTCCTATTGTTTGTGAGACTCTTCTTGTTAGATTTAGCTTCTTAAATTGATTTGTTCTGGCTTCTTGGGTTTATTGTGTGAACTTCTGTGGTTGAATACCTGTGAGCTTTGGTGCTATAGTCTCCTTGATCTACCAAGCTCACTTGTCTTGGGCTGTTGTTTAAGTTGGCTCTGTGTTTGTCTTTGGATTTTGGTTGCTTTGGGGTCTTTCTTTTGTGGGTCCTTCCTACCACTGGTTAACTGATGGTCCCTATGGCCACCACCTGTTTTAATTTGTTGTACTGGTGAGGGCAGGTTGTGTTGAAGGTAGTTCTTCCATTTGTACAAGGTTTTGAGGATTCTCTCTTGCTCTTGTTCAGTTGTTTGTACTGGGTAGGTTTCTCCACTATTTAGTTGTATTTCCAAATAGGTCTTAGATTGAGGTTTGTATGGTTTCTACTCCCTCCTTCACCTTCTTCTGTTGTTATCTGTTGGTGGTTCCTTTGTTGTCAGGTTTCTTCTTCCAGTGGGTATCCTGGAGTTCTCCACTTCCACCTACTCCTTTTGTGTGTGTGTGTGTGTGTGTGTGTGTGTGTGTGAGATCAGTTGGAGAGGGAGGCAAAATGGTTTATGACAGCAGGAGAGTATATTATGATAATTACAGTCACGGCTGGTAGAGAAGAGATAGGAGATCTTTAGGCTATGTATAGTGTTAACCATAATCTTCAACCCAACTAGCCACTTTTAAGAAAGGATGGACAAAAGATAAGACTCTTTTTGGGAAGGGAAGGATTGTGAGTTGGATCTAGAAAGCAGTGAGGTTTTGGGAGGTCAGATTCTAAGATAAGGTGAGAGTAAAGGATAGTAAACAGATGTAGTGTGTGAGCAAATAGAGTTAACCACTACAGTAACAGAGTTCAGGAGACTGTGAAGTGGGCTAGGATCTGGGAGGTGTGTTGTGAAGTATTTATAGTTGTATGGAACAGCTATTATTTACAATAATGTTAGAGCAACAATCATATGACAGACTCTATGTGAGTTGGATAACATGAATAGCGGGTATAGACCTTTGAGTAGTATGCTAAAGAAACACAAGTAACATGAAATATAGAAAATTAGCAATACACTGTGAAAGAGAGAACAGTGGAAACCTGTCAAATGATACAATATAACCAGCCAAGGCAGATAAGCCTATACAATACAAAGATACTATTAAAATATACAAGATGTGAGTATAATGAAAAAAATAATACACAAGTATGCAGCAACTTGTAGCTTGTCTGCTATAGCAAAGTGAAATTTGTCTCTTTATCTCTACTGTTGGGATGCCCCCCTTTGGGTTCAAGTCTGGTCTTTTCACAGTTCCAAGTTGTGTCACTTGTAAAAGAAAAGAAAACAATATCCTAATAATTAAAAAGTAATGAGCAAAATTATGGTTAAATATTTCAAGTACCTCTTAAATTTAATTTCTCAGAATTTCACAAAGTCACAGTGACCATAAGATTTTCACTTTGAGACAGTTTTCTTTACTACAGTGACTGACGGCAGGGCCATCAAACCCATGGCTACAGAGTTTAGTGAGCCTCAGTGCCCCTGGAGGATTACAAACCACAGATGTCCGGGCCTGCCCCCAACACGGCCTACTTCCCTGGGCCAGGAATCTGGGCTTTAAACAAGTGGCCAAGGGTTTTTCATAAAACAGAAAAATGTTTTTAGAGGCATTTTATTGTTTAGGAGATCTACAATGTTTTTTTACCCTAAAAGCAGGTGTCAAGATCTTTACTCACTGTAGTTGACCAAAAGAATTAAAAATATTATTAGTGTAATTAGATCACAATCAAAGTTCAGAGTCATGGAATAGCCATGCAAATGACCATACACTGTGTGAATATCTCACCTAAAAAATACCTGAGGGAGTCAGACTTTCAACTCTGCATTATTCATAGAATGTTTCACAGTTACAGCATAAAATGGACCTTTTAATCTAGAAAGCTCACTCAAAACATTTTAAATAATCATATTTATTTTTAAGTATTTCTGGACAAATAAAATTATTTAAAGATATTTCAGTCTGTGGTACATTATACTGTCTAGTACTTCTCTACCTGAAAACTGAATTTAAAAACTGTATCATATAAAATTATCCAAAAATTTATTTCACTTACTATTTAAAACATTTTTGTTAAATTAAAAGATTTTTAACTTGTGTAAGAAATATAAGAGAGTCTAGAAAATTTATGCATCATCAAATTTGCACAAGAAAGCAAAATCAAAAACATAATTTATTAAATAACTTATGAATTTAATATGCAATAATTGTAGAAGATCAGTTTAGTTTGCCTTATCCTTGGTTTTTGTTTGTGATATCATAGTTAATTTGTTAGAGTGTATTATTTGAAGTTACTGAGTAAGAAATTACCCCAAAGATCTAACAAGAATATCAACCACCTTAATGTAACTGACCTTCATAGAACACTTAATCCAACAATTGTAGGATATACATTATTTTCAAGTACATATGAAACATCCACCAAAAATGCCATTTATGGGGCATAAGTTTGAATATATTTCAGAATATTTTTTTCTAATTATATTGTACATGTATTCATTTCAGCATTTCACCTACTTACTATGTGGACTCTGTTTAGAGTGTGTTTGTTGACTGGGGGTGCAGAGAAGAACAATGAGAAAGCAAAATCTGTATTTTGTAAACCTGTAAGGCATTACTACATGGTGCTAAATGTAATGAGTCCATTCAGCGCAATGTTCCCAGAAGCACACATCACAGTCCCACCAAACTTACTCATACAACAACTCAACATCCACAGTGGGTTATTCCACAACACACAGAGCTGGGCACACCTCAGAGGCCATCTTATACACTAGTTCTCATTCCCTCTACTGAAGGGCAAAAAGTCAATATGTAAAGTAGGATGGCACCAACTCAAGGGAAAGCTATCTATGTCTGTGCACCAACAAAAAGGAAACACAGATGGAAAGAAACAAGTGCCCATCACAGCTGCTCACAGAGCAGATCCAATGACGCAAGTGCACAGACAACACCTCAGCTGTCTCCACAGTAAGTGGAATACCAAGCAATTAAGAGAGTACACAGATACATAAAACAAAATATAAGCAGGCATGTTAGCAAGTACAAATGAAGAGCTGGGTGACTTCTATATGCTATGGTTAATGGACATGAAAATTATTTATCATCAACTCAAAAACAAAATGCAGGCTACTATTCAACCCTTTTTGTTTAAAACAGAAAGTATGTATGTGTCTATGTCTGAAGAAAAAGAGGGGTCAGGATGCAGAGGCCACTCAAATGCAACAGTGATGAACTCAGAGCAACACTGGCACTACAGGTGATTAATTCCTTCTTTATATGTTTACTTTTCCTTATAAGTAGCTATATAATTGTCATAGAAGGAAAAAAATCCAAGAAAGAAATGAGAGAGGGAGGGAGGGAAGAGGAGTCTGGCTGGTGTGGCTCAGTAGACTGAGTGCCAGCCTGTGAACCAGAAGATCACTGGTTTGATTCCTGGTCAGGGAACATGCCTGGGTTGTGGATCAGGTCTACATTAGGGGGTGCACGAGAGGCACCCAACTTTTTCTCTCACATATCCATGTTCCTTTCCCTCCCTTCCCCTCTTTCTAAAAATAAAGGAAATCCTGGGGGAAAAAAAGATCAAACAAGGAAAAGGAAAGTAATGAAAGATTAATACAACATTAGTTCATCCCTTATTAATACATATTATGGCTTTTTAAAACTCCATAGATGCCTGTAGGTGCCTTAAGCTTTGGAGCTGAACCACATAATAAAATCAGTATAATTCAGATCTCTAGATGGTACTCTTCATGTGGACCGCAATAAAAGTTTGAGAGTCACCTACTCCTGGCTCACTGGAAAGCTCAAAACAGATAAATGGCATCAAGAGAAACAGCAGCAAATCACAACTGGGCAGAAAAGATCTGCAGTTTCGACCCAATGTGCTCCTGGCCACGGTAGCTACAAAAGACAAAACCCACAATAGCAGGTAGTGGTAAATCATACAGCCTTCAATGTACATAATATTTGGTAGCTGAAATTTATCTTTTTTTGTTTAGATTTCAAGAAAACATAAGACATACACCATATCTGAGGCAGGAACCATGCATGTGTAGGAGTAAACAAGACACAACAGCTGTGCTTAGCCAGCTCACCAAGACAAGGAGCCGATTGATGATGGATGAGGCAAAGGGAGGCAATGAGAGAAAGCCCCAGCAGGACCATGTCCAGGTGATTTTACAATCCTCCAGCCCACGGCCACAACTGTGCTAGTTCAGCCTACTTTGTGCTCCTTCATAGCCATGACGTACAACTGTGCATGCAGTCGAGCTCTTCTATAACTTTGTTATAAGTCGACATAGGAGAGTGTGGCCAAAGTCTGCTCAAGGCTCATCACCTCATTACAATGAAGAATTTGCTGACTTCCACATGCAGAGACAAATATCCTCTCACAAATTCTTAAAATGTTGAGAGCCATTGCTCCTCCCCCTCCTTCCCTCAAAGAGTGCAGACAAAAGGATGGGGACAGCAATCACTGAAGTGCCTGTGGGCAGCCACATTCATGACACCAACATCACAGGCTCCATTGAAGCAGGCGTTCCAGTAAAAGCCCCCAAACAACATGGAGGGAAAGGTGGCTTTCCGAGAGCCCAGGACATAGGGAGCTGCCGGGATGTGCACGGGGTTTGTAGCCAAGTGGTGCTGCATCACACAGACCAGCTGCTGCAATGGGTCAAAGTGCAGATCACAACTCACAAACCTGCATATGGCACACCGAAACATGTAATCATCATAATGATGAACCTGGACTGTCAGGAAAAGATGTTATGTTTTGTTAAAATAAAGGGGGAAATTGGAAAAAACACCTTTTAAAGATTCATCCATTTAAGAAGTTGCAGTCCTAAATTTTCAAAATTTAGCACTGACTCCCAGGTACCAAGGAAAGAAAGCATTTATACCCTAGGGTTTAGGGCAGTGAAGACTCACAATACTTACTATAAAATATACATATCACAGTGAGTGGCCTGAATGTTCTTTAAAGTATGTGTGTCTAAAACAGGAAGGGAAGTATTCCCACCTACCCACTCCCTACCCAGTCTTTACAAGAGGCACTCAAAGCAGCTTCCCCTGGACGTGAACTCACTCTGTCTTTATCATCTGCTACATCACAGAGGATGTCGTCAAGGTCCAAGATTCCTCCATCTCCATGTTCCAGCCGATGTACCTGTACCCAGTAGCTTGGATCCTGTACAAAAGAACAAAAACACCAAATGCACCAAGTTAGCATCACCCAAAGGAAAGGCAGTAATTTAAACTGCGATAATTTCCCACTTAAAAAAAAAGAATTGGCCCCATCAAACCTATTTTAAGTAATGTAAAATTCAGGTTGCTCCCTATCTCTGCTTTGAATCAATTTTCCTGTTCTTTTATGATGGAGTCACTCATACACATACTCTTTCCTTTGGCTCACATGCTGATACACTGTTATGACAGAAACTGCAGAAACCAGCTAAATGCACAGCATCAGATATATTGATTTCTCTGACTTCGTGGTTTCCTATTATCCACCTGCCAATTCACAGAAACATTCTAATAAGCAAGTAACACAGTATATGTTTGAAAAACTAATGTCAAAATAAAAGGAGGTGGTATACCCTGCTTACTCAAAGTACTCTACTAGGCCTGATACACTGACATGGAGTCATGTCGACAAGACCATAAGTGAACAACACAAGCTCAAAACAATGTGTGTGCCTTCAGCCTACTTTGTAAGGGTAAAATTACATATACTTCAATATGTACATATAAAAATGTATGTGTATACACATATATACATGTACGTGTGCAAACACATACACATATACACACAACAAAAAACATGCTTTAAAATTATTTAGAGAACATAGTTGTTTGTTTGTAAACTTCCACAATCATTCGCTGAGTATACATCTGTATAGTGAAATAAAGATATACTAAATTATCTTTTGCCTTTATATACTGAATTATCCACAACACAGAATTACAATAGTTAAAACAGTTCAAGATTGCCCTGGCTGATGTAGCTCAGTGGATTGAGTGCCCACCTATGAATCAAAGTGTCGCTGGTTCAATTTCCAGTCAGGGCACATGCCTGGGTTGCGGGCCAGGTCCCCAGTAAGGGGTGTGCAAGAGGCAACCACACATTGATGTATTCCTCCCTTGTTTTTTCCTTCCCTTCCCCTCCGTCTAAAAATAAAATAAATACAATCTTAAAAAAAATAAGGTCAAGTTAACAGTCCATTTTTTAAATTTACAGTAATGTTAAGTATGGTTCTTTCTTAAAGGAAAGTCTAAGAGAGAGGAAGCAAAAGATTAATCATAGTTACAATACACATTCCTGGACCCCACCCCAGAGCTATTGACCTTCCAGAGCTAGGGCTAGGGAATCCCACATCTTTGAGAAGTCCTCCAAGAGAATCTCTCACAAAGCCATGCCTAAGAGTCAAATGGAACACTCAGGAGAAAAAAAATGCATAATTACCAATCCTTGTCACTTTTTAACCAACACAGCAAGTAGCTCTGATCCTAATTCTCAAAGTTGCTAAACATTATCAGGAAAACTACTAGGGAAATAACCTATAGTTACTCTGCTCCCTGATCTACCCAGACTTCTTGGGAAGGAGATTCAGTACTCAGAACACAGTTTATAAAAGCACCCCCCTCATTCAAGGGGCCCTGTTCTGCATGACCACCTGACTCCAGTGTCATCCACAGAGCCCTTAGGAAACCTGCTGGGTAAGACTGAGAGCATTCTAGAATTTGTCATTTCCAGTCTTTTGGAGCCATCAAGGAACAAAGGCCCAAAGAAACTATATTCCTACTCTTCTGTACCAAATGGTATTAACTCTGAAAAGGAAATCAGTATCTTGGGGGTCAACAAAAAAAGATAACCCTAACCATCATTCCCTAGCCACTTAGAATACATCATCCTGCTCTTTGCCTCCCCCCAAGGTAGATGATCTAATAACTTAAGTATCAACTTTAATTCTAAAACACTTTGATTCACACAGAAGCAGACTGACCTCTAAAATGTGGCCTAAAAGAAAACCTTTAAGCTTCCCAGTCCTCCTCACTCTCTCCATATGAGATCATATACTACAGCTTTTATGTAAGATTTCGAGCTACTCCTTTGAAATAAATTCCCACCTAAAGATTTTCACAACTTCTGTGTATTTCAGAACCTATGTCCCAGGCTTTTTCCCCATCATCTCCCTTGCCCTGGAGTGTATTAAGCCCTGCCTAACTGTACACCTCCCACCAGTCCCGGTGCCTCCAGTGCCTGGAGCCCCACCTTAACTTCCAGGCTAACCTTCCCCATTCATCAAGGCTACTCAGTCATCTGCTTCTTTAAGAGCTCTACCTGACCAGAACACCCCAAGACAGGTTAGAAGCCTATCTCCAACTTTACAATATGGAAAATAGCATTAAGATGTCAAGTTTGAGCCATTAAAGCTGTATTTTATTTTTACACATGGTAAAATAACAGTATAACACCTTCTTTTTTTCCAATTTTTTTATTTAATTATTTTTCAAGTACAGTTTTCTGTCTATTACTCCCATCCCATCCCACCCCCCATCCTCCCCCTTAGTACAACACCTTCTGTTGACCCTACTTCGCCATCTAGTTACTATATCAATTCTCTGACCTTCTTTACAGCAAAACATTTTAAAGATTTCTTGTCACAGATTCTTCTCCTATAACCCCATACCAATCAGGCTTCCTCCCCACCGCACTCCAAAACTGTCCACCAACAGCATCCATGTTGCTTGATGCAATGGTCCATACGCAAAACTTACTTTTCTGATATATCACAGAAGTTGACATCGTTGACCATTCCCTCCTCCTTGAGATATTCTATAAACTTGGTTTATAATCCTTCAACTATCCGATCAAGGATTATCTAATTTTGAGATTCAGTTTCTGAGGGGACCTGAAACTGAATTCACTGGTCAGTTATGCCCAGTAGCCATGACAAGACCATGTGAAAGCACTTATTAAGTTGGTATTTACTAAATGTCATTCCATAATACGTGCTGAATGGAAGGAAGCACTATTTGGAGAGAAGGAACCAAGAAGGAAATCAACAGTAATCCCCAATAAACATACTATATGCAAAAAAAAGTGAAATCTGAGCACATAAAAACAACCTCCTCTCACAAGAGAATAAAAACCAAGAAAGATGTTTTTGCCAGTGAGAAATACACTCCTTGGAACAGGTAATTTTAATTAGCAGCCTTCGTTAATGCAATTTTCTCAGAATAGACAAAGGACTTGCTGTATTTTCAAGGAAACAATCAAGTATCCATCAGGGAAAACTGTTTTCTACACAAATTAGAGCATACTTGTTGATTGCACTTCTATGGTAGTTTACACTAAAAAATCTGAATAGTACAATCATTGCTGTAATAGCTATAGAAATTTATAAATGTAACTGAACAAGAGTAAAGTCACTTTTAAAAATACCAAAATACGGCCCTGGCTGGTGTAACTCAGTGGATTGAGTGCGGGCCTGAGAACAAGAGGATCACGGTTCGATTCCCAGTCAGGGCACATGCCTGGGTTGCACGCCAGTTCCCTGCAGGCCAACTCCCAGCAGGGGACACATGAAAGGCAACCATACATTGATGTTTCCCTCTCCTTCCCCTCTAAAGATAAATAAATGAATAAAATCTTTTTTAAAAAATAAAAATAAATAAAAAAATAAATAAAAATACCAAAATACTAATTTTACAATCAGTATGCTTGTCATTAGGTAAAAAAACAAAAATGATGTTACCTAGACAAGCGCTGGGGAGTCCCCCCCACTGGCCAAGATGGTGGCAGGGGGAGGTTCTTCTACTGAGTACTCAAAGCCAGAAAGATGAACGGATAGGGCCTGAGCATGCAAAAAGCCAGTGAGATAATTAGATAGGAAAACAAAAAGCCCTCCACTCCCCATCTCTGGATGAACAACAGGCTTTGGCAGAAAGAGGAGATGCCATTGGGATGGGAGTCCACCATTCTCCCAGGTTGTGTGGCACCTGAATAAAACCTCTTGCTTTTTGTAACAGCACCTGCCTCACAAGTTTGGCTCTTGTGGTGGCAGGCAGTCAAACCTCTGTGTTTTGTCTGGTTACGATGACACAGCACTCAATTTAGAAAAGAATGCTTCTCACTTAGGATGTGTACATTTAAAATAACCAAAGATTTGAATGCTAAGAATAATTTTACATTATGATGAACAAAAATCCATCAAGCATAAGCAACCAACGAGGAAAGAGGTTCATCTGTCAAGTACCTAGAGAGACATATGCCAAGAAGCAAATGTCCCAGTCAGGCAAGGTTCCCCAAAGATGGGCCAGACCCCAGAGAGTGGATCTGGGCACAAAATCATCCAAGAACACTGCTCCTCACCCAGATAAAGAACAGGCTGGGAAAAGATGGAGGGAAGATTTCTAAGACCTGCTGAGAAGGAAACCCTAGGGATTTGATAAGCTGCAGGTTAGAAGGTCTGCTAATGCCTACTCTAACTGCATGACAGAAAAAGCCCTAATGCAAGATAATTCCTACACCATCCTCAAGAAAGCGCTCATATTTCATAAAGACAATCCTCACATTGTGCAGCAAGATAACAAGCTTTTGTGAGCTGTGACCTGAGTAACACAAAAGCTCTGCATACTTTATGCCCAACCAAGTTTCAAGAAAAGTATCTGCAATTAGAAATAATTCCCTGCTCTTGCATTACCATGGCATGTGGCACTAGTCTATATCCTGTCCAAACTTCAAGTGGAAATACACGTGTGAACGCAGGGCCACAGAGGTTAAACAAAAATACACGTTGAAGAAAAAACAGAGTATATTTACTATGGGCAAAGCACTGACTAAAGGAAAAGCAGCATTCATTATCTACTCTGAGAAATTAAAATTTATCTGATTAAGACACAGTTTAAAAGATGTAAACCACATGTCATAAGAAAACCAGACATAAAAAAGCTATGTGAGTTCAGAAAAGGAGAACATCATTTTCACATGAAAAGATACAGGAAAGGCCTGTGATGAGGTTTTAGCAGAAGGAGATCCCAGCAGCTAAACAGACTGAGCAGACTCATCAAAACAGAATACAGGGGAAAAGAAAATCCCAGAAGGCAAAAACAAGTCACCACAATAAAGGGATAAGGAATTAGAATGAGCTTGACTTTCTCAAGCATAACACTGAAACCTAGATAATGGAATACTGACTTCAAAATTCCTAAGAGAAACAGTCTACATCTTAGACTTGTACACCTCATCCAACAACTATCAGTACAGTGTGAATGAAGGTAGTAAAAAGACATTTTTAGAAATGCAGTGTCTCCAAAAAAAATTACCCTCTTTGTACCTTTTCTGGGTTAGTAATGGAAGATGTACTTTTAATAAAACAAGAAAACCATGCATGGGGATGGTGCATATGAAAACAAGCACATAACACAGAAGAGAACTCCCCAAACTCCCAGGTTGTCAGCTGTGCCACAGGTGTGGAAGGTAACCATCGCAGACTAGACCAGGGCCAGAAGTTCCAAAAGGGACGTCTCCAACATGAAATCCAGAGGACATTTAATGTGACTGAACATACTAAGATGCTACTTTAACAACTAGAAGAGCTGTGGTGGAATTAATTGTGCATTCACAGAAGACCAAAGGAAAAAACACTGTTCATTCCAGGGACAACATAAAAGTTGTGAAGGAAAGAAAAATTAATCAAAGCATCTAACATACATGGTTCAGGTGTGAACATTTAAAAATGAAAATAATGGGAACATCAAGTAAGTAATCAAAATTATATCTACTTTGGCAGGAAAGAGGTCTAAAAAGTCGAGAGAGAGAGAGAGATCCACCCAAGAAGTGGCTGTGAGAGAAGCAGGGGCAAAGCACACACAGGGCAGTGAAATAGACTTAAAACTTCCATATTAGTAAAAAGGGACAAGAAACCACATTTTAAAACAGAAACATTATAAGCAATTCACACAGAAATATGAAAGTAAATACTGAAAGAATCAGGCAAAAGTGTTGGGAAAGGTGACCTCTCAGGGTACTGCTCTTTCCACACAGTATGCATGACTGTGCACATACATAATGGTAAGAAACAGTAAGACTGAAGAGGAACAGTCTGAAAATTCCTTACAATCACAGGCACGTCACGCAGTTTAAATTTTAGCATCTGTGAATCCTATTGCCCAGAGGATAATTACGTTGCAGGGCAAATTAAGTCATTGCCAATGACATAACAAATAGAGAATATTTCATTTTTAAAGTCAATGGAAGAGCACAATCACTAGGAATTGTGACTCATTCTAGATTCTATTCTCTCTCTCCAATTTACTTAAACCAAAACCAAAACATTTAAAAAGCACTTTCTTAAGTGTTTTTAGTAATTGGTACTTCAAGATAAATATGATGCATAAAATTTTAACTTCACCAACTTTAATCAATTTCATTTTCAAAAATGCCTATTTTTTACTCAATGTTGTTGCAGCAACACTGTTGAACATTAAACAGGTCAAGGGGCTTCTGAATAAAGGCAGAAAACAGATGGTCAGAAATCACAGCTGATGCACAATAAAATAATGACCTCTATCACCATGTGGAAGCGACTAGTAAGTCACTGTAAGTGCACTCTTGTGACCCCATTGTTCCAGCACCAAACCTCACCCAAACCCCCCCATCCCAGTAACACAACATAACACAGAGCAAACCACAAACATGCTGCCTCCCTTAAAGAGAGGGTAGCTTCATGCAATACATAAAAAAAGAAAAATGTGGCATGATTCCACAGCTGGATTCCCACCTGAACAAAATAACTTCAGGCAATTCGCTTTATTACAACTAGCATGAAAGTTCTCATAGGGTCACACACTGGCCTAATAACGTGGGAAATCAGTCCATTACTGACCTCTACCTTTGTGTTAACTTTTGTAACAACATAGAGACCACTTCAGTCGGGGACGCACCCCAATTCCTGTACCATTCCACATAAATCAAGGGACGGCCTCAGATCACAGAGCTGGCTCAGGAGAGCCAAGGCAGAAATAAGAACTGTGCCCACCAGTTACATTTGCATTATGTTTTACAATTTAAAAAATGTATTCATGTGCACTAATGTGCTGGAAGGATTTACAATCCCTATTTTCTGATGAGAAAACAGACTCAGACAGTGCTAAGTTGCTGAGTAGGTCACAGTTAATAAACGCTGTCATCTAAGAGTCCAACCTAGGTCTACAGATTTATTTCCCGCCCTTCCTCAAACCCATTTGAAGGGTTTTGCAATAGCGTCAGAGCTACCTGTCCTCTCACTGTATCCCCTCCTTCTTAGGTCTCCATATTTTCCACAATGGGGAAGTATGCAATACATAAAATAGTTATTTTAATAAAAAAGGTGTTGACTTGAAAAATCAAGTTTGCAAAACCAGTCATTCACCCAAATATTACATGTTCTCATCTTATCCATTATTTACAGCAGTGGTTCCCAAAGTGCCATTCCACTCCAACATCAGCATCACCTGAGAACTAGTCAGAACTTGTAATGCCTGAGCTCCACATACCCTAGTTGAACTTGAATCAAAATCTGTCAAGGAGGGAGGGGCCCAACATCTGTGTTTAAACAGCACTTCAGGTGATCCTAATGGACAGCAAAGTTTGTGATTGGGGGGTGGAGGCGAGTCCACTGAAATACTCAGCATTTCTTCTATGCATTACGTATCACATTTTAGCTCATAAGTTCATAGTTTCAGTGCTTTCACCCACACTTCTTAAATCAAGCAGATGTTAGTAATTTCACCTTAAAAACGGTTGCCATGAACACATATATATACAGTGGTACCTCAGTACTGATCGTTAATTTGTTGCAAGACTTGGAGAGTACCAAGCCAACGAATACCAGACAATGAAGCTTTTTCTCTTGAGGGGCAACATCATGAGTAGTAGGAGCAAGTGCAAGGTGTCCAGAGCAAGCACCAAGTGCTGAAACAATTTTTTCTTGTCAAAATGAGACTAGTTCTAAAGCTCATGAATACTGAGGTATGACTGTGTATTTGTCTTCCATGATAACCATATAGATAAATTTCAGTGCTGACTGTTACAGTCTGCTTTTCAGAACTGTTTTGACTCCAAGGCAGTCAGAAACTGCAACTCTAGAAAAAGGCCCTCCCAACACCCCAGCCTCAGGCCTCTACCTCTCACTGCACATTACCTTGGGAGCTTGTTTGCAGAGCCTGCCAGGAAATTTTAATGCAATGAGTAAAACAACACATGGGAATAACTGATAACTAGACAATGTTTTTTTCTTTAAAGTTAAGTTTATTGAGGTGTACCTTACATACAGAAAGACTTATCTTGACAAACGTTAGACAATGTTTTTATCAAGTTCTATTTAATGCAAACTGATTAAACTAATATTCCTTTATCTTCCCCCTGAAACCAACCTCCTATCTTCACTCCTACTGGCAACCCCTCTCTCCTCTGATTTAACCCAATCAAGTCATAAACCTAACTTCTTCCCTATAGAAAAATACAGCAGACACAGAAAAAGTTAAATGACCCCACAGGGAAGTAATCAGACAATGCCAAAATGTGAGACTTTTAGCAACACGACTGCACTAATCCCTCGAAAAAAAGTCCATGTCATTTGATATCTAAGTGCAATGCAGGACCCTATAGTCCTGCATCTGGGGGAGCAAAAAATGTGAAAGAAGACAGTACTGGGGCAACTGAAAAAAAAGGTCATCTTAGGTGACAGAATTGAATGCTGAAGGGTAAATGCTGAAGTTTTTTCATGGTTACAAAGTGTCATAAAAAATCTATACTTTAATCTCAAATGGCTCAACACACACACACAAAAAAGAAATTAATATTATTACTAGCATGTTTGTGTGTGTGTACTGCGTTGGCCAAAAAATCCATTTAGTTTTTTCCATAAAATAAGAGACACATTTTTCATTTTCACCAATAACTTTATTGACTTGGATATTTTGAGTAGTCGGCTATCTCCCACATGGCATAATGTTGACTGTTCTTAATTCATTTCTCAATTTGATCGCTATTAACTTCGACTGGTCTACCCAACCGTGGAACATCTTCAGGATGAAACCTCCAGCACAAAACATGGCAAACCACTTTTGATGTGTTTCATCAGTCACAGCACCTTCTTGATACACTGCACAAATCATTTTTTGTGTTTCAGTTGCACTTTTACTTTTCTGAAAATAATAAAGCATAATATGCTGCAAATGTTGCATATTTTCTACCATCTTCAATACTAAAATGGCTCACAAAAATTCACCAATTTGGTAAGTTTTTTAAATGCATATTGATATGACAGCTGTCACAATTTCAATCTAACAAAATTATTTCAAATGATGTTAAATACAACTAAGCGCTACTAGACCCATCTACCAGAAAAACCAAACTTTTTGGCACACACACACACACACACACACAGGAAGAAATCCATCATAGCAAAATTTTTTAAATTGGCCCTGGCTGGTATAGCTCAGTGGATTGAGCTCGGGCCTGCGAACCACACGATTGCGGTTCGATTCCCAGTCAGGGCACATGCATGGGTTGCAGGCCAATTCCCAGCAGGGGACTCATGAGAAGCAACCATACATTGATGTTTCTCTCCCTCTCTCCTTCCCTTCACCTCTAAAGATAAATAAATAAAGTCTTAAAAAAAATTTTTAATTGGTGAATGTAGGTTATTTACTATTCTGTAGTTCAGAAATTTTTCTAAAGAAAATGTTAAAAGAATATGTCATTTAAAAAAAACCAATTAACTGGGGGACTGCACCTGATCAAAGGGACTAAAGAAGCATTAACTAAATTCAAGGTGTAAGCCTTGATTGAATCTGTTGAGTTTGGGAGAAAAAGTATAAAAGACATCTTGAAGACAGACTGGAAAAGTTCTTATGGATAAGATGTTAGATAATACTAGAAAATTATTCTAAATTTTCCTAGGTATGACGTAGTTTTGTGAATATGTAGGAGAATATCCTTATTATTAGAGGGTATAGGCTGAAGTATTTCAAAAAGTGTCATAATGTCCTTTAAGGTGGCATACACTGGGTATTCGTATGTTTGCATGTGTATAGGGGTGTGTGTGTACACAGAGTAGGGCAAAAGTAGATGTACAGTTCATATGGAAAATAAACAATAACCAATACATACTAATACAAGGAAAAACTGTTTCACATACAACTGTAAATCTACTTTTGCCCCACCTTGTACGTGTGTGCATACATGAATGAATAAATACCTATCATTCAGAGTGTAACCAGGAAAGTATAGCTTATCCCAACTATTTTTACACAGAGGGAAATTAATATAAAAATACTAGTTACAAAGGTATAAGAATTGAGATTCAAACAAGGAGGGCAGTGAGGTGGGGGCAAGCTACAGATCAACCAAACCAGGAGGCTACCACTGCCCCTTGGCTGAAGAAATAGAGGTGGCCCAGAGCCATGGCTGGGCAGAAGCTAGTCCTTCTGGTCAGGCCCTGGACTTTGGAAAGAGACAGGAGCAGCAACATAGTCCAAAGCAGAGAGGAAGCAGAATCTACTCCAAGACTACCTCATCATGGGCCTCCCATTTCCCATTGTACCTCCTACTGGCTAAATCCAACCACACGTCAACTGACACAGCTGTCTTTTGTACGATTCTCTCAACCAATGTTGGAGTTTTTCATAACAAACTGAGGAAACAGATTAATTTAAAACAAATTCAATGATCCATAATGCATAACAGTACACTAAGCCAGCATTCTCACATGCTGCTCCTGAGTTCTAAGTTGTCACATACATGCTGACTGGAGCCCAGGGGTGGAGGGTTACAGAAAGGTGGGATTTGATACCGCACATCAAAATGCTCAAAAGTGAACAGATCCACTGACCCAGGAACTTAAAATATGTGTTAACCCAGTTAAGATGTACATATTAAATCTGATAATTTAATAAGCAATACAGCACAGAAAACCAGGTATATACCCAACAATAAGAAATTGCTTAAGTAGATCAGATAATGAAACACTATACAGCCACTTAAACGCTGTGCACAGATCTAAGTAAGGTGTCATCTTCAGTTTGAAGATGCTACTACCTACAGGCATGGACACACAACTGGCAGCCACTATCTGTACTTTCTGATTTTCCATAATAAGCATATATGATTATTTTTTAATTTTATCATCTTAAATAAATAACTAGTGAATACATGTCTTCTTTTTCCTTCATCTCTTGATCTCGGTAATGCGATTACTTTGTAGCTCATGTACCGCTTCTAAGACTTGTTTTAAGACATGTTTTTAACCCGGTCCTGCATGTTTCTGGTGCATCCATATTCACAAAATATCCATTTCATCATTACCCTAAAATATTAATCATTTCAGTGACTCATCAACATTTTAAAGGTCAAAACCCACATCTTTGGCCAAGTACTTAGAAATTCTTGCAAGTCTGCTTTCCCTGGCTTTCCATGGCTTCCAGCTCAGTTCTTCCCTCCTCCCAGACAGGCCTCAATGCTGTCTCAGCACATCTGGGTCTTCAGTTGCTGTATTCACCAAATAGTGCCTGAGACAGAGTAGATGCTCTCGGTATGGCTCTGTGCATTAATTAATCCTTATGTTTTTTTGTTGAATGTATCCCACACATCTGGTACACCCTTATCCTTACAATTCCAACTACCCAAACTGTATGAACCTTTCCAAATCTAGACCAAAACCACATCCTCTGTAAAATGTATTCCAACCCCAAAGTATTTATCTATACCATATATCTGTCACTTAAGAGCCTATGTCCTTTTCAAGTGTGGCGTTCTGTTTACCTCTACTTAAGTCCTCCAAAGGTAGGGACCATTCCTCTGTGGTTTATAGCACATAGCAAAAAACAAAACACTGTGTTCTATAAACAATGTGTGAAAAAGAAAACAAAAGTAATAAACCCATCGGATAAAGGATAAAAAGGAAAACAAGAGTTTCTCAGAGACTATAATCAATAAAGACAGGCTTGTGCTTGCCTAACTGCCAAAAGAGACGCCCTAGGCACGCTGTGCCATTCACCCCTCTCCTCTACTCCTAGAGCTAGCTCAAGAAATGATGTGTGATTATTCTACCTGACATTCCATACAACATCTTAGAGGTGGCGAAAGAAGACATCCAAATATCATTCCCTTGTAATGAAAAGGAAACCAAATTCCAGGATAAACACTTTAATTCTCATCCACAGAGGTTGAGTCTCCAGGAATCTGGAATGCCAGGCAGAAGTAAGTTTGAGCCTGGATAAACCTGTCTATAACCCAAGAAAAAGAGGGCAAGACAACAGTTTACCATGGGCAGCCCAGTTCTTCCTACTCCAGTCCTAGTAGAAACATGCAAAGCCATGCAGGTGTTGTTCTCTGATGAGCCGGAGGCAGCGCACAGAAGGCTTTACTAATGGGAGGGAAAATGTAAGGTAGTGTGTATGCAATCCATCTAAGCCCAAGGCCCTAAAATACAAGATGGACCTACAGGATATTCTGCTGCAGAGGTCAAAATCTCCACAAGCTTTATAACAACAGCACCATGAAAGTAGGTATCTGGCACTATACCCTCTTCCCGACCCATTCCATCCCTGTACCCTTCCACCCTTGTCTACAAAGGAAAGGAAAAAGGTTGTGTGGGGTGGAGTAGGGGGAACAGCTACAGAGGACTTCCTTGTTTCCATTCACATTCACATGTGACTGGTTTCACAAAAATCATGGCAGGTGAATGTTTTCAGCTCCATTTTGTAGATGAGAGGACTAAAGAACAGGAAACTTAACTTGTCTGAGATCATCACACATGTAATTGAAGTTGAAGAGGAAAAAGAGTGTCTGCTCAGATATTACTCCAACTTCTAAATTCACGCTATGCCATTTTGATGTATTTCCTACTGCAAGAGGATCAGCTTTGTCTGAGGTACAAACTTCAAAGGAAAAAATGGATAAAGTCCCTTTTTATTTTTGCTTAAAGTAGAATAAAAGTAGAATGAAAAATGTATCACACACTAGTTAATACATTTGACTAACTTGAGTATCAGGAAATAATAATTTACGCCATATTAAGCATCCAAGATACACAGATTTAAGAAACATTCATTCCAGTCCTGCACCAGGCAGCACTGCATTCAAACTATAGCAAATACAATCTGTGAACATTAAGATAGAGCCTCAGACACATGAAGGTACAGACCCACCCCATGGCCTCAGCAGCACAAAGCACAATATGCAGCTAAGACATTAACTACTAGATGGTGTGAGATCCTTTAAATATACCTGAAATGCTGAATATTTTTCTAGTATCTACAAAAGAAACAGCCACCCCTAAGAAAATTGGAAATCCCTAAGCTTAGCCATCTAGCCTCATGAAAGAACACCTGCCCCCATACATTTATATCTCCAACTAGCAGACAAGAGAGGTCGTGTCAGACCAAAAGGAATTTCTCTGACCTGGAAAGAAAACCTCACTGAAACATAATGAACTGTAAATAGTTCAGAATTTTAAAACAAAGTAACAAAACTTGACCCCAAAGCAGCTCTGCACTCCTATTACTTAATCTACCTACCAATTTTTCTTAAAGAAATGACCTCAAACTACTTAAAAATACACAAGTAACTCCTTATACCTCATAATACTAAACATGACCACATCAGAAGAAATGTTTCTAAACTCATACACAGGAGGAGACTGCAAGGAATTACTGAATTTCAACAGAGAGCTTGCACCTATCTCCAATTTCATCTGTGGAGCTACCCAGCTTTACCCTCTGGCTCCTATATGCAAATCCAGCACATTCCACACTGCCTGGGGTCTGGCTGAGAGCTCCACAGCACCACAACATCACAACACAAGTGCAGCCCAAGGCAGTGAACACCACACAGCAGTATTTAGAATGTGGCTCAGACCACAACCACTTGGGAGGGTGAAGGGACCTGTCCCCAGTGTCTCCTCAGAACTGCTGATGCCAGCAGTGGGGCTCCCTTTTCCTCTCAGGACACTCCTACTATCAATCATGGAAGGATACATGACAGTGTCTTTAAAATATTTGCCAAAGACCAGAGCACACCTGAGTCTTATTACCATAGACTTCTCTGCAGGCACAGAACATGGGCCTTTTAGGAAAGATTTTCAGCAAAGAAGGGAGTTACACAGACAAAGGGCATATTCATATATATATATGTATTGGGTTGGTCAAAAAGTGCCATTTGGTTTTTTCTGTATGATGACTCTAGGACTGTTTAGTAATCTTTAATTTCACTCGAAAACCATTTTGTTAGATTGTGACAGTTGTCATATCAATGTGCAATTTAAAAACATTAAAATTGGCGAATTTTTGTGCAGCCGTGTTAATATTGAAGATCAAAGAATACTCAACATTTTCAGCACGTTACGCTTTATTATTTCAAGAAAAGAAAAACACAACAGAAATGCAAAAAAAAAAAAAAAGATTTGTGCAATGCATGGAAAAGGTGCTGTGACTGATTGAACGTGTCCAAAGTAGTACGCAAACTTTCCTGGTACTACTGACATTGTGCCCAAATGATTCTTTGCTCTGGGGCTGTCTTATGCATTGGAAGACATTTAGCAGCATTCCTGGCCTCTACCCACTAGAAGGCAATAGCAGGAGATAGCCAGCCAACATACTCAAATTATCCAAATCAATAGAGGTAATGATGAAAATAAAAAATGTTTTTTATTTGGACTTCTGGCCAAGATGGACGTGTAGGTAGACATACTATACCTCTTCGCACAACCAAAATTAAGGACAAAGAAAATTTAGAAACAAAAAAAACAACCAGAACTGAAAGAAAACTGAACTGTATGGAAGTCCGACAACCATTCATCCAGACCGGTGAAAGGGATGGAGTTGGTGGCCAACAGAGAGGGGTTGAGGTAGAAAAAAGCAGTGGCTGGAAGACCCCAGGCGCAGGGTGGCAAAGAGCATACCCAGTGAGTGAGGCAAGCAAGGCGGCTGGCTGACTGCGGTTACACATTCACACGCAGATAAACGAGGTAAAAACAGGCAGCAAGACAGACCACACAAACCAAGGCCCCAGCGCTGGGAAATAAAGTCTAAAAGAACTGCTTGAAAACACTAGTGGGGGTTGGGGTGCCTGGAGAGACTCCCAGCTTCACAGGAGAGTTCCTTGGAGAGACCCACAGGGTCCTAGAACATACACAAGCCCACCTACCCAGGAACCAGCACCAGAAGGGCCCAATTTGCTTACAGGAAGTGGCAGAAGGGACTGAAATCCAAGAGAGAGTGGAGCAAGTGCCACAGCTCCATCTCTGACCCCACACCCACATACAGCGTCACAACCCAGACACTGGGTTGCCCTACCCTGGTGAACACCTAAGGCTCCACCCCTCACTACGTAACAGGCACAACGACCAGACAAAAACAAATGAACTAAAAGGAAGAACAGATCAAAGCTCCAGAAATAACACAATTAACCAACCAAGAGATAGCCAACCTATCAGACGCACAGTGCAAAGCACTGGTGATCAGGAGGCTCACAGAATTGGTTGACTTTGGTTGTAAATTGGATGCAAATTGAATGAAGGCTACACTAAGTGAAATGAAGGGAAATGCACAGGAAATTAATAGTGATGGAAACAGAACTGAGACTCAAATCAATGGAGTAGACCAGAAGGAAGAAAGAAACAACCAAACAGAAAAGAATGAAGAAACAAGAACTCAAAAAAAATGAGAAGAGGCTTAGGAACTTCCAGGACATCTTTAAATGTTCCAACATCCAAATTATATGGGGTACCAGAAGGGGAAAAGGAAGAGCAACAAGTAAAAGACTTATGTGAACAAATAATAAAGGAGAACTTCCCCAATCTGGCAAAGGAAATAGACTTCCAGGAAGTCCAGGAAGCTTGGAGAGTCCCAAAGAAGGTGGACCCAAGGAAGAACACACCAAGGCACATCATAATTACATTAGCCAAGATTAAAATGAAAAAGAGAATTCTAGAAGCAGCAAGAGATAAGGAGATAGTCACCTACAAAGGAGTGCCCATCAGACTGTCAGCAGATTTCTCAAAAGATACCTTACAGGCAAGAAGAGACTGGAAAGAAGTATTCCAAATCATGACATCCAAAGACCTACATCCAAGACTGCTCTATCCAGCAAAACTTTCATTTAGAATGGAAGGACAGATAAAGTGTTTCTCAGATAAGATCAAATTCAAGGAGTTCATCATCACCAAGCCCTTATTATATGAAATGTTAAAGGGACTTATCTAAGAAAAAGAAGATCAAAACTATAAACAGTAAAATGACAACCAACTCACAGCTATTAACAACCACACCTAAAACAAAATCAAACTAAGCGGACAACTAGATCAGGAGCAGAATCATAGAAATGGAGATCACAAGGAGGGCTAGCAACAGAGGAGTGGGAGGAGGAGAGATTGGGGAAATGTACAGAGAATAAGTAGCATAGATGGTAGGCATAAAATAGACAGGGAGAGGGGAAGAATACTATGGGAAATATAGAAGCTAAAGAGCTTATGACACATGGACATCAACTAAAGGGAGGAATGCGGGTGGGAGGGAGCGTGCAAGGTGGAGGGGAATGAAGGGGGGGAATGGGACAACTGTAATAGTATAATCAATAAATTAAAAAGTGTTTTTTATTTAATGGAAAAAAACATGGACTTTTTGGCCAACCCAGTACATTCTAATACAGCAAGATATGAGCTAGTCATCTACGGAATCTCCTTGTCACTCAATTTTTCATTACCACTTGTTTGTGCCCTTCTGGAAAGTCTTCCCTATATCTTCACTTGTAAAAATCTTACCCAAATTTCAATTCCTAGCGCCTGTCTCTTCGAAACATCAGTCTGCATCCCCACTTGATCTTCTGCCCTACACCTCCACAGCACTTACAATGATGTCTTGAAGATGTGCATGTCTATGGGGCTGTGGAGATGACTCAATCATTCAAATATTTATGGAGCATCTATCTATGGCAGGCACTGAAGCAGTCACAATTGTGACAAAAGTACACGTCCTACCCTCCTAGAATCTTTAGGCAGGCATAGGAAACCAGTTACTCTTTCTTAAACATAGTCCCACAATTCAAAAAATGCTTTGGAATATGTTACTGGTTATCAAGCCAAAGATCAATCAATCTACATTCCTTTATTAACCTATTTGTTTCAAAATCTGTTTGCACTTAGATTTTTCCTTAAAACCCATAACATGACTCAAGACTTCATATGGGCCCATCTGGTCGATTTCAAAGTGCAGTTGGAAAGGGGATGGTTTTAGTAAGGGCTCTTTGTGAAATGTATGTGAAGGAGATTAGATGTGTTAATGCCATATAATGTCTTCATTCCTTAAATACATGGCTAGTTCTCTGTCCTTATAAAGATTTCCCTGATGACAATGGCCCCAACCTTTCTGACACCAGGAACCAGTTTCATGGAAGACAAATTATCCACCAGGGTGTGGGGGGTGGAGGAGGGGGGAGGGAGCAGGGAGTGGCAGTGGCCTTGGGGGGGGGGGCGGATAGAGGGGATGGCTTTATAGACTGCCACCAGATGCAGCTTAATTGTCACTTGCCACTCACTGATAAGGTTTTGATACGAGTTGGCAAGCAATTGATTTATCATGATCCCTATACAGTAAAACCTCTCAGCTAATGATAATCTGTGTTTACAGCTGCTCCCCAGGGCTGGCATCACCACCTTGGCTCCACCTCAGATCAGCAGGCAGTAGATTCTCATAAGGAGCACACAACCTAGATCCCTCACATGCGCAGTTCACAGTAGGAAGCTAGGGTTTGCGCTCCTATGAGAATCTAATGCCAAGGCAGATCTGACAGAAGGTGGAGCTCAGGTAGTAATGCAGGAGATGAGGAGCAGCTGTAAATACAGATGAACCTTCCCCCTCACTCACCAGCCGCTCACCTCCTGCTGTGGGGCCAGGTTCCTAACAGGCCAAGGACCAGTACTGGTCCACCAGGGGATCCTGCCTTAGGAAGTATTGGAAATTTACATACCTACGCCTTCAACTTATTCCTTCTAAAAGTTCATGGTACATAGTATCCCAGGGGGAAAAAAACACATGAAAGCACCACAATCTACACACTAAAACAAAATGCAGTAAGCACAGACACCACAGCCTGTACTATTCCTATTCTCTAGCATACTTAAAGTTCCTGACAAAAGTCCTTCACGGAAGCAAAGAAACAAATTAGCTCTATGGAAATTCAGGCACAACAGAATTACACAACTATTAAAGAGTGAAACGCACTACTATAAACAACAAAACTTGTCACTACAAATTTAAGTACAAAGGGGGTGGTGATGAAACAGAAGCAAAGCTATGAAGGGCGTAAGTAGAGTCGGTGCAGCAAGAAAGCAGGGCTTCCACGACAAGGGCATCATCCAGTGGCACAGATCCCGTCTATAGGCAGCCACAAAAAAGGGCAATAAAACGTCTCTCAGTGGTAAATGGCCTGACTCTGCACAAGTCATTTCCTCTTTTGGGGGCACCGAGGCCTTGTGTGCACAGTGAAGTGGTCAGATTGTCCTCAGGGTCATATACTGCTCAGCTATGACGTTATGTCATGAAAATTAAACACACCCCAGGCAGCTTTCCCTTTCTAAATGGAAATAAGGTAACTATTCCCATGACCACAATAATTTAATCTTAATACAAAACTAAAACTGCCCAACCTTTTGCACAATGTGCTTTGTTAAACACGTTTGTAAACATGCATCCTCACAGTAGCAGAGCTCTGAGCTCTGTAGCCACCATCCACCGGGCACAGCTTTCCAAACCAGAGTCTAGTGATGGTGGCAGAGCCATGACACCCACTTCCTGGAGATGCACACAGATGCAGGAAGCCCCACATGGATTGCTGGAGGATCCTGAGGGCAGGAACAGCCAATGACAGGGAAGACCACCCACATGGAGGTTCCTAATGACTGAGAAGATGGCCTCCAGGCTTCCAGCACACTGTAACAACTGGACATTACAAGGTGGCGTGGTGCACACAACTAGCCAACTAAGAACACCCAGTCTACAAGTAACTGTTCGGGAACAATTTGGGTACAGCCAAGTCTGTGATAACAACTTTTCTCCAGACTTTAAAATCAATTTTGGGAAGCAAGCCACAGGTATATGGAATGTTCACTAGCAATACCCAATTACAAAAGCTAAATGTCAACCCTGTGGCACAGAAATAACGAAACTTCAGAAAACACTGAAGACAAGGAACACTTTGTGAAGAATTATCTCATTTCAATCAGAGGAACTGTTAGCACAAGGTGAGGAGGCCAAAACATGCACAACAAGTTTGAACAACAGGGAGTAAAGCCAGGACACGACTCATGCTTTCCCTGCACCCTCCCCAGCACCTCGGTGGGGCTGTGCTGAGCTGGCTGTGCGCAGGAGGGCTGAACTTGGGCAGAGACCTTCCTGACCTGTATGACAACTGATGGCGCTCAGGCCCTAACCTCAGCATCACCGCAAGTGCCGCATTTGGTCTAAACAGCAACAGAAACAGCAAATGTGCATGCACAATTTCAGGTTTGGAGAGAAAAAGGCATTTCAAAAGACCCTCAAGTCAATTTTTTATTCTAAATTTTAATTATGTAATTATTTTGATTCTCCCCAATCCCCCTTTGTTTTAAAGTTAAATCCTTTCGCATAAAACTCTCATTCCTCAAATTTGTTTAGCAGTTTTTTCAAACACTCACTCAGAGTATCAAAGCAGCTCTTCCTGTTTATCAAAAGCCCAAAATAAAAATTAGATCAACAGGACTAGACAAGGAAAAACAAAACCTGTCCGACAGCTGAGGCCACATATGTAGTTAGCATGAGTGCAAGCAAAACAGCGACCCACCTTCTTGGACCTGCTTCGTGGCCTTCAGCAGCCAGGTACGGCCACATAACACTCTCGCCTTCTCACTGCCAAGACATTTCAAGCCAACTTGAGATTTGGACAAAGAATTTAACTTGAGGTTCGAGATTTTCAACTTTCATATCAGAGGTGACTAATGCATAGGGTGTGTGTGTATGTGTGTGATTTAACTAGCAAAAAAGTAACATGTCTGCATATGTGAAACATAATACCAGAATGTATTATGGTATTACACACACACAACGCGCGTTCTTTTAAAAAAAAAAACCCACCATGATGCCCTAGGAGAGGCAGAGCCCATGTGGTTCAGGTGAGAATGTGTTTTGAAGCAAAGCCTCCAGTCTCATCCCGGCACAGGCCTGCCCCACAGGCATCTGGCACTGCCTACACAAACTTGTCTCTATTTTGGATGGACCAACAAACATGGAGATTGGCACCAAAATTTTTATGGTACAGGGTGTGTTATTTCTTACTTTTGAAAAAGAAAATGCCTTGGAAATAATACCATTTTGCATTGGGTCAAGATTTCTTCTCAACTACTGTCACTGAAGTGTTCCAAATTATTTAGTAAAACAAAATGCACCACATTTTAAATACAATAACTTGCTGTTAAGAATTGCCACTCTTAGGCCTGGCTGGTGTGGCTCAGTGGACTGAGCACTGGCCTATGAACTGAAAGAAATGCCACTCTTATTTGATGAGAAGCCACAATATCATCAAAAAAATTTTAAAAACACTTTCCTGACTCATTAAAAGGCATTTGATAAAACTTTGTGTTGCATAATACTAGAAAGGCAATATAAAAACCTTAAAGGGTGATTAGTTTATTTAAACCTACACCAAATATTCAAAGTACTTTTGGAAAAGCTCACCCAAGGGAAGTGATAGTGAAGCAAAATGGATTTGGGTACATATAAGTCTTAAGCAACATCACACTCTTTACAAAGACTATGGCAAGCTAAGGAAATCAACCCAGAGTTGAGACTACACTCTAAAAATAACAGAATTCCAACCTTCAAATTAAGCTACTTCCTTCCTCTATCTCCATGTTATCTTTGAAAAGAATTAAACAATTGTAGAAAGAATAGGCTGCAAAGTAAACCATGTGAAAAGAAGAAAAACAACAGAGACCAAAATGCAGGAGGCTTCAGAGGCACAGCTGATCTGAGCCTTTCCCTCCCCACAACCACCGCCAGTGAGCACCTCTTTCAGACACTGGGCTGCACTGAGAACAGGACAGTGAGGAGGGAGCTTTCCCTGCTACTCTCAGGATCAACAGGGGACGGAGGCATCACTGCTCCTCACCTCAAATCACAGACATACTGCTGGACCAGCATCTCCTATTAGAGGTGTCCAATTCCAAGCTTTTGCCAATTAGAACAAAACTAAAGGAGAAAGAGATCTAACAGTAGGTTGATTCAGTGTCTGATAGAAGATATAAGTTACTTACCACTGCTAATCTGAGTTACAAGAGAACAATGTGTATTTGGGTTGTACCAATACTTTCAATTAAGCATATATTAAATTGCAAATATACAAACTCTAACTCTGGGAACACTGCCTTTGCTATTTTCTAAATAGTAGTAAGATTTCACACATCACCACCCTGCCATTCACCCTTGCACTTTGCACTAGACATCACATACACAGAAAACAAATGACAGCTTACCTGGTTCTTGTTTTAACAGTAAATTAATTCAATGCTTTTGCACAAGGTCAGTATAAACTATACCCCTAAGAAGCGTCCAGGGTCCTATAACTAGTAAGGACAGAAGAACAGAGTAGCTGCTTAATCACAAGTGGGAGCCAATTAACTTAAACTTGATATTCATAATGGAGCTCCAACGGTCCTTCATTTCCACTCTTCATTTCAGGACACATGTGACCTCAAACTTCCCATACAAACCCACTGCATAAATCTCCTTGACCAAGCTCTAAAAGCTGTCCATTTTTTAAACTTTTAAACTGATTGTTTGTTTTTGCATTTAGGATATCGTACAGCATGTTTAAAACCCCCTTCCAAAACACAGAATCATCTTCACAAAGCATGGCTACAGGCAGTGTTGATTCAATATTCCCACCTGCCAAACACACACACTCACTTGAAGGTGTCACAAGGATGTCCACCCTGTGGCCTGTGGGCCTGCCTCATGCAGCCCAGGATGGCTGTGAATGAGGCCTGACACAATTATCATAAATGTACTTAAAAACATTGTGAGACTTTTGTGATTACATGCTGCAATGTATGTAATGTGTGGCCCAAGACAACTCTTCTTCCAGTGTGGCCCCAATACACAAAAAGGTTGGACACCCCTGGCCATAGAAGATGATGTTTGACTCACATATATCAAATAAAGCCTTCAGACAACAAGTCCTTAATGACAGGTGAAACACACACACACACATATTCTCCCTTTCTCTCTTTCTCCTCTTCTCCCCCCACTCCCAGAAGCCATGACATCTTTATGATTTTTGAGGGGTTTATTTCTCCTTAAAGGAACATGATACCTGCCTGTCACAAGACAATGAACTTCTTTCAGCTCATTACTGTATCTCAAACAATCTTTTTAAATCCAAAATGTAAGGATATTGATCATATCACAGTGATTAATCTCAGCTTTTATATGCCAGAAAACTTTCAAACTTCTCATTTTCCACAGCTAGTTAGTTCTCTGCTTGGGAGAAAAACCCAACCACCTCATAAATTTTGCATTACTTTAGTACACTGTGTTTTAAAATGTGCTCAAGTACTGATCACAGTGATATAGCAGAAGGACTGAAGGCCCTCAGGCTCGATGACTCTGCAGGGCCACAGGAGCAGGGCTGGGGGCCAGCTTTTTCCTTGGCAGCCTTCTTACACTCTGGCCCATACCATAGAGGGGTCCAGTGGCTGGGAGTCACGCTGTAGAAGTCCTTTGACTCTCAAGTTTGCGTTCCTCCCTCTATACTCACACAGTTACGGGTCTGTGGCCACAGGCAGAACCCAGAGGGGCCAGCGGAGAGTGCTGTGTGAGCAGGGGGGTTACAGCACCTGAACTGGAACCGCATACCCAGGGTGGGGACATTTTAATTTGATATTAGAATAGACTCAAGGGTGCACGAGAAACTAAACAGGTAATTTGAAAATGCTGCTGAATTAATCCTATATTGGTTAAAATATTTTTTCATATAAAATGCCTTTTTTAAAAGAAAAAACCCAATGCAGTGAAGTCAGATGCATTGAGATCTATGGCTTTTTTCATGCAATTACAATGGCCTTCCAAATCATGCCTGCCCCTTTAGCAACAGCTTGTGCCAGCACCCACTGTCTTGTGATCACAGCAATAGTCATTTCAGTTCTCTTACATGCCAAGGTGTTTTTAAAGCTCACATTTCTAAATTTACTAATGAAAAATTAAATTATATATATAATGAGATGCCCTGCTTCTAGGCTCAATGACATATTTAAAATTTGGTTATCATCACAGTAACAAAGCACAGAAAATACTACAGTGAAAATATACGTATTTGTTACATTGGCCAGTTTGCATCAAATCCACAAGTCAGAAAATCAACCGGACCATGAGATATTTTTGTTTTTCTCTGTACTGCTATGCTGTGTTATTGATCCTGAAGACATGAGGTGGGGGAAGGGGTGGAGACAAGCTCGGGATAAGGCAGCCTCACTGTGCTGTCAATGGCAGCAGAGGCTTCCCGAGCTCCCCACTCACACTGTCTACTGAATGTTGTCGCACAAACACCCACACAGTAGAAATGCCAATGATTTTACAGTCCGCTTCATAAGTGTATGGCTGTGTCACTCTTGAATATGAAGGAAGTATGAGTTAACTGAGTACATGGAGTTAACAGTGAAAGCTGTGGACCCTGCTGGAGCAAATGACCCTCTCTGTGCTACTTTTCCTCGTCTGAGAAATGTAAATGACAAGAGTAGTCAACTTATTGAGGAATTAAAAGAGATTAAGGCACCCTGGCTGGTGTAGCTCAGTGGATTGAGGAAGGGCCTGTGAAGCAGATGATCGCGGTTCAATTCCCAGTCAGGGCACATGCCTGGGTTGCAGGCTGGTTCCCAGCAGGGGACGCACGACAGGCAACTATACATTGATGTTTCTCTCCTGTCCTTCCCTTCCCCTCTAAAGATAAATAAAATCTTTAAAAAATAATAAAAAAAAGTAAAAGAGATTAAGGCATTTTAAGTAGTTAAAATAGATAAAGGCATTTTAGTACTACTCAGTAAGTACTCGTTACTGTTATTATTAGGCAGGATTTTCAAAACGCTCCCTTCCTCAACTGTGTAGACTAGTATTGTACACTGTAAAAATCTACTCTTTTCCGGGCACAATTACCTAGTGTCTATCTGAAAATGGAATGAGGGTCTATACCAGTGATTATCACTTCTGACTTCATCAGAAGCCCCTAGGGAGCTTCATCAACCAGTTGCAACTGTCCCAACTCAGACCCACTCCTTCAAAACCCTGGTGAGGCTGATGGGCAACCAGCAGTGGGAGCTCTGCCTCCTACACCAGGATAGGAACTCAAAGACAAGTTGCTTTGACAACAGGCAAAGGTTTGCACACCTAAAACGCTTGCTCATAGGGACTGATTCTCTTAGGTTAGTACACTTTGGGTTTAAGAAACAAAAAACTTTGTTCTAAGCCATGTAGCAGGTAAAAACAGTATCTAAGCATGAATTTCTCTAGACTAGGACTGGGTCAAAGTTCTTTCCTGCTGATAGGGATCAGGCAGGTAATCCGCTGGCACCTCGTGATTTCTGCCTAAATGTGTTTGAACCATCAAGAGGTATCTGTTTCAAAGGCAGGTGCAGCATCACTTCCTCAAGCTCTCAGTGATGGCTACTGAGTGCAGCGGTTCCCAGAACAAGCTCCTGTCTCTCATACGCATACTAAAGGCCAACACTGCAACTGAACTCTCTCCTCCCTGAGCAGACCTAAGAGGGGCTTCTCCAACCACACAGTGCTTCAGAGCCCAGGATGGCGGGCAGTTTTCCATGAGTTTCTGCCAACTGAGAATCAACTCTTGGCCAGTAACTAGCTTTGTGAGCTTAACAATTAAAAGCCCTGGCCATTTTCCACATGTAATACTAAAGGGGCACTACAAGATCTAAGGGCCCCACTCCCCTTATGATTGTACCAGCCTTTGAGCCCACAAAACCCAGACCATCCATTGCATTTCACACAGTGTGTCAAGCTACTCATCATTCTGAGAAGTCAAGTTTAATACCTGGGCACATGAGTCTGAAGCTCACATGCCTATGGAGCCAAGAGAGCAAAAGAACAGGGCAGGATGGGTGGGTTCCCACACACTGGAGAGCAAAACGCAACTCCAAGGAGCAGCTGCTCCAGGTGTGCAGGGGTATGAGCCTGGATAAAACTGCCAGAATAAAGTTCTTTTCAGCCCTGTTGCTCACTAAACACACTCTTGTTTGAGAATTAAGTGTCTCTCACTGAGTATGACAAAAATGTTCGCACCACCCTGCACACACATGCACCACACCATCCCACCCCTCCAGACCCACTCACTACCATTTATTGGGCACAGCTCATGAGCGCCTGACATCTGACAAATGACGCTCAACTATATTAACCCTGAAACCACCGCAATGCATTCTGGATCAAAGATCAAATTCATTCAGTGTCTTTATTAGACGCTAGGCATCTGAGGCTTAGTGATGTGTATGATGGATCTGGAGGTGAGGAACATGCAGATTACAAGCCTTCCTACTCCATTTCCCTCAGGCTGGTTAAGAATTTATCATGACTCATAAAACACGGTTTTTAGAAAAAGTTCCCAAACTTTAACCTCAAATACTTAACAAAGTTATACAGTGCTTCAAATATATGCAAATACCCTTCAGGAAACTTGTGCTTTAAAACGCAGCAAATAAAATTTCCAAAAGATTCTAACAGAATAAATGTCATTCTAAACATTTTCACAGACTAGAAAAATAGTCACGTTAGTAGCCAGCTACTTCCCCATCCTAAACGTAACGTAAAAGGTGAGTAATAAAAGAAATTTCACTTCCATTTGTTGTAGTGCAACTACCAAGCTGACAGTACATATGTCACACTGCTGCCTATCTTTAAGTGCTCCCAAATCAGATGATGTCATCGAAGCCTATAGTAAAGTATTTTTTATCATTCAGCAGAATACAACCATTTCTTTTATATATTTTCAACTGATTTTTACATTAAAGAAAGGAAGGGAGGAAGAAAAAGGGGAAAGGGAGGGAGATAAGGAGGAAGAGAGAAATATCAATTTGTTGTTCCACTTTTTAAAAGATTTTATGTATATATTTATTTTTAGAGAGAGGGGAAAGGAGAAAGAGAGGGAGAGAAACATCAGTGTGTGGTTGCCTCTAGCATGCTCCCTACAGGGGACCTGGCCCACAACCCAGGCATGTGCCCTGATTGGGAATTAAACCAACGACCCAAAGGGTCGTAATCCACTGAGCTACACCAGCCAGGACTGTTGTTCCACTTCTTTATGCATCCATCGGTTGTTGGGGGTTTTTTTGTATGTGTCCTGAGTGGAGATCAAACCTACAACACTGGCACACAGGATGCCACTCTAGCCAACTGAGCTACCCAGCCAGAGCAACCATTTGTATAGCTGCCTTTTTTTCTCCTTACTTAGAAGCAGCAATCAAAGATTCCAAATTCTCAAGATGGACGCTAATTTCATTAACATTTAAAATAGTTTGTCATATTGGGTGTAATATTATGGGTTTCCACAATATGCAAAAATATCAAAATCTCTTCCTATGGAAATCCTTAAAATGCTGAAAGGAGCCTACTTTTTTAAAGATATAATGTAACCAATTGATAATCTGAAGTATTCTACACGTAAAAGTCTAGCTAAACATCCTCAAGTAGTATTATTTTGATTTCATATAAAGGGATCTCCTACAATAAGCCAGTCTGCATGCACAAAAACAACCCCACTTAATTAAAAGTACACTAAGGGAGACACACACAACAAAGTGCCTTCATTATGCAATGAACATCTGCCCAGAGGAACCGGAAAGTACTCTGACGGCCGCCCAAGTAGCTCTCTGTGCCTCCCCCCTTCTGGCTGTGGTGGACTCATCCACGATCCATCCCCAGAGAGCGATTAAATTTTTAGAAAATAGGGAAAAGAAGGAAAAATCCTTTTGATAAAAACTACATCCAACATCCTCCTTGCCTCCCTTCTGTCAAAATCAGAGGCTTCTCAATATATGTTTCAGAGATTTTTAATAGGTTTTGTGGCCTGAATCAGAACTGAAGAGCAATTCCTAAACAATGTGTTTCTTAAAATGCTCAGTAAAATAACTTCTCGGGGCTATAGCCTAACCTAAGTATTATCATTCATGGAGCACGTTATAACATACAGAAATGTCATGGTTTATCTTATGAAATGTGAGATATTTCTGACCCATGTATCATCTTTTACCTCACCCATTAAAAAATTATGCCCTTTTAGAAAAATAAATGTACAGGTGTGGGAGTGCCAAACTATTGAAAGTGAAATTTTCTGAGTGTGAAAAATACACCAAAAGATAATTAAAAAAACTTCAGTTCCCAAACTTTCCAAAAGATTTAATGAATACTGAAAAACTTTCAACTACTTTATAAATCAATGAATGGTTGAAACCAAATTTTCACAGAAGTGTCTCTTTTCCTCTTTTTTTGCCCTAATGTATGCTGAATAAAATATTAGTATTATTAGAATTGAGATAACTGATAATCTTTGGTTTCGGTTGTGATTTGTCCTGATTTCAAATCTATAGCAATCAAGTACCAGGAAAGTACTTTTTGTAAGTCCAATGTTTAAGAATTAGAGAAATTCAGCTGGGTCTGATGTTTCTAGAAAACAAAATTTAATTTATATTGCCAAATAGTTGTGTTATTTGATAGTCATTTACTGGCCTAAATTCTAAAGGGGAATGTGATGACAACTTGTGTCCTGACTATCCCAGGGTGTCGTATCCCACCTGCCTATTGCCAACTATAAAATTGTAAGTTAAGACAGAAAGGGCTTGAGGCAGCAAAAATTTGTATCTATTTTAATAGGAAAATGGATAGTACAGAAATTGTCATTTCACAATAAAATTAGTTCAGCCACCTATAATCATCCTTAAATTTGTATACATATTACATTAAGACTACTGCTGAAAAGTGTAATTTGAGTAAGACAAATCATATTTCCATGACTTTTTGAGTTTGCCAAAGTGAATTTGTAATTGGCGGAAGGAACCAGCTGGTAATCTTCTGTCTACAGACTATGAATGCCTCCTGTTTCATTATCAGAGCTTTGCAGTCGATTGCACATCGAAAAGGACTCCCAAACTCCCTTCCCACATAAAGTGCACCAGCGAAGCCCCTGTGAACAGCACCAAGCCTGCAGCACTCCTACACCTCAATTTGGTAAAAAACACCTTTTTGTTCTCAACCCACCTGGTCTTTCCTTTTCTAGCTAGATAATAAGAGGCAAGAAGGTCTTCAAGTGCACATGGAACACCCACCCAGATAACTACATGCTGCATCATAAAACAAGTCTCAAGTTTCAAAGTCTTGAAACAATACAGCACATGTTCCCTAGCCTCTGAATTACAAATCAATAATGAAGCTGTTTGAAAAATCTCCAAATGTTTGGTATTTGAAAATAAAGAAACACACTTCTTCACAAGTGACACAAAATATTTTGAACTTTCTCTCCCATCTTGCATCTTAACACTTGCTGAGGAGGCAGCAACGTAAACAGACTCGGGTTGTCGGAGACTGGTGGTGAGGCGCAGTTAGCACAGACACTATCCTGGGGAACAGACTGACGCTCCCCCCTCACAGGAGAGAAATATTTTGAACTGAAGAGTAAGAAAAATTCAACATATCACAATCTGTGGACTGCAGTTATAGTTTGATGGGAAATGTATAGCTCTAAATATTTATATTTGGAAAAATAAAGGTTTAGAAATAATCATTTACTTTCTACCTTAAGAAGTTTTAAGGATAGACATGCAAATTAAACCAAAACATGTAGAAAGAAAAAATAAAAGCTAAGTGAGAAATCAATGAAATACAAAATGGGAAAATGCAGAATAATGCAGAATATCAACCAAACCATAAGTTGGGTCCATAAAAATAAAACTGAGAGCTAAAGTAACCAAGAAAAAAGAATCACAAATTATGATATTAGGAATACAACAGAGACATCACTACAAATCATTCTGATATTAAAAGGGTAACAATGTTCATATTCTCCCTCATTAACACAGGCAAAAAAAAAAATCCTTAACACAGTAACAGCAAATTAAGTCCAGGAATATATGAAAAGCAGCAGTTGCGGGTAAGAAGGCATTCTGTTCACCACAACTCTGAGGAGCTCCTGTCTCTCCCTCCCCAAAATCCAAATATTTTCTTTGTTTGTTTTCCAAAGAAAAAATTAACTGGGCCTGGAAATTCAGTGAATTAAATGTTTGCAGATTTGGAAAGTAGTGTGATACAGGGTGCAGCCAAGAAGGGGGCCCCCAAAAAAGATCTGGAAAAAAGATTTGGAATGGGGTCCAGAACTCAAGGTGTCTAGGAATTACTAGAGAGACACATAAGATGTCCTCACCTCATCCCCCACAGGTGTGAGTTGGGGGAAGGGACACATGGAGCAGGAACAAGCAGGGCTGTTTTTGTACAGCCACAGCCTTTCGGCTAATCTATGGCCTGGTTATTTAACATATCTATAGCCTTTGGCGGGTCACTTGGATATGTTAAATGGCTGTGGCCAGGTTTGGAGCCAGGGGGATGAAGTCACTTCCCCCCAAGATGTAACTGGGGGGGCAGGTTCCCCGAGTTACAGCACCTGCATGGGAGCTTGGAGAAGATTGGCTCCATGACATGGGGCCATACCTGCCCAGAATCACGATGGCAGCCCAGTAAACTTGTATACTGGCAGGTGTAACTGATCATGGGAAGAGTCGGAAATAGGGGAACAGAGGAAGATTGGCACGGGGATTTAAAACCCAGACACGGCAGCCATTGAGGGGAAGCACATGGTTTTAGCAGAGTGAGGTCCCCCTCTTGCTCAGGTGACAGAGAGCCACGTAGCTTTGCCAGAGTGGGTACCCCTACAGCCAGGTGAAGAAAAAGCCACATGCTTTTGGTGGAGTGCAGACCCCTGCAGCTTTGGTAGAAGAGGCCCACGTGGCTTTGGGTGCTCCCTTTGGCCACGTGGCCTGGAAAGCAGGAGAGACTTTGCCTGGAAAAATGGGTACAAAGAACTCTTGCCAGTGAACCATGAGAAGGTGTCGCATGACTTTGGATTAGTTGGAGATCCTGCCTGGATGGAGACACAGCTGATGGTACCAGCATCTGGAAAAAATGGACATGTGCTCTTTTCCTGATTTACAGTACCCAGAGTTAGGACAGGGGGAGAAGGGAGCACTGTGTGCATAGGTGGATATCCTAAAGGACTTTGTTATTTTAATGAAGATGTTAGATCTGAATAGCATTAAATAAACATTTCCTTTCCTTTTCACAAATCTCTGGCATTGAGAGATGTCTTTCCAATTGGCGACCATGATCGAGTCTAGTAGGGGGTCCGGACGGTATTAGTATACCATCCTCTGGATGCCAGGCCCTGGTGTATCTGTCCTGTAACAGTTTTTGGCATCCCTGGGTGGCCAGATATTGCCACCCCCCTACCTTGGACCTCTGATCTGTAACAGTGGTGGAAAAATGGAGACAACTGTACATGGACAACAATTTAAAAAAAAAAAACACTTTGCAGGTTGAAAACTTCCCGCTAATATTATGCTGTATTATACAGCTACAAATTTACACAATGCAGCAAGATTATTTTCTAAGAATAATCTGGATATCAAAAGAAGAAAAACTGAATTTAAAAAAATAAAATAAAGCCAAAGACAATCTTCACAAGGCACTCCAGGAGGTCTCCATTCTGGCTGCAAGGGGACTAGCGTCCTAGGCAGGGAGAGGATCCCACTCATGGAGCACACACACTTAAGGGAACCACAAGGAAGAGAATTCTCTTGTGAGTTCTCAAGAGAACACTGCGTGAGAAATAGTAAACCATGTTCTCAAAATTACTCTTTCACAAATACAGCACAGAGTTTCAAAGGCATGCTAATTTTAGCATGTCCTCATTAAAGGGAAATGACCTAATGCAAAAAGCAATGGAGGAAGAGACAGCTACATGGCCACAATTTGATCTTGTTACACAGCTCTAGTTTTGTAAGTTGTGCAACTTTGTTCCCCAAACTTAAGAGTTTTACGGCACAAACTTCCATAGGTAGGGTCTCCACATTACAAAGATATCTGTATCTCCATGAATGTATACATGATTATGACATCATTATGATAAGCAGTGACCTATTTCTCTATATTATTATATTTGTTTTTTGCTTTCTCTGCCTTCTGATCCAGAAAAATGTCAAAACACTGATTATAAGTAATCATCTTCTTTTAGGAACTCTTCTATATATCAGGGCTGAGTTTTAAGCTGTGTGTAATCTAGGATGAGACTCTCATCGGTCGCCCCATAAATTTCACTGAACTCTTATTTGAAGAACTGTTGTTCTCCCTTCGTCCTTCACAGCAGTTCCCTACACTGGTCACTGACTCTGACTGTTGCTAAAGTCACACTCACTGCTCTGGTGCTGATCGCAGTAGGCACCAAGCAGGTACCACACTACTTGAACTACTGCTCCCAGTTTCCTTAGAAGCAACACAAAAACCTATAGCTATATGTTACATACAATTAAGATTCTTCGTAAAACAATACTTTTTAGGCCATAAAAGAACAGAAAGCAATCATCGGCCACTAAAATCAATGAACTTGAAGTAAACGCAAAGACTCTGGGGGTTGTCAGTAACAACTGAGTCAAGTTAAGGCTCAGAATCAAATCGAGATCTGAAATTTCCCATCTCCTAACTCCCAGTCCAATATTTTTTTCAGCATGCTACACATTTTGCCAAATCTTTATTTTAAAATTAAACCACATGAAAACTAAATACTGTAATGAATTTACAAAAATTAAAACAGAGGAGCAAAGAAGTAAACCTACTAAATTCAATGAAATGAGACAAGTAAAATGGGAAATAATAGCAAAACAGTTTTCTCAGCTGCTCAGAAATGATAGGTTAAGAATGTAAGGAAAAAAAAATGTTTCAAGACTAAATCTCAGAAAGAATTTAATCCTATTAATCCTCCCTTTAAAACTGGCTGCAGGGTATTTTCCCTATCTCTAACTCTACAGACCCCCACCAAAGAGCTCCTGGAGGCAGCAGCACAACACACCTCCCCCCCTGAGACAGCAAGCCTATGAAACTGTTCCACTGTAGAATAAGTTACCCTCAGTATCTACAGAAGTGCAGTCAAGCCTGAAATCTCACTTTTCTTCTCAAGAAAATGCAGTAAAGCTGTAAAGTGCAGGACATTCTACAGTAGAAGGTCTGAAGTAAACTGCACAGTCTTTTTTATCACCCCTTCCTCGGCACAAAATGTCTCTAGTCTCTTGATTTTAATCATTAAAATGCATACAATTACCCTTACTCCCACAATATCTGTACATGTCTGAGTAACAAACCCTAGCCTTGGGACAAACCAACGAGCATCCCAGCATGCCCAGCCCTCCCCTGCAGTCCTCCTACCCTCCTACCCGGGGTGAGGCCCAGCACTCACCACCAGAAGGCAGAGCAGCCCCACCCTGGGCAGCAGTGGGGACGAGGGCCTCTGGGGAAGGGGTTCTTCTAGAAGACCCTGGAGTGGTCCCTGCCCCCCACTGCCTGCCTATTCTTTGTCTCTCCCTCTGGAGGAAAGGGGATGACCCTGCAATAAAGGAGTATGCCAGGATCAGACCAGGAAAAAAGAAGTTTCTAAAGGAAAACACAGGTTCTCAGCAATATACCGGTATCGCTAGCAAATGCAAACATAGACAGTCTCACAATGCAGCATCTGCTTCCTTTTACTCAGACTTTATACCCTCATTCAGAGACAACTGATGGTAAGCAAAGGCATGACTACCCTCGTCATTACTAACAAGACAGTTTCTGGTTTCTCATGGAAGGTGAACCTTCCCAGGTCTAATTGCTGCTACTGAAAAGTCCCATTCCAACCACTCCTCAAAGGGTTCTTTCTCTGTAAGACAACACTTGGGGTGCGGAGCATTTTCTTTACTTACTAGGTGTCTAAGATTTTAATGCAAGCATATTTCCATGATGTCACTAAGAAAAAGTATCCAGCTTTGAAAAAATTCAGTGTCAAGCATAATCAGAGTTTTCTTCCTCAAAATCCGTACTATCAAACCAGTATTAATCCACAAGAGTGAATTAATACTCTTGAATGTTGCTTCTGTAGAGGAAAAAAATCAAAGTTATTCTCCAATTATTTTCTCCACCACCTAAAGGAACACCATAAATAGCAAAACCATCACCTACTCAGGAAGAAAAAAGTTTAGAGTAAGTAAGCCAACCATGTGGGTTTAACACTAAGAAAGAATGAACTAAGTAATAAAGAACAAGCTGCAAAATATTTCCTAAACTCCTAATTTATGATTTAGGAACAGAAACTAGAAAGTTTCTATTTTTTTCTCACATTTAAAAATAATTCCTTTAAAAAACTTTCATCATCATACAATGCACGAGTTCTATCCAACCAAAAAAAGGCAACACATGCCACATACAATATCAACAAAATACTTCAAAAAAGCTCTCAGATAATACACTTCTACACTTAAAGTACTTTTTGGCTGTACGTAAGAAATACATGGGCACTTTGAAAATAAAACAGACACAGCCCTGACCGGTGTGGCTCAGTGGGCTGGGCTTCCACCTGCAAACTGAAAAGCTGCAGGTTCAACTTCCAGTCAGGGTCAGGGCACATATGTGGGCTTCTGGCCAGATTCCCTATTGGGGGTGTGCCAGAGGCAACCAATGCAAGTTTCTCTCGCACATCGATGTTTCTCTCCCTCTCTTTCTCCCTTCCTTCCTCTCTCTCTAAAAATAAATAATTGAAAAAAATAAAACACAAAAGAAAAATTTTAGGTACTGTGGTTTTTTTGGAGTCAATAATGTAATTTCTATGTGGTGACAGCAATGGGAGCAAATATGCAAGACTTTTTGTATTAATTAATAAAACAAAAAAGATGATGTGGATAGATACACTTTGCCTCCTCACACAACCAAAAGAAGGACAACAAAATTTGGTTAATTTCAAAGCCAAAATTAACCAGAAGTGCCAGAAAACTGAACTGTTTGGAGGCCCAACAACCAAGGAGTTAAAGAAGAAATATTCATTTGGACCAGTAGGAGGAGCAGAGATGGGCAACCGAGGCAGAGAGGATGATGGCAAGGCTAAAGGCTGGCAGACCAGGAGGTCCCACATCTGCCTGCGGATAAACCAAGAGGGACAACTGGGGAGTAAGACACGCCATGAAATCTTGGGTTCTAGTGTGGAGAAACGGAGCCTCAAAACCTCTGGCTGTTAAAATCTATGGGGGTTGTAGCACTGGGAGAAACTCCCAGCCTCACAGGAGAGCTCCTTGGAGAGACCCACCACCCACCCTTGAATTAGCATTGTAAGGACCCAATTTGCTTGTGGGTAGCAAGGGAAGTGACTGAAAGCTAGCCGAGAGCTGAGCAACCAGCTCAGCTGGCCCCTCTCTGACCCCACCCCCACAAACAGTGTCACAACACAACAACATGGGTCACCCCACCCTGGCAAATACCTAAGGTTCCACCCCTTACAATGAATGTAACAGGCATGTTGAAACAAAACAATATGGCCCAAATGAAAGAACAGATCAAAGCTCCAAAAACAGAACTAAGTGACAAGGAGATAGACAACCTATCAGATTCAAAGTCCAAAACACTGGGAACCAGGATGCTCACAGAAATGCTTGAGTATGGTAGCAAAAGATAAGGAGTCTTAAAAGCACCAAGAAAAAGGGAGACAGGTACCTACAAAGGAGTTCCCATAAGATTGTCAGCTGATTTCTCAAAAGAAACCTCAATGGCAAAAAGGGGCTGGAAAGAAGTATTCCGAGTCATGAAGAGCAAGGACCTACATCCTAGATTGTTCTATCCAGCAAAGCCTTCATTTAGAATGGAAGGGCGGATAAAGTGCTTCTCAGGAAAGGTCAAGTTCAAGGAGTTCATCATCACCAAGCCCTTATTGTAGGAAATGTTAAAGAGACTTATCTAAGAAAAAGAAGATCAAAACTATGGACAATAAAATGACAACAAGCTCACAATTATTAACAACTGAACAAAAACAAACTAAGCGAACAACTGGAACAGGAACAAAATCACAGAAATGGAGATCACATGGAGGGTTATCAGCAGGGAGGGAGGGAGGGGGGGGAGTATGGGAGAAAAGGTACAGAGAATAAGATGCATAAACGGTTGTTATAAAGTAGACAGAAGGAGGTTAAGAACAGTACAGAAAATGTAGAAATCAAAGAACTTATATATATGACCCATGGACATGAACTAAGGGGTGACGGCATGCAGGGCAGGTGGGAATAAAGGGGAGAAATAAATGGAAAACCTTTAATAGCATAATCAATAAAATATATTTTTTTAAAAAGATGATAATCAGAAGCAACAAATAAAGACCATACTGTTCATGCTACATCATCAGCCACATGGTCAGAAAGCTCATTTCCAAAGTACAACCACTGCTGGTGTTATGGAGTTTTATGGCAGTCAACAGGGGAAAGGTAGATGGTTGGAATGAAACAGATCTATCAGGCTCTGGACAGGAGGTATCAGAAGGGCTGTAATCCTTAACTGGGACTTCTCTTGTTACTTCCTTTGAAGCAGAAGATGGAGAGGAGAAAGGACTTCTTCTTTATGGCCTCATGACTTCTTGTGAGATAGATCAGTCCAGCCAGACACAGAGCAAAGAATCTTTGCATCCCCACAGGCCAGTAGCTAGTGTCTCTCTTTATATTTTTAAAAAATGAAGAAGCTTTAAGGGGTATGAAGGACAGCTAGAAGAACGGCTGCCTTTACCCCAAAGGAATTGAAGGGCAGGGAGGACATTATGTGGGCTCATTGGGGTCCTCTGCATCCTGGGAACATCATGCATCAGCTCAGCAGTCTTTGGAGGAGGCTGGGTGGCTGAGTTATGGGTCTGGCTCCTCTCTGGGGGTGGAGAGGAAAGATGACAAAGAAAGCTACCTGTCCCCTGGGAGACACAGTGGCAATAAGATGGGACAGAAGAGAACAGAATAACAAGTCCAACTGGGAAAAGGGTTTGGGTAAAGGAAGTATGCTAGGCACACACCTCCAGGGGGTAGAGGAGGTTTTCATACTTGAGACTCTCCATTCTCTTGAAATTGAGGATGGGTTGACCGATGTAGAGATATTCCTTTCTGCTGGGAATAAAACCTCAGGTATGGCTAGACATGAAGAAAGGAAATTTAACATGGGGAATGAAACTTATACCCCCTCTTATCATCCTAGCCTCCAAAACTGGCCATGCCCCAGCGATGGGTTCCAGTTCCAGAAGGGGTGTGAGGTCCTGGGGAAGAGCAGCAACAAACACCTGCACCCTGGCTCGAACACTAGCCAACCATCTCTGGACTCCTGTGCCCAGAAGTACAGAGATACGGGTGGAAGTGGAGTGAGGAAGACAGATTGGAGAGAGTAATCAGTCCTTGAGACTGACATTTTTTCAGTTCCCTGCATAATCACTAGAGTCCTCTTAATTCCCACCTCAATGAGGTGTGAGCCCACTGACCAGTCTCCACCCCACCTCTGTGTGTAGATTGGCCATATCCCATCACATGTGTGCATGCCTGCACCTGTATCTGTAGTATCTTGAAAGTCTTCCATCCCAGAGCATACCAGGAAGGAAGTATGCCACTGTGAATTCTATAAACTTATCAGCAAAATTCACTCTTAGTTCATCCCACAAGCAAAGTGCATCCAGAGCAGTTATCTGAGCCAGGTCCATCTGTCCAATCAAGTCCTGAAGACAGCAAACAATCCACTCCTCCCATCTCCTCCCATGTTATACAAACCACAGAACATTTTAGAAAAAATCAAGGCACTAGGGAAAGAATCAACAGTAATACGCTAATGAAGCAAGTCGACTTGTTGAAGGCAGAAAGGGAAGAAAACTGGACAAAGAGGAGAAAAGGTGATGTATCTCTACGGACCTGAAAGAGCCTACTCAATAAGATGGAGTTACTTGGATAGAAGAATCCTATAACCTGGATTTAGCAATGATGAAGAAAAGAAGTAGTGGCCAGAATATCTTTATTCCTCTCAAGCCTCTCAGAACACCACAACCTTGAACTTATATAAAGCAGCAGTCACCACAAAATCTCTTAGGCAAAAGTGTTGGTAATAAAATCGAGGAATTGCGCAGCATACTGCTCAGGATGGACAGTACAGATCTCTTGCCCCGGCCCCATGCTTGAGAGTTGGGGCTGCATGAGCTGCTTTCCTCTTGGCATCACACTGCGTGAGGATGTCATGGAGGCCCGTGAGATACACCTCCTTCTGAAGGGTCCCTCTGCACTCCAGATGGCACAGACATCAGTGAATTAAAACAGCTGGCTCCACACCTGAGAGAAGGGTTAATGCAGGGAAGAATTCAGATTCCTTACCCAACACAAACTCAATTCCAGATTAATTCAAGATTAGATTCTAAATGCTTTGTTTTATGATTTTTAAGTTATTAGATTTAGATACATAGGATATTTTTTGCATTTGGGGCAAATAAAGCCTTTTCGAGCAAGATTCTGGATGTAAAACCAAAAAGCCAGAAGTTAATTAAAATATCCTAGAGTGCGGTACACAACCCAAAATAAAGTTCAATAGAAAATATATTTTCAATATGCACGTGAGAGTTACTATTATAAATGGTTCTCCAGATAAACAATCTAAAGAAAAACAGATATATAGGAAATTCTAAACAAAAGATACAAAAATTTAAGAAGCTAGACTCACAAGTATTAAGGGAAATAAATGACAACTTACCAATCTTTGACTACCAAATGAACAAAAAAAAATTAGGATAACTTAATATTCACTAAAGGTGGAGAGCATAGATTGCCTTTTTTACTGTAATCTGTCAGTATCTTCCACATAAAAATGTGCATTTACTTTGTTCCAAGTAATTCAACTACATTCTATAGGAAAAACTCCCACAAATAGATGTGTAAAGATTCTGTAGCAGCAATTATTTTTTAAAACTATTTTTAAAATGTTAATTGTTATCATAATAGGGATGGTTACATAAGTTATGATATCTCTGTACTATTAGTAACATGGGATATGTAGTGATAATTATAGAAAACTGCTCACTAGATGCAACCTGAAATCCAGACTCAATCTGACATTGAACCCCAACATAACGAACCACATCTCAATCCTCTGCATCACCCCTACTCTTTCTCCTCCTCAAAGGATCTGCTCCGAATCAACCAAACCTGCCTGTCAGCTCTCAAATCTTGCTTATACTTTAAGTATTCCATCTTCCCAACTTCATCAGCAATGCCTATCAAAATGCTATCTAACCTTACCAAAGGAACTTCAAAGATTCTGCCTAAGAATAATTATTTATTCAGAAATAATCTCATCACATCCTTCAAAGTAGAAAAATGAACCAATTAATCCACCTTATTCATTTGTAAGTAAGTGGCAGATGTCAGTATACTTTGCTGGAATTCACGGATGTGATGTGTGTAGTATAATCCCACTGTTTTTAAATAAAACATTTAGATACGGTATACACCTCATTTGTGTAATAACAAGTTTTTTGAAGTTACAAAGTTATACATTTTTCTTCATGTGTGTTTTCCAAATAATTTACACAAATAAGACTTTTAAAATTATACTCAAAATTGTTCATTTTGAAGGAAGGAATATTCTAAAATATAATCCTACAGTTGCTTTCATCTTTTCTTCTCTTAAAAAAAGAAAACATATTTCAAAGGAAATCCAATACTTGCAACTGAATATACACATTTGTGGAGGTTTTTTCTTTTGCTTTTTTTGTTCTTTTTACCCATTAATGAAAAGTTTCTCCTCCTTTTGCCTGAAAGTGAAAATGAAGTAAGACCAAAAATTGCTGGTACTGCCAGTATGAGCTAATTCTTTTTTTTAAGATTGCATTTATTTATTTTAGAGAGATGGGGAAGGGAGGGAGAAAGAGAGGGAGTGAAACATCAATGTGTGGTTGCCTCTAGCACACGCCAAACTGGGGATCTGGCCTGCAACCCAGGCATGTGCTCTGACTGGGAATCAAACCGGCGATGCTTTGGTTCACAAGCCTACGCTCAATCCACTGAGCTACACCAGTCAGGGCAGTATGAGCTAATTCTTATGCTAAATTCTTCAACAACCTTAATGCCTTGAACAAAACTTCATTAAGTCAGACACATTGAATTTTGTTTACTTGTTCTAGCTCTCCCTTACTACCTGGAGGCTGAGAGGGGCAGACGCACATCTCCCCAGGGCCTCCCGCCACTACTGCACTCTTCATCACACAGAAAATGCCATAGGCTACTGTATTCACATTGTAAAATACATACATTTTATAGCCTTACACACAAACACAAACTGTTACAATTTTAGTGAACAGTCTTACTAGATGTGCATGCAAATATCTGACTTTTTAATGCTAGTTTTTATCAACTAATGAAGCATATCCCATTTACTTTGAAACATTTTCTCCCACTACTGCATTAAGAAATGAATCAACCATACAGAGAGTTGGAAGAACTGTATCATCAACACTTTTGTGTATTCACTACTTACAGTCTACTCTAACAGTGTGCCATATTTCCTTTTTATCACAAATCTACTCATCTCTCCATCCCTCTACACACCCATTATCCCATCGTATTCTGTGATGCACTTCAAAGTCTCAGAGATCAGTACACTTTTTCTGTCATCACTTCAGCATGCAATCATCAACTCAAGATCAACATCTGAAACACTCAGCATTTGAAACACTCAACATTTGAAACACTAAGGTTTTTATTCAGACATGTTTCTTCTTGTTAGCAAGAACCGTACAGGAATTAAAAATTTATGCAGACAGAGAAGTCCCTTGGCTGCATAACAGAGCTGGCTCTGGGAGGATGCATTCTCCTGGAAAAACAAAACAGACTGCAGCCCTTAGAGATCTGGAGTCAGCCATGCACTCTGAGGAGCTGCTCCCCTGAAGCCACCTAAGCTCTGGCCTTCCATCCAGCCATACAGAGCTGCAGGAAAACAATCAGTCCTCTGGCCCCCAACCAAGCCATGCTATAACAAGAAGATGGATGGGCCACCTGCTGCTCATCACTAGTTTATGTCACTCCCACGATATATGCATGTTTTGTGATGCTGTAATTATTTGTGCATTTATCTTCTCAAATAGTTTAATGCCTTCTAAAATCTGGGAATGATTCTCTATAGCAGTCAATAAGTATAAAGCATTGTTTCAATTCAAATGTGTGGTAAAGGTCTAAAATTAAGGCCCAATATTATGTGCTACCTTGACACCTGGAAAACCAGGAGGGTCTCTGAATGACCTATGCTAATCAGGGGAAAGCAACATCTAGCCAAACCATCCTCCTTGACACAGGGACCAGGGATAAACAGGAATAAACAGTTCCTGCAGGGATAAACAGGAATAAACAGGAACTGTTTATCCCTGAGGAGTAGCCTTCAGCTCCCTGACAGCCTGCAAATTTCTCAAACAAGCTACTACAAAGCCTGCTCCACGGCCCCTGCCGTTCACCCTGCTCCCGAGTGGAGGCCCCATGATTGATGCGCTGTGTTCTCCCCACTGGGCTGTGAGGGTGACTATCAGGCGGGCAGCATCCACCTGGTCTGTCAGCAGCCATGTGTTTGGCTATCCCCACAACCCCAGAGCAGGAATCTCTCCTTCACCAATGGGGTGAAGAGAATGATAAAAAACATTCATTTTTATTTAATACATACGTAATGACTGAAGAAAAACAGATGACCATTATATTGCAACACAATAGCAAAAGTTTCAAACTCAGAAAACAGAAAATTAGGAAAATGTAATGATTTTCTTTGGTTGTGAGAAAATGAGTAGAGAATTTTGAGCTTTACAAAAATAAAAAATAAACTACCGGTACCCCGGCACCCGAAACTCAATGTTGCCAAATGTAGCTCTCTGATCCCCTCCAAACCTGCTCCTGCCCACACATCCCCACTTCAGTGACAGACACCACCATCCACACAGCCGGACTGCCAGCCAAGTGCAAAAATCAGGGGCTGTGTTTCCCATTCCCCGTCCACTGCCACAGCCCAGCTTAGAATGGGGCTTAGCACAGACTGCGTGAATAACAGAGGTTTGTGGCATGAATAAATAGATAAATGTTTTCCTCTAAGAGGTTAAGTCCACCTTTCAAGCACCCCCATGAATTTACAATATGTGTTTGGTTAAATTCAATTTAGAGCTGATTTTTTTTCATTAGCAGTGTTAATTTAAAAAGTAAGACAGAAACAGATTGTTTAAATAAGTAATTCTGCACTATCATCTATTAAATAAGTAATTCTGCACTATCATCTATCATCTATAAGTAATTCTGCAGTATTCACTAAAAAGTGAGAATCTAAAGAACTTGTGACACATGGACAGGAACGAAAGGAGGAGAATGGTGGGGGACAGGTGTGCAGGGTGGAGGGGAGTGAAGGGGGAAAATGGGACAACTGTAATGGCAAAATCAATAAAATATATTTTTTTAAAAATGAAAAAAAGTGACATTTACGAAGAAAGTCTAAGGACTATTTTGGAATTTTAGAAATGTTACTTTACACATTACAAAAGGTTGGAGGCACTGAATTCTCCCCCCCCCCCCCCCCCTTTACTGTTGAGATACTGCACCATCCCAGCTGGGTCACGGAGANGAAACACCCAAGGGGGGGGGGGGGGGGGGGGGGGGGGGGGGGGGGCGCAGTGCTGACCTGGTTCCAATAATTCATTTTACAATGCATGTTTGAAGTCAAAGGTATCTCACACATACAATTTGCTTTTCACTTTTAACAGAGGCCGTGGTTTATTCTGTGATTATAAGGGCAAGCAAGGAGGATTTCCTATTTCCTATTCCTATTTCCTTACTTTGACTACCAACAGTCGAAACCTGGAAGCTCCTCTGGAGGGACTGGCTCCATTTTGCCTTCAGGGGTAGGTGAAACCCTGGCCCCACCATGGACTGGGAAGACATATGCCACAAACATTGCTGAGGAGCATTTACCTCAGGGCCAAAGAGGTAAAAGTTATTTCTCCTTCCTCAACAAGCTTATATTTGGGGAGATAAAACCACAGCAAGGCAGCCTGATACATCCAAGAAACAGGACCCCAAAACAAGCTGTGTCACAGCCAGAAAGTCTGGGACAGAGAGCAGATGGTTTGCAGGATACTGACTGAGGTACAGCATCCAGAACACTGGGTGCACCTCAATGAAGGCCCAGGAGGAAGGCAAGACCAGATGTGACATCTTGTTTAACAAGGTGGGATTCTGATCTTTCTCCAGAAGCTACCAGTCTTACTTTTGCAATGTGATCCGATATTCTCTATTTTATTCTCTTTTTTTAATGCCAGTTTTAACTCACTAAGAATTACCCTCTCCTCCCCCACCACCATCCCCGCACACTGGACTAATCATCCTATGTGATACAGACATCTATAACTTTAAGAAAATTAGTTTTTATTAGATAGCTGGAGGGAACAATCAGACTTTTATAAGTGCCACTGGGAAAGCTGGTACCAGATTCACCTGTGCTGACAGGTAGAATACTATCTTTAATAAACTCCATGGCACATCAAAACTACTATGTATTCAAAACCTCCTGAAATGAAAGAGAACCTACTGCTAATTTTATCTGTAATTCTAAAGTGCTTAATGTGCACAGTACAACAGAACATAAAACCAGAACAAGTACAAATGGGGCTATTCAGCAAATGGCTATGCCTGATATATCTGAAAGAAATATTTACAAACAGAACTCAGGAAACACTAAAGCTAGGAGAAGATATCTCACTCTCCCCTCCAATCCTTTAAACAAAATTACCAATCACTGAAATGTATGTAAGTTTTTTATTAAAATGCAGTTGACAGCTAAATGTAATGTGATATCCTGGAGTGGGCCCTGGAATAGAAAGAAGACACTAATGGAAAAATTGATGAAAGTGAAACAAAGTTTGGAGTTTAGTTAAGTAACATACTGTCGTTGGTGTTTTAATTTTCATGAATGCACCATGGGAATGCAAAGGGAGTCTGGATGATGGGCACACAGAAATTCTCTGTGCGATCTTTGCAACTTTCCTATAATCTGAACGCATTCCAAAATTAAGTTTACTTTTTTCTTTTTAGAGAAAGAGGAAGAGAGTGCAAAAGAGAAACATCAATATGTGAGAGAAACATCAATCAGTTTCCTCTGCCACGCCCCCCAACCAGGGACCTGACCACAGCCCAGGCATGTGCCCTGACCAGGAACTGAACCAGCAACCCTTCAGTTTGCAGGAAGAACCCACTAAGCCACACCAGTCACAGTTCATTTTTAAAATGCAGTTAATAAATACTATACCGAGGCTGTTCAAGAAAAGAGAAAGTAATCATCCATGTCAAAGTACTGCTGAGGAATCTAGCAAAATAAGGGTCTACTGGCCTTGTGTTAATTAAAATGCTAAAATCCCACAGGTGCAGGGAGAGAGGGAAAGAGTAGGGAAGTGACAGGAATTGTGCTAGGAAGCTGGGAAGATCTCAGAGCCTCTACTCCAGATCCACAATTACCTTGACAATCTTCCTGTGTCCCAGACTCCTAGAGACTAATGTACAAGCACCCCCTTCCACTGCTCCCAACATCATGTCTGACAGCTTTTCTTGGACTTAGGGAAGCGTCCTGAACAGGTGATTTCACTAGTGCTACAATGTTGAAGTGAGAGAAAAAAAAAATGCAAAGTCCATGCACTGTTCTCTTAAATGGTATCCCAGAACTACACAGGAACTGACACACAGAGGACCTGTTTACACATAACACAAAACATTTTCATGACCCTTAGTGGGAAACATTCTCTATCTTCTTTCAAAGAAACTGGGAAAAGAGTAGAACAAGACCTCAGAATGGGTATGAGGTAATCACAGAAGGCAAGGGTACTAACACCACTCCCATCCACTCACACCCCCTCCGGCTGCCACAGCCTGCTTGCTCACAGACCAGAAAGTGGGAGGGAGGAAAGATGTCAACTCACTTCAGCTAACCAGAAAAATAAAAAGATGGCAGCTGTTGAGAGCCAGGCCCCAAGAGAAAAAGGTCCCCATTGCCACTGACTGATAGTAGTTAATTCAAGAAGAGGCAGACGCTGCAAATGCAAAATGGTGTTTTTTAATATATTTTATTGATTGTACTATTACAGTTGCTCCATTCCCCCTCTTCATTCCCCTCCACTCTGCACACCACCTCCCACCCACATACTCCCCCTTTAGTTTATGTCCATGTGTCATAAGTTCTTTAGCTTCTACATTTCCCACAAAACTCTTGCACCTGTCTATTTTCTACCCACCATATATGCTACTTATTCTCTGTACCTTCTCCCCGCCTTACCTCCTCCCACTCCCATTGCTAACCCTTCATGGGATCTCCATTTCTGTGGTTCTGCTCCTGATCTAGCTGTCTGCATAGTTTGCTTTTGTTTTAGGTGTGGTTGTTAATAACTGTGAGTTTGCTGTCCTTTCACTGTTCATATTTTTATCTTCTTTTTCTTAGATAAGTCCCTTTAACATTTCATATAATAAGGGCTTGGTGATGATGAACTCCTTGAACTTGACCTTATCTGAAAAGCACTTTATCTGCCCTTCCATTCTAAATGAAAGCTTTGCTGGATAGAGCAATCTTGGATATAGATCTTTGCCTTTCATGACTTGGAACACATCTTTTCAGCCCCTTCTTGCCTGTAAGGTCTCTTTGAGAAATCAGCTGACTGTCTGATGGGAACTCCTTTGTAGATGACTGTCCCCTTATCTCTTGCTGCCTCTAGAATTCTCTCCTTCATTTTAATCTTAGCTAATGTAATTATGATGTGCCTTGGTGTGTTCCTCCTTGGGTCCACCTTCTTTGGGACTCTGAGCTTCCTGGACTTCCTGGAAGTCTATTGGTTCCCTATGCATTTTCCTTCACTTCACTTAGTGTAGTCTTCATCTTTTCATCTAATTTGCGACCAAAGTCAACCAATTCTGTGACCACCCTGATCAACAGTGCTTTGAACTGTGCATCTGATAGGTTGGCTATCTCTTGGTCACTAAGATGTATTGGCTCTGAGGCTTTGATCTGTGCTTCCGTTTGAGCCTTTTTTTTTTGAGGGGGGGTCTGGTTGTACCTGTTATGTAGTGAGGGGCGAAGCCTTAGTTGTTCACCAGGACGGGGCAACCCTGTGGCTGGGTTGTGATGCTGTATGTGGGGACGGGGTCAGAGATGGAACTGTGGCACTTGCTCTACTCTCTCTTGGATGTCAGTCTCTTCTTCCACTTCCCACAAGCAAATTGGGCCCTTCTGGTGCTAGTTCCCAGGTGGGTGGGTTTGTGTAGCTTCTAGGACCCTGTGGGTCTCTCCAACGAACTCTCCTGTGAGGTTGGGAGTCTCTCCCAGCATCTCAACCCCCACATGTGTTTTCAGTCTGTGCTTTTAGGCTTTATTTTCCGGCACTGGAGCCCTGAGTTGCATGGTCTGTCTTGCTGCCAGTTTTCACCTGGTTTATCTGCGTGCGAATGTGTGACCACAGTCAGCCAGCCACCTTGCACACCTCACTGGGTCTAACCGTTGCCACCCCGCGCCTGGGGTCTGCCAGCCTGGGGTCTTCGAACTGCCACCTACATGCCCGGGTCCACCAGCCACCACTTTTTCCTGCCACAACCCCTCTCTGCTGGCCACTGACTCCACCCCTCTTACCAGTCTGGATAAATGATTGGATGAATGGTTGTTGGACTTCAGTACAGTTCAACTTTCTGTTGGTCTTGGTTGTTTTTTTGTTTCTAAATTTCTGTTGTCCTTAATTTTGGTTGTGAAAGGAGGCACAGTGTGTGCACCTACACCTCGATCATGGCCGGAAGCCTGATTTTTTTTTTTTTAAGTATCAAGGGACCTGGTGTACCTACAAACAAATTTACCATTAGCGTTCAGACTTTTAATGACCCAAGTATTTTAAAGTCACCAGCCTTTGGAATGACTGGCAGTGACACCAAATGACTTCCTTTGTCAATCCCCTCTGCCAAGTAAAACAAAATGGAAATTTATCATTAGTTCCTGACAGGACTATAAAAAAGTGTGTTCAGAGCTGAACTGTTCTTTTGGCTCCCCCATTCTCACACCCCCCACTCCTTCTACCTGTTACCTCCCCAGGTCTCCCCCATTTCCACATCAATCTGCTTTGAAGCTTCAAAATACCTCTGCCACCAGCCTGTCACGATCCCTGCCATCTCCTAGTAACTCAAAGAGAAAACCTCTATTCGAAATTTTAAAAGAAACTGACATATTTTTTTAGAACCAGGCTTCACAAAAAAAAGAAACAATCAATAAAGTCACCAATTATACCAAGTATAATTGGTAAAGAGTCGCTTAAAGTGTTTAAAACATGAAACAACTTTAAAAGTCTACATAGAAACAGCCCCACACTGACAATCTGGTGAACACTAAATATTGTAGACATCACAAATCACTGACTTTGGAATTCAACTTCTAACAAAACACATGGAAGTGTAAATGTAAGTTATTTATTTTACAAAAACCTTTTTTCCCAAAAGTGAACATGATGGCTTAGTGAAACTGATATATTTGCAAATGGGCTGACCACATCTCCAAATGCAATAAAACAGCAAACCTAGAAATAAGAATATTGCCTGTGGAAAAGCCTACTGCTATGCTTTTACGAGGCAAATACATTTTAAAATAGAATCTTTTATGAACAAGAATGGCTAATTCCCATTTGTGTCTTTTCTTTTCTTTTCTTTTCTTTTTTTGACACGGAAAATTCGAATACTCTTGAACAGCCCCCCAAGTACAACCCAAGTGCAGATGAGTATAGCAAGTGGACCAGAGACCAAGCAGAATACCCACTGTCTACAGAGAAATTCTTTCCATGCTGGTCAGTGCCATCATGGTGCTCAGTATCCTTAGCCTTAAGGGAAAGATTCTGGGATGATATTACCTCTGATTACATATGATATCAATGTGCTGTGCAGTTCACTGAGAAATCTCTTGTAGTTTCACAGAAGTCAGTGAAACACATACAACACAGAGATGTAACAAAAGTTACATGTAACTAAAATGCTTTAATCCAAAAAATAATGATTGGTTTTATTTATAAACTCACAGGATGATTCTTAAGATTTTGAAATCAGCCCTGGCTGGTATGGCTCAGTGGATTGAGTGCCAGCCTGCAAACCAAAGGATTGCCAGTTCAATTCCCAGTCAGGGCACATGCCTGGGTTGAAGGCCAGGTCCCCAGTGGGGGGCATGTAAGAGGCAACCACACATTGATGTTTCTCTCCTTGTCTTTCTCCCTCCCTTCCCCTCTAAAAATAAATAAATAAAATCTTAAAATGCATATATATAAAAATTACCAAAGTACTTGGAGTTACGAATGCAACATCAAATCTTCCCAGTAGTAATTTCTATTGCCACCGTGTAGGTAAGTCAACTAAAACTGAAAATGTTCCTGTCACAAGTACTCTTTGCTAACACTCTCACTGAGTTTTAAGGGGCTTCAACAATACCTAGCCAATCTCCCTCATCTATCTCAAACCTAACTGACCCCAGAGAGGAGATATTATGGTAAAGAGTTTGGGGCTCAAATAGGTGATCTTGGCTCTTTTCCTCTGAACACTTTCTCCAAACCCAAAGCAGTTATTTTTGTCATAGTCCATCATAACAAGGTCCCCCATAAGGATTCCTTTAATCAAAGGCTCCATGACCAAAATGACTAAAAAACCATTCTTGAAAGATACTGAACCATGGTTGCAATATAGTGGGTGAAGGACATGAGTTACAAAAGCAGTTTTTTTAGGGTGGTTCTGTGGCAGACACTGCAACTTAATGCCTCAAAACCTATTCCTACACCCCTCTGGCCCTGGGTAGCTTTGCTTGAGGTGCTGGAAAAGGCAAAATCTCTTACTCAACTGTTCAGGATCCCTTGGAGTTGGGCTGGCCACATGAAGCAGTTCTCTAACCAATGAAACATAAACCAAACCCAGTCAAACAGCAGGGCCAGTGTGCAGAAATGGAAATGGGGGCACCACCTGGACAGTCTTCTTAAAACACACAGAAAATGTACGAACAAGTACCTAAGCCAGCCAGCCAGCCACACAAAGACCAAGACCCTGACCACCGAATGGCATTCACATCACACCAATTAGAGAACTCCACTCTTCACCTTTCTGTGCCCTCCCCTCCCCTCTTGGCTCCTCTGCTAATACCCTTTACCTCCAACAATGCGGATCTGCCCCTCCACCCTGTTTCTGATAGTCCACTTGCATCAGACTCTTCTAATTCAAGGAACTGCCTGCCCCTCTCCTTCTACTCTCTCCCCTCGTCCATGACACTGGCCAAAAACCACCATGAGCAATAATCTCTATCCTCTGTTAATGCATACCCAAGCATCCATCCTATGCCAGGCATTGTTCTGATTGCAAGGAATGCAGCCATGAAGGAGAACAAAGTACCGTGTTGTACAATCCTATGACAAGTGTGCCTCTACGACACATTTACAACATCCAGGCTTCTACTGCACCCACCACCAAGAATCCCTCCTTCATTTATCCTTTCACAAACAGTTACAGAGTACACACTGTGTCACAGGCACTTCTTCAAAGGATGTTACCTTCCCAACCTTCACAGCACCTGCCAGATATACTGAGCCTGACATTTGACTGACTATGAAGCACACTAATGGAATCAACAGGTAGCAATGCAACATCAACTGCAGGCTGTCCACTGGGGGACTTCCTTCTTCTTCCACCTGATCCTCCCATTATTTACTCCCCACAGCCTCTAGTCCTACTCTCTCACCGCCCCATGTACTTTTGTTTTTAATTTATCTTCTCTGTCTGCTCCAAAAATTGTAAATATGACAGTCACATGTTTTTATGGTAGACCTGGAGATCCTTATACCTAAACACTATTATGTAGTCTAGCATATAAGTAGCTAGATGCTTATTGACACCTGTTATTTACCATGATTCTGGAAGTGCTAGCCAGTGCAAGTGAAAAGTAAATATGTACTATAAATACAGGGAACAGGCAAAATTATCATTATTTGAATGTAATAAAATTGTACACCTGGAAAACTGAAGAGTTAACTTAAAACAATAAAACTATGATAATTCATAAAGATTATAAAAATTGTTTTCATAAAATTGCTTTTCTATATATAAACTATAGCCTGTCTAAAAATACAATAAGAAAAAGCTGATAACAGCAATCAAAAACACTAAGTACCTACGAAGCATAAATGTATAAAACTTCTATGAAATTTAAACTTTAAAAATTCTTAGAAGTGACAAAAAGACATAAGTAAAGTGTACATACGCTTTTTTCTTGGTTAATTAGAATAACCCATTTTAAAGATATGAACTCCCCCCTGAAATAAGTTATAATTATAATGCACTGCAAATTAAAATTTTAACAAGGTTTATATTTTACTTTTGTGGAATGAATCAGCTTTAACAAAAGGAGTCAAAAGTTATAATTTTTAAAAACAAAGAGAAAGTTCATAAAAATTCTGAGAACAAAAAGCCACGTGGAGGTGCCTTGTGAGAATTTAAAAACAATTTGGGACTAAAGAGAGAAAAATAGAAAAATAGTAAATAGGATAGAATACAGAAATGTTAAAACATGTCTTAATGTATAAAAGATATGTCACCTCAAGCAAAAGCCAGAAAGAGTGACTAAGAGAAAAGTAGCCAGCAATCCCATCTCTACAAAGCTACAGATATACTTAACCCCAACCGGAATTAGATCCTCGCTCTCCCTCCCCCCTCCTTTACTCATTTCCCTTCCTTCCCTACCCCCCTCCCCACCACCACACACACAACCCTAAAATTTTAGAAGACAAAATTGAGAAGGCTATAAAGAAGACACAATTAACAGGTTTCCATGCAGAAGAGATGCACAGGGGGCACAGTCTTTATTTCTCACGTGTTCTGATTCAGTTGTCTAAATGTTTATACACTTTCTATGTCAATTGGAACTATTCTTAGAAGTGATAGAAGAATCATTTTTCTGTTCTTATTTATACTCTTGTGCACTGTAAATTGGGGGTGGGAGACAGAGAAAACAGGCTTTGCTGTCAGACAAACCAGGCTGAAACCCCATCACTGCCACTCAAACGACACAACCTTGAGGAAGCTGATCATCTGCTACAAAACGATACCTTCACTGAGCTACTGTAAGTATTAGATGCAATAAAAATTCTCAGCCTTGCACCTGGCACATAATTCCATAGAAGATAGTATGGCTGTGGCACAGAGGACAACTGTGGTTAAACACAGCAACACCACCTGCAATCTGCATAGTACTCTACTTGTGAGACACGGAGGTAAAGTTGGATATACGTCAGAGACATGTAGTTCTCCTAATCTGTTAATATAATGCTTTTCCCAGAACACTATGCTTTAGTCATATTCTCACAGCAAATAATTTATTTTTGTGGGGAATTTTCCTGTGAGACAAAAGATAACCAGCTCCTAAGCTGCCTATGAACTATAATGCACTAGTGGGAACGAGCCAACAGGAAGAAAACTACTCATCCTCTATTTCCAGTAGATGATAAAGGCAATCTTCTTTCCACCCAGCGTTCAAACCTTAATGAGTAGACTTCAAAAGAGCTTAGCCAAGCCAGCACGTTGTACAGAATGTACTCCCAACTTGGCAATAAGCACCAATCACTACACTACTAACTTAAATCAGCCCTTTATTATTCACATGGTAACCTTTTAAGAAGAGTCGTCTAAATGCTCCTGAACCCACAGAAAAAGCAAATAAAGGTAGCCAATAAAGCTAACTGACAGGAAGACCAATCCTGGCATTTTAGAGTGTTTCATGTGATCAAGTGTCATCAGTCACATCAAACACTTACTGTCCTTCAACTCAATGGAAACTCTTTCCAAAAAAAGTCAAACAAAATGCAAGTGTCAGATCATGTATTCATTATCTCATAAAACACACCTCTTCTTAATGAAAGGGGGTGCTATTATCACCTCTCACAATGAAAAGATGGTTACTCAGTACCTGCCAGAAGGCAGTGTCTGATTCGCACTACTCTCTCCAAATGCAGAGCCACCAGCCATATGAGAGTATCTTAGCCAAAACCTTGTTTCCAGGATGCCTATCCTTATCTCCCCAAAGTATTAACAGGAATTGTCTCAGAATGCGTGGAAATTCTTTTCTTTTTAATTTTTTTATTTTTCTAAATATTTTATTTATTTATCTTTATAGGGGAAGGGAAGGAGAGAGGAAGAGAAACATCAATGTATGGTTGCTTCTTGTGCATCCCCTGCTGGGAACTGGCCCCTGCGGGGGGCGGGGAGGGGGGGCTGGTCTGCAACCCAGGCATGTGCCCTGACTGGGAATCAAACCACAATCGTCTGGTTCGCAGGCCCGCGTTCAATCCTGGAAATTCTTTCTTCTTCTACCACTACCTATTTTTCCAAAAGTTCCACCCTGAGATGTTTGAGGACAGAATAAAACAGCCAAAATAGCAGTAAACTCCTTCCTTGACCCACCAGGTACCCTCAGACTGTTGCCATTTCCAATTCCAAGGACACGTCCTCAGGACTAGTCCTAGAATCCAGGTCCTAGTCCCAGGTCCTCAGAGCTGTGTGTACAAATGAAGCCTCTTCACTTCACATAAGCCCAACTGAGGAGCAGAGCTGGATGACAAAACATTCACAACCCAAGGGCACTCGGACTACAAATAGAAAAACAAAGCAAGAGCCTAGGACATGCTGGGAGAAGCTGGCAGCCAAGCTCCAGGCAAACCTCAAAGGATAGGTGAACCAGTGCCAACTGTGAACTCGCCAGGTGCCCCAGCTGAGAGAACATACTGATTAATGTAACCTTTATTATGCTCCTGTGTAAGACCAGATCACCGTAAACAAAGCATGGGAATGTAGTCCTTGCAAATGTCAAAGGCACGGACACATATTTCTAAGACCTTACCACATGAAGTGGTAAGTAGCACTTACATAAAGTAACTCACAACTGCGGTCAAATCATACAATTTTGTACTTTATTGCTGCCTATCAAAATAGCAATTGAGATAAAAGTAAATACATAGCTATCTACTATGTATAACTATGTAAATAGCTATAACATGAGACCAGTCAAAGTATGATGTCTTTTTCACAGAGGACTGGAAGTAAAGTTTTAGACCAAGATTTAAAAGTTAAAATGAAATTTTTAATTTTTATTACATTAACTTGATAGTAAGTTTTCTTCTCCTCTCCCTTAAATCTTGGCCCACTTGAATGAAGTATTTATACCAGTTATTTCACACCATACAATTCAAGTCCTATTGACCATGGTTAAAGCATTCTTTTGAAGTCTATGGATTTCCCTAAATGAGCATTTTTAGTTTCCAACCTACAAAATCCTCTACTAATTCATGTGGTATGGGCTGAATTATGTGGTGGCACACTTCACTGGAAAACAAGATTATTTCCCCTCCCTGCTCAGTGCCCCTACTGGTTTTCCATGGAGAGTATCTCAGCCTGGTCCCAGACTCCTGAGAACTCCCTGACGAGAGAACATCTTCCTAGCAGCCAGCTTGTCCCCATAGGGCACAATAGAAAGTTGCGTGAACTCTGGGAGTTCCAATGTTTGATTAACAAAATCCAAGGGGACATTTCCTTCAAATCCTCTTCTAATATCTTTAGATCAGGAAATCCAGGCAGAGAGAAGCAGAGAATCACAGGGAAAGTGTGCTGTGGAAAACCAGTGTGTGTGTGTTGGGGGGAGGGGGTGCGGTGACCTCAAAGTGTGCCAAAAAAGTGGGGCACAGTGGGGGATGTAGGGCTGGGCAAAGGAGAGAGAAAAACTAAAAACACAAATATAGCAGAAATTTCCATTGTGTGTTAGAACATATGTGAAAACAGTAATGTTCATTAGACTTATTGCATGTTAAAAAAACCAAAATGGTCATGCTAACAACAAAAACCTTCAAAAATGGCTTCCCACGAATGGGAAGTGGTGTTTACTATAAGTGGTGTTTATGATATTATGGAAAATTTAAACAAAAAATCAGTTGTCAAAGGAAAGACAGCATATATGTTTTTTAATGCACTGGATCTTTGATTTATTGAGAAATATATAAGCATCTGTTCACAAAAGCAATAAAAACTCTTCCAAGCAATAAAGGACATTCCTATAATCCTGTCTTAGGTGGTATCTTGTACCTTGTTCCATACTTCCCAAAATAAGCCAAGTTCCTTAAAAAGCAAAGACAACATTTTATATTTACCTATTTTCTATGCATCCATATAGCTGCACATGACATACTCAAATACCTTATTTGCAATAAAGAATATTCTGTTGCAATGAATCTGTCCTTTTCATATCATATATGCACACTTGGTAAAAGTCACTGAGTTCAAAATCAGGCATACTTTCCATCTTGTAGTAATATCTACTAATTCTAGGCATCTCTGAACAAGTTAGGCTATATGTTTCCACCATGCCAACTTCCAAAAACGATTTCAGACTGTGTTAAGATTACAGATGTCATATAATAAGAGCTTGGTGATGATGAACTCCTTGAATTTGACCTTGTCTGAGAAGCACTTTATCTGCCCTTCCATTCTAAATGAAAGCTTTGCTGGATGAAGCAATCTTGGCTGTAGGTCTTTGGATTTCATGACTTGGAATACTTCTTTCCAGCCCCTTCTTGCCTGGAAGGTCTCTTTTGAGAAATCCGCTGACAGTCTGATGGGAACTCCTTTGTAGGTGACTGTCCCCTTATCTCTTGCTGCTTCTAGGATTCTCTCCTTCATTTTAATCTTGGCTAATGTGATTATGATGTGCCTTGGTGTTATATGAAATGTTAAAGGGACTTAACATTTTCTTAGATAAGGGACTTATCTAAGAAAAAGAAGATAAAAAATATGAACAGTGAAAGGACAGCAAACTCACAGTTATTAACAACCACACCTAGAACAAAAGCAAACTAAGAGGACAGCTAGATCAGGAGCGGAACGATAGAAATGGAGATCACATGGAGGGTTAGCAAGAGGGGAGTGGGAGGAGGGGAAGGGGGAGAAGGTACAGAAAATAGCATAGATGGTAGGTAGAAAATAGATAAGGATAAGGGGGAGGGCAAGAATAGTGGGGGAAATATAGAATCTAAAGAACTTGTGACACATGGACACAAACTAAAGGGGGAAATGGTGGGGGAGGGGGTGTGCGGGGTGGAGGAGAATGAAGGGAGGAAATGGGACAACTACAATGGCATAATCAATAAAACATATATATATAAAAGATTACAGATATCAATAGTGATAAGAACATAGATTGAGTTAATTAGCAAAGATGCAGGATCACGCGCAAGATATCCCTTGAGCTTATGAAGAAATTGAGGGTTTTGTTCATGGTAGTACTATCATTTTTCCAAGGTCCATAAACCAAGTGTAGCGGGCAAAAGACAATAGTTTTCAGAGACAAAGGAGGAGCTGACAGTTTCCATAAGGAACTACAGGGCCCAGCCCCAGAGGCCAGGTGCAAGGGCACACCTGACACAGGGAATCCTCCCCTCATGAGGCTCACATGGTAGCTTGTGAGGTCCTAAATGAACAGGGTGTCTGGACTCAGAGCCACTGCAGCCTGGACCTGCATCTCTGATAATAACAGAAAATCTAAGCTAGTCTCTGAGGTCAGCAGTTTTCTAATTAAATGATTCCCAAGAACAGTCTCTCCTCAAGGATGTGGATGATAAATGGAAGAACAGTGCAAATCCCAACGAGAACTGAGATGAGGAACAAGAAAAAGAACACATTTCCACTATACACATGTACAGCATGCTATTATCAATCTTCCCCTTTCTGTCCTGATCAATTAACTGAAATAAGGACAAATAAACTGGCACAAACTGTCATGAACCCCAAGGTTCAAGACAGGCTGTTCACCTGCCTCAAAGAGAACAGTGAGAACTGTATCCACTGGCCCCTGCTGCTCTAGTCCTGAGAACTGAGAGCTTCCCCATGACCAAGGACATGATCATGGTCACTCATCGTGGGCTCACAGGGGGAACACCTAACTGACAGTAACATGCCAGGAAGAAACAGCACAGGGACAAGAGTCCTAACCTGGACTGGCAGCCCGATACAAGTAGACAGTACTCTCTCCTCATACACTTTCCCTTCCCTGTTCCCCTTTCCAAATTCACCTTTTTAAAGACAATTTCTGATCTTCTGAACAAATAAAATGTTTACGGTACAAACCTCCTAGTTTCTGGAGCCCTGTCAGGCTGAAAAGACAGATGGGAACACTTGGACTGGAGTTTCATCTATTGCTTCCTCCTCTTAAAATGTTACTCTTCTTGCCTTTCTGCATTCATCTTAAAGTTTTAGACTCAAGTCTCTGAAAGGCACTGCCATTCTCCCAATAGGAAGCTTCTAAGCAAAATAAATTATATACTTTCTTGAATATCTGCGGAGGAAAAAATGTTTTTCTTTGACTCCTTCGGTATATACTGGGTTGGCCAAAAAGTTCACTTGTTTTTTTCCATAAGATGGTGCTAGTAGTGCTTAGTTATCTTTAACTTCATTCAAAACAAGTATGTTAGATTTTTTGTGGCAGCTGTCATATCAGCATGCATTTTTTAGAAAGTTATCAAAAATGGTGAATTTTTGTGTAGCCAATTTAATATTGAAGATAGAAGAAAATATGCAACATTTTCCACATTATTATGCTTTATTATTTCAAGAAAGGTAAAAATGCAACTGAAACACAAAATACCATTTGTGCAGTGCATGGAGAGGGTGCTGTGACTGACTGGATGTGTCAAAAGTAATTTGTGAAGTTTCAAGCTGGAGATTTTTCACTGAACACTGCTTCCCAGTTGGGCAGACCAGTTGAAGTTTTGAAAGCAATCAAATCAAAACATTGAGAACAGTCAACATTACCATGTGGGAGATTCAACATACTCAAAATAGCCAAATCAATAAAGCCACTGTTGAAAGTAAAAAAATGCGTCTTTTGTATTACAGAAAAAAAAAAATACAGACTTTTAAGCCAACCCAACACAATGTTGTTTTGTTAATCCAAAGCCATTTTCAAAGTCTGTGATGCCATTCTGAACCCTTTATTTTGAGCCTCTGTTTACATTAAAACTTTGTCACTTCTAAAATACTTATTTGCAAGATATCTGCATGATAGATTCAAAGGCAGTTGTCATTATTTTTTTATATATTTTATTGATTATACCATTACAGTTGTTTTATTCCCCCCGTCATTCCCTTCCACCTGCACACTCCCTTCCCCACCATTCTCCCCCCCCCTTAGTTTATAACCACGTGTCTCAAGTTCTTTAGATTCTATATTTCCCCTACTATACTTGCCCTCCCCCCTATCTATTTTCTACCTACTGTCTATGCTATTTTCTGTACCTTCTCCCCCCTTCTCCTCCTCCTACTCCCCTGTTGCTAGCCCTCCATGTGTTCTTCATTTCTATGGTTCCACTCCTGATCTAGCTGTCCTCTTGGTTTGCTTTTGTTTTAGGTGTGGTTGTTAATAACTGTGAGTTTGCTGTCCTTTCACTGTTCATATTTTTCATTTTCATCTTCTTTTTCTTATATAAGCCCCTTTAGCATTTCTTATAAGGGCTTGGTGATGAGGAACTCCTTGAACTTGACCTTATCTGAGAAGCACTTTATCTGTCCTTCCATTCTAAATGAAAGCTTTGCTGGATAAAGCAATCTTGGCTGTAGCTCTTTGGATTTCATGACTTGGAATACTTCTTTCCAGCCCCTTCTTGCCTGTAAGGTCTCTTTTGAGAAATCTGCTGACAGTCTGATGGGTACTCCTTTGTAGGTGACTGTCCCCTTATCTCTTGCTGCTTCTAGGATTCTCTCCTTCATTTTAATCTTGGTTAATGTAATTATGATGTGCCTTGGTGTGTTCTTTCTTGGGTCCAACTTCTTTGAGACTCTGTGAGCTTCCTGGACTTCCTGGAAGTCTATTTCCTTTGCCAGACTGGGGAAGTTCTCCTTTATTATTTGTTCAAATGGGTTTTCCACTCATGGCTGTTTCTTTCCCCCTTTTGGTACCCCTATAATCTGGATGTTGGAATGTTTAAAGATGTCCTGGAGGTTCCTAAGCCTCTCCTCATTTTTTTGAATTCTCATTTCTTCATTCCCTTCTGGTGGGATGTTTTGTTCTTTCTTCTGGTCCATTCCATTGATTTGAGTCCCAGTTTCCTTTCCATCACTATTGGTTTCCTGTGCATCTCCCTTCATTTCAATTAGTTTAGCCTTCATATGTTCCTCTAATTTGTGACTATAATCAACCAGTTCTGTGAGCATCCTGATAAACAGGTGTCTTGAACTGTGCATCTGAGAGGCTGGCAATCTGTTGGTCGCTTAGAGTTATGGGCTCTGGGACTTTGAGTTCTTCTTGTGCCATCTTTTGGGCTGTTCATGCCTGTTACATAGCAGAAACGGAGCCCTAGGTGTTCACCAGAGCAGGGCAACTCAGTTGCTGGGTTGTGATGCTGTATTTGGAGGCGGGGTCAATGAGTAGCAATGGCGTACTGTCTGCCGCCTCCCACCACCACAGCCACAGATGCTGCAGCTGCCACCATCACCGGGGCCCACGCGTTTTGTCCCAGTGCACGCGAGTGTGCCACCACCGTCAGCCCTCCACCACTGGGCTCGCCCTCCGGGGCCTGTGTGATCTGTCTCACTGTGCACGAATGTGCGACCTCGGTCAGTCTGCCCCACACCCTGACTGGGTCCGGGCCACCTGCGCGCCCAGGTCAGGGGATCTTTCCTGCCCGACCCTGCTCTGCTGCTGGCTCTGCCCCTCTTACGGTCCCAGCTAACGGTACTTCGTTGTTGGACTTCTGTATAATTCAATTTTCTGTTCTTTGGCTGTGTCTTTGTTTTCCAAACCTTTGTTGTATTCAAACTTGGTTGTGGGAAAAGGCACAGTGTTTCCACCTATGCCTCCATCTTGGCGGAAGTCCGACAGTTGTCATTATTAGCAGTCATACCTAAGAAGTTAGTCTGCACTGCAATCTCACTCAGTACCTGGTTAATGACATTCTCATCAGCCATGAACACAGACATGGTACAAACTGCCTGTCCTCCCTGCCTCCTTATCCACTCTCTGAGAAAATATCTCTATGAAAGCAATACTGTCTGGAAATCAATGAAAATTCTACTCAAAGTAGTGTAATGACCATGATCCAAGGTTCTGGTCCCCAGTTAACCTTGTAAGGGACACATTTTTCTGGCAACTGTTATAAAATAAATGGTACCTCAGTCAGCCCTTGTACTCTCAGCTTCCCTGAGAATGCTTTACTATGCTGTTGTTCTAAAATTCTCTCTTTGAAAACAAAGCTGCCTTTTTGGACATGAAATTTTTAGACATGAAATTTAATTTCCTATACCAACCTCCTTATTGGCAACTCAATTAACTGCCCATCTTTAATCATCTCTCCTGAGTTGCATATGTTTCTGACCCTTCTTCTGTCAGTTTCTCTATTGTGCAATATATACCTGAAGTATGAAATATTAGAAAATGCTGCTCTTAGCTACATGGACCACTTCAACATAACCTTACATAGTCAGGGCTGAGCACTGACAAGTGAAAAAGCTTGGCTTGGAAATGTCAATTAAATAAAAAGAATTTAAAACCCACTAACTGCCTTAGAGTGCCCACCAATCACTACTCATGTGCTAGATATGACTTCACATGTTCTTATTCACCTGTAGCAAATCTAAAAAAAAGTGATACTCTTCCCATTTTAAAGACCAGGAAACCCAGGTTCACAAAGATTAAGTAATTTTCCCAAGTTATCCATCTGGAAAGCAGCATAGCATGGTTCCAAAGCCTCTCCACCACACTACACTGTATCTCACAATTGCAGGACAGGAGCTTTGAAATAAAGGCTATTAGGAGAGCCAAACGAAGTATAAGTCACTGTTTCACCTGCAATTTCCTTTCTCCTCTATCATGTCATGTTCTCTACAGATGAATCATTTTCTAGTTGAGGCAATCAAGTACTATGGACCTTAAACTCACAGGCGGTGTAATATGTAAATACGTTTCAATCCTGGGAGCTTGGAATTTGAATTAACGTCATGGTTACTCATTCACAACAGAAAAAATCCCCAAGAACATGCCCTACCTAAAAATGTAAGAACTAGAGTCCCAGCCCCACCCTGGGGTACAAGGAAGGCTTAACACTGGAAAGCCCACACTGTATAAGATGTAATGGGTGTGACGGAAACAGCTACACCAAGTCAGGAGGGAGGCTGCATCAGGCAGAACAGGTTATCAAAGGATATACTAAGGATGACTTCTAATACTCACTCCAGCCCAGGAAGAGCAGAAAAGAAAAAAGAGAAAAGAAAAGCTATAAACTCATTGGCACTGAAGATAACTGAAAACTAGAATAAATGAAGAGAAAATACTACTGCTTCCATTAACCAATCTCAGTACTGAAAACAGAAATAACTCAATGATCTTTGGATATTAAAGACTAAAGTATTCTTTTTTAAATAAGAAATGAAAGAAATATACTACTTGCATAGGAAAGTGACAAAGCATAGGTTTAGCAAAGGATTTTAGTCACACTTTAAAATCTCTAAACTTAGAACTTAAAGATGGTGTCAGGATTGGCAGGGTAGGACAAAATGGCAGCTGAATTACAACCCAAAATGGCAGATGAACTACAACCTGGAAAAGACGGCTGACGTCAAACCAGAGAGCTGAAAGGGTGGGCTTTTCCAAAACAGATATCTGCATAGCAACCTGAGCCGAAGAGAACCACCAATGACGTATTGCCCCTTTGTTCAAGGGGGACCAATCCCAAGCTCCCACGAAGAGCCAGCTGAAATAAAACCCCGCCATATTCCCTGCTTTGGGCGAGACTTCCCTGGCCCCACTCTGCGGACCGGGGAACCTCACCCAGGTGCGCAAACCCCAATAAAGCTCTATACTGCCTAACTTTGTGGCTGATTGGCATTCCTTCCTCAGTGGAGCCTAAGAAAACCTTTCAGATGGTTCTATTAACTTCAAAGAAAAACTGTATATAAATTTAATCGATCAAAAATGATGTGTAGGGCTTGTGCTCACTCAGCTTGCTCCCCGATAGAAGGCTTTCTGTTGCCTGTCCTCTGTCAATGCTTTTGCTCCTGCCCCACCATGTTTACTCTGCAGGACTACTCCCAAATTCTAGTAGGCAGGTAGAACCTTCTTTTCAAAATTTAAATAAATGTCACTGATTTCATCCCTTCCAGGTCCATATTTATAAGATCAAAAAAAATTGTCAATAAAGTAATCTTGCTGTCAGTTCATGCAGCCATCACCAATAGGCCATGATTCCTGACCCTTCACACTCTACTTCATGTGTTAAAAATAGAATTTGTATAGCGCACTGAGGCTACTCATATCTGGCCTCCCTGAGGACCAGTGGAAGCTCTGTGCTACCCCCATGATATCACAGCAGGTTTAGACTTCTCAAGAAGCCAATAGAATTATCTTTCTCAACAGGGTTAGACATCTGCTAAACTTTCAGGAGAATGAGCAACCTAGGATTCCATTGAAACTTCTGAAGGTGGGCATCTAAACCTAAGCTGCTCATTAAGTATGAGATCCCCAAACTATAGAATCACTTGCCATGTTACAGCAACCTCCATGAACAGAATGGTGTGCATCCTCCATTAACACCTGTTGAAGTTGGGTGACGGATACCTCATGGCTCATTACTCTATTCCCTACTTACATGTTTGAAAATTTCCATTATGAACAGTTACCAAAAACATTGTGAGTGCCTGGAAGGAAGCATGTGAAGTGGTAAATGGTGGGAACTACTGCTGGAAAGAAAACAACAAAAATGACACGGGGGGTGGGGACAGGGTCTCCTTCTCCAAGTTAGCTGGGCACCTCACCCCAGAGACAGGACACTTCTGGAGGAGTGCCCTGCTGTCACGTTTTTTAGCCCAGCACACAGCACTGACTTGAAACACTGTCAGATAAACCACATTTATCTACCTACACAGCCAGCATTGTCAAGACTGCAGTTCATCCTTCAAATCAGGTTAAAAAGTTTGGGAGGGTGAGTTTAGGCCTCATTGTAAGTTCTTAGTAGGATGCACAGCATGAAAAACACAGATTTGCCAATTACAAGACTTGTATCCTCCCCCATGTTTGGTATCACGCAGGCCCAAAGGAATTACCTAGCATTTACAAAAGACAGATAGCTACCCTAAAAAAGTACGATCAACTCAAAAACACTGCTTTTCTAGAACCTTTATTCTCAAACAAACATCTCTATTCTCAAACAAAGAATAACACATCATCTGAGTGCGATCACTCAAACCTAAACAAGATATCCAAAACCTACAATTTTAAAATAAAGCAGTCCACAGACATTATGCATCCCAGAAGCAGCTGGTTCAACCAACTCCTAGGAAAGAGAAACAAACCCAAATCAGGTAGACCATGCATAGGTTTTAGCAGGCACTGCTTAGCAACACTGAGTACTTCCTCCAGTCCTTTTTCTTTGTATGTGGGCAGTGAGAGCTCTTACTTCTCAGATGGCAACACCTGAGAAGTTGCCAACATCAGTAACATTAACATCAATAACAGAGCTAACATTCCTGTAGTGATTATGAGGATTTTTCACCTGTCCACTTATGTAACCTCACTCATTCATAAAGGTAAATACCATTACTACTGCTCTCCCCCACTCCCATTTTACAGATGAGGAAACTAAGCACAGTAATGTTATGTCATTTGCCTAAAGGTTACACAGGTCTTGACTGACAGAGGAGTTTCCAAATCTGGCAGCCCACCTACAGTCCTTGCTTTTAACCACTGATAATCTGAAGAATCAAACTACATTTAATTGAAATTACCTTTTTAAGTATTATAACCAGTAGTTCATGTTAACTGTGTTTATTAAGAAATCACAGCTTACCTAGTCAATGAGAACACCGTGCTTGCAGTGGAATAAGCATGTTGATTAAACAGTCTCCAATTAATTATGTTTTATTCCCCTATCTTGTCAGATTTGGCTCTATGTAGGTAACTCTTTAGTAAGGAGTAATCACCCTCAGCTGCTGAGGGAAACACTCCAGGGCACAAAAGCAGATTAAAATGCTCTGATTCAACACAGACATCTGCTGTGCCACAAGGCACCATCTCCTTCAATACCAAAACAGCAAAATATTTCAACAGGAAGTGTCAATCTGACTCCTAGTCGGGAAACAGTAGTAGCTCCAAAGTTCACTTGAAACTCATAGGGCAAATCTTAATGGAAAAACACAGGTACACATTCTAATGAGGCTAGGTCTTGGCCAAGATTTCTACTAGCTGTAATATTTTAAGTATTTAATTGACAAAAATATATACAACTTAAGACGAAAGACATTGAAAACATTTACACATCAAAAGATTTTTTTAAATGACTTTGGGAAACAAAGGCCTTTCAGTGAAAGATTCAGTTGCCCTTCAGCAGCTGAAGGGGTCAAGTACTGGCCCAACAGCTCCTGTGGGGGCTCAGAGGGCTAAGGGAGGACTACACACAGGGTTATAAGATAACTAACAGGGCTTTCAGAGGTTCAGAAAAGTAAGCACTAGAGCCAATTATGATGTTAGAAGAGGTTTGGTGGAGGAGACAAGTAAAAAACTGAATTGAGTGCTACCGACTCAACATTTCCTCAGACCAAGACTCAATTTGAAAAGAGGTATTCCAAGTAAAAGACCCCCCTCACCCACCCCACACAGCAGCACACCTGGGACCAAGGGGCAGCCAGCTTATGGGTTCAGGGCAGGGTTAATTCACAAAGTCGATCTGAGAAAGTAGCACAGGGCAAACTGAAGATGGAGTGAAAGTGTGCACTTGTTTCCACAGGCAACAGAAAGCCTCCGGAGTTCATTCAATGGACATATACTTAGGACCTATTCTGGGCCAAATTCTAGAGAGACAACATGAATTAGAAAAATGGAGTGCTTGTTATAACAGACCTGGAGTCTAGGTAAACAAGACAGAATCAAAGATGTAAGGTAATTTCAGTTGATGAGAAGTGCACTGAAAAAAATAAAACAGAGTAACAAGAGAGGGGTAGGCATTGCTCCCTTAGCCCCCACAGCAGCTGGATACTGCCAAATCTTGTTCCTGTGGAAAGGTGTGTTAACAGAACCAGGAAGAGAAGAACACAGCTCTGGAGAACTACGTAACACTGACAAGCCCTCACAGGTGCTCCAGAACACCTGTGCAGCCTCAAAAGTCTCAAGTGACCCCATGTCTTTTAAATTCAATCCCATGAGCAGAGCTAATGAAAGGTGACTTCAATAACAACTTCTTGTTAATACAGATAAAAGCATCTTAAAAAGTGGCATCGAGTTCTCTTAGGAGTTCTTGTTGACAAATAGTTCCAAAGCTGTTACTGCAGCAATCCAAAACACTGATGGATACAAGTTCAACACCATCCCTCAGTCAAGTTCCAGAAAGCAAAAGACGAGAGCAGAGTTTTTTATTGCAACTTTTAAACAAATTGAACAAAATTTTAAAACTTATTTCATTAAATAGATAAATATGGAATGAAGTGTATACTTTCATAGAAGGCTAATATACTGGTGAAACTATAAAATTACAGCCTTTCCAAAGAGCAAAATGGCAAGATACATAAACCTCATTTTCTTTTAACCAATAATTTCTGTTTGGGAATCAAAGGAGTCCTCTTTCGGAATCTAAATTAGATATTTAGATAACTATTTATATATAAAGAAGTTCGGTGCAGGGTTATTTCAAAAAAAATAAATACCTAAGAAGAAAAGTTATATAAACATATCCATACAAAGACACATGTAAGCCATTAAGAAAGTCTGACATAGTAACACCAAAAATGTTAATATTTTTATTTACTTTTCAATTACAAATGTTTTTAAAAGTAGGAAATGATCATACTTAGTATGACCTCCAAAGTAATAAGACTATGAGAGGAAGAAGATGAAAATACGCATGTTAAGTGATAAGATTCCAGTCTCTCTATAGAAGCATTCACTTCTTTTTAAAACACATAAGCAAAATTTTTCTCATTAGTCTTCCTATGTTATCAGTTCTAAGGATCTCTGAACACCCACATGTACCACACACAACTAATAGGCCTACAACTGTTACTCTGGGAATGTCAACCAACATAGTGGAAAAGAGAAAGGAGACCTGCTTGGCCCTGGCCTACTTTCACCCTCTGAACACTAGATGGTGAAGCCAGGCAAATGCTTGGTCCCTTGCTGCCAGCCTTGGCTAAAGCCCTACACACATGCCACCACCTGCTGGGCATAGCTAGGGTGTGGCTCCAAACCAGGCAAGCTGATGGAGTTCTGATGGGTATAAACAGGTAAGTATCTTGTTCCCAGCACTAAACTCTAGTTCACTGTCAACCTCAGTGCACATACATCACTGTTCAACTCACTTGAGAATACTCACTCATGCTCACTACCTTCCCTTTGAAGGCTTCCATCAATAAATTCCTTTGACCTCTGCCTCCTGTTAGAGCTGAATGAACGTTAGGACCCCATCCTATGTCAACTTCAAACTGATGTCTCTGTCAACAAACCTTCACTCTCCATATAACCATGGTGGCTCACATCCTCCTGAGCCACCGCCATGCTTTGTGGCGATCTGACAGGTGATGAGGGCAGAGTTGAATCTCAGGACTTCCGTATGCTTGATGCTGGCAGACTTTCCCATGGCACCACAGACACAGCCACTGATCTCAGACCACGACCCTGAAGAAATCTGTCACCACTTATTTACCCACCACTACAAACAAGTGCTCAACCTAAAAGACTGCCTTCAACTGGCTTAACTGAAAGTCTCAGAAACTGGGACACCACATTTAACATCACCAAATAATGCAGTCTGCTCCCTCCCACCACAGCCAACTTTATAGCCTCCATTCTGTGCTGGAGAACGAGAACAAGGTCCACTTTTGCCCGCCATCCAAAATTCCAGAACTACTTTTCAATCAGACTTTGTCTCAACCATAGACAACTCTTGTAATTATTATGGGTTCTACATTTGTATACACTGCTACCATTTCAATGAAAGCCCCTTGAAGTCCACAATATGACTAACCTTTATCAGACTCTCAGATTCTTCCTACAGCATTCTATACCCAATGAGTGCTTTGAAATAATGTATCTGAAGGCTTTTCACAAGGCATGATAATGAATAGGTCATCAGCACCTTTTCCATGGCCCTCTGCCACTTTCTGGGTGAAGCAGGCCAGCTACTTCACCTCATTAGGCCTCCCATTTCTAATCTGTAAAATGCGGGAGGAATAAGAGAACAGCCTGTATCTCCTTCATAGGCTGGCTGTTTGCACATATTAAAGTAATTACAACAGTTTTCATTTTACTCCCGAAAGCCCAGCCAAACTTCACTGTAGATATGTATTAGTTCATCTATTTATTTGACATTTGCTGAGCACACACACACAGCAGAGTGCTGGAGCTTTGTTCTCAAGGAGCTCATAGTCGATATGGATACAAAGTCGATAGGTTAAAATGCATATAACAACATGTCATAAGCACACTGGAAATGCTATGGGATCACTAACAGGGCTAGGGGAGGGAGAGTGAGAAAGACAGAGTAAGTGTGTGTCTAAAGAGAGGGAAGGAGAAAGCCGGGCATTTGGGAAGGATGGATCAGTTCAAAAAAGACTTCTTAACAAAACAAGTATGGACATTAACTGGGGAAAACAGCAATAACAATATGCAATTGATCTCTTCTCCATTAAAGTATTTCAATTCTAAAAGATTTATACAAATAAACAGGCCTCAATTTTGCTCAGTTCTCTCATCTTAAAAATATAACAATACTTTTAGTACTTTACATACTATGAAAAAATCCACCAAAATGTTCCAAGTAACTCAAAGGTCTTTTTAATTTTAAAAAAAAAAGGTTATACTTCAGCACCGTCATTAACCCTGCCAGACTGATTACTAAGAATTTTAAAGAATTACATTGAGCCCTGGCTGGTATGGCTCAGTGGATTGAGTGCCAGCCTGCAAACCGAAGTGTCACTGGCTCCATTCCCAGTCAGGACACACACCTGGGTTGTGGGTCAGGTCCCCAGTAGGGGGCATGCAAGAGACAACCACACAATGATATTTCTCTCCCCCTCTTCCTCCCTTCACCTCTCTAAAAATAAATAAATAAAATCTTTTTAAAAGTAAGAATTACACTGAGAACAGGCAAAATGGAGACAGACTCATAGACACAGAACAGCACCGCCCATGGGGGGACGGGGGGGTTAGGGAGTAGAGGTGTGGAGTTAGAGGAGCAAAAAGGAAAAAAGACTCAATAATACAAAGAACAGTGTGGTGATTGCAAGGGGGTGGGGAGGGGGTACACGGGCAGGGGGGGATGGTAATGCAAAAAATAAAATAAAAAATAAATTTTGAAAAAAGAACTACATTAAACCAAAATCTTTAGTGTGAAGTTTTTTTGTATGAAACTGCATCCAGTGTTCTTCTGTTACACACTTCTATCAAATTCACACACATACCCCATAACCATTCCGTGTTATGAAAATAATTTCCTTTAATGAGCTTTCTGATTAACATGGTAGATGCTAGCTTTAGCGGTCACAATTGCTACCATTTGTTTTCAAAGAACACTAGTTTTTCTCCAGTACATCCACTCACTAGGCTGACCACATCATCTGTGCCTGAATTTGCTTGTGACCCCGAAATGCCTAATCGGCTAAACCTCCAGCAGCTGAGTCTTTCCTTATGACAGTAATTCAGAAATAGTAGGGGGGGGGGGGGCACCTGCTCAATTCCACTCTTACCATCACAGCCAGCTTTATTTTATTAAAATATATCCCCAATCACTTAATTTTCCTACTCAAAAATTTTCAATGGCTCCCAATTACTTCCTAAATTGGGAAATATCAGCTTATAGGTCCTATATTCAAAACCCTCTATTACATGATGCTAGTCATTTCCAGACTTACCTTCACCTAAAGCTACATTATCCAGCCAAATACTTCCTGCACTTCAAACGTCAGCCATCTCGCCATCTCTGCGATTCCCCATGCTGTCCCAGCCAACAGACCCACATATCTGCTGCATTAAAATACACTAGATGCCTTCTCCAGCCACAGTCTTTCCTGGTTATCACCAAAGATCATCTGTTATGCCGCTGGACTTCAAAACCACTCCCTACCTCTGATTAGAAATATCACTTTTTTTGCTTAGTATTTTAATCATTCCTGAACTAATATTATACCTCTGGTCCTTAGCTAGCTTGTAAACTCCTAAAGACAGAACTTTGAAATATGACTCATCCCATCACCCAACTTCTCATTATAGAGACCCTGAGTGTCAGGAGGAACAATTTGTAGGAAAAAGGGAGCCAGGACAGTTTTGAGCAGATGAATCATGTGATCAGAACTGCATTCTAAGGGGATCAAGGTGGCCTACCACAGTAACAAGACTAAACTTGGGGTCCAAACTCACCTGCTGCATACCAGGTGATGACTCACAGCCTCCGCCCCTACACCAGACCACAGGAACCTAACACAGAATGTTTGCTGTAAGAGTAAAATCGGGCAACTACATTGTTTCTCAAGTTGTAGTCCCAGTCCCCTGATGGTGACTACCTGCACTGACTGGGATTACAAGGAGACTCCGGGCAGAGAATATGACCTGTTCTCAGGATCCACCACAAACTGGAAAGCTGGGTAACAACGTGAGGCCATGGATTTGCCATCCCAGACCCTATGCTCTTTAAGGTTTAACATCATTAGATTTGGGGAGGTTTTGTGATGTTCATCTGGGAACTCAAAACCCCAAAATCTATGAGGTTGTTCTGGAATGAAGTTGAATTTCTCCTCTGGGAGATGATGAAGGAAGAGAAGGAGAAAGGGAAGCTAGTAAGGGAGGAAGACCTAGTATTAAAATCTGCCACTTTCAAAAAGCAACCATTCGCGATTTTCATTAGGAAACTACACAAAAATAAATTTACATTTTTTTTAAATGTTTACACTCCTGTGATTAAAATGTGGACCAGAAACTGCTGGTGCTGAAGCCATCCGGCATGGCAGGCACAACCCTAAGAGACGGCTCAGCCCTGCTGTCCCAGCAGTAAGGATCAACACTGCTTCAGACCCTGGGTGCATTTTCTAGGACAATCGCACCTTTGCTAGGGGGCAGTGGCTGAAGCAGCTGGCAGGCAGTCTGGTCCATCAGTCTGGTCCAATCACCTTCAAAGTTTCCTGGCTTTCCATTTTTTTCCAGCAGACCTGGGTGCTTTTCAACAATAGAAGTGCAGGTATAATTTGTTAGGTGCTTTGAGAATATTCTCTGCTTAAGTCCAAATATTGGTTCATGGTGGAACTCTTAGGGAATAGCTCTCTCAAAACAAGTTAGAATGATGTAGACTATACAATAACAATTACATAATAGGGTAGACAAACACTTCCTTACCTTGCACTGTTAATAAATTTTATCGCAATATTTTCTGGGGATAAACATCTAATTATTATAGGTCTATAATCAAAAAGACGTCATATAAGTAGTATCCTAAGGAATTATTTATTTATTGGAAGTCTTTGAGAATCACAACGGGAGGAAATCCTGCTGTTAAAACTCTACAGGAATTCATTAATAAAATCACTGCTAAGTAAGAACGTAGTCTTCTTTGGTCTCAATACCTATGCTATCCCCAGAAACAACAGTATGTCTCCTCCTGCCACACTTTCCATAGAAGCTGTATTTTTTAAAATGGCAAGGGGAGAGCTGCATTTCCAATTGCTTTTATTTTTCTGTTCTGTTTCTCTGGGTTAGACATGACTTGTAAACTAGCAAAGAAAAACAATCAAAGCAGATGTGAGATACAATGCACTGTAGTAAAGAAATACTGAAAACTAACACTCACCATGCACACATAAAAGAAGCAAACCTAAACTGTTAAGGCTAAACTGCAAGATATTTCACACAGCTGCGAAGGAAAAGATGAAAACAACGGGGGTGGGGGGTTCCTCTATTGGAAGGGATGTATTTTCCATTACTATGCAGTCACTCTTCTTGAACTTGAAGCAGTTCAGTCTCCTGGCTCAGGTTATCAGTTTCAGCTCAGTATCCAAATAAACGCCCAACCCCTGGGGACTGGAGCACCCCCAGCCTGCCTGAGGGCCCTGTGTAGAGGCTCACATGAGCACAAAATCAAGGAATCTGGGTGACATGGAGCACGTCTGAGAGCCTGCACAGCTGCAGAGGTTGCTGCTAGCCAGGGAGCAGACACCCTATGCAGAAGGCAGCAATGGTATCTTACCTGCCCTCCCACCCAGAACCACAGTCCTCAGATGAACTGTGGAGCTTCTAGAAGGGAAATGGTATTTATTTCCTGTTGGCTCCTCAGTCACTTCCCACTCTTTTTTACTGGTTTTGGTGGTTCCCACACTTGGGGGTGGGGGAAGAGCAGAATAAAGAGCCCATCAGATTTCAGACCCACTTCATTTCACAGCTTAATACTGAATTAAAAAAAAATTAACCAGCAAAATCTCACAGAACCAAGAGTGTGACAGTGCTTTTAGGAATAGGTTAGTATGATTCTGAAATACAATGTTAAAGTTTGATCTGACTCTGTACATATACCATGCCTTTTCCTGAGACATTTAACTCCAAACAGTATTTCTGGGAGAAAACACCGGGGGAAGGGGAAGGGGAAGGGTGGGGAGCAGAACAGAAATTAACCATTTCAATTGTACAGTGCTCAGCACCATACATACTATACATAGTGTAAAAGACGTAAAGCTGCAGGGGAGGAAAGTCAACACCTGAACCACTGGGGGGACACCAGGCAACACTAGACAGTCCAGAACTGAACTGTGTGGTCTGAACAATCACAAGATTGCAGTGGAGATGTTTTGAACTTTGTAGAAGAACAAAACCGTATAATTAATGGAACTGTCTCCTCACAGTGCTTAAGCATTCTAAAAGGTGATACCTATATCTGGCACACCTACTGAGAGATTGCGACACATTGCTTTAATTTTTAGATATTTTTTACTTGTAATGAGAACACAGTAACAGAATGCACTTGACTCAACTATTACCATGTAAGTTTCCTTCAAATATCATTCTGACTTGCTTCTGGACCCAGTGTATCACAGTACAAGAAGTCATCAACAAATTATGCAGGCCTAATTCAAGGACAGTGTGTGACCCAAACACATTCTGATCAAGCAGTGTGAGAGAGCTAGACCTGCACTAAGAACTGAGATATTGTACGAGAGCAGAGGCAGCACCCAGGCTCCTCCACTGAGTGTTGGAGTCAAGTTTGGAAAGGCTACCTACGGAATCTTGGAGGGCCTGATGCACTCAACCAGGCTTGGGGCACACCAAAAAATCTTCACCAAGGAACCTCTCCACTCTTCATAATCTCGAATGTTAACATGAACTTCATGTCTGCTCTTTATAAATAATACTAATTCTCACAATAACATGAAACACAAACACAAGGACTGAGCACTCCACTTCTGACTGACCAGAAGACCTGCAGTACTAGGAGGACTCCCTACACATAAATGCTCTTCTCGTCACCCAACAGTGTGCAAAGGTTAACTTATTCTTCCTTCTTTGTGCCAGCTTTCCTCCAAGAAGGACTTAACGGTGAGCATTTATACCTCATTTGGTTTAAAATATTTTTGAGCATTTACACATTAGTTAGTTTAAACCATTTTTTAAAATACTACCTTTGTCAGTGTGTTAATACTTAACATTTGGTTGAATCACATTGAAATTCAACCAAATTCAACCAAATCCAAGAAACAATAAGTATAAAAGCACCAATTTGGGAATATAACAGATTAAATGATGAAACTGTCATATAGAAATTCTGGTTTCTAAATATTCAAATTTACTTGAACTTTTAAATATTTCTGACTGACTTCAATTTTTATTTGGAATAACTGCCTCAGAATGTATGTTATTATTTGAGACTACAGTAACTCCTCCACCACATTTAAAGCAAAAGCAAGAGATTATACAGTTTTAACTTACCACAAAAATATAACCAATCACATTATTAAAACTTTAGGAATAAAAAACACACCCACCACATCCCATCAGTGTAAAACAAACACTAATATTGGTTTAATATATCTCCAAATCATTTTACTGCATTCTTTTAAGCACTTGGAAGCATGCTATATATAACACATACATCATATAAGTGTTTTTAAAACTGCCAAAGCTTTCATTCTAATATTTGAAGTATTCTAAAAAGTTTATAGTAATCTAAGTTATACAATATACATAGCAAGAAATTAAAATTAAAGAAAAACTCTAGCCCCCTATGAGATGGTAGGAGTAAAATGATGCAACTGATTTTGGACAGTTTTACCCAGTGAAGATCTTAATAATAACACAAGAGTAAGTCAAAAGGGAGATAAGCTTTCTTCTGGTATTTTCAAATACAGCATTTTAAAGATTTTCCTGCCCTTTTCTCTTCCTGTCTCCTCATTTCTATCTAATCAGAAACCCTCAAGTGCATTACAAGAGTAGCTCTGCTAATAATATTCATTCCTCTCAATGTTCAATTCTCAACACAACTTTAATAAGTTTGTGTAAGAAATCTAACCACCAACTAAATTTCCTCACTGCTTTAGAACTGCTGGAAATGGTTAAAGTAGATACTGAAACTTATTTAAATTAATCATAGGAACAAAAATGAAACTGTTCAATCAATAGTAGACAAAGAATTCTAAGGACTCTTATGAGGAAAGCAGCTGCTAGTGCTTCATGGGAAGCTGTCAATCTTCCAGTACACACAGCAAAGCTACCTGGGGTGCTAGCTTTCATTTTTACTTAAACACTAAAATGAGGAGTGATTTTGTCCTTTTAACAGTAAATGGTTTTTAAAATCTCAATCTTGCTCAAGTATCACAGTTATGCTTCTGAAATCCCAGAAATCGAAATCCATGGCTTTAATAATTTTCTTCTTATTTCCTTAATTTTCCACTTTGAAATACAACCTCCTGCAGAAGCTTAGGATGGCCCAAATGACTCCTTTCTAGCAACCATTCGTAGTTCTGGCCCAAGTTCTGACCCGTAATCCTAGACTAAAAGTAGCCAAGTGACAGCACAGCAGTTGATGCTGGACTAGCCCAAATAAACAAAGAATACCCCACTGGATGCTAAAATACAAGATTTCTGGCAGTATGGGCTTCATAAGGAAGTAGCAAACAGGCTTACCAGGGAATGGCAGAAGTCCTCTGACATTCCAAAAGGCATTAAACACTACTGCCAGCAGAAAACTGACCTACAATCTTATGAATGGCAATTAGTCAGCAGCATCTTACAAAACGTGAGAATCAGAAAGGAATGGAACTCACCTGCTAGCATATGACAGGGACCAACATATGGGATCCACACACCAAGTCACTTAATGTTTCTATTTTCATAACATGCTCTAAAGATCCACTTAAAATTTTTCATTCACTGCTTACTATAAATACTTTAACAATTAAAAAATGAGTTTTTGGGTCCTCCACATATTTATTTTCCAACATGGACATATACATTTGTTTATAAAAGCCCAAATATGTCATGCAGACTTCAAAGCAAAAGCAACTAATATACATCATTAGTTAAGGTGGATAAAACACCAAAATGGATATTTGCAGTTGCAAACCTTTTTAAAAGCTCTCTAAAGCGGTTAGTCTAAAAATGAGCACCACATCCAGCTCAGAGTCAAGTAATCAAAACAACTTATAGGTCTTTCACATCCTTCCTTAATCCTCGGAGACTTGACAAAAATCACTAGAAATCTATCATTCCCTTCAGGACTACAAAGATAAAACCCAGTTCATAACAAACACAGATCAATCCAAGCACATCAGGTAACAAGGACACCTTCTTCGTGTATAATGGGGGTAATATAACACACTCAAAAGAAAAGGAAAACAAAATAATAATGATTCCAAAATGGCAGAATCTTAACAAAAGACCGATGTTGATCAGATAACCAGATGACATTATCACATCAGTGACAAGGTGAGTTGCCAAACAAGAAAGAACTATCTCGGAAACTGCTAGGATTAGATGTACATGCAGCTGGTCTGAATCAAGCTGGGACATTTAAGCAGCTGGATTAACAGTGTTACAGACACTTAGCATTCTTTCATCACATTAAAGATGGAAAAAAATCCCTGAAGATCCAATGAAATGTATCTGAAAGTAAAACAGAGATAACCTTCATACTCATAATCCAGCTGAGAAAAAAAATGTCATCCTACACCCAAAGCACAGAGCAGAAGGGGCAGCTCATATGCACTGACAAAGCCCCAACCGCCAGACTCATCAAAGAGTCTTTTAAGACACAGGCAGCCATGGGGACGAACGGGAAATCATCTAGAGATGAGGAAACCTTTGAATTCCACTCCATGTGATATTCCTGGTGTGGATAGCTTTGAGTATTAGATGTTGGTTTTCAACCTGTTTTGAATAGAATCCCAGTTCAAAGAAGCACTTGTGTGCTTCCCTGAAAACATAGAACAAGTTGATGTAATCATCTTTTAGCTCCCAATCCATCCCCCTGAATCATTAGCATGGAAAAATCTAAGCAGTGGGCATAATAAGATCAGTCAAGAGAGGTACCCTGCACCAACTGCCTACCTTGGGCCAAGCTCTAGTTCAGACCTTAGATATACACCTCTCATTTGATCTTCAAGGGGAAGTAGGTATAACAAGCTAAAAGGATCAATATGAGGCTGAAGACCTCATTCCTGGGCCCAGGGATACACAGCTGCAAAAGCAGCTGCAGCAGCAATGCCACCCACTGACCCAGGAGGTCTCCCTGACAGAAACAGGGAGCAGACCCCCATGCAGGCCAAGTGTACACTGGTGCAACTTTTTTGGAAAGCAAACTGGAAAAATGCATAAACTGAGAGCCTCAAAAATGTTCATGACTTCCCACCAAATAATTATATACTTACTTTAAATAAATAACTCAAACTATGAACCAATTATTTTAAATCCTCACCCAAGGTTATGTTTATTTTTTGAGAGAGGGAAACATCAATTGCTGCCTCCTGTACACATTGCAACCAGGGACTGAACCTGCAACCAAGGTATGGTCTCTGACTGGGGCTCAAACCTACAACCTTTCGACGTATAGGGTGACACTTCAACCAACTAAGCCACCTGGCCAAGGCTGTGGACCACATTTTATATACTACGATTATCACAATGTTTTTAAATGGTGAAAAGTGGGCAAACAAACGAAATTTCCAATAATAGGCAAATAGATAAGAGAGAGTGTGTGTGTGTGTGTTTCCAGGGTCTGGCACAAATAATGCCCCTTTTTATTACTTAAAAATCTTGCATTACAAAAACATAAGCATGTAATTCTGTAACCTAACAGTATCACACTGAAGCCCACCATATAACATTTTAGGTGAAATGTTCCAATTAAAATTATAAATTCCCCTCTTTCTAAAAATAAATAAAATCTTTTTAAAAATATTTTTAAAAAACTATAAATTAGCCCTGGCTGGTGTAGCTCAGTGGATTGAGCGTGGGCCTGCGAACCAGAGGATCGTGGTTCGATTCCCAGTCAGGGCACATGCCTGGGTTGCAGGCGGGTTCCCTGCAGGCCAACTCCCAGCAGGGGACACACAAAAGGCAACCATACATTGATGTTTCTCTCCCTCTCTCCTTCCCCTCTAGAGATAAATAAATAAATAAATAAAATCTTTAAAAAAAAAAGGAGCTAATTACAAGTGACCACATTTAAAAAAAAAAACAACTATACATTAGTACACCCATATTGTTACCCTCACAACTCCACTCAAGCAGGCATTATTCCTGTCAGACCCTGTGTATCTCCACGCAATTTTTTTAAATGACAATTTTTAAAAGACATGACACAATGCAAATAAATTAAGTAAATTAAGTAAGTAGGAACAATTGCATATGAATCACAATTGCAACTATTTAAAAAAGTATCTACTCTATAGTCACACAAAATATAGGCAAACTAAAAATAAATACTCAAATTTTAGATTACTCTAGGTAGCAAGATGATGGGTGACTTTTTACCTTCTATAAAATCATTTGTACATTCCAAATTTCCTGTAATGAAATTGTATTTATTGTGTTGTAAACAATTAATGTTTAACATTTCTTCAAGAAAATGTTCATCAGACTTGATCAAACTCAAACTACAGAAAGATTCCATCTGCAGGAACAGAGTGTCTACAAAACTGCACAGCTTTGGGTCAGGGTAAAACTGGTCATTTTCCTGATGAATCATTGATGGATCTGGAAATTGCCTCATTTATTAAAGACACACCTTCGAAGGTAACAGTAACAGACTGAAGCCTGTAATCTGGTGTGAGCAAGCAGTTTCTAAACTGTGATAAGATTTCTTGTGGTGCTCTCCTTCAAAGGACAAAATCCAATAAAATAAACTATAGACTGTGTCTGTTTAAATAAAACACTTGCACATTGCCTTCCACTTCCTCTGTCAGCACTAATTTACCAATCAGGCAGATCCCCAAGGAGGCCTGTACAGTAATGATGCTGCTGCATCAACAAAAGGGGGAAAGGATACTAAAATAATTTCCCTGGCAATAGCACAGCGTACCCAATATAGATTAGCTAAAAGTCACAGAGAATAAAAACTTAGAGGCTGTGTCCTCTCTGTGATATGGCCAACATCACAGCTCCTCACTGCCCTCGTTTCAGACACTCACTTCTGCACAGCCAGCACCCATGCAGTGGGCTGTAAGGAAATGAGAAGAGGGAATACCAGGAAATGGGGGGGGGAGGGGGGGGGGCGGCGGACAGTGTGTATCCTTTTTAACATGAATCAAGAAAAATCAACTGGTAGCCAAGTTAATCCCCCCAAAATGAAAAGGGCAGAAAGTTTTGTCGTAAACTTTTTGTAAATATTCCAGCAATGTATCCCAATATGAATGATGTTTTTAAAGATTTGCTGAGCCATACAAAAACGGACTTTCTTTAGCCCATAGAATTACAGAAGAGAATTATTATTTGAAAGACAGCAAAAGGCAGCCTGTGACTGTCAAATCTCAAGTCTTTCACTGGAAAACTCACGCAATTCACTAACAACAATCCCTTCCATGTCAGCCTTCCACACACACACGTTCACAAGCACACATGCATGCAGAAGCAGTGCACGGTGAAAGATAATTCCACTGCAGGAACAAAGACAAATGACAGCCTCACTACTTTAGGATGCTTCTTCCTCTACTCAGTTAGGCAACACACAGTACAACTCCTACAACAGTAGTCCTAAATCTGGCCAGACAAACATTATCATTTTATGACATTACAACACTCTGAATGAAAGGAAGAGATTGTGGTATCTGCCACCACAGAGCAGCAGCCACACCGAGCGCACCAGACAATTCAGACTACCCTAAACTAAGTTTGGGTGACCTGGACAGTCACAGGCAAAAGCCGTTTCCCTGAGACTTCACAAACTGAGGAAATGCTCCACGGGGCTGCTGGCAACCACCAAACCAAGGCTTGCCCAGCTCCCAAAAACATGGAGCCTGCTGCCAGCCACAGCATGCAGGCCTCAGAGCAGGGACTGTGCCAAGGGCAGCCAGCCCCACTCACTACAGGCAAATGTCAGCACAGACCACACCCAGGCCTAGCCTGACACTTCTCAGGAAGCTGTGGGCTAAGCCAATGCTGTGTTCTGATGGAAAGGACAAGCTCTTCAAAAGAACTGCTTCTCCTTCTGGGTTAAAGACAAGAATGAGGGACATGAGATGAGGTGGGGCAGCAAGAAACAGGACAGCACAAGTTCCTGCCCGTCAGTGACCGCCCAGCACCCCTTGGGGGAGCTAAGATGGTGATGCCACCAGACCTGACTCCTGGGCTGCTCACACAACAATGCCGTCCTGGGCTCCAAACCAACTTGATCCCATGCTGCCCACTCTCTCCGCTGCATCCAACTGCCCATAGCCTCTGCAGGCACCTGCAGAACTGCTGGGCCAACCTCAGGACAAGGTACATTTGCACTCATCTGCTCTGCAGGGGATCTCCTGCTCAGCCCGACACTGACACCAGGAGTGGGGAAACCCCGCTGTGATGCAGAAAGGAGTCCAAAGGGCCTACCAAGTTCTTAGAAGGAAGATATAGAAAGAGGAATATTTCCTGCCTCCAATGCTCTTCCCTGACTCAATCCAAAAACGTTTCCATTAATATAGCAGCACCTACTTTTCCATTATCAACTTTCACACTCCTCAGAGTATAGCTAATGAAAAAAACTTAATATTCATTCACACTTAATTATGAAAGATGTTTTTAGGTCTTCCAGCCAAGATGTAGGCATAGGTAGATGTACTTTGTCTCTATGCACAACCAAAAGAAGGACAATAACAAATCAAAAAAAAAAAAAACCCTCCGAACTGTCAGAAAACCAAACTGTATGGAACTCCAACAACCAAGGAGTAAAAGGAAAAACATTAAGACCGGTAAGAGGGGCAGAGACAGGCAACTGGGGCGGAGAGGACACACAGCAAGGCAGCAGCTGGCAGAGCAGGTGGTCCCACATTTGCATGCTAATAAACCTGGAAGAACAGCTGGGAAAGGAGACAGACCCTGCAACCCACGGTTACAGCTCAGGGAAATAAAGCCTCACAACCTCTGACTAAAAAAATCTGTGGGCGTTGAGGCAGCAGGAGTAACTCCCAGTCTCATAGCAGAGTTAACTGACGAGACCCACAGGGTCCTGGAACATACACAAACCCACCCACCTAGGAAATCAGCACCAGAAGGACCCAATTTCTGGGTAACAGGGCAAGTGACTAAAGGTGGGTGAGAGCTGAACAAGCAGCATTGCTCCTTCTAGGATGCCTCTCCCACATACACTGCCAAAACCCAGCAATGTGGGTTGCCCTACCTTGGAGAATACCTAAGGCTCTGTCCCTTACCACATAACAGGCACATAGAAACAAAAAAAAATATGGCCCAAATAAAAGAACAGATGAAAGCTCCAGAAAAAATAAAACAAAGCAATGAAGAGACAGTCAACATTTCAGATGCACATTTCAAAACACTGGTAATCAGGATGCTCACAGAAATGGTTGAGTATGGTCACAAAATAGAGGGAAAAGGGAAGGCTATGAAAAGTGAAATAAAGGAAAATGTACAGAGAACCAAAAGTGAGAGGAAGGAAACCAGACTCAAATCTACCATTTGAAGCAGAAGGAAGAAATAAACATTCAACCAGAAAAGAATGAAGTGTAGAATGCAAAAAAATGAGGAGAGGCTTAGGAACCTCCAGGACATCTTTAAACATTGCAACATTCAAATCATAGGAGTACCAGAAGGAGAAGAGAAAATGCCAGAAACTGAAAACTTTTTTGAAAAATTAATGAAAGAAAACTTCCCCAATCTGGCAAAGGAAATAGACTTCCAGGAAGTCCAGGAAGCTCAGAGAGTCACAAAAAAGTTGGGCCCAAGGAGGAACACACCAAGGAATATCATCATTAAGTTACCCAAAATTAAAGATAAGGAGAGAATCTTTTTTTTGTTGTTTATTTATTTATCTTTAGAGGGGAAGGAGAGGGAGAGAAACATCAATGTATGGTTGCCTTTCATGCATCCCCTGCTGGGAATTAACCTTCAGGGAACCAGCCTGCAACCCAGGCATGTGCCCTGACTGGGAATCGAACTGCGATCCTCTGGTTCACAGGCCCGCGCTCAATCCACTGAGCTACACCAGCCAGGGCTAGGAGAGAATCTTAAAAGCAGCAAGAGAAAAGGAGACAGTTACCTACAAAGGAGTTCCCATCAGACTGTCAGCTGATTTCTCAAACGAGACCTTGCAGGCAAGAAGGGGCTGGAAAGAAGCATTCCAAGTCATGAAAGGCAAGGACATCCAAAATTACTCTATCCAGCAAAGCTATCATTTATAGTGGAAGGGCAGATAAAGTGCTTCCCAGATAATGTCAAGTTAAAGGAGTTCATCATCACCAAGCCCTTATTACATGAAATGTTTAAGGGACTTATCTAAGAAAAAGATGATCAAAATTACAAACAGTAAAATTATGACAAACTCACAACTATCAACAACCAAACCTAAAAAACAAAAGCAAAATTGAACTAAGTAATCAATTAGAACAGGAACAGATTCACAGAAATACAGATCACATGGAGATTAGCAGAGTAGGGAAAGGGAGAGAATGGGAGAAAAGGTATGGGACTAAGAAGCATAAATGGTAGGTACAAAATAGGCAGGGGGAGGTTAAAAATCGTATGGGAAATGGAAAACCAAAGAACTTATATGTATGACCCACGGACATGAACTAAGGTGGGAGAATAATGGGGGGTGGGGGGTTGTTGAGTACAGGGCAGAAGGTAATAATGGGGAGAAAAATATGGGACAACTGTAATAGCATAATCAATAAAATATATTTTTAAAAGATATTTTTAAAAACTTTTGGCTGTACACAGCCAGAGGAGTATTCTTTATTAACTCTACCATTAGTCATAGCCACCCTACGATTTTCAAGGACCTTGTTTTTCCACAAAGGACACACTTCACCCTCTTTTACCCACTTTATGGACAAGTCATCCACCATCTGGAACTTGCGGATCTGCCCATAATCTGTACGGTGACATCTGAGCACAGGAAATCCAGCCCGTCAAGCCACAGCTGTCAGCAGTGTAAGGCAGAGGACGCTGTGGGCTTCTCGTGGAGACAGCTGCTGGGATAATCACACACTGAAGAAAAACACTTTAAAAATCCTTCTCAATGGTATCAGCTTCTTGTCTCTTAAAAATCCATCCACTTTTATTTCCAAGTAATAACACATGTAACAACATAGTCAAAATTATTGAGGTAACTTCCTCTGAAAAAGTACATGTTTACATAGTGAATCTTTATATTCCCTTAACTCAGCATACCTATTTTTTGAATCTCTGGATTGTGGGTAGGGAGGCAGGAAAAGCACAGTTTGGGCTATGCCTATGGCTATGGGGAGATGACCCAGTGTGGGCTCAGGCAATGGCATGTGGTGCCCAGGCAGAGCAAAGCCCAGCCAGAGCAGAGCCTTGACTGCCACTGGGCAGGGTGGCAGAGACACAACCATCCAGGGGCAACTAGAGGCCTCTGAAACTTTCTGATCAAAAGAAAACCCACAGCCCCAGCAGCAGTACAGAGGAAAGGCTGGGAAAACCAAGGTGAGAGAGAAAACAAGGGAGAGAATTCCAGGTGAGGGGACAACACATACACAGCGAAGAGAACTGGAAAAGCCAGCATGACCTTGGGGTCATGGGGTCACGGGGTCAGTACTGTCACTCTTAAGGGCAGAGTGGAGAGCAGCAGTGGGACAGCAACAGGAAAAGATGGGCTGGGTCCACTGTCAGGCTGGTAAGTGTGAATGGGTCTTGGAAAGCCATGCAGAACTATGGACTTCTCTGGCCTGGAGAGTCTATGATGAAAGCTGTCCTTAGGAAATGTGTAGGGTGAGTCATTTCACCTGCAGTAGATGTTCACGAACCAGGAGACAGCCAATACAAATAGGGACTAAAGAGTTGTTTATTCCCAGACCAAATACCTCTCAATGACATGTAAACTAGCTCATTTTAAGCAGAACTGAATGGATGTAAGCAAGACTGCATCTGGAGTATTATAGTGGAGTAGCATCTTACTCAAAGGTCTGGCTATAAACAGGAGGGGTAGAGTAGTGTATGCTTAAACTCTCCTTGAAAATTCTACATACTCACTGAGAAATACAAGGAGATGCTCCCTGTTGGGGGGGCTGAGGAACAACACCACAGAGTGGACAAGGGTTCCCCCTTCAAATGTTGCCCTCAGTCCACACCACACACTCAATACTGGGCAGCCACAATAACTGCCTTACCCTTTCCACCATCTCTGTCTCTGCTGAGCACCCAAAACTTAATCCATTAAAGCAAAGCAACACTGCAATGTAATACCCATAATCATCTACAAAACACACACACACACACACACACACACTAGAAAAATAACTGTTCTTAAAACGTGACACTTCTCTGGCAAATGGTATAGAACTTAAAATATCACTGGATGTACTAAAGTTGACCTCCACTGTTTTCTGGAATCCTACCTAAGAACTCGTACATATTCTGATCAGTACATATCATCAGAAGAGCTGCCCTCCAAATACTGCTCATTAGCAGCCTGATGGAACCACCTCACTTCCTTGTCCGTGTTATAAACCCAGGGGTGCTATGGCTTATTTACCTCCTAGGACATTCCAATAAAGCGAACATGAGTGGCACAATCACTTTGAACCTCTGAGAAGATGATGCCACATAAACCTAAGGTGTTATTATCATTATCTCTTTCGACTACATACCCTGGGAACGCGGTCAGACCTTAGGACTTGTGAATTATGAATAGAATTACTTCTTAGGTTTGACAGCTTCAAAAGTTTGGGATATGCATTTCATTACCCATGTCTAGCTCAAGAAAAGAACAATTTTAAAACATGACACGATACAATAAAAAGATTAAATGTTCCAGGCTACATGCAGTACACATACATGCATGCACAAATACCGATGTCAAAATAAAGGTGGCCACAAGATTTTTGACAGTCCTTGCATTGAGAAGTAGAGCTGCTGTCCCCTCCCCCAGAGCCTGGGTCACTCACTGACTGGTTTGGCACAAAGATAGGGACAACAATGCTGTGATGATTTCCATGCTGGTGACACCACATGCAGGTGCTGTAGTTAACATCCCCAGCTGAGCCCAGGCTTCTAGCCACCCCCCACTAAGCACCAGACACATGAGTGGTCCCATCTAGGACTCTTCAGACTATGCATGTCATCTGTCAGCTGAGTATCTCCCAGCAACCCGCAGTGAAGCAGAAGAATCCTCCAACTGAGCTCTGCCCACATTCTTGACCCACAAAATCACGAGGTATCATTACATAGTTGTTGATGTAAGCCACTAAGTTTCAGATGGCTTGTTAGGCGGCAATACCTATATATACATTAATTTTCAAGCAACAATTTTGCATATCAACTCAAGGTTATGTGCTGTTTGAAACTGCCACACAAGAAAATTCGTACATGGACATCTCTATCAGGTCTATAAAATTCAGTACTAGTTAAGTTCTTTCAGCTACAATATATTTGAAGACAATGTTTTAAATATTATTATTACCAAGAACTGTACTTTGCGGCTCTGAAAACACCCTTGAGGACCTGATTTCTTGTTTCAATCACCTCTGGCCAGTTTCAACACAAACCCTGGGAGCACAGTGCAGGGTGCTCAGTGGGCTGGGTGTGCTCAGCACCACAGGAGCCCTGGGAGGGAGAACTGGAAAGGCCTGCACAGGAGTGGCTGCCTGAGCTCAGGCTGACAGTGCAAGAACGGCAGCTGAGTCACCCGTCCTCTGTTCCCTACTTTTAGAAATACATAAAATGTGTAAGGAGCCATGTGGACAGGGGAAACAAAAATGACTATGCGTTGCTGAAGATGACAGAACCGATCCACAGGCAAATAAGTCCTGTCACCCACATTCAGGTCCAGGAGGCCTCGGACCACAAGCACATGCCACCAACGTCAGCCAGGCAGCCCTCGGTGACCTGGTGCGGGGGGGGGGGGGGGGTAGTAGAAATTGTTAAATGGAAATGTTCTAAGAAGGCTAACGAAAATGTGTGTAATAGCACTCCCCCCTGGCCTTATGAAAGAGGGACTGCCTACAGTCTTCTCTCACAGTACAGTTCCCCCAACACGAGGATGTATATCCACTAAGAAGCTGAAAAGAAACTGTAGCCAAAGGATTATTTATTTAGTCCACTGCTCATGAGCCCTCTTACCTGCTCTACCTCAAACCAAAGGTCTTAGTTGTCCTGTTTCTCTATGTCATGGGAACCCAGAGGGTATTACCTGACTCAGACCACCACTCAGGCATTTTAGTCATCTTGATCTTTCCCTCCTCACCTCACCACCAACCCACTGCTCTTTTTTATTGTCTCTCCTGGATCCCTGAATGCATTTTTATTAGTACAATGGTTATTAAACTCACACTAGATGTCATTAACAGATAGGCTGTGACCAGCATGGCTCAGTTGGTTGAGCACTATTACAAAATGCAAAAGGTCGCTGGTTCAAACCAAGAACAGGGTGCCTGCCTGGGTTATGGGCAGATCCCTGGTTGGGGTGTGTGGAGAAAGGCAACTGTTCAATGTTTCTCTCCCTCATTTTCTCCCTCCCTTATCCTCTCTCTAAAAATAAATAAAATAAAATCTTTCATAAAAAAATCATAAATACCCAGTAAATAAAAAATTGATTGAGCCCTGGCTGGTGTAGCTCAGTGGATTGAGCACGGGCCTGTGAAGCAAAGGGTTGCTGGTTTGATTCCCAGTCAGGGCACATGCCTGGGTTGCAGGCCAGGTCCCAGCAGGGGACTCATGAGAGGCAACCGCACATTGATGTTTCTCTCTCATTCTTTGTCCTTCCCTTCCCCTCTCTGTAAAAATAAATAGCAAATATTTTTTAAAATATTTGATTGATAATTAGTGAAAAATCCTTTAAAAAAAGAGCCGACATAAAAACCTAAGAAATAACTAATACAGCTGCTGCCAATTGTTTCTGCAAATAAAACTCAAAGTAAACAGGCAGAAGAACTGACTTCAAAAGTAGAAATAAAAATGTACAGACTGGCCTATTATCACAAAAGTGACCACCCCAGAGCACCCTGGCTGACTCTCTCAACTTGTATTCTAGAAATTTCTGTGTACAGGAAAAAGAGGAGCAGGTTCCCACATCATGTAACACAATAACCCCAAAGAATGCGGACGCTGTTCCAGACCAGCAGGTCACTGCCCTGATTGCACAGACAGCCACTGAGAAGCTGTGTAGAAATACCAATACCCAAACCCTACTTGGAGATCTACCTTCCCTGGCTTGTGTGGAGACTGGGCTTCCATTTTGGAAGACACTTCCAAGTGTTCCCTACTTGTAGTCTAGGGATCTGGTTAAAACACAACTTCTAATACAGAGTCTGGGATGGGATCCAGGATTCTGTATCTCTAATTAGCTTCCAAGTAACGCCAACGCTGCAGGCCCACGAACCATACCTGAGCAGCAAGGGTCTTCAAAGGCCAGTCCAGCCTTGTTCACCTTACCAAGCTGGTCTTCCCAAAGGTGCACTTCTTCTCTAAATCCACAAGCCATTCAACCAAACCCAAGTAAGAACAGAACTTGTTCTTACGGAGCTGCAACACTCAACATGTGAGCCGCATCAGTGTGTCATGGTGTGGTGGTCACAGCACAGGCTCTGCAGTCAGAGAAGACCAAGCCATGCACCAGATGCAGCTTTCTTATTCCCTTTAGCCCACGTGTTCTCCCCTGTAAACTTGGGATTACATCAACACCACCCACCCCTATGGGATTTGAATATACACATAAAGCACTGAGCACTTAGGACCTGACACACAAAATGCCCCGTAAATGTAAACCATTATCAATAGTAGTGGGATTGCCACTACTACTTCCTGACACCATTGTTTCTAGGTTCTCCTCCAACCTCTCTGAAACCCCTCAATAAATTGGGACTGAGGAAACACAAAAGGCATCCTGTTAAAGGTACTTTCTCAACAACCTCCCAACTTATTAGACAGATAAACAATATCCCTAATATTGCACCTCTTGTGCAAGAGCTTTCAATCATCCATCCTGACCCAAAAAGCTTAACTGCACCAAAAGCAAAAATTGAACTAAAAGTACTGCTCCTCCAGGACCAAAAACTCTCTGCATCAGACTAAAATCCCACATATAAAAACAGACCAAGATCTGTCTAAAACTCCCCCAGAGAAGAGGGAACTTAAATGTTCTCACAAAAAAAAAATAATAAGGTAAATATGTAAGCTGATAGATGTGTTCATTAACTCAATGGGGGAAGAAGCTCTTTACAATGTATGTATATATGAGGTCTGCCCAGAAAGTATCCAGGCAAGTAATATGAAAAATAGACATCTATTGAAGAAGATACAAGAAACATAGGACAATGACACCATGGTCCCCTTCAAAGAGGCCATGTTGGGACCTCACATAAATCTCCCAATCACCATCAGCCACCCTGTCGAATATTCCTGAATTTTATCAACAGTCTAAAATCTCTTCCCTTTCAAAGGTGATTTGTGTTTTTAGAAAAACCAGAACTCACAGGGTGCCAAATCTGGGCTGTAGGAGGCTAAGTCATCTGGGTAACTTGATGTTTCACAAAAAAAAAAAAAAAAAAAAACCTCTGCAGGAGACGTGACGCAGGAGCACTGTCGTGCTGAGGCTGCCAATCACCAGTGGCCCATAGCTGAAGACTTCTGAATCATCCAAATAGTTTCCACAAGGAATGTTCAAGCTTAATGCAAAATCTGATGCAGATTCACTGTTCTACTTGCTCAGTCCTTTTGAATGCCACAGCCACACAGTACACATGCTCATTCAACAGTGTCTACCACCCCCACTGACTAGTACAGTGAAGTCGTCAGTTGTTCACACATGCACATTCCAGTCCACTCTCCTTGGCTGGCAGGTTACATGGATGTTGCACAAACCATTCTTGTCATATTAATAATGGTTGGACTTTTTCCCAACAGACCCTGCACAGTATATCAAACCATCATATTGCACACTTTAAATATCTCACTTTTATTTCTCAGTTATACTTCAAAAAGCTGGAAAGAAAAACTCTAGGGAGTTTTCCAAACTGCTGGGACACTGGAAAGTTTTGAAAGCATCAATCATCACTTTCATTAGCAAAGCATGAAAAACACAGGAAGCTGTGAAGGGAAGAGCTACATATAAATTCCAGATACTGCTCTCTCTCTTTTTCATGTCCTGTCCCAAAAGCTTTGGATTCCAAAGGCACTCATGTGAAGCAATGTTTAAAAACAAATACTGGAAGGGTTCAAAGTCAAGTTATGAACATTGCACAATTAGATAAGCTTTATTATTTTAGTAGCTACTCAGCAACTTCCCTAAACACAAATGGAGAGGGGGAAAAAACATTTTTAATGACAAAATGTTTAAGATCCTCAAAGAAATGAAAACAACTTTCAATATTTTGGTGTGGAAAATATGAATGCGAGGAGTGGCCCTCTTCAACGCAATGCCAGTGCGCTGTTGATAACTTCAAGAGTCTCACTTACGAACACTACCATGCCCAGAACCCAGCAAGCCTTCAACACACACTCCCTACTTTAGTATGATGAATAGGATGATTCTAGGGTGAAGCCTTCAAGCCTTCAAGGCACTGGGTGCCTTTAGCTGAACTAGGGCACGAAAAGTTGCATCAATCTGTCAACCCTTACAACCACCTACCTAAGCAAAACATGTTCTGTGACCCTAAAAGATGTTGAGTGACACTTAATCACTGGCAACCAAAAACAAAGCAACAGTACCGCTAACATCAACTCCGTTTTAGTTACTACAATGCTTTTTTTTTGCATCCTCTGTTTGAACCCTAAAATCATCCCATGAAGTAGGACATATTTAGAAGCCACGGATCCTGGGCTTACAGTGTCATCCTTCTTACTCTCAGACACACCAATGATAGCAATCTGTTCTTCTGAACCCTAGTCCAGAGCATGTCATCTTACCTGCCTGCTTCCTAGGAGAAAAATAAAATCCACCATCAAACTTTCCATCTTCAGCTAATTGTGTTTTTGCAAGCATCTGTGTTTTAAGATGTGGGTCATAAAATATGAAAGATAAAACTGACCCATCATAGAAAACTCAGGATTTTTCCTGAAAAAGAGAATTCCTGATAGTATGTGCCCTCCTAATTTAAAATTTACTTATTTCATATTCCTCAGACAGTACAAATGCAGAAAAAGCATTTGTCTTTTAGACATGGTTGTTTAAACAGTTATCAATTTAAATGAGTTTCATTTCTCATTCAGAAACTCTTGATTTGTCTGAAAGTTTGTTTCCACATCCCAAACCAACTGGTAAAGATACCAATCCTGCATTCGACTTGAATGGATTTGGCGGTTAGCTGCCGTGTTGGTGATTCATCAGGAACCAATAACACCCTGCATGGTTCACCTCCCTCTTCTGCAGGTGCTGCTGGCTGCATGAGAAGAATCTTAGTGCAGAGTAGGATGCTGCTGGGCAGGAACCTGGCTATTGTCCACACATGACTTTGCACAGTGGGCTTCAGAACATTATAAACTACAATGCCCCTGTGGATTAAGAAAGTAGGTTCCCAAGAAAACAGTTTACTATATTTTTAAAGATTTTATTTATTTATTTTTAGAAAGAGAGGAAGGGAGGGAGAAAAACATCAATGTGCAAAAGATAGGTTGCCTTTCACATGCCCCCAACTGGGGACCTGGCCTGAAACCCAGGTATGTGCCCTGACCAGGGATTGAACCAGCAGCAACCTTTCAATTCACAGGCCAACACTCAATCCACTGAGCCACACCAGCCAGGGCTACTTTTTATTTCTGGATTTAAAATTGAATTTAGAAAATTAAAACAAACACATGGACAATTTTTTTGTTTTTATTTTATACTTAAAAGAAATAGAACTGCCCTGGCTTGTGTGGCTCAGTGGACGCAATGCCAGCCTGTGGACCAAGAGGTTCCCAGTTGGATTCCTGGTAGGGGCACATGCCTGGATTGCTGGCCAGATCCCCCCCTGGGGGCATACAGGAGGCAATCAATCACTGTTTCCCTCACACATCTGATGTTTCTCTCCCTCTCTCTCTCCCTGCTTTCCCCTCTCTCTAAAAATAAACAACATCTTAAAAAAATTAAATAGAATAAAAAGCTCATTTTCTTATCAATCACCTTAGTGTTTTTAATCTGTTACTATAACATATTTTTAGTAGTTAGCAATTTTAAGCTTTTGAGATTTATAATGAGCTGTTTTCTGAAGTGTTAGAGAAGAAACATCCATTTTTATTATAAAATGTCTTAAAAGGCCTTTTCAGAAATATAAACCCTATAATTAGATTAGTGACCTAATTTAAAGAGATGCAATACAAATAAGAAAAACAATATGCCAGAAAAAAAATAAATCTGAGTTCCAAAAAATTAAGTCTGTGTCTGAATGTTAAAGACATAAAAAGTGGGAGAAATAATACTACCTGTCACCCCTAAAATCACTTATATTTGCTTCATGAATATGTGTGTTAATTAATATGTATGCACACATCATACATTTAGTTATACCTCACAAAGGGAATACTTCTGAACATGTATTTATCTTACAAGATACTTACCTTGAGGCAATAAAGAATTCTGAAGGATGCCTCCAGGCAAAATATACACTAAGTTTCACTAGCATGTGCTTGACCTGGAGGAAAATCTCCATCATTTCAAACTAAGGGAAACAAAATATTCTCACCAGGAGGGTAGGTGGAGTAAGACCGTGTGCCCTGTCAGCTCCCCTGAAAAGCCACGCACATCACTCAACCCTCAGAGGCCCATAAGCACCATAACAAACCAAGCACACTAGGAATGTCTGTCCTCAGGGGACTGACTGCAGGAGCCCAGCCCTGGACCTCTGGATATGGGAAGATGAAGAGAGGGAAACAGGCTCACAGAGCGTATGATATTTGCCAAAGCTCAACACTACCAAAAACTGGAAAAAAGCTGTTCCATTATAGAGCTTCCTAATCAACCTTCATTCAGCAAAGCCAGCTGATGAACTGGACAGGAAGGAATCTCTGGCTAAGAGAACAGGTGAACAGTTGGCTTCAGCCTTTAAGGCATGGGAGGACAGTAAGGAGACAGGGAACTTGGAGGCTCAAAAGTCAAGAGCTCGCCAGGCAGCAACAGGAGAGAGTGGGCAGGCCAAAGAAAGCAGGGTAACACACTATATGGAAAACTCCTAAAAATGACCAGTTTTCATTTGAGGTTTCTGAGTGTCTCTGGCATAGAAATACATATTTATAGGACTCTCAGAACTATAAAATACCTAAAAATGGAGTTTTATTCACAGTGGCTATGTAGTGTATTTTTTAAAACACCTTTATTGAGCTATCACATACCATAAAATTCACCCACTTAAAGTATACACAATTCAATGATTTTTAGTATATTCACAAAGCCACACAACCACCACCAATCCAAATTTAGATCCCCCTAAAGCAGACCTCACAGCCATCAACAGTCTCACTCCATTACCCCCCAGTGCTAGGCCACCACTACTTGGCTTCCTGTACTTATAGATTTACCTATAATGGTCATTCTGTCTATATGAAATCACAGAATATGTGGCTTTCCTCGTAATTCATGTTTTCAAGGCTCTTCCACACTATAGCATGTATCAGTACTTCATTCCTTTTCATGGCTGAATAATATTCTAATGTACAGCTACACCATAGTTTGTTCAGTTGACAAATGAGTTGTTCCCATTTGTGGCTATTATGCATAATGCTGCTATGAACATTCATGTACTTTTTTGTGTATGGATAGGTGTTTTCATTTCTCTTATACCTGTTTTCTATAGTCTATTTTTAAGAGAAAAAAATAAATAACTGACATTTCACATAATTTGAATATGAAGTTTGAGCTTTATTTCTAAGTTCCAATATCATTTAGTGGAGGTAAAAAGAATAAACAAAAATATTTAATGGCATAAACCACATAAAGATAGCAGGCCAGACACATGAAGACACAGAGCTATGGAGGAAAGTCATTTTTATATAATTTTTCCAAATGCAAAAAAATTTAAATAGGATACAATAATGACCAAAAACAAATATAATGATGTTTGTACTATGTTCATAAAACTCTGCATTTCTACAGTAAAGATTTACCAAAAATAGGTAAAACTATATAAATTTACTGACTCCCAGATACTACTGGCCTGACCTTGGCCCCATCCAGGACCACTACATGAGTGGCCAAGCAGGAGAAAATCACCTCATGTGGGCCTGACCTACCAGCTCTTCTCCTCTCCTTGAAAAATGACCTATGGAAAGCACCTTCCTGCACCAATTTTACACATTTCTTTCCCTCCCCCTCCCCCTGCCCCAAATGCAACATCTACTGAGTGTTTACCATCACCAACTTGCACTCAACTCCACAGGAAGGTAAAAGCTCCCAGGACAGATAGAGGATCTGTCAATGGGTTATTGGTACAGGCAGGACTTTAAATGTTACCTCTGTGACTAATTCATCCATATTCACCATGAACCTAGAAGCTAGACTTTACATCAGCTAGACTCTTCCTGCAAATCTCGGATTCTAAACTTTTCTATTTACTCTTGGCAATTTCCCAAGGACACCAACTGACAGAATTAGAGGCTCCAGACAGAGCACAGGTGTGTTTCAGGCCAGATTTCTATACCGCACTGTCCAAACTGCCTTGAACCTGACCTAATGCAAACCCCAGGACTAACCGCTGGTTGGTCTGAAAAAAACAGACCAAGCTCCTTCAAAACAGCTGACACTAAAGAGTAATTCCAGGAACTCCCAAACCACCTTAAATCTTAGCTTCAATTACTAGCTCTTTGTGGCAATATATCAAGTGCAACAAACATTAAAGTCCTTAAAATTAGCAAGTGCTAGTTATAATATCCTAAATAAAAGTGTAAAAATATGTGCAATGTATTAATTCCCAACTTGGTATTTACCCAACCTTTTCAGCCTCTAAGATGACAATGTGGTAGATAATGGCTATTCAAGTAAGACCGAAGCAGGGCCATGGCCTTCATGCACTGCACCTGAAGGAAGAAGGATCACACTTCTTCTCTTCTGCAGACAAACACACTAGAGTGCCACGCAGTAGAGCATGTTCATTCAGGCGAGTGCAGGCACTGTGGGAAGTCTCCAGGAGAAGTAAGAAGAGGGGAGAATTCCAGCTGGCTTCAGGAGCAGAGACTGCTGGTCTGAGCTGAGGCTCAACAGATAAGCAGTCATGGGAGGAGCAAGCAAGCATTCCAAGCAAAAGAAACAGAAAAATGCCAGAGCAAAGGTAGGAAAATGCTAGCAAGTCCAAGTGTGGGGGGTGAAGGAGTCTGGAGACGGAGTGGCTGCAGGCGGGAGGGGTTCCTACAAGGACAGGCCTAGCTGAGGTGCAGGACCTCCCTCTATGGAAAGGGGTTAGAGACACTCAGGCAGAAGAGGACTATGAGATCTACATTTGAAAGACTGGCCTTTCAAACATATTTACTTTCGTCTTTCTTTTTGAGAAAGAAGACAAAAAATGTTAATAAAATAAAAAAATTTATTTCATTTCGCTATTGTTATGCTTGCCTCTTTAGTCATTCAAACTCTGAAATAATGTAAGTATTTTCCTAAAAGTTTCAATAAGCTTTTAAGTGTGAAACATGCAGTTATTCACAGGACAATATCACACCACAGTCACAGACACAAGATTTTTCATTAAACCATGATTTACATGATTTTAGTAGTCAACAGTCCTCTCCTGGCCAAAAAAAAAAAAAAAAAGAAAAAGGAGGGAAAACATTTTCAAAAGTTACTGTCCATAATCTCAAGTTGTTACTTTTTTATATAACATATAGCAAATTATTAAATAACTCTAAGATTTCCACACTTAAGGGACAGAAGCAGTGGCCCAAAAACCAGAGGCCCAGATAATCAAGCTAGAATACAGCCAACATCTGCAGCTCTGGCCCTCCCTGCCTCACATATGCACCACACACCTAACCTGTGCTTGTGACCATGGCACCCAGGCAGCCAGTGACATTCTCACCTGTTCTTTAATTAAAATACACACTACCTTCTCAAGCAAAGAGGAAAAAACCCAAACAGGCAGAGGATACTAGGGAAAGTTTCCCAGTGACTAAAACTGTTTGATGAGTAAGGACATTAGAGAGATTTGGACCCAAGAATGAGTTTCACATTCATCATCCTGTTCAGTATTCACTCACCTTGGCCCTGAAAGAGATGGTCCCATTTTACACATGATGAAAATAAGGCTCTGTGGGGTTGGTTTGCCAGAGGTGAAATGGTGAACAAACCTAGGTCTCCACACCCAATCCAGAGAACAGTGAGGTAAGAGGTTCCCATAACTCCCTCCCAGCCTCCTTCTGGCCTCCAGTCCCTCTCTCCACGTCACACTTCACATTACTCAGCAGTCAACAGCACAGGCAGATCCCACAAAGCTTATACCACTGCTCCAGTCCTCTGCCAAGAGGACCACTTGTCCACACTACTGCCCCGCCCAAACACCCCAGGCCTCCTGAACCATCCTGTCTTACCCTGGCATTCACAGTCCTCCTCTGCTTGATTTTGCCCACCATTTGACACACGTGCTCCACAGGAGTCAAAAGAGCCCTACTGGCCTGAAATACTTCTATTCACCCCACTTCTCATCCTACAAGGTCTTCCTTCCTGCTTCTCAGAATCAAAGCCAACAGTCTCCACATCACATGCCCAGACCCCACTGCGCACCTACAGAGCCAAAGCGCCCCGATCAAGCATGTGCTTTCAGAGGCCACTCCACAACCCACTCAGGAAGCACTGCCCTAAACCAAGCCAGACATTCCACTCAACAGACCCAAGGCAAACCCAGTGCCATAAGGGCCACTCCCACCTCTAAAATCCAGAAGAAATGAGCACTGTCCTGCTGTCAATTAATGCTAACACCTACTTTTATAGTTTTCTCTGTCTTGTCTCCTATATCACACGTGTCTTGAATGCACAAATTTAGTCTATTTCTTCACAGAGCACGACATTTTTAAACAAGCTTAGAGATTTTCTTAGATCTATCTCATAACCAGTTTGGAAGCACAGCAGGAAAAACAAGAAGCCTCACTCAAGGCCACCCTGATTCATTCAGAATGAAGGAGTGCCCAGCAAAGCCCTCAGGAACCAAGGACACTACACTAAAAAGCCACTGCAGTCAGGGCTCTGCACTGCGTCGGGAACCACAGATGAGTCAGAACAAGGGCACAAGAACGGACACATACACAGGCAGTCAGTCCTCCAACATTAAGCACTTTAGAAAAGTCCATGTAACATGGTTCTCAACAATGTAGCAGATCACCCTTCTTAGAGAGGATCTGGATGAAGACAGGTGGGTGGGGATGTACGGCCAATAGGTTGTTACCACTCAGTGATTGATCATAGCAAAAAAATAGCTTTTTCACTGGGGGGGGAGGGGGGAAATGCTATGACTAAGTGTAAGCCTTTAAATATCTGCTTATTGAGGATATTTTGGGTATTAAGTCACACCACTCCACTGTCAGAAAAAAATTGATTTGTTTCACCTGAAGAGAAAACAGCTCAAGTATAATGCCACAAGTGCCCCAACACACCACAAAATGCTTGCTGCAGAGAAAGCTTTAGTGACTGGAGATCTTTTTCTCTTATCCTCTCCTCCTGCCCCGCCCCTTTGGCTCAGTTAGCTTCTATACAGAGCCATAAATATGATCTTCCCACATTTTTCCCCACCAGATGGGACTTTGTGTCATGCCACATGTCACCTAGCAACTAGACACCACTCTCCAGCTTCCCAGATGCCCAATACAAAATTATCTTGTTGTACTAAACAATAAGGGGTAAGGAAGAACTAAAGAATAAAAGTTGAAACAAGTGTTAATATGTGTTGCTTCATAATTACAGTATTTTAAATAAAGTTGGAGAAATGGGAAGAAGGACTAAAGTTCAATTGTAACCATTGCTTGATAACTTAAGAGGAAAAAATACAAATAGACCTAGAAGATACTCAGGTTCTTGAAACATTTGAGAGTCAACACTGGTGTGATCCAATGACTGAACTATGTATAATATATACTGCAAAGCCCATCTTAAAATTCACCTACTGAGCTACAGATGCACTTAAAGAACATTTGCATAATTTCGCAAATCCCTGAATGATTTCTGACTCCTCCCCCTCATTTTCTCCAACTCCAACGCTACCACCACCCTGAGAATACCCCTTCCTTTCTTCCCAACCTAGTAATAAACCTTCCTTCAAACCTCAGCTCCTATGCTCCTTCTCCCTGAGGTAGCTTCCAAGACCCCTTTAAGAAGAATGCATTTCCTTTTCTGTGCTCCCAGGTCAGTGTGAAACAACCACCATTAATATTTTTTCAAAGGTCCAGATCTATCACTGAGGCTTCTCAATTCCATTTACCTAACATCTAAAGAAGCCTTCCCTTTTACCCAGTGCATAACACGCCAGTCCACACCACGCCAGACCACACTACAAGCCTCCTTCACTTGGAGGGCCATGGAGTCTCTTGTCCTAGATTCTTACAGTCCAATTTCCAAAAAGTACCCAGTGGGTCCCCTACATGTCCAGCACTTCGAACAGTGCCTTGGACATAGCAAATGCTTAACAAGTTCTGTGTAACGAGCAAATGGCTCAAACAACTACATTTTTTATCTCCCAGACTATTCCAACCAATGTGCATTGTGTGCAAAATGAAACATGACTAATTTTATGCATGTAAATAACTAATTTAAGCATGGAAATTTCAAACATGTAAACAAGGAAATGTGGATCACCTCTCCCTACTCAGAAACCTAGGCACACTGTAAAATGTATATTATCATATTCCTCTTATAGATTTTTGTTTAAGATTGTATTTATTTATTTTTAGAGAAGAGAGGGGAGGGAGAAAGCGAGGGAGAAAAATGTCAATGTGTGTGGTTGCCTGTCAAACACCCCTACTGGGGACCTGGCCAGCAACCCAGGCACAGCCCTAGATGGTGACCCTTTGGTTCAAAGGTTACTCAATCCACTGAGCCTTGCCAGACAGGGCATATTCTTCTTTTCTTTTAGGATTTATTTTGTTCATTTCCAGGGTACATGTGCAACCTGATGACTGTTTTAGAACATTTAAACCCTAAACTGTCATTCACAAGCAATCCATTAAAAAGTAAACCTAGGTGTACAGAGTACTGTTACCCACCATCCCCACTCCTCTCCTGCCCCACCACTGGCGCTGCGACTTAAATAGATTATCTACTTTCTGCTCATTTTATTTGATTTTCAATGAGTTCAATCAACTGTAAGGCACATTTTAGAGCTATTAAATAAAGTCAACACCGTACATCATTGTGTCAGGTTCCTCAACGTCCCCAACATTATCTTTAAAGGCCAAACTTACACTATTACCCCAACATATACTAAAAACAATAATATGTAAAAGGACTTTTTTTCTTAATTTCAGAGAATTGGGGAATGCCACCCGGCGGACTCTGTACACACTCAAGCTGACAAAGGCACCGTCCCCCTCACCTAATGTCCAAAACCTCACAGGAGCCAGGCAACCACACTATGGGGAACAAATGGAAAATTTTTAAAGTGAATATGCTTTCCACCAAACATTACTCATACTTCAAAGGAAACATCCTCAGGTGCTTGAGAGAAAACTTCGGAGCTGGGCTGTTGTCAAACACAGACAACGCAGATAAAACAATTTAACAAAATGCCTTTTCACTTCTGACACATTGTACAGGAATGCAGTTAAGTGGAGACAATGTTATCGCTCCACCAAGGAAAAGGGAAATCTACTCAATTCCGGAATCAGGCCCAGGCTCCGCAGCCTCCACACCATATGGAGCTAGCTCCAGATGGGTCCACGCTGGGGCCTTGGCAAGAAAACTTTTAATTCAGTGACTGATTTCAGGCTTGTGCTTTGCAATGGAGCCCTGCTCCCGAGCCTCTGCATCAAAGAGCTCCTGAGCTCAGCCTCTCAGGCGAGCTGGTGGAGCGCGCGTCCCTCTCCCGCAGCCTTCCGACCACTGGCCCCCGACCCCCACCCAGCAGCCCACAACCCCGAGACCAACACGAGGGCAGGGAGGAAGGGCTCCTTCCCCGACGGAACCAGGGAGTGGAAGGAGCAGACACACAACCACTCTCCGGTGAGTGTGGAATGATTAAACTCTCCTCCCAACAAAAAAAGTTCCCTCTCCCAGCTTTGCCCGCGAGGCCTGGGAATGGTGAGAGGCCTGGGGCTGGATTTCAACCGCTGCAGGAGACCAGAGAGAGGCGTCCAGGCGGGCTGTGCCCGCGCCGGGTTCGGCTCCGCTCCTCTGGCCGCTCGAGGGGCGCCTATCACCAAGCCGGCCCCAGGCAGAAGCTCAGAAGAGAGGCGTTCGCCCCCAGGGCACCGGGACCGGCGCGGTCCACTGGACTGCGCTCAAGGACCGGGCCAAGTGGAGAAGTTTGCAGCCAGCAGCCCCGGGCGAGGGACGAGGGGCGCAGCGAGGCCCGCGCGGCCGCCGCACTTTCCCTTTCCCCGCCTCCCGAGTCTCCCTCCTCCCCTTTCCAGGAAGCGCCATATTGATCCCGGAGCTTTCCCTACCCCCTCCCCCTCCCCGTGCGCCCGCGGCCCCTCACCTTGGCGATGGCCTTCCGGTAGCGGGTCACTGCTTGCTGGATGAGGCTGAAAACTTTCATGTGGCCGTCTCCGCACGGCACGACCACCCGGGTCCTGCCGAAACACACGGTCACTTTCATGCCGCCACCACCGCCGGGGCCACTCCGCGCCCCTCGCTGACGGCAGCAGAGCGGCCCGGGCCCGGTGCTGAAGGCTGGCGCCGCGGCGCCGCTGACCGCGGAGCAGCTAGGGGCGCGGGCAGGCGACGCCAGGGAGCCGCTCGGCTCGCATGCCCGGCCCGGCCCCCTCACCTCCCGGCGCTCGCCTCGCCTCTCCCTCCGCGGCGCTCGCGGCTCCGGCCACCTGTTCGGGCGTCTCTAGCGCTCAAGCGGCGGCGGCGGCGGCGGCGGCCGGGGCGGTGTGGCGCTCGCGCTCCGGCGGCGGGGGAGGGGACGGCGGCGAGGGGAGGAAGGGAGGGAAGGAGGGAAAGAGGGGAGGAGCGGCGGCGCACAACACGGCGCACGTGCGGCGGGAGGCGGTGGCTGCCCGCGCGGGGCGGAGCGCGCCCCCGGGACTCCAGCCACTCTGCCCGGTCCGCCCTTTCCCAGGCGCCTCCGCTCCGATCCCCGAGCCCAGGCAGGCCCCGCGTACCCCGCGCTTAGCCCCTCGCTACCCAAGCGTGCGTCGGGCTGCACTCTCCACCCCCAACCCTCCTTGAAGATGCCCGCTTTGCGCCCCCGACTCTCTCCAGAGCCCCACTCCCGCCCCTTTCTTTGTCACTTTTAATTCCCTTCCTTGCACTGGAGGAAGGGGCTAAAACTGCAGGGTTCCGGGTCAATTAGCTTCTACAGAGACTTCTTTATGCGCCAAGATTTTTGGAGAGGAGTGATCACTCCGTCCCCCGGGAAGGTGGGGACGGGGCTGGGAGGGGCAGTTCCACCCCCGTGGGGACCGCGGTCTGGAAGGGTTTCACACTGGCTCGCTCGCTAGGCTGCAAGGCCTGGCAGACATTGAACGTTAAACGTGAAAATTACTCGTCTGCTCTGAGGAGTGGCTGGTGAAGCTTTGACTCAACCCGGCCTTTCTCTTGTGGCCACTTTTTATCTTAAAGTTTCCTGTGACCTCGTGGTGACCCACGCACTTCCACAGGTAGGCTTTAAACATCAGCAATTCAGATCATTTATTTTTTAAACTATGCAACATAAGCAACCCTAAGGCAAATTTATGAACAAATACCACAAAAGCCGCGGTAGGAAGTGCAAGGGGATCCCCGCGATGCGCTAGCGCTTACGCAGGCGGTGAACCCCGCCCCACTCCCGCTTAAAAGGACTCTACAGTGAATACGTGCTTGCAGGAACTAGGACATTGCAAAAGCATGTGGACCAAGTCATGAAAAGTGACTGGCGTTCATCCCTGCCGTACTTATGAGCTGTGAATGACATTTGTTGACCCGTGTTTGTCCAAAAGGATAGTAAACTCATATTTGCCAATTATTTCTAGAATATGTGAAAGCAGCCAACAGCTGCTGTGAGCTCAAGTAGAATTTTATCATTTAGAGTAGGAAAAGCTGTTGACCGTACATCCATCCCGCTCCCATTTTAAAATAAGAAAACATGACAAAGAGATCCATCTGTTCCCCCAGAATCTCTGCAGCTTCCCTCCTAACCTGGTACAGTGCAAGTTATCATGTGAAATATACCTCTCTGGTCTACTCAATCATCCGTCCTACCAAACCAGTACAATAAGTAGGCGCTGTGTGTTATCTATCATCTCAATCTTACCCCGGAATATTGACAGAATGGTGAAGACACTTGCCCAAGACCACGGAGAAAGCTTGAGAGAGACCCAGAAATAGAATCCAGGTTTTCTTCCACACATTCGCGGGGGTGGGGAAAGGTTCATCACACTTCTGTGTTGTTGCAATGTTCAACCTTTCTACCCAATGATTAAGTTTATGACAACTCCTTGAACACTCCGTGAGGACCTCCTTGAGGTCTTCTTGCTTCTCATGTTAATACTTGGATTAACAACAGTTGCTGATAATTATACACGTTTATTTCAATGCATTGGGGAGGAAGGAGTATACTAAGTTTAAAGTGGGGCTTTTTCAAAAAATTCTGATTGAAAGGCAAGTTCTGGAATAGCCAGAGTACATCAAACATTACATGGATCTAGATTCAGATCCTGATTCTACCATTTACTAGTGCCTTAGACATGGCATTCAGTCTCACTCCAACCCCAGTTTTAGCAGCTTAAAAGTGTAGCTGATGATCTTCATCTCATAAATTATGAGGATTAAGTAAAATAATGTTATTAAGACACTTAGTACATGTACTTGAGTCAGTCCAGTTATCACAATGTAGGTTAAGTATAACAAAGTTAGGACAGGGAAGCAAATTATGATGCTGAAGGTAAGAGAGAATGGGAGGAATAGGAGTCAAGGCTTGGAGAAATTAATGTACTGGAGATAAAGGTGTTGAGTACCTGGACCAGTGCTATTGACTATCAGGCCAGTACCAAATTCACTTCAATTAGATTCCACATGCAGTTAGACCTTCCACATGGAAAGCACTATCTAAGTACTACGGAATTATGAAAGTCAGTAAGAAAATGACAAAATAGAGGTTAGAATAAGATAGCTTCAAAAACTGTGATTCAAGACTTTAAATACTAACTCCCAGCAAAATGTTAAGGGCACTTCTGGGGAGGGAGGCCTACCTTCATGAAAGAGTACATACAACCTCCTGGTCAAGATGCTGCATAGGTGAACATGGCTCACATCCTTGCACAGCCACATCAAAATTACAACTAAACTACAGAACCATCAGAAATCTGGTTGAACAGAAGTTCAACGACTACAGAAGTAAAGAAACCACACCCATCCAGACTGATAGGAGATAGGGAAACACAGAACAGGCTGGTACAACATCTACGTTTAGTGGATAAATATTAAGGAGAAATATTTGGGGGATAAGGGGTCCCAGCCCCACACCAGACACCCCAGGTCAGGGGTCCAGTGCCAGGAAGATAAGTCCCCATAACTTCTGGCTGTAAATACCAGCAGGATTTGAGTGAGTGAAAAAAATTACTGGAGTCCCAAGCAGTTCCTCTTAGAAAGCCTGCACCCAGACTTACTCATACTCACTCCCTCTGAGCTCCAGCGTGAGGGCAGCAACTTAAAAGGCACTGGAGACATATGAGGAAGAACAGAAGTGGCTGGCATCAGGACAAGAGCTGTGGAACAGCTTTCTACCAGACAAAAAGTCAGGCAGAGGCCATTGTTCCTTTTCTGATCATTCGCAACACAGAACCAGCAGAAGGGGGCCATATCTCAGACTCTATCAATCTAGTTCACAGGGTTTACTTCACCCTGGAAAATCCCTGAGGCTCCACCCCTCCCAACTTGCAGCCCACCCAAGCTATTAACAGTAGTTTTCCATCTATATGGCTCAAGTTCCCCATCTTCCTAAATCCTCTCAAACAAGCAAGAACCAGCCTCAGTGAGCCCCCAGCCCGTGTACCTCTGGCTAAGCAGCCCAGGCTCATCACTAGCAGCAGCCAACTTTGGATCACAATTTGGCTATGCCTGAGAACCTCCAAGGCCAGCACAAGTAGCAGCCATCTGCAGTTTGCTAATAGCGTATGTTGGGTGGCCTCAGGAAGAACACAGGTTGGGGCTGACCTTGGCCTGCAGCACCTGGGAAAACCCAGAGCCTGCACATCCAGTGAACAGCTATAGACCATGTTGGGACACCACCACCCTGTCCCTGCACAGCTGATTCTCCACATAGGGTGGAGGTTGGTGGTTAATGGTCACAGCTGTACTTGCAGCTGACTGGCCTGGGTAAATCTCTCCCACTGACCCACCAAAAGCAATCAAGGCTCAACTACAAAAGGTGGGTGTACTCAGCCCACATGGAAGACACACCTTGAGTACCCAGCTTAGGTGATGGGGGAGGCTGTGCCACAGAACCCTACAGGACACCTACCACATTAGGCCATGCTACCAAGACAGGGAGTCATAGCAGCTCTACCTAATACATGGAAACAGACACAGGGAGACTGCTAAAACAAGGAGACAAAGAAACATGGCCCAAATGAAAAGAACAGATGAAAACTCCAGAAAAAGAGGTAAATGAAATGGAGATAATCAATCTATCAGATATAGAATTCAAAACACTGTTTATAAGGATGCTTAAAAAAAATTAACAGCATAAAAAAGACCCAGTCAGAAATGGAGAATATACTAATGGAAATAAATAACAATTTACATGGAAACAACAGTAGAATAGATGAAGCCAAGAATCAAGTCAATGACATGGAACATAAGGAAACAAAAAACAAACAGAACAACAAAAAGAAAAAAAAATCCAAAAAGAAAAAAATGAGGATAGTGTAAGGAGCCTCTGGGACAATTTCAAGCATACAAACATTTGCATCATAGGGGTGCCAGAAAAAGAAAAGAAAGAGCAAAAAAATAGAAATCTATTTGAAAAAATAATGAAAGAATACTGCCCTAATTTGGTGAAGGAAACAGACATGTCCAGGAAACAGAGTCCCAAACAAGATAGACTCAAACAGGACCACTCCAATGCACATCATAACTAAAATGTTAGTTTAAAGTAAAGAGAGAATCTTAAAAGCAGTAAGAGAAAAGAAGTTGGTTACCTACAGGGCAGTTTTCATAAAACTGACAGCTAATTTCTCAAAAGAAACTTTGCAGGCTAGAAGGGACTGGCAAGAAGTATTCAAAGTCATGAAAAGCAGGAACCTACAGCCAAGTGTGTTCTACCCAGCAAAGCTATTATTTAGAATTGAAGGGCAGATAAAGAGCTTCCCAGACAAGAAAGTAAATAAATAAATAAATAAATAAATAAATAAATAAATAAATAAATAAAGGAGTTCATCACCATCAAATCATTATTATGTGAAATTTTATTTTTTAAGGTTTTATTTATTTATTTTTAGATAGAGGGAAAGAGAAGGAGAAAGAGAGGGAGAGAAACATAAGTGTGTGGCTGCCTTTCACATCGCCCCCACTGGGGACCTGGCCTGCAACCCAGGCACGTGCCCTGACTGAGAACTGAACCAGTGACCCTTTAGTTTGCAGCCCGTGCTCAATCCACTGAGCTACACCAGCCAGAGCTATTGTACATATTTTAAAGTGACATTTTTAATAAAAATATCAAAATTAAACAATAAAATGGCAATAAACACATACCTATCAACAATTGAATCTAAAAAACAAACTAACCAAACAAGAGGAACAAAGAATTATGGATACGGAGAGCATTTTCATGATTGCCGGATGGGAAGTGGCTTTGGGGAAATGGGTGATGAGATGAGAGGATTACAAAGTAGAAATTGGTAGTTACAGAATAGCCTTGTGGGTGTAAGGTACAGGACAGGAAATGGAGTAGCCAAGAAACTTAAATGTTTGACCCATGGACATGAACAAGGAGGTTGGATTGCTTTAGGGAGTGGGGGGTGTGGGGTGGGGAAGGCAAAGCGGGAAAATTGGGACAACTGTAACAGCATAATTAAAATATAATTTGAAAGAAAAAATAAAAAATAAAATTTGAAAAAGAAGTATATATATATATATACCACTTATTTATTTCAGTTCCTTTCACTATTCAATATTAATAAAGATTTAGATAAAATTTTTAAATGTGATCCATAGAATTAATAATTAAAATATCCAACTAACCAGATAAAGCCTTTAAAGTTTTATGCAAATCCCCCTAGTTTATCTAGATATAGTGATTCCCTCTATATTAATAATTGAAAAATTAATTGCATTAATTTTAGATACCAGACACATTTGTGTCTTCAGTCAAATTCATAAAATTTCCTCACAGAAAATCTACTTTCACTCATGCACTCACCCAACATCTAACTATAAAGCCACAGGGCCAGGTTACCTTAACATCTGCAAAAGTGTTCAGTTTAACCAAGTTGCTTCTGGCCTGAGCTTATGGTAAAAGCAACCCTTGTCCCAGTGAGAGGCCAAATCATGGCAGTCAAGCGTCAATTGTTACATAAATATTTTCTTGTGTGTTTACTTTCTGAAATTCCGCATTTTTCAGGTAAAAACTTGTATTCTTTATCTTACTTGTATTTCTCTTTTTCAGCTGATTGGTTCAACTGCTTGTGAAAACCCCAGGACATTCCCAGAATTAATTTGGATCCACCTGGCCTTTACGCCTACCTGCAAATGAGCAGGCGTGACCACACAGACTGTAATTTTAACCCCATCCAGCCGCATTCATGTGCACTGTGAAATAAATGCACACCCCACATATGCAGGAATGGCATTCTTGCCCAGCATCTTACCCTTATAGTTTTTAAAACTTTGTCATACTTTAAAAATTGGAGTTATCTATGGCACATTTCACATGAATGAATGCCTAGTCATAAATGTTATACTTAAGATTGGGTTAACAATCTTGTATGCGTAGCCTCAAACAAGTTCAGTCTAGTAGGAGAGCTGCATCACTATTCACCAAATAATTATTGTTTGCCTATGTTACACCAAGCACTGCATTGCAGCCTGGATATGATAAGTTCCTTCTCACAAAGGGGCCCAGTCTGGCAAGTGTTTCAGTTGTGAGTAGGCAGCCACCAACTGTGATAGGTACTGTATATTAAGGACAGTGCTGATCCCCTGTGGAGGCATTCACTCCTTCTGGGACCCTGGAGAAGGATAGAGGTGGAAGCAGGCCATAGAGAGTAGAGTTGTCCAAGAGAAACATTAAGTGAATCACATTGGTAACCTCCAATCTTCTGATAACTGCAGATGAAATTGCTTTTAATAATATATTTTAGTTAACCCAATACAGGGTGGGACAAAAGTAGGTTTATAGTTTGAGTATGTGGAACAGTTTATTCTCATATTATTATTTATTGTTGTATTATTTTCTACATGAACAACTGTAAATATACTTTTGCCAAATGCTGTGTATTCTAAATATTATCATTTCAATATGTAATCAAGTTTTAAAAAATACTACTAAATGTTCTTCATACTGTTTTCCAATGAATTCATTATAAACTTGTGTGTACTTTGTATTTACTGCACATCAAAATGGGAAGCAGCCCTCCATGTTATTCACTTCTGCACTCACTTGTCAAATGCTCCATGTGAGCTCAATGGCTGCCTGTGGCTCGTGGCCACCATAGTGAACAGCACAGCCCTGGCAGAGCGATTTTCAACCTTTTTCATCTCGTAGCACACATAAACTACTAAAATTCTGCAACATACCAAAAAATACCCATTTTGCCAATCTGAAAAAAGTATGATTTTGATTAATTTACAAAATAATAATAATAACAATAATAATAACAACCTACCCTTTTCTTCTCCAAAGGGACTTTTAAAAAAATCAGATTTCTACATGGACACAGACAGGGATGTGGCAATTGTGGCGGGGAGAGAAGAGGGTGAAGATGGAAGAGGCTACATGAGGATAAATGGTAATGGGAAAAATTAAACTAAATTAAATTTAAAAAATCACGCACCTATACTTATATATAAGGATTTCTGGTACCAAGAATTAACCAATCAGATGCAACTTTATTATGTGACATGAGCAAGTAGATGCAATTTTATTATATGACCTGTATATTCATGGTTCAAAACAGATCATTCACACTGAACGGCTATTGTTGTGTTGGCTGTTGTCATTTCTTTTATTTGACAATCTAAGGGAAAGAGGACAGTGCCTCTGACTACATAGTCAGGTTTAGTATTGCATGTTTTAAAAATTCTTGCAGCCCACCCATTGAAAACTGCTGCTCTTGGGAATGCGATTGCTGATGGCTAGAAGCCACATGAACTGCAGAGGAACTGACAAGTATGTATACTGAGCTCATTGAGGGCAAACACTGTTGTTCATAGCACTTCCCCAGAATTGCTCTCACAAGGTCCAACACATGCTGGTTACTCAGGAAGTAAGTGAATGCTTAAGTGAATGAACATTGAGGGCTGAGCAAAGATGACTTCTTGACACAAATACAAATCATATAGTAGTATAGCTGTGTTTAGGATATCACAGAAAGAGGAAAATAAGAACTGCACCCAGGCTCAGCAGAGCTTCCTTGTTGTGTAAGGCTAAACATAAGTCTAAAAGCAGTAGATTTTCTAATGAAGCATGAGCTCATATGAATTGTATGGGTCAGAGTAATGTCAATGAAAGGGGAAAAAAAGGAAAAGAAGAGGAGGAGCCTTAATGATCCCCCACCCCATTGAAAGCCATCATCAGGCAGGAGTGATGGTTCAGAACAGGAGTAAACCTACAGTACAGACTTCTCAGGCCATCTCCTTTCCCCTGCATCCCACACTATCTCCCCCACCCCCAGAGGCTGTTGTAATCCAGCAGCTCCTGACTCAGCAGCTGGTGATTACAGGAAGGGGTAGAATTTACCTTCATGATCCAACCATAGGTATCCAAGTCCCCACCTTCCAAATATTCCAGGGTTGCTTTTATCAATACATCAGCTACAGTCACCAAGTGTCTCCCACATTCTGGTTCTCCTTTCCCAGTTCCCAGAAGTGACAGAGAGGAATGGCAGCACTACCCTGCTGGGAGAGCCCACCTTTTTCAGGGTGTAGACTGGCACAGCTGGTAATGTTAAAACTCAACTCTATTGAACACAAATCTCCAGGAGGTTCAAATGAGCAGCTCAGCCACTTGTTCTAAATCCCACAGCAGGATTCGGAGCACCCAGTGGTGTGGAGAGGTGTTTCCACAAGGTTCTTTATAAATGCCAGTTCTTTCATCTGCATCTTTGAGAGCAAAGGTCAGGTACAAGTTCTCCAGTGAGGCCTAGAGTGCCAACCTTCCAATTTGCTGAAGAAAGTAGAAGTGTAATTAGTGAAATTACTGCTAACTGTGGAATTCCAGAGTCTGAATTTAGACTTCTCTGCTAGGTAGAAGACAATTCCTGCAGGGTTTTACCAGGAACATAAAGTACTGAGTCTTTTGTGTGTGTGCATTTGTTTTTTCTTTTTTACTCTAAAAATATGTGAGAAAATGAGGGAGGAATAGAAGCAGATCAAAGAAATTATTTTAATTATTTTTTAAGAAGTGAAATTTTCCTCACCCAGAGGACATTTAACCTTTGACAATTAAAAGAAAAAAAGATGAAATGAATTAACATAAAACCTCACATCAATGTGCAGATAAATTTGAGCCCTAAAGGACTGTGGTGAGGGGATATGAATCAGCTTTTAAAGACTACTTACAGATATGGGTAAGCATTTTCATTCAGTAAAGAGAAAAGGGGAAAAATGCATTGAGAATTGGAACAATTTTCTGGACCCTGTCAAGATTAAATGGCTGAAATTCTCAAATCCTAAAATAATAAGGATGACTAAAGACAAAAACTTTAACTGAGGTGGCTGTGGTAGAATTAAAGAAACCACGCAGAACCTTCTCAGAGTGCCTCTGGGACTGTGGGCCTACCTGGGATACCAGTCTGAGACCATTCCAGGGTCCCTACCACCTTCATGCAGCTAAAGGACAAATCCTCTTCCCCCAGAGCCAGACCTGCTCACATCAGAAAGAGGCAAACGGCGGTGAGGCTGCTTCCAGATGAAGCCCAGTGCCCAGGGCTCCTTGCATTCTATATAATAACTCAGGCATGTGCACCAGTGCACAGCCAGCCCTGCCGATCCTCCGTACTGGGGTCGTTTTTATTTTTAATCCTCACCTGAAGATATAATTATTGATTTTATTTTATTTTATTTTATTTTAATTCTCCCCCAAGGATACGTTTTTTTATCGATTTTAGAGAGAGAGGAAGGGAGCACAAGACAAAGAAACATCAATGTGACAGGGAAACATCAATTAGTTATCTCCCATACACACCTCAACTGGGGATCAAATCTGCAACCTTTTTTGGTGCTTGGGATGGTGCTCCAACCAGGTGACTTTAGGCTTTATTTCCTGATGCTGGAGCCCTGGGTTGCGCAGTCTGTCTCACTGCCTGTTTTTGCCTGGTTTATCTGCACCTGAATGTGTGACTGCAGTCTGTCCCTCACCGCTTGTGCTCCCGGATCTGGCATCCACTGCCTTTTCCTGCTGCGACCCCTCTCTGCTAGCTGCAGACTCCACCCCTCTCACCAGTCTGGTTGAATGGTTGTCGGACTTCTTCCCTACAGTTCAATTTTCTGTCTGTTCTGGTTGTGTTTTTGTTTCTAAATCTTTGTTGTGCTTAGCTTTGGCTGTGCGAGGAGGCACAGTATTTCCACCTACGCCTCCATCTTCAACCAGGTGACTTTAAATGGCTGAAAATATTTACTACCTGGCTCTTCAGGGAAAAAGTTTGTTGACCATGCTTTAAAGCAATGCACATGGATTAGAAGATGAGAAGCAGTGTAAAGCAGACATAACATTTGGCTGAAACATGGAAGGATTTCTCCTTCCATGTTCCCCTTTCCTTCTTCTGGGACCTTGACCAGCTAATCTCTCAGAGCTTCCATTTTGTTATGTATTGGACAGGTGCACCCTAAAGCAACCCCGGTGAGTTACTCCCTCATGTCATCCTGCCCCCTTGCAGGTGGGCAGAACCTGTGACTTGCTTCTAATCAATACAGCATGGCAAATATAATGGGATGTCCTCCTATAACCACATTCCATCATGTGTCTCCATCCTGGCACACAAGACTCTCAAATGGCCTTGAGAAAACAAACTCTCATGTATAGAACAGTCTATAGAGAGGGACCTGTGGGTCCTCTTTGCACCTGAGGTCACCTGTAGCTGACAGCAAGTGAGAAGCTAAGGCCCTCTATCACAGAACTACCAGGAGGCAAGAGAATTCTGCCAACGATGAGTAAATTTGGAAACAGGTCCTTCCTTAATTGGACCTCCTGGGGAGAACATAGCCCTGATAACTCCTTGTGAGACCTGAGCTCACCCCAGCTGGGCCTGGACCCCTGACTCCTAGAAACTGTGCAGTAATGAATATGTGTTGTTTTAAGCCAGTGATTTTGTGGCAATTTATGAAATCACAATAGAAAACTAATACTTCTATAAAATGGAATCCTTCCATTGTGTTTTAAAATACTTTGAAATTCTAAGGTTCCTCTTAAGAAGAGTGTCCTGATGCTAAGAATCACCTAGGACGTGTCTTGATGTCTTAAGGTAGAGAGTCCCATGGCCCTGACTCTCAGATTCTGACTCAGAAGGTGTAGGTGAGGCTCTGAAGTCTGTATTTCTAACCATAAGCCTGATGGATTCTTATCACTAGCTAAGTTTACAAAGCACTAACTTAGCTGTCATAAACATGAAAGAGGAAATGTCACTGTGGGCTGAAGTGGTAAGAACGGAAACGACCAGGAAATGGATGAATGGGGAATGAGTGTCAAACCCACCAGGTGCCCGCACCTCCATACCAGGCCACACCCACATGCTATGTTCTCTGCCTACAGCAAGCTCCTCTAATTAAAAATTCCTGTTCGGCCCTGGCCAGTGTGGCTCACTTGGTTGGACCGTTGTCCTGTAACTGAAAAGTTGCTAGTTCAATTCCTGGTCAGGACACATGCCTAGGTTTTGGGTTCAAGGGTTCAATCCCCAGTCAAGGCTCATGATCAATGTTTCTCTTTCACATTGATGTTGCTTTCTCCCTCCCTCCCCTTCTCTGTCTCAAATGAGAATAAAATAAATCTTTAAAAAATTCCTGTTCATTCTCTGATACAACCTCCTCTGTGAAGCTCTCATCAAAATCCCTAGGTGAGGACACTTCTCCCACTTCTGGGGTCCCATTATATTTTATATGCAGTTCTATCACTCATTCAACCACTTTTTATTGAGTGCATACTATGTGTCTATCAGGCCATGAACAAAATAAGCACAAACCCCTCCTGTGACTCAGCTAAGGTTCCAGTGTCTCAAAATAGACTCTTAGAATGAGTGTTAGTTTATAGCATTGGTTTTCCACATGAAATTCCTAGACCAGCAGCATCAGCCTCACCCAGGAACTTATTAGAAATGCAAGTTTTCAGGCCCCACACCAGACCTGCCAAATCAGAAACTCTGGGGTTGGTACTCAGCTGTCTGTGTTTTGCAAAGCCCCCCTAGTGATTCTGGTGCACATGGAAGTTTGAGAACACTTAACAGTTCTGTTCCCAATTAGACCCAGGATGTCTAGTGTGTTACAAATCCTACTCAGCATTAGCCCCTAGAAAACAGCTGAGAAAAAGTTATTCATTTATGTGGTGAATAAATTACATAATGGGTGATTGAACTTAGAGTCATCTTAGTGGTATGAGGCCATAGTACTGAAGAACCAATCCAAAATAAATCATCCCCAGTTTTATATAAGTAAAGTCAGGTTAAAATTAAAATTAATATAAAGATGCAGAGTAAAGTGTGTCGAAAGTTTCAAGATGAATGTTGAATACAACCTGAGAGGTGGCTGTCGGAAGGCAGAGAGGGGGCCTCCTTGTTTCGGACATGTCAGAGTCTGTGGGATCTCTCTGGGTCGTGCGTGTGTGACCCACCTCCCCGTGCTGCTCTGGGTCTGCTCAGCTCCGACAGCTGGCGCCTCCCCTCCCTGCACCCTGAGGTGGTTTCTGAGCCACCCAGGTAGGGGTGACACTGAGCAAGAGCAGGAGGCAGGGCCACAGCGGCCTCTTTGTGAAGCAGTGAGGACCAGACAAGCCTGTGAAAGTGGAGGATTCTTGGGAGTTAGTGGCTGGAGGTAGAGGGTGGAAGGTGTGTTGGGACACTGGATAAAGGGGCCCTTTCTTGCTAAACTCTCCTTTATATTCTGTCGTCAGTGAAAAGTGAGGAGGATTTGGAGCACAGGAGTGGGACTGTGACAATGCTTGGTGGGAAAAGGAGGCAGATCAGCTGGGTTTGTCTCCTGTCTCTCCTCCGTAACAAACGGTAACCAGAAGTGACTGCCCCTAGTACTTGGGAGGGCACGCTGCCCTGAGCTGTGAGCGCCTCCCCTCTGCAGGGAGCAGCACTAGCCTGGGCCTCAGGCTCTCTGGGGCCTCTGCTGCTCTTTCCCAGGCAAAGTCCCTTGAGGTCACTGTGTGTGGTACATGACCACAGTGTCCCCACTGCCCTGCTGCAGCTGACCTGTCCCAATCCTCATGTTCTTCCAGCCCTACGGTGAGCCCAAAGCTTGCTCACCGGGTAGGTAGAGACATGGCAGTCATGCTTTCTCCCAGGTCCCTCAGGGATGTTCCCATGGGTTGTTGGAGTCAGAAATCAGTGTGTGTGGGGGGGGGGGGGGGGGGGGGGGGGCAGNATCAGTGTGTGTGGGGGGGGGGGAGGAGTGGGGACAGGGGCTGGGCACTACCATGGAAGCAGCTCCTTTTCCCAGCGTCTGTGCCTCAGCATCCCAGTAGCGATGCTCGATACTCGGACTGCCCCTGCTCTTCCTCAGCAACCCTGGATCACAGCCCAGGGTCCTGGTGCCTCTCCTGGTGTCCAGCATCCCTGTCCCCAGTTATGCACAACCTATTTCACATATTCCAAAGGTGTACTTGCAGATCTTGCAGTTTTTGTGAAAAATGTATTTATTCATTCAAGTTTTGTTGGGAAATTAGTATTTTGCCAAGCACTGTGCTAAATAATGGTAATGAGAAGGTGAGATGTAACCTCCACCTCAAAGATGCCCTTTTCTTGGGGGGTGGGGGTGGCTGGAGAGTGGTGTAAATATGCCAATCATAATGCGGTGTGCAGGTCCCATGGAAACATAAGGGCTAGGAACCTCTATGATCAGGGGTGCTCAGACAAACCTCCCAGAAAAAGATTTTTTAAAAAATGAACTGTTGGCAGTGATTCACTGAATCAAGGTGAGGGAGAGGGGTCCAGTCCATGAAAAAGGACTATGGGAAAAACTGTGAGTTCCTATGGGGGAGAAGCAACAAGACTTAAAAATGACCAAGTATGGAATAAAATAACAAGGAGAAATTAAAGAAAACTGAAGTGTAAGCCTATGCTAGTAAAATAAGTGGTAACATCACTGACAGGTTTGGCATTTAGCAGGATTATCTGTTCAAGGGTAAAGGAGAAGGTGAGGGGGTGAATGTGTCCGGAGGAAAGTGTTTGCAGAGGGAAGAGGAATGTGGTTCCCAAGAGTGCTGTCATTGTAGGCTCTGTTAGCATGGCTGCCTCATATCGTGTCCTCGTGTCTCCAATCGTGGCCTTTTGTCCCTGGCCACCCCACCTGGGTGGCTCAGAAACCACCTCAGGGTGCAGGGAGGGGAGGCGCCAGCTGTCGGAGCTGAGCAGACCCAGAGCAGCACGGGGAGGTGGGTCACACAGACCCAGAGAGATCCCACAGACTCTGACATGTCCAAAACAAGGAGGCCCCCTCTCTGCCTTCCGACAGCCATTAAACTGGCACCAAGCGCAGTTTATTGGGAGGGGACCCAGATCATATTTCCTAACAACCAAATTCCTGCATGATGCAATGCTCAGTGTTGTGAAATGTGAAGAACATGGAACTTAGAGCCAGAAGACTTGAAGCTCAGCCTTCTCTTCACTAGTAGTGTTGTTGGGCAAGCAGTGTAACCCACAGTTATGATGCTCTGTTACTACTGCTGCACAGTGTGAATAATTCAAATGCATAAATTTACAGTTGCTGCAACAATTAAATGAGATCATTAAAATGACAATGTTTTCTAAAATGCAATGCATTCTACAAATGTCAGCTATGATGATTGCTACTTTGCTTTTCAACCTGCTCTGTTCCTAACCAATAATATTTCACTCATAGCAATGATCTCTTTTCCTTAATATTTTTGGGGTATTGTTGTCCAAGTACAGTTGTCTCCATTTTTCCCTCTTTCCCTTAATATTTTAGATGGGCACATTCATCATCATGGCTTTTGATTACAAAAGCAACCATGCTCTGCTTCCACAATTCAAACCTAAGAGAAATAGGTAAGAGAAAAGGTGAACACCCCCCACACCTCCATCTCCTGAAACCACCAGTGTTGGTGTACCCACGGTCTGGGTATCTTACCTTGTTTGTGAAACTAGTCCTTCCGTGACGCACAGCAAAGTAATGTAAGAGAGACTCCATTGTGTTTTATTTCCCTCTACTCCTCAAAGTTTATTCAGTGTGGAAATTTTCCTCCGCCACTGGCCGAAAACGTGGCAGGCTCCTCAATTTTCCTGCTCAGTTTTTAGGTACTAGACTATCATGCAATCATAAAAAAATTGGTATCCAGTCCACCATTTTCTTCACTGATTCAACCTTTATTCAAAAGAAAGATTTTTTCTTTCCTGAAATTAGTGGGGTCTGGTTTTCTTTCTCCTTTCTCCTCTTCTCACTTGCTTACTTGGCAAAGTAACGGGATTGGGGAAGAAAAGTGAGGGGATCCTTACTCGGCTGCTGACTAGCATTCTCTGGGCAGACGAATGCTTAGAGCCAATGCCTCCTCTCCAAGGTATTTCTGAGGCAACTTGGAGGACTCCTGCTAGGCCCTCAGGCTTGGGTGATGCCTCTTCTCCAACTTGCTAGGCTCACTTCGTTGCTCAGGTCTCTCACTGGTAGAGACCCCTCATCCTCCCCTGCACTCCTTTTGGAGTTAAAATGGACTTTAAGGATCTGCAACCTGTCTCTCTCCCCCTCCTGGGCTATGACCTGTGAGAAACTAGTACCCATTCCCTGCCTGTGAACATGATCAACAGGAGTATAGTTACTTCTCAAATGCAACTCTCTCTGCCTTGCCACAAGCCCCCTCTGCTTTCTCAGCTGTGACTCAGGCACCAAGGCATGACGGACCCTAACTTCAAGGAATACAAACAAAGCTCTTTGTTTATAGAAACCCATCTTCTCCAGGCTTCAGAAGACCTGAAACTTTCCCCTTCCTGATGCACAATAGCAGAGCTCTTCAAATAAATTTCCTCACAAAGCCCACTATTCTCCACATTCTTATATTCTCAAAAATGGGTGAGAGGGTCCCAGAACCAGTTTTCAGTATTTACTTTGAAGATTCCTCCAAGGTGGCCTGTGTCATATGCCATGTGGTACCTGATATCTATTACACCTGGACAATTTAGTTGAAAGTTGTTTTAATGACCAGTTCCATAAATTAATATATAAGTAAATATAAATTATATAATAAAATGTTTTCATATTGTAGATACAGTTCTGTGATTTTTTTCACTTTATCTTGGACACCTTTTCATGTCAGTACGAATAATCCACCTTGTTAACAGAGATTGTTATAGTCTAGATAGCATATAACCTACACATGGGAAAGAATTCTGTTGTGGTTTAAGACAAAGTTTTCTGGACCAGAGTGATCATCTAACCTAGGTTTTAGCTTTGGCTGAGCGATTGACATGGTGGCTATGGGCATGGGTCTGGGCCTGGCTAGGCTGCAGTGGTTCTTTGGGTGTGTGGGTGGGGAGTGGTAGGTGGTAGATGGTGAAGAGGGAGATTGGAAGGAAGTAGCTGGATAGCATTCTCTAAAAAGCCTTCACTAGATTAGCTGCTCCACAGATCCATATTCTAGCCTCTGTGGCACACTGAGAATTTAAACTGTGGGATGGGGACTAAAGGTGCAACCCCCCTACCTTTTCTCAGGACCTGAATCCATCTCATCATTGTTTAATGGTCCAAATGCCTCTTCTATCCTTCAGGAGAAGCAGTTCTATACTTCAGGCCCTTGGAGTCTCTCTTTCCCTCCCTGTCAATGTTTGGAGTCAGGAAGAAGAGAAGGTGGATAGCAAATATTACTGTTGTGGTTGATGTTGAAGCAGGAGGAAAAATGTTATTGTGGAGAAATCTGGAATATAAAGAGAACTGAATGGGATGAAGTGGGAAAGGAAGCAAAAGAAAATACTTTAAATTATTCTGATTCTTTCCTTCCTTTCCTCCTCTCCATCTAACCCAAGATTTCAAACAGGAATGGGCAAAGGTTTTTATCTTAATTCCCAAATGTCATAGCTTAAAAAAGCAAAACAAACAAACAAACAAAGAAAATAGGCCAAGAATGCAGTACCATACATGACCAGTATAACATCTCCTTCTGGTAAAGGTTCATATCTCTTTGGGCATGCAGCTCATCAAGGTCAGAGTCATTAACTGTCTGATTGTCTAGATTGCAAACATCGATGCCAATGTGCACAGAGTGGAACATCAACCTCATGAAATAGGTGGGTTTTCATGGAAACAATGTTGGAGAACTGCTCTTGCCACAGGTGACCAGGGAGGACCTGCTAGTGTTGGGCTACTTACAACTGAAGAAAGAACCTACAAGGGTGATGCAAAGTAGGTGCTCCAAGTCACAATGACTTGGCCATCAAAGCATTAAGAAAAGCCCTTGGGAAAACTGATAAAGCTAGAGGATACTTTTGAAAAACAAATTCTTTTTTATGAGCAGACTGTAAAATCAGCCACAAAGCAAAGAATGCTGTGTTATAGAGTTGTGTCAGGTAACTTCACCCCACCCCAAATAAATAAATCATGTTCATAGTCTATTCTAATCCTTAGTAAATATTCTAATGTGATATAACATAAACTTTCTTAATATAAATTTTAAAATTTCAGAGTTTTTCATATTACCTAGTTTCATTTTTCCAAATAAATCCAAATTAAACATCTAAACAATTAATTAATACAACAGTTTGTTCCCTGTTGGAAGTGAGTTCTATTTTAGTGGCTTTCCCCAAGGTGCTCCCTTTTTATTTTATTTTTAAATGTTTTACTTATTGATTTTAAAGAGAGGGAGGGAAGGAGAGAGAGAGAGAAACATCTATTTGTTCCACTTATGTATGCATTCATTGGCTGCTTCTTGTACAAAGGGGAACACAAAAAAATTCTGGAACTTATTTATAAAAAATTATATAAACATGTATTTATTCTTACATGTTTAAATGTCAGTCACCTTCAAAGCACTCTTCATTTCATGCAATACACCTACTGAGGTGGTTTTTCCACTGTTCAAAACAGTTTTTGAACTCACCGATTTTGACACCCTTTAGGGATTCTGCTGTTTTTGTTCTACCTCTTCCACACTGGCAAAACGTTTCCCTCTGGGGACTTTTTTCATCCAGGGAAACAAAAAAAAAGTCTATTGGGGCAAGATTGGGTGAATACAGAGAATGGGGTATGAGAGTGATGCTGTTTTGGGTCAAAAACTGCTGAGCACTCAGTGGTTCACTCTGCACCTGCAAAGAGAGCATTCGAAGGTGCACTTGTGAATCATCCATCATGAAATGGGCAAATGCACTGAGTCTGCAAGAAAAATTCACTGAAGCTTAAAGTGGCATGTTGTAACAACACCAGCTGGTACAGTGAAACAGATGGGCTACTAGAACAGTCACCTAGCGGGGGAAGCCTGTATTACAAGGGGCCCTCCCTCCAGAAGATAATTCTGATTTGGGGGGCATCTCCCCTCAAATGCGCCCTGACCGGGGACTGAACTTATGACCTTGGTGTATCAGGACATTGCTCCTATCAACTAAGCTACTTGCCCAGGGCTATAAATAACTTTTTATGCACAGATAATGATGGTCTCTTAAATGGCATATGTGTACAAAAAAGTATAGTCTCAAAGTTGAGCAACTGATAATTTCCCAGGTTGATGCTAAAAATGGAAGCAAGGCTTTTAAGTGAAGGGTCCAATACAGTAAGCTCCCATCCCCTGGAGCTCTTCATGACCTGGATAGGAAGAAATCCAGTGAGTGGCTGAGCTTTCCACCAACACTTTCCATCAGCAAGGTAGCAGTTCTTTTTTTTAAAATATATTTTATTGATTATACCATTACAGTTGTTCTATTCCCCCCTTCATTCCCCTCCACCCGCACACTATCTCCCCCACCATTCTCCCCCCCTTAGTTTATAACCACATGTCTCAAGTTCTTTAGATTCTATATTTCCCCCAGTATTCTCGCCCTCCCCCTTTCTATTTTCTACCTACCATCTATGCTATTTTCTGTGCCTTCTCTCCCCTTCTCCTCCTCCCACCCCCCTGTTTCTAACCCTCCATGTGTTCTTCATTTCTATGGTTCCACTCCTGATCTAGCTGTCCTCTTGGTTTGCTTTTGTTTTAGGTGTGGTTGTTAATAACTGTGTGTTTGCTGTCCTTTCACTGTTAATATTTTTCATCTTCTTTTTCTTATATAAGTCCCTTTAGCATTTCATATAATAAGGGCTTGGTG